>NC_072793.1:164785680-165410680 GCF_028583425.1 Eublepharis macularius | reverse complement strand
GTTGTGAACTTTATTTTAGGACATTTCTGGAGATTTGGGGGCAGTGCCTGGGGAGGGTGGGGTTGGGGCAAGGAGCTCAGCACGGATGAGATGCTACAGAGCTCACCTGTGGTAGCTGCCAATTTCCTCCAGGAGAACTGATCTCTCTAATCTGGAGAGCAGTTGTAATTCCAAGAGAATTCCAGGCCCCATCCGGAGGCTATAAATTTCAGTAATTTTATAACCATGAAAGTACAAAAACAGCCACCGGCATAAGTTAATAACAGTTTGTGCCGGAGGTAAAGAATACAGTATAACATGTAATAACACTCATTGACTGGTAAATGTCAAGCACATGGGCGATCTTGTGATAAATATTCCAGTAAATACAAGAATAAATAGTTCAATAAATATAACATACGAAGTGTAAAATGCTCTTATACAGAAATAAATATTTATTTGTATAAAGGCTGAGTTTCTTATGTAAAATGGGGAATCTAGACCACGATCTGAGTTGATCTCACAAGGCATGGAGTGTTCATGTGGGGGTGATGAGGAGAAAGCTACATTTACTCCTGTTTTCTATCTCTCCTCAGTGCTTCCTAATTTCGAGGTGACGATTGTTCCAGAACGGAAATATATCCTCCTTTCTGGACAGCAGGACTCTGAATTGCGAATCGATATTCAGGCTAAGTATGAGGCACTTAGAAATGCAATTTCAGATTTTTACACTATTTTTTTCAGCTTTAAAGTTATCGAGGCAGTTTACAATTAAGAACAGAACAGTTTACAACACAATCTGCATCAATTAAACACAGACAGTCTGGATTTGTGCCCCTTCCTCCATTTGAGCGCCTCGTCTAAAATGGGTGTGTGTGTGGCCAGGTGATAGCTGGCACAATCAAGTCCAAGCAGGGCTTTTTTTCTGGGAAAAGAGGTGGTGGAACTCAGTGGGCGCGGCGCGGAGGGCAATCTAAACTCCCCTCTGGAGATCAGGGGGCGGGGCCACCAGCCATGTGACCATTTTCAAGAGGTTCCGGAACTCTGTTCCATCGCATTCCTGCTGAAAAAAAGCCCTGGGTCCAAGCATGGGTGGATTTTGGGAGGGGGGAGCAAGATTCTCCACAAACGTGAAAGCCTGTTCTTGGATAAATTCAAGATTAAATAAAAAAAATGCAATATAATAGGTGTGGTTACTTTTTCATACTTTATGCAGCTTATCTAGATAAAATCTATCATTTCTTCCCGGTTACTGATTGCAAATCGGAGTTATATAGGCTGCTCTAACACTTTGGTATGGTACACTCAAAAAGAAAATGTCCCCTCATTTCTATCTTCCCATCCCCATATATTCACACTCTTTCCTCGTATGGTTGCTTTGTATATTTACCCTCTATGACCGCTGATGTTAATATATCCGTTCTAAGAAGGGTAACTGCTCTCCTGTAGTCAGCTTTGTCCAAATTTTGTAAATATGGCATCATTGTCACTTTGTTTAAGTTTTCTGTTCCCAGAAGATAACCTTTAACCTGACTCAGGTCATGCTGTCTTTCGATATCCAGGATTCTTTGTTTAAGAAAAGGTTTGACAGAGCTGTGTTCCATATTCCGCAAAAACTGTTTAGAGAGACCATAATAACCCAATTTAAGCTCCGTTTGTTTAATTCAATACGGTACACTAGAATCTCTCACTAGTAAACTGGTTAAGCCAGAGGATTTAGTCATTAATTTAAACCAATAAAGAATGACAGCAATCCATAAGTGTGCTTTTAAAGTAACCATACCGGTTTCCAAGCAAATGTGTGCATTGGAGGCACAGAAGGGGACCTGCATGCAAAATATGCCTTAAAAACTTTGATTGCACTTTTTCCAGCGACTGCCATGGTGTTATACTCAAAGGTGCCCCATAAAGTAATTGAGTGAGAGACATGGCCTTAAAAATCCTAAACGCCACCGCTACATTCTGGCCCCAGGAAGACCAGTAATATTTCTCAATCGCACCCGCGCTTTTGGATGTGCTTGTTTTGACATGGTTCACGTGTGCTTTTCTAGAGCCTGAAGCCTGGAAGACGGTTCCTAAATATTTAAAACAGCAAACTTGCTCAGTATCCACCGAGTTAATCTTCCACTGATATGTTCGCAATCTGTTTGCAAAGGCTAAAACGTTTGATTTTTGCTAATTAATTTCAACTTGGTTGGCCTGACAATATCCATAAAATTTCCATAGCTCGTTTAAGACCAGTGGGAGTTCTAGAAATTAATACTGCATCATCTGCATATAACAGAAGGGGGACATGCCTGTTAGCAATCTTAGGGGCATGCACCTCAGGGAAGCTTAAATGCTCCCCTAGATCATTTATAAAAACATTGAATAAAGGTGGTGCTAAGATGTAGCCCTGCTTGGCACCTTTCCCACTTTTATGACTTCCCTAAGGCAGCCTTGTGGATCGATCCTTACCCAGATCTTGGTGTTCCTATATAGGGCCTTTATTAGGGTCAATAATCTCTTTTCAATTCCCATCCCCCTTTCCTCATAATACTTCCTAAACAGATTTTTCTATGGGAAGGGAGTCACTGGGACAGCCTATGTGAGATTTGGAGTAAGCGATGACAACGGAGCAAAAACTTATATCCCTGGACTGGAGAAACAAGTCTCGGTAAGAACACAGATATCTTCCAACACCACATCCATCTACAACCTCCCTTTGCAGAGAACTCTGGATGGTTCAGCCTTCCTCATTTCCTCTCTGCCTTTTACAACCCATCGTACTTTAAATGAGTGTACTGGTTTTCAGATCAACTGGGAAGTTGTATACTCTGCCAGGATACTATTCCCAGTTTTGTGGGGCACTAGATGCAGTTGTTCAAGTTTTCTGCATGTGCTCAAGTTAGCCATCTTTACATGTCCCAGGGTGGTTCAAGACCTGAACTCCAGTTCGATTCCTAGAGCCGTAGCCAGAACTAATTTTTAGCCACAGTTATTTTTTAAATGTTTGTTTTATTTCTTTATTTGCAAGATTTATATCACACCTTTTAACCCAGCCATCTAACAACTAAAAACAGAACAGTATAAAGCACATCATAAAAAGAATAAAAAACAAAAGTAAAGCATACCTATATAAAAAGAGAAACATCAGTTAAAAACTGATGATTGAGGAGGAATTAGGGATTATTGAGGAGGGATTAGGGATTAGGGATTATTGAGGAGGGATTATTGAGGGAATGCCAGGAGAAACAAAAAGTCTTCACCTCCTGGTGGAAGGCAGTGATAAATAGGGATAGATTAATATCCCTGAGGAGGGAGTTCCATAGTCTTGGTACCATGACTAAGAAGGCCCTGTCTTGGGTTAGCTTCAGATGGGCCTCAAAAGATGACCTTATGGATTGAGTAGGTTTATATAGGAGTAGGCAGTCCTTAAGGTATACTGGCACAAAGCCATATAGGGCTTTAAAGGTCAACACCAACATCTTGAATTGGACCTGGAAACAAATTGGGAACCAGTGAAAATGGACCAAGACTGGAATGATATGATCTTTATAATAAGCAGGGATTCTTGCCATATAAACATGAAGAGGCTTTGAAGAGTCCTCCCATAGGCGCTTCAACTACCCATTTCCCTTATTGTTGAGTTTGTACACACTAGTGAACAGCCACTGAGATTTATGAGGAGAGGATTCTGACAGATCCTTTGGGCCTAACAACACATTCCTTCTTTTCTGGAGATGTCTCTGGGATGAGTGGACAGGCATGTTCTGAAATCAGGTACACACAGATCAGATATGGATCAGAATCCCAGTGTGTGGAGAAAAGGGGAATTAGACCTTCCTCCATGCTGATTCCCTGACCTGAAATAGTTCTCTGTGAGACAATTACAGCCCCCGTTTCAGTTTGCAAAAACTGTGCAGGGGAAGGTCCAAGTCCCTTCTCTCTGTGGTCCCAATCAAAACTGGGCCTGGCCAGTGTACTTGGAAATGTGGAACCTCAGAGCATACCTCCCCACCTGAAGCAGGGCTGTCCCCATGGAAAAGATCTGATCGTCCTCCAAGGAGCCCTTTCTCCAGCCTAAGGAGCCCGTTCCCACAACTGAAGTGGCTAACAGTGCAATCCTAAGAAGAGTTACTCCAGTCTAAGCCCATGATCTTAGACTGGCATAACTCTACTTGGGATATAGTAAAGAGTCCAGTAGCACCTTTAAGACTAACCAACTTTATTGTAGCATAAGCTTTTGAGGACCACAGCTCCCTTCATCAGATGCATGGAGGGTATGAAGAAACTGGCCAGAGATATATAGGTGGTGAGGAGAGAGGGGAGAGGGTGCATGGAGTGACAGCTATGTAAATGCACATGTAAATGTGTAGTTAAGCACTATTTGCTCTCTTTGTCTCTCTTAGACTGGCGTAACTCTTCTTGGGATTGCCCTGTAACTTGGAGGAAGGTTCTTTAGGCCTGAAATGGCTTTGCTTAGCAGAACAGTGCTCAGTGGAGCAGTAGGAGTTAAGTTCTACTTGCTCTCTTTCTCCCTACCTCAGGCCCCAGAAAATTATTGTCTTGTGTCAATGAGCATATAATAGAATTGATTTAATTTCCCTCACCTCCAACTGAATTTCACTTCTACTAGGTAATCAATGGCCATGGCTCGGTATCTCTGAAACGCAGCCTCCTGTCGGAAAAACTGGGGCGTCCTCTGCAGGACCTAATAGGAACAGCGCTCTACATTGCGGCCACTGTCATAGAGACAGCAAGTGAGTTTGGAAACAGGAAACCCTTGATGCGCTAAGTATGTTTGTCTACACCAAGGCTAAGCCGAACTCCTTGGAATGTTTCGTGTTTTACCCAGAGTAAGGAAATGGACTCCTTGGTCCGGGGAGCTTGAGAAAGTTCCACAGCCACCTCAGGTCTTTGCTTGGCGAGGCAACCTTTTCCCTTGCTCCCGTAGGAATTTATATTTAGTATAAATATCTAAATAAATTACTAAATAAACGCTGTCCTTGGCATTTGCTGCGCAGCATTTTCTTATAAACTCCATGTGTTTTACTTTCAATATACAAACTGATGTTGGTTGATGCCCATAAGCAATACTTTGGTGAGAGGATCCAAATAAAACAATATTTATTTATTTAGGATATCTCTATGCTGCCTCTTTAGAGTCCTGTTCAAGGAGGCTTACAATTGAAACCATGTCACACAGTATTAAAAACAAGCCACTGGACATAAGCAACTTAAAAATCCACAAAACAGGACAGATATTTAAGAGGCTGATAAAAACCTTAATTAAAGGTCTGGTGCCTCAAAGAAAGTAAAGAAGGTGCCAGGTGAGCCTCAAGGAGGAGTGCATTCTAGAGGCAGGGTGCCATTACAAAACCTGGTTTCTAGTCACCAACTAACTCACCTCTAAAGTTGGGGGCACGGAGAGCAGGGCTTGAGAGGCAGGCTGGATAGTTTAGAAGGAGGTGGTCCTTTGCATATCCTGGCCCAAAGGCATGTAGGGCCTTAATGGTAAGAACCGGCTCATAGATGAATGAAGTAAATTTTTTAAAAATACAGAAGACAGCCACCTGGTTGCCGGGCAATTTAACATGCCAATAAAGCCAGAAATGGAAGGGTGCTACCAACATGACCGACCTGATGTCTCCTCCTGCCAGGTACATCAAGAGTACTTTGCTATTCCATTTCAAGTAATAAAAAATCCTGTGCAAAAGAGGTTTGGGAAAAGTTGGAAGAATGCTGCAGAAAGCACTGAATAAATTAATAAATGAGGTTATCTGAATTTTCTGTTGAAACTAAGTGAATGAATCATGGCAAATCCTAGGCCAAGGAGCTAGTCTGGCTAGGACCCAAGGGGAGTCTAGTATGAGTCCTTTATACCATCACCTGTTTCCCATAGGTGGCGAGCTGGAGGAACAGGAACTCGCTTCTGTGAAATTTGTGAATTCTCCATATTTACTGGACCTGTCCAAAACCAAGCGGTATTTTGTGCCGGGGGCACCATTCGAAGTGCTGGTGAGTGTCTTTTCTCTCCTCCAGTGCGGCATGTCCCATATTGTGTCAAGAGTATTTTGTTGCAAAGGGTGTCCCGTAGGTTGTAAGCACTCCCTTTTTTCCTCTCTCTTTACTTTGCTCAAACCCTTCTCACCTATTGTATCTTCCTAGAGCTGCACCTCATAGCCACTGGAGGTCACTGTCCCAGTTAAGTGAACTCTGAAATGCACAATACCGACATCTGAATGTCCTGGAAGAGACTGAAGCCATGAACAAAAATCCAGATCTTTCCACAAATCTGAAAAATTGTGGGAGATTAACCTCCTCCAAATAATAGAAGTAGCATCTGTGTTACTACGAAAGAAATGGCCTCAGTGGTGGTTGCTAGGTTACCGCATAGTATTGCCCGCCTTCAAGCCTTGGTTTCTGTTTTCCATGGCTTTTGAGGGAGGACTCATCAGGGCCGGGCTGATCAGCAATCATTGGGTGACTTGCTACCTTGTAACTTGCTATCATGTAACTTGTAACTCACAGCAGCCACCTCAGGAACGCCAGTGTGGTATAGTGGTTAGTGTTTCAGATTGGACTCTGAGAGACCTAGGTTTCAATCCCCAATGGATGACCTTGGGCCAGTCACACACACTCAGCCTAACTTACCTCACAGGCTTGTTGTGAGGACAAAATGGAGGAGAGGAAAATTATGTGAGCTGCTTTGGGTCCTCACTGGGTAGAAAGGCAGGTGGAAATAAGGTAAATAAAAAATAAATATAGCTGAAGGCGGGGGGCAGATAGAAAGTAAATTGGCGGGTGGGTAGGAAGGAGAGAAGGAAGCAGGGAAAGGCAAGGATGAGTGGTTGCCAGGAGCAAAGTAAAGAGGAAATAGTGTGCTGTGGTCCCAGTATAAATCAGGCCCTGCACACCTGCTCTAGTATCCCCTGGTGTCAGGTGGGCAGGAATGGTCTTACCTATCCAGGCACTCAGCACATAGGAGACTTCAGCTAGGCCCCTCCCATACATGCCTTAGGAGCAGGAAGCAAGACTAGCTTGTCAGGCCTAACCTAAAGGCATACACACATATATTACACCTGGGAATTGAGCACTCAGAAGGCTGTGTGCAGTCTTGTGCTACCTCTTGTACTTGCATACCTGTTGCATGCATCTTTGTGCACTTATATGTATGTATATGATTATTCTTCATAAATGTCTCTCTTTTGCCCCGCAGGCTACTGTTTCACTCTCAGATGGCACACCTGCCCCCCAACTCCCAGTCCATTTCTCCACCCAGATAACTGGAGGACCATCCCCTGACAACACTGCAGTGGACACCAGTGACCATGGTGTTGTGACATACAGGATCAACATCCCCTCTGGAGCAACAACAGTCACTTTTATGGTACAAGAATCTTTCCTGCTCTGGAAGTGGGAAAGGGACAGACTTGCCAATTCAAGAATGTGGGAGACGGAAGGAGAGTGGTTGGTAGGGAGAATAGAGGAGGGGAACACAAGCCCTAGAGCAGGGGTATCCCATCTTGTAAAGCCTGTGGGCACTTTTGGAATGGGGACCACCATAAAATGGCTGCCGTGGCAGGAATAACCATAATCAAAATGGCTGTAATATAGGCTGAGGTCTGTCACAAAATGTTGGAAGATTACAAGCAGGGCTCATTTTGAGGGGGAACACGCAGGAACACAGTTCCAGCAGTTCTCCAAAGAGGTCACATGACAGTTGGCCCCACCCATCTGACTCAGCCATTTGGGGCCCGTTTCGGCCTGGATTGGAGCCAAAATGGCCTGGATCGGGCCTCTGACGGGTGGTTACACACTTTCCCGCTCAGCAGCAGCCTGATCCTAACCATTTTGGAACCCTTTTCAGCCATTTTCAGCCCCTTTTTGCCATTTTGGGCCCAATTTCAGCCCCGAATGGCCAAGATTGGGTCCAAAACAGCCAGGATAGGTGATGCCAGGTGGTGTGGCATATGCAAATCAGTTATGCCAAAGATGCACTTGTGGTGATGGCAAGGGGCATGGCACATGCTAATGAGTTATGCTAAGGAGTTATGCTAATGAGTTCCTCCAGCTCTTTTTCTATGAAATGACCCCTGATTATAAGTCGAGCATGTTCTTATGATGGAGGCAGCTGTTTTTGAATGGGTGCTTCCTGCAGATGCAAAGTGTTGCTTCCTTGGCTCTTCCGAAGCACCTTCTGCTTTAATAGAGTGGAGGTAAGCCAGGAATGGCTGGCTGTTTGCTTTGGGGAAGAAGTAGGCTTGCCAAGTTCCCCTAACCCCAGTGGGGCATTCCTGCCGCTGCTCAGCTGGGTGGCAAGAGAAGAACGAGGAATGAGAAGGGTGATCATCAGCATCACTGATGTCATTGTGCATCACTGACAATGACATTACATTGTGGTGAGTCTGCTGCTAGTTGCCAGCCTCATGCTGGTGACCCTAGGAAAAAGGGCATGGACCCAAGGAAACACATTGGTGGATGCCATGTTGGGGATCACTGCTCTAAAAAGAGATATCCTGGGTTAGATCTTGCAATCATTAGAAGAACCTGATGGTCACAGACCTTTCCCATGTTCCTCTCCCCCCTTGTAGTCTGAAAGTCATGGGACTCTCATGGACAAATAGTCAAAACGTTGCATTGTCAAGGGGGAAGGGGATAGGGCTGTCAGGCATGGTCTAGCAACCAGGGCGGGGATATGGTGGATGGCTGCCAGCAGTGGCATGATGTCACTTCTGGGGAAAGACAGAACTGATGTCATGCCTCTCTTTGAATTGCAGAAAATCTATACCGATTCCTAGGAAAGATCTGTCATCACTTTGAGGTGACATCACACCTCTCTAAGAATCACTGGAAACTCTATGGAAAATTGGAAGTCACATCATGCCATTAGCCCAACAACATTTTTTAAAAAAAATTTGGAGCAGGGGGTGGCAGATCCCCTGGCCCCAGCAGGGTTCTGGAATGGCTGGAAGGGGACGAAATGGCCTTTTCTGCCTCTTTTGTCAGTGTAGCCGATTTCTTTGGGGGAAGCTATGACACTTAAGTTATAAAACTTGTACCACTTTATCGGATCTTTGTAAGTCTGCCACATGTGTCTTTGTTGTCCCACATAGATAACGGCGGGAACAGAGTCTCCAGCTGAAGCCACTCTTACTGCCACAGTCATGAAGTCCCCAAAAGGCAGATACTTGATCATCGACAGCCCAAAACACCTAGACTTGAACCCTGGAGAGACTCTCAATTTGGGGCTGAAACACGTCGGACCAGAGGACTTCTCCAACTTCTACTACATGGTGAATCCTTGATGCATGGTGATGGGCCGTATTATTCCTGGCTGAATGAAACTCTTAGATTGCCAGGACTTGTCATCTCTCATCTTTTGACCCATGCTCTACCTATTTTATTTATTAAAATATTTACTCCGCACCTTTCCTTGTGGCTCAAGGCAGCTCACAAATTATAATTTAAAACATCACCCTTTAAAAACCAACAAAGTAAAACTGCAAATGGAGAGGGTGTGTGTTAAAGTCACAAACGACCTAGGGTGATGTTATCACAGAGTTTAGAAGACAAGCAAGGAGCTGTGGTGGTTTGCCATCACTTGGATCTGCGTAGCAACCCTTGGCCGTTTCCACACGGCTCCCTGCTGCTCGTAACAACCCGGAAGATCGCGCAAAAAACGCAGAAGATCGTGTTTTCTCGCGCGAGATTTGCGCGACGTCACGTGACATTGCGCAAATCCCACGTGAGAAAACGCGATCTTCTGCGTTTTTGCGCGATCTTCCGGGTTGTTACGAGCAGCGGGGAGCCGTGTGGAAACAGCCCTTGTCTTCCTCAGTGGCTCTCCAGCCAAGTACTAACCATGGCTGACCCTACATAGCTTCTGAGCTCTGAGGAGACTGAGCTAGATGGGCCTATGTAGGCTGCTAAAACTCCAAATGCCACCTTCCCAAGATACCTGCAATTTATACCCTGTTAAAATCCCTGGCAAATATAATGGCCGTGCTACGCCTCCTAGAATGTTCTAAAGATGGAGCCCTTCCACCTCTTCAGGGAGCCCATTCCACAAATTGGGAGCTGTAATAGAGAAGGCGTGAACTCTGGTTGATGCTAGGTGAGCTATTTAAAGAGAGAGGATGGCCAGTATGTGGCAGACTAAAAGCCATACTTAGCTTATGGGGATATATGGGAGGAGACGGTCCTTCAAATATCCAGTGAGTCCCAGTGGTGGGATGAAGCTCAGGAGTTCTTATTCACATAAACGTATATAAAATAAATATTTGTTTGTTTACTTCATTTGTACCACACTTTTCTCCTCAATGGGGACCCAAAGCGGCTCAAAACATTCTCCCTTTCTCCATTTTTATCCTTACAACAACAGCTCTGTGAGGTGGATTAGGATGAGTGTGTGACTGGTCCATATTCACCTGGCCAGCTTGCATGTTAGAGGTGGAATTTGAACCTGGCTCTCCCAGATCCTAGTCAGGCATTCTTCCCATTACACCATGTTGGCTTTATATAAAATAATAAATGTATATAACATAAAAACATAAAGCCTTTCTGAGAGTGCATAACCCTTGTTCCGCTGACTGTTACTCTGCCAGTGTGACTGTGGTGTGCAAGTGAACAGCAAAGCATGTGGGGAACACGTGCATGTGGGGAACATGTGCATTCCCATGCAAAACACGCATAATTCGTCTTGTGCGGTTTGGCTCTTAGATTGATTTAAGGACGTGAAAAGAACATGTAGTACAATCATTCCTGAAAAATCCATCAATATGTAAGATTAGCATGTCAGGGCAAATGGTTTTTATCTCATTTTCATCCTCAAATATAAATGTCCTATATGAGGGGAATTCAGTATGTGGGAAGCATTCAAATATGTAATACCACTTACAATCCAGAAATACATATATTTTGCAAAAATAAGATTGGTGCTGTCTAGTTAAAACTGCATTGCTTTCAACACCTGCTCATGTGAATTGTCCGTTTGCTTCCAGGTTTTGAACAAAGGGGATATTGTCTCTGCCAGCAGTGTGGCTCGTGGCTCCTTTACTGTGGTCCCCGTCCGCATCACCCCCAACCTGATGCCGGCGTTTCGATTTGTGGCCTTTTACCGCGCGGGAGACGAAGTTGTGGCAAACTCTATTTGGGTGGATGTTGTTGACAGCTGTGAAGGGAAGGTGAATAGAACTTGAAATGAGTTTGCGTTCTTGAGGAATCTTTCCCAGAGACCACTGCTGAAGGCTGTGGGATCGATTTGTATGTTAGATACTTAGTTTGTTAATTAGTTACAGTCTGCCTTTCTTACCGAGTCTCAAGATGGATTACACAGTGTAAGTCAATGCTATCAATAGGATGACATGTAGCTTAACCAAAAGTGGGGTCAAATTGGCCACAGGAAAGTGGAAGGAGGATTGATAAAACTTTGTTTTTAATTTTCTAAAACTTCATATTCCTTCTACCCCACACCTATAATTCCCCTGTGGTGTTTCATGCCCTTGCTCCACTTGTATTTTTTAAAAATTACAGTTTAAAAACTTTGATGGTGTTGGGGTCATATTTACCCTGGGGAATTCTGCCACAGCCCCATTGGGCCATATTGGAACATGAGTGAGTAGACTTTCCTTTCCTCAGTGATTTTTGATACATTTAAAAATGCCATTTCCCCCACACCAAATACCCAGCTCTATATTGTTTAATCCTACCAATACCATCAACATGCTAGTTAATGGAGCCAGCTTGATGTGAGAGCAGTGGCATTTTTAAATACGTAGGGGCCACCACCATTAAGTCTTGCTAAACTTGGTCTCATCTTTGTCATGGCTGTATAAGGATTACCAACCTCAAGGTAGGGACTGGAGTTCTCCTGGAATTACAACTTATCTCCAGAATACAGAGATCAGTACTCCTGGAGGGAACAGTAGCTTTGGAGGGTGGACTCTGTGGAATCACATTCCCACCGAGCTTCCTTTATCCCCAAATTCTACCCTTCCCAGATCATCAGGAACTTCTCAAGCTACAGTTGGCCACCCTAGGGTGGATGGCAGCCTTTTTTTGGCCTCTGGCCATCAGTAGTAGACTCAGGATAGAAACATTAGTAAGCAATGGATGGACAATGACACTCTCTGGCTTTTTTATAAAAGAGTGAAGAATTGGTGTTCTGTCCAGACCAGGCCTATGCAGAAGTACTTTGGCCTAAGCTCAGTGATTTCAGTGATCTTAGATTAGGGGGGGTCAGGTCTCCCACTGTAGCAGACTTCCCAGCCCAGGCCCCCATTCCCTACAGCAGCTTGACAGGCAGGGAGGGGGTGGAGGGACTCTTTGATGTCATGTCAACACATGGCATCACTTTGAGAGCAAAACCTGAAGTGATGCCCTCAGATCAGTGTGGTACTCTAGGAATCTCCTCAGAATCTATGGTTATTGGTGGTTTATTCACAGGTTATCCTAGAGCATTTCCCCAATGTAATGATGTCACTTCTGGTTTTGCTCCAAAAGTGATATGTGTGGGTGCAATGCCAAAGAAATTAATGAAAGCTACCATAGCTTAGTCGTTAAGTAGTTGAGCGGCGAATCAGCAATCTGCTGGTTCAAATCCCACTACTGCCATGCAGAGTGGCCTCAGGTAAGCCATTCCTCTCCAGCTTAGCTCCCCAGCTGTATTATGGGAATGATAATAACATTGATTTTGTTCACCACTCTGAGTGGGGCACTAATCTGTCTAGAAAAGCAGTATATAAATGTAGTCATTATTATTATCCCTGCCCCCCACCGGCCTATAGTGGCAATCCTATTTTAGAAAGGTGTACCCTCTGCATAAAAGTGTACTGTAAACAACTAGTGTGGAAGCAATCGGCAACCATACACATCTAGCATGCCAAGGAGACAGGAGAAGGAAAAGGGGTTTGTAGCTGCCCAGACTGCAGGATGAAGGGCAGCTGAGACCTGGAAACAAGCATGAGTTACGAAGTGGGAAAGAGAGCAAGGAATGGGCGTATGAATCACAGAGAGTGGCTGGGGTTTTAAAAACCATTTGCAAGAGTGTCAAAACGGTCCCTCCCTAACTGTGTCCCTCTGATCTGCAGCTGCATCTCAGCACATCAGGAAACACAGATCAGCTGCGACCCCAGGACATCCTGAAACTCACCGTCACCACTGACGAGAGATCTTCTGTCTCTCTAGCTGCTGTGGACACGGCTGTCTATGCCCTCAATCGGAAGAATCGCCTCACTCAGGGCAAGGTACTGCCATCTTCCTCCCATGCCTCTTCCTTGCTTTCTGGTTTCCTGGGCAATAATCAGGGGTAGCAAAACAAAAAATGAGTCCAGCAGCACCTTAGAGACTGAAATAAGTTTATTTGGATGCTCCGTAGCACTGTGGAAGTGCATGTTACATTTCTCTAGCAGGGCAAACAGCTACTGCCCATAGCCATTTTGGGTCAGGAAAATGATGTGTGTGTGTGAGGGGGAGCGTAAGCCCCCTCTCCCCACATGCCCTGGTCCTGATCTGAGTTGAGCTGCCACAAACTTGGGAAATGATTTCCAAGCAACATGTATTTGATTACCAGGATGCAAGGAAAATAGTTAGGCCTTCAGTTAATGCCATTTCAGAAGGAAGGTAGAAAAAAACCAGTTGATCATCATCATCATCATCATCAATAAAATGTACATGCCGCCCCTCCAAGGACCTGCTTGGGGCAGCTCATACCCCAAAAGAAAACCAACAAGCCAATAAAAGTAAGTCCATAAAACCCTGGACGAGATGGGCTACCTGCATAAATTCATGCAGCATTGACTTCCTTGGGATGGCTTGTAATAAGAAGGAGGCATTTTTAATCTATCTGTGAAGAAAGGGACACCTATACAGCCACATCTCGGTCCAACAGAGTAAAATTGTATCTGTGAACCGAAGGCTGCTGAGCTAGGTGCAGATATGATTACCTTAGGAAGTATAATTTGTAGCTTTGACTCCTCCTTTGGAGAATACCACTGAACATCTGCATCTATGCTGGCTGACTTTTTGTCCTATTATGAACATTTGTGACAGCATAAGGAAAATTGCTTGAGGTCCAGATACTTTCAGAAGTCTTTTTGTTTGATTTCTGTTCCTCTGTGTTGATCTTTCTACCCAATTGCAAGCACCATTCCAAACACTCTTCCATTCATTCATATCCACCCTCCGTTCATTTCTTACCCTCTTTCTTCCTGGAACCAGGTTTTCCAAGCCATGGGAAGTTATGATCTTGGCTGCACAGCTGGCAGTGGGGAAAACTCCCTCGGTGTTTTTACTGATGCTGGACTCTCCCTCCGTGCGGGGAACCTGAACAGCCCACTCCGAAAAGGTGAAGTGCCAGGGCTGTGAGAAAAGTGTGCAGCCTGGGACTGTGACCGATGGGAAATTCCTGTTGCATCCCAATCTCATTACCCCACCTTGTTCTTTTTGCTCCCACAGCTCACGGGTGCAATGTAGACGTTTCCCGGAAGAAGCGTTCTTTGGAGATCCAAGTCCAACTCCAGGAGAAGCGTAAGTGACAGGAGGGGAAAGGAGGAGTGGTGGAAATCAGCACATGCACAGAGAAAACCAGGCTCCCTCTCCCACATTCTGGCATGTCTTTCCCCCTCTCTTTCTTTCCAGACAAAAGGGAAGGACCTAGAAGAACGGGCCTGAACTTGTGTAAAGCAGAGCACAAAATACTGGCATCCTTTGGCTTGTTCTTCCTGCTTCTCTTTTTGCAGGCATCCACTCACCTCTGCCTTCTTTTCTTTCCCATCCCTCCGCTTCCAGTTTCCAACTATTCAGCCTCCCAGTTTCAGAGCTGCTGTCGGGACGGCATGGTGCTGATCCCCATGCCCTTGTCATGCGAGCAGAGGGCCAAGCGGATCGAAGGAGAGTGCCGTGACGCCTTCCTCGACTGTTGTCGATACGCAGCTGAACTGCGACGCAAGTCTGGAGGAAACCGTGGTCTTGCTCGGAGTGAGTAGAGGGACTGGAATTGGCTTTTAAACCCCTGCTTGGATTGGGGAAAGTCCTTGCGACCACGAACTACTTTCATCCCAGCTTTTTGCCTGTCGTGGAAGATCTCTGATAACGTGCGCCTGTAATACAAAATACTTTTCACTGTGCAAAGTGTTTCTCAAATGCTTTCCATTTTCACCTACTTTGGAAAGGTAGATGAGAATGAGAGTGACTTTGTCTAAAGCCAGAGAAGGGATACGGTCATGACAAACTGAAACAAGATTTAAATTGGAGTTTAGTAGACAAAATTTTTCGGGGTATAAGCCTTCTTGAGCCAAAGTTCACTTCATTAGATACAAATGAGAATGAAGATCCATCAGCTCTTATATCCAGGCCAGAAGGTGGGAGAGGTGTAACCAAAAAGGGCCAGTTGGTGTCAGGATGCAGAGGCACAGCACACAGTGTAAACTGTTTGATTAGAGCAAGAAGATATGCACCGAGGTGTAGCTCTGAATCCAGACTTCAACAGGCCTTTTTTTTTTTGGAGAGCCATATCCACAATGGATGAAGAGGAGCGCAAGTGAAAATGAGGTAAAGGACCCATGCCCCGGCAACTTACATGTTTATGAAAGTGCTGAGAACACAGATCAATCTTTTAACCTCTCAAATGTATTGTCGAAGGCTTTCACGGCCGGAGAACGATGGTTGTTGTGGGTTTTCCGGGCTGTATTGCCGTGGTCTTGGCGTTGTAGTTCCTGACGTTTCGCCAGCAGCTGTGGCTGGCATCTTCAGAGGTGTAGCACCAAAAGACAGAGATCTCTCAGTGTCACAGTGTGGGGAAGATGTTGGTAGGTGAAATCACACAGTGTGACACTGAGAGATCTCTGTCTTTTGGTGCTACACCTCTGAAGATGCCAGCCACAGCTGCTGGCGAAACGTCAGGAACTACAATGCCAAGACCATGGCAATACAGCCCGGAAAACCCACAACAACCAACCTCTCAAATCATAAGAAAATACCTTCTTAGTGGCACTGTGGTGTAGCAGCAACTGGAGCACTGAAGGGAGGAAGGAGGCGTAGGTTCAAATCCCCCAGCCAACCACAAAGCACACTGGATATCTTTGAACTAGTCAATTGAACCTCCCTCACAAGGTGGTTGTGAGGATAAAAGAGAGGGGAAGAGAATCCATGTGTGGTGTCCTGAAAAATAAGACACAAATCTAGTAGCTCCTTTAAGGATTAACAATATTCATTTCAATATGAACTTTTGTGGGTCACAGCCTACTTTGTCAAACAGACATGTGATGGAAAACTGTACTAGGGCAGGGGTGGGCAAATTGCGGCCCGCGGGCCACATGCGGCCCGCTACAGAGTTTTTTGTGGCCCGCCAAGACAGTAGAAAAGTGTGATAGGGTACATTCCTCATTAAACTGATTCTAAAATTAAATGTGCTTGCAGCTATAGATGATATGAAATTAGCACAATAAATAAATTGAATAAAACTACCACTATTTTATTTAATTTATATTTATTGATTTTTATGATACAATTTATACCTTTTCTGAAATGCAAAGTAAACTAATGAATGCAATCATTTTAAAAGGTGCGGCCCTCCGCTAACCTCCGCTCCCACAAAGTGGCCCCCGAGCCAAAACAATTGCCCACCCCTGTACTAGGGGATTTTTATGGGGCAGGTTGTTTGGGTGGGGGAGTCAAGATGTGAATTCCACTATGAGCCTTTCATAGAATCATAGAGTTGGAATTGGGCCTTACAGACTTAATCCAATCCCCTGCCCAATGCAGGAACAGCCTAAAGTATCCCTGGCAAGTGGAAACTTTTAATGTGGAGAGGAAAGGGAGGATTTGATGTGTCCTGAACTCTCTAGAAGGAAAGGCGGGATAAACAAAATGCACAGAAATATAGTAGTATTCCTCTATGAACAGTAATCCTCATGCTGTGGTGCATGGCGTATCTTTGCAAAGATTAGGTACTTGGAACACCCAGGCGACATGTTGTCACTCTCAGCTTGGGATCTCCTTTCTCCATATAGCTGAAGCTGAAGAGGAGGAAGAGGATTTCTTTGATGAAGACTTCATTCAAGTCCGGAGCTTTTTCCCTGAGAGCTGGCTGTGGAAAACATACACCATGGAGAAGACAAAGACGTGAGCTAGCAAAGGAACTTTCCATAGCTTCCCCTCCCTTCTGTGTCCTGGTGCAGGGTATCAGATTCTGGGTCTCAGGCAACTTTAGGTCAGGAGGCAGAGTTGCAAAGCAGATGTTAAAAGTTCCTGGGCCCCGATCCGAAGGGGGAGACCCTTCATCACAACAGCCAGGCGTCCAGTCAAGCAGCAAGGCAAGGTAGCTGTGTTGCCTACAAAAAAGCCTATACAAAATTATAATCCAAAGGTCTGTGTGAAGTTTTGGTCACCATATCTCAAAAAAGACATTGCAGGGTTGGGAAAAGTACAAAGAGGGCCACCAAGATGATTATGGGGACAGGCTGAAGAGTCTGGGACTTTCTGTTTAGAAACAAGACAACTAAGAAGGGACGTGAGAGAGGTTCATAAAATTATGCGTGGGGTGGGGAAAATGGATAGAGAGCTTTTTCTCCTTCTCCCAAAATATTGGAATTCGGGGGCACCCAATGAAATGGTTGAGAATTAAGTTCAGGTCAGACAAAAGACTTGTTTTCTCGGAGACTGATTAAAATGGAGAATTTGCTGCCAGGGAATGTAGTGAGGGCACCGTGGTGATCCATTGCTACCACTCGGGTAACTCCTGAAAACACCTAGAGTGAACCAATGGGAAAGTGCCCTTCCAGTTCAAAATCACGAAGTAACAGGGTGGGAACCCTGGGAAAACACCTTATCGCAAGCTATGTAGCGCCCAAGCAGGCTAGCATGTAGGGATTCAGAGAAATATCTCAGAGAAACATATTGTACTAAGGAAGCCAAAAATGTTTTTATAGAAAGAAGGCTTATTATAGAAGAAAGGGGGTAGGGAGCAGCCATGTGAAATTTAAGCATCTTTAAAGGGGGATTAGACAATTTGTGGAGGATAGGGTCTCTCAGCGGCTGCTAGCCATGATGGCTAAAGGGAGCCTCCACGTTCAGAGGCAGTCTACCTCTGGATACCAGTGCCAGGAGCCATCATCAGGGAAGGCCTCAGCCTCTGTGCTCTGCTGTTGGCCCTCCATAGGAATTGGTTGGCCCCTGTATGAGACAGGATCTTGGGCTAGATGGACCCCTGGTCTGACCCAGCAGGGCTCTTCCTGTCTTTTCAAGGTTCCCAGTTTTTTTCTAGTATTCTCCTAGTATTCTCCTGCGGCACTGTTCTCCACCTTCCCCTGCGGCACTGTTCTCCACCTTCTCCTGTGGCACTGTTCTCCACCTTCTTCTGCGGCACTGTTCTCCACCTTCTCCTGCGGCACTGTTCTCCACCTTCTCCTGCGGCACTGTTCTCCACCTTCTCCTGCTGCACTGTTCTCCACCTTCTCCTGCGGCACTGTTCTCCACCTTCTTCTTCCTTTTGCCTCCCGCAGGGAAACCATACCGCTTCCTGACTCCATCACCACCTGGGAGATACAGGCAGTGAGCATGTCAGCTGGGAAAGGTAAACCAAACCATGACCTGTTTCTGACAAACATTGAACCCAACTCACAAATGCCTTCTTTAATTATCTTTTGCTTCCCCGTACATCCAGATTCATTTTCATCCACTTGAACAGCTCCTCCTTTTTTTCTAACCAGTGTTCTTCTCTCCTCCTTCTACAAATACCCAAGTCAGGGCTGCTGGTATGGAGACCAGGCTTGTAGTTGAGATGGGTGATAAGAGGGTGGACCATCTTGGACAGCATGTTGCAAGGCCTAGTTCACACATGCAAGAAAAATGAGATGGAAACAAGGGTGGGCTGAAACTCAACCCCATAAAGTTCTGCACGTGGGCCGTGCATTGATGGGTTCGAGAATCTGGCTCATGACCCTCGATGGGTGGTGCTTGTTGTGCCCATGCTGATGGTGAGGAGTCTGGGCACGGTCCTGGATGCTTCCTTATCAAGGGAGGCCCAGGTTGCAGCAGTTGCCAGAACTGCATTTTTCCTCCTTCGTCAGATCAGTAAGCTCACCCCCTACCACTCAACCCATGACCTGCTTGCAGTGATCCAGGCAACCCGTGTTCCACATGGCTCAGATTTGGGTGGTGTGGGGCCTAAATTGGCTCCAAATGGAGCGCAGGGACACTCCCACAGCCAGCACGACGGGTGGGAGCGCGCCCACAGTGCGCGCTCTTGATGTGCTTGCTGGTTGCGGGCAAGCTCCAGGAGTTTGCCCTCTCCTGCCAATTCCTGGGCGATCAGTGGATGAGGGGACAAATCCCCGGGAGTTTGCCCATCACCAGCGGGCACCTGGGAACCCTACCCTTGACCCCTGCTAGTACCTGTCATGCCACTTTCTGATCATCCGCAGGAATGGAAGTGGAGTACAGCAGAGAGCATAAGCACAGAAGATAGCCCTGTAACCACCCCTCCATTAACTTGCCTTGCCTTCTACTGAATCAGACCATTTGGCCCCTCAAGGTCCATATTATTTACTCTGACCGGCAGCCGCTCTTCAGGTTGAGGCCTTTTCACATCACCTTTGAATCTTAGGTCTTCTGCGTGCAAAGCAGATGCTCTAACATAGAACCACGGTCTGTCCTCCCAAAGCAACAATCTTACCCCCAAGTGTTCCTGTTCAGGTACTTTGGGTCTGCGTTTCCAATAGTAAATTGAACATTAGTCAGGTAGCTAGCAACCAATGGTAGATTACAGCACTAGGTGGGCAGCATTTGCACTAGGTGGGCAGAGTGAGATCTTATTAATGTTATGCCATGGGTCTTCCGCCCAAGGGGTGGCTTTCAGTCCAGTACTGAAAGTTCAGGACTCTAGTGTCTGTGTGTTTTTAAGGTCCATGTTTCCTATGGACAAACAAACAGGAAAGACAGCATTCCATCCATCTGTCCATCTATCCTTCTTCCCCTGTCTTCCTTTCACCAATGATCGTTCGGACTTTCATTCTCAGGGATCTGCGTCTCAGAACCTCTCCGCCTTAGAGTCTTCCAAGATTTCCACATCTCTCTGAGGCTGCCGTACTCAGTGAAACGGTTTGAACAGATAGAGATCCGTCCAGTTTTGTACAATTACCAGCCTGTTCCAATCAAGGTAAGAGAAAGCTACACAACTTTTCCTCCTTGGGATGGCCCTTTGCTGAGTTTACAGTCCCGTGACCCAATGTGACAGGACAAAATTTTCTCCCCTCTTTATGATCTTCTAGAGCACAAACTCAAAGATTAATTTAATTTAATTTATTGGATTTATACTCCGCCCTCCCCACATCAGCGGGCTCAGGGCGGATAACAACACAATTTAAACATATATAAATGTCATTAAAAATTATAAAATTACTATATATTATCATTAAAATTACAACTATGCAAATATAAATATATATATTGTATATTTATATATACAACTATGCAAATATAAATATACAAGTACAATATACAAATATAAATATACAAATATAAATATACAATATACAATATACAAATATAAATATACAAGTGTTCATTAGTCAGAGCTGCGACTCACAAAAATGTGAGCTGCGACTCACAAAAATTCACAGGGCTTCTGTGGGCCTTAATCACCTAACACTTGTGAACTAATAATTTTAAGAGAATTAAAAGTGGTTTGAAACACATGCTTCATTTCCATATTTTTTTCTCTTCCCCCCCCCCCTCTTACACACATGCACACACACATCTTTAATCACATTTTCAGCTGTGGTCAAGAGGTGTGCTGGTCTGTGAAACAATGCAGAATTCATCAAAGCCTGTTTACCACAGGCAAAAGTTGGGAGTGAACAACACACTGCAAGCAGTGATCCCTCTTTCAAATCACCTTCAGCTCTGAAAATAAAACTAGCTCTTGAATCCATTGGAGAATTTGCATGGGCACAACGAAGAGGCTGATTTTTGCTGATGCCCCCTCCATGGCAGATCTCTGACTCCTTGCTCATACTGTTCCTGGGTGTTCCCTAAGCAGAACATTGGGGACCTTTTGGAGTGCAACAGGAGGAGGGGAGACAGGAAACCCCTACTATCCACAGAAATCTTCTAGTAGATCCACACCATCAACAGTCTCTAGTGAAAGACAGGCCTGACCTACATGCGTGGTTCTCAGTTCTACAACTGTACTGTTTTGACTGCAAGTGGAGGGGGTGCTTGTTTGAATATCTCCCTCATGGGGGAAAAACGGCCCTCCCTACATGTAGAAAACTAGCTTATTATTTTCACTTCAATTATTCCCCATTTTTCTCCCCATTGGGGTCCCGAAGTGGATTACAACATTTTCCCCTTTTCCATTTCATTCTCAAAACAATTATGTGAGATAGGTTAGGCTGAGACTGTGACTGGCCCAAGGTCACCCACCCAGGAAGCTTCCATGTCAGAGTTGGGGATTCAAACCTGGGTCTCCCAAATCCTAGTCTGACACACTAAGTACTACACAGAGCTGTCTTTCCCTCTATTAAAGGGTAGACCTGCATTTCCCTGTTAATTTTAAGTATCCATGGACAGGGAGAAATTTTTGTTGGGGGAAATACCAAACATGCAGTTCCCCATTCTCACCTGCAGTCTAAAATTACCTCAGGTTTGCCCTCATGGGTTAAAAATTGGCTTCTACTGATGAATCAGCCAAGTGTATTAAAGGTCACAACACTGAATTAAACATTTGAAAGTACTTAATAACCCAGATGTTCCCCCTTCCCCCTTTTAGGCCTTAGTACATCTGGAGCCTGCTGAGGGCATCTGCTCTCCAGCCACTGTGGGCCCAGCAAGGAAGCAGCAGGTGGATGTGCCAGCGAACTCGGCAGTCCCTGTCCCATTTGTTTTGGTACCCATGGGAACAACCCACATCCCCATCACTGTTGTTGCTCATGGCGGCTGGGGGGCTGGGGACAAGGTGACAAAGCTGCTACGGGTTGAGGTAAGGCTGTTCCTTGGCAAAAGATGTTCCTCCATTCCGCTAGCAGTTTTCATCAGAGCTCTTCAATTGGTGTTAGAGTTGCCAGCAGAGTGCTAGCAATCAGTGGGAATCTTTTGAGGGCGGAGAGCAATATTGTGGCATCACTTCCAGTTTATACCAGGAATTGACATCACAGTGCTTTAAGAATTCATCCAAGTCTGATGGACAAATTCCTACAACGTTGTGGTGTCACTTCCTGATACAAACTGGAAGTCATGTCACAACTCATTGTGCAGCATCACTCTGGGGCCCTGCTCCTTGTTCTCGCTGGAGCGAAGAGGCCTGGTGGGCTGGAGCTTTCCTGCTGCCGCCTAGGAAAATGGTACACTTACGTGGTTCAGAAATGAACATATCGATTCCATGCCCAAATTTATGTAAAGCTCATTACATTTTGGCAGACAGTGTATTTCACTGTGTGTATGTGTGCCACAGTGACTGGTCATTTTTTGTCTCTTGGGTTTGGGTTTTAATATAATCATATTTGTATCACACTTTTTCTCTTAAGAATCTCAGATGGGTATATGTGGGGATGATCAGTTTTATCCTGACTATGATCTTGTGAATTAGGCTGGGCTACTGGAATGACTGGCTCAAGGCCCACCCCAAA
This sequence comes from Eublepharis macularius, assembly GCF_028583425.1. Lineage (NCBI taxonomy): Eukaryota > Metazoa > Chordata > Lepidosauria > Squamata > Eublepharidae > Eublepharis > Eublepharis macularius. The sequence goes on along the minus strand of NC_072793.1, from coordinate 165,388,091 downwards.
ACCTGTTTCATGATTGACCAGGGATTCAAAGCCAACTCTCCCTCATTTGAGTCTAACCTGCTACCTGTTACACTGTGCTGGCTGTCATTTTGGCCCTGGTACACACACCCACACCTCCTCCATCTCTTTTCCCTCAACAGAGAGAGGGTGCCATTCAGGTAGAGGAATACACCATCCCCCTGGATATTACAGGTAGGAAAGGACAGCAGAGGTAAAAGAACTGGAAATGAATTTATGTGGGAGGTGGTATGCAATACGATTTGAATGTTTAATGTTTTTGTAATTTCATCCTGTTACCTTTTGGTCAAGAAAAATGATGAAGCATTTTAACATTGTGAAGGAAAAATTAAATCTTCTGAGGACCAGACTGCTTGTTATGTTTTTTGATGAGTTGGGTGTGGGTTCTCCAAATCCAACTTGTGTTCCCTGCAATCACTCAGCAGGGCCGTTTCCAGACGGCCCCCCGCCTCGCGAAACGTCGCGCGTCGTCGCGCGTCGTCGCGCAGAAAACGCGAAATATCGCGTTTTCTCGTGTGAGTTTTGCGCGACGTCGCGCAAAACTCGCGCGAGAAAACGCGATATTTCGCGTTTTCTGCGCAACGACGCGCGACGACACGTGACGTTTCGCGAGGCGGGGGGCCGTCTGGAAACGGCCCAGGTGGGGGAAAGGGAATTTTTAAAGCCCCCAGGAGCCCAACTGGGCATGGACAGCAGTGCAAGGGAAGGAGGGGCTTCCCCCCCACACACACCATTTTCTGAATCCAAAACACCAGGGGAAGAGTAGTTTGCCCATGTGCACTTCAAAAGATGGGCAAATTAGTCCTCCTTACACTGTTTTGGTTCATGTCCTCTTATACTGTCAATCTGAAATGTATCTATTACCCCACTTCTGCATAATTACCCTGGTAGATCAAATCAGTTTTATATATCACTCTTGCTTGGTGACTGTTATAATGAAATATCCTTTAAAGTAGCTAGATTCTGTGCCCAGGCATGCTTAATAAGGCAGAAGAATATGGCTTTGTCTTAGCAATTTTAATTAAGAACCATATTTTATGTACAGTATATTTTTATATTTATGACCTGAATTTAATGTATATGTCTGTCAATGACTTTGATTTTGACTTCTGATCTCGGATTGTAACAATAAACTGAACTGAACGAAAAAGGTGCAGAAGGGAGGCAGAAACCTTTCCTTCCCCTACACTGTTGTCCCAAGCTCAGTCAGGCTCCTGGGGACTTTAAAAATGTTCTTATAGGGTTGCCGGGTTGCCACTCAGATTAGTGGCAGGAGAAAAATAAACAGTTACCACAAAATTTCTTGTGATTCCTAGAGAGGCATAAAGTCACTTCTAGGGTCTCCCAGGAAATGATATCACACTATCAACAGTGGTGCCTCCTCCATGTCCTGGTTCCCCAGGACTAGTGCTGGTTGCCAAGCCCGTAACTTATGTGTGACTGCAGAGAAAGTGAGTTGATTCTGGGAACTTGGACCCGACTGACCAAAAAACATAATGTGTGGTTTGACCCTGAGAGAAATGATTCAGTGGAAGTACGATCACATTCATCATAATCCACAACCAGGTTAGGAAAGAGTTTCCCTCATGTCTGGTCAGATTATGCTAATGAAGCTGATTGGAAGGGAAGAGTCTACATTTTACAGGCTGCAGGTTGGGAAATTTCAGGAGATTTGGGGGTGAAGCTTGGGAAAGGCAAAGTTTGGGGAGGGAGTACAGCAGGACAGTGAAGCCATAAAGCCTGCTCTCTGAGTCTCTCTACACAATACTTTTGGTCTGTGTTCTTCATGTGTCAGGAGATGCAATGTTAGCCAAGAAGTGTAGTTTTAAGTGACAGAGCTGGCAGAGATTGCTCTGGAGGGGACGGATTCTCTGTGGCAGCCCTCCGCCACCTCTGGCGTCTCCCCTTCCAGAGCCTTTGCCCTGCCAAGGCTCAGTTAATTCAAAGTTTTAAGCAGCAAGAGTGGCAAGGTAAAAGCTCTGGAAGGGGAGACAGTCTAGCATGCCGGTGGAGGGCTGTGAGAGAATCTGTCCCCTCTGGAGTGATCTCCACAGACTGTCTTTCAAAACTATGCTTCCCAGCTAACATTGCATCTCTTGACATTTAATGGACACACGCCCCAGCGTTTCATGTAGAGAGACTCTGAAACTGAAATTTTTCCCAGGAGAACTATCTCTGTAGTCTGGAGATCAGTTGTAATTCTAGGAAAACTCTGCTGGAGATCAGGAACCCTACCTGAAATCACATCTACCTCTTCTATTTTTTTAAATCCTTTCTTTCCTTGAAGAGCTTAGTATAGAATATATGGTTCATCTTCCCCCAATTTTGTTGCCACAACAACCCTGTGAAGTAGGTTAGGCTAAGATGTGCGACAGGCCCAAGATCACTAGGAAGCTTCATGACTGAGTGGAGATTTGAACCAGAGTCTGCCCAGTCACCACAGTGGTTCTCACCAGGGCTTTTTTTCAGCAGGAACATGGGGGAACAGAGTTCTGGAACCTCTTGAAAATGGTCATATGGCTGGTGGCCCCGCCCCCTGATCTCCAGACAGAGGGGAGTTTAGATTGCCCTCCGCGCCGCTGGAGCGGCGCGGAGGGCAATCTCAACTCCCCTCTGTCTGGAGATCAGGGGGCGGGGCCACCAGCCATGTGACCATTTTCTCCGAGGGCGACCCACTGAGTTCCACCACCTCTTTTCCCAGAAAAAACGCCCTGGTTCTCACAACTGGAGGAAGGCCCGTAGAGCCTATGGTTGAACTGGGATCTGAGAGACCCAGGTTTGAATCTCCCCTCTGCCATGGAAGCTTGTTCAATACCTTTGGTCCAGTCACATACTCCCAGCCTAATTTACCTCACAGGGCTGTTGTGAGGATAAAATGGAGGTGAGGAGAACAAGGCAAGCCCCTTTGGGTCCCCACAGGGGAGAAAAGTTGGGTATCAATGAAAAACATAAATGAAATTTCGCTCGCCTTCATTTTCTCTGTTTGGTACAGATGGCCATTCCAAATCTGTGGTGATTTCAGGAGAGATGCCCTCCAATACCCTTCCTGATGGGGACTTCAAAATGAACGTTCGATTGACAGGTGAGGAAGCAAAACCCGGGCCTTGCGCCCTAATTTCACTCCCACTTTTAATTAACACTAAACCGCTGAACTGTGCATTTGCTTTGACGCAGGATCAGTGCCAGCTGACACTCTGGAGAGTTCTCTCTCGCCTGAGGGCCTGTCGTCGCTGCTGCGAGTTCCACAGGGATGTGCTGAGCAAACCATGGTCTATCTGGCCCCGGGGGTCTCTGCCATGCGCTACCTGGACCAGACAGAGCAGTGGCTAAAATTGAAACCAGAGAGCAAAGAAAAGGCACTGGAGAATCTTCGCACAGGTAAGGTGCATTCTGGGGTTCAGGAAGAAAACATTCTAGGGTATAGAGAGAGGCTGAATGTGCACTGGACAAATGCATGTCCATGCCTGAGATGACTTCAACCAACAGGGACATGATCTTCAGATTAGTACTCCTTTAGGCCGAAAGTCTGATTGATTTTGCAGCTGTTGTATTACTCTCAGGGCTTTTTTTCAGGGGGAACACGGTGGAACGGAGTTCCGGAACCTCTTGAAAATGGTCACATGGCTGGTGGCCCCGCCCCCTGATCTCTGGACAAAGGGGAGTTTAGATTGCCCTCCGCGAGGGCCATCTCAACTCCCCTCTGTCTGGAGATCAGGGGGCGGGGCCACCGGCCATGTGACCATTTTCTCCGAGGGCAACCCACTGAGTTCCACCACCTCTTTTCCCAGAAAAAAAGCCCTGATTACTCTGATAATTGTTTTGGTACTGTCTTCTTTTTTCAAACTTTTTCCCACTGTTTGGTGAAATCCCAGAATTGTTTCTTTCTTCCCTGGATTTCACCCAATGATTTCCCAATTCTGTTTCCTATGATAAACATTGCCCGTCCCTTTTTTCCTCTTTGTACCTATGCAATTTAAATTTTAAAGAGTTTGCCAAAAAGTAGCAAAGGATATGTGCTTGGCGGGAGGGACTCACTTGTCTTTTGTGTCACAGGCTATGAACGAATCCTCACTTTCCGGAAATCAGACGGATCTTATGGAGCTTGGATCAAAACTCCGAGTAGTACCTGGTGAGAACCAGCACTGTATAGGGCCTTGTGTGGGTCACAGTGTGTGTGCGTGTGCGGGAGCCTTAGGGGGAACATTCAGTGTCTAGAATTCTGTACTGAGGGACAAAGAATTCTCAATTTCTTGACACATAACATGTGGAGAATGAAATAAAACCACCAACACTTACTTGGAGATTTATTAAGTATAGTCCGGCTTTCTTGTTGAGACTTAAGGTAGATTGCAGTCAAAAACAAAATGATATGAATCGTGTGATACATGCAGCCAACAAAAAGTGAGTGAAGATTGGGATGTGGTTGTTTTGAAAAGTTGTTCTATTTGTTTTTACAATTTTGTTTTTAGTTTCATTTGGGAAATTTGTCAATCTGTCAGGTATGCCTGCTAGGTGGGGGCCAGACCTGCTGCCGACAATTAAAAAAAAATTTCACTACTGGACATGATGTGGAGGGTGGGGCTGGCCATGATTCACAGAGCACACTATAAACTTATTAGCACAAGGGTACTGCCATGTACCCTTAATGCTATGCCTATGACCCTCCACTTTGCAGGCTGACAGCTTTTGTGGTGAAAGTTTTGTCTCTGAGCCGTGAGTACCAGGCAGTGGATGAAGCCAAGACCCGTGAGTCAGTGCAGTGGCTGCTGGGAAAACAAAAGCCCAATGGCTCCTTCCACGACCCAAACCCCGTCTATCACCGGGAGATGCAGGTGAGCCCCCCCCCCCTTCCTGGCACTCTCATATTTCCAATTATGTGCTCTGCAGTATGTGTAGGCCTCAGTTCATGTGCTGCAGTTCATTGTTGCTTTGAGGCTACTATTGTGCGCCCTCTTGTTTTTCTTCCCTAGGGCGGTGTTGGTGGCCTTCATGGAGGTGTCTCACTTACAGCATTTGTTACCATCGCACTTAAACAGGCATTGGTCATGTATGAAGGACAGGAGTCGGAGAAGGAGGAACAGCTCAGACAAGTGGTATGCAGTAAGGGAAGGGGGGGAAAGCTTTATGCTCCTGCAGCCAGAAAGATTAATTCACAATGCCTAGAAATTTCAACTTTCATTTGCAAAAGGAGACGTTTGGAGGATGGGTCTAGCCAGGGCTTTTTTTCTGGGAAAAGAGGTGGTGGAACTCAGTGAGTTGCCAGTACAGGGGGTAACTCCTGGCGGGAGGTGGTGCCCCTGGTACCACATGCGAATGCACAAAGTGCACGCATGCCACAGCAGAGGACAATCTAAACTCCCCTCTGTCTGGAGATCAGGGGGTGGAGCCACCGACCTTGTGACCATTTTCAAGAGGTGCCAGAACTCTGTTCCACCGCCTTCCAGCTGAAAAAAAGCCCGGGGTCTAGCTTTTGTGACTGATCCGGTTTTTAAAAGGTATCGTTTTTAAAAGGTATTGACATATAAGAGAAAAAAATGTTGCAGCATACACTGAACAGGTTTGCAAGTGTGTGCTTCACACCCAAGAACTGGCCTAGTGCCAACAGTGGTGACTTCAGGGCTGGATGTTGAGGTGGAAGTCCAGGGCGCCATCTCACAGGCTCAACAGAAGGGTCCCCCGAAAGCAGGTTGTACACCTGAAGTATACATTTCACACCTTAAGTATACACTCCCATCTAAAAGGGTGGGGGGCTCTCATTAAGTTCATAGTCTGACTGAGACCTAACTGACCTAACTTAAGCACAATGGCTCAGTTTAGTGGCCATTAATCTAGAAATCCACATTCAGAAGAACCTCGCCTCAGCTACTTGCCCCAAATCCACAACTCCGCTTGTCCCACAACAGGGATCGTTGCTCAGACCAGCTGATTGTGGTGGTATATTGTTTCTTTTTACCAATATAAGCTAACCCTGGAGTGTCATATCTGCACAGCAATTTTATTCCCCTTTTCCCCACACGTTAACACCTCCTGTTTTATATTTCTTTGCCTGTGCTCCCTTTTCCTCACATTATTGTACTGTTGTTCCCACCTTTTAAAATATTGTTCCACAACTGTGAAGCCCTGGCTTCCTCTCCACCCACCCCTGTATGCCATACCAGATACCAGCAACAATTTGACTGGTGCTGGAAGGCTTGAAGCTGAAGAGAACAGAAGCTTGTTTCTCTGATTCCCAATCTTAACTGGGCTAAAAATGTAATTAACTAACCTGAAGCAAATGTTAGCCATTGTCATATATACCCTGTTTCCCTTAGCTATTAGGGTTTAATTCATTTTCTCCAGATAAGGACCAAGGAAAGAAGAAGAGAGAAGCGGAAAGATCTTCACTGAGAGACAGCTTGCACATTACAGAGTACTTGTGGTCTCCATGAGGTCTTTGGATCACATGCAAGCTGGTTTCCCAAGCGTGTGTAGCTTTCCCCACACAAACACGGGCCGTGCCACTTTCCTCTCCTGAAACAACCGCAGGACTCCATTGAGGAAACTAATGTACAGCCATTGTTACCTATGCAATCTAAAGTGCTTGTGGCATCCACAAGGACTTTTGTAACGTGTGAGCCAGCCCTTGAGCTGAAGGTGGTGGCAGTGAGGTGCACCACTCACCAGCCCCAACTCCATCAACTTCTCTTTCAGAAACATCGCCTCTCTCAAGCCACCTCCTTCCTGGCCCGCTCACTGGACAATCCATCCCTGGGTCCCTACCCTGTCGCTATCTCCAGTTACGCCCTCTCGTTTGCTTCGGACAACCGGTCGGCCATCGCTGCTGCCGACGCCCTCCTGAAGAGACTCGCCACACAGAACGAAAGTACATGTGACTTGATGACCCTTTATTAACTGGGAAAGAATTCCTTTGGGAGGGGGCCATAGGGATGTGGTAGTGATTTGGGGTGTGCTTAATCCCTTCCGCACCCACTGCTCCCACTCTATCAGGGCCAAGTCTTTTGGGGGGGGGCAACCCTTTCCCCAAATCTAATAAAACCTGTTCTGCACAAGTTCAAGTTCTTCTGCAGTGTCCAGGATCTCTCCTCCTGTACTTACTTCCTGTACAATTCATACGAATGAAGGATGCAGCATTAAAGGTGCTTCTGTAATTTAATCCCACTCATGTGTGAATAGGGCTGGAGCAGAAGAATATCATGGACTTAAAGTGCACTTGTTGAATTGAAATAGCAGTTTGTGTCAACATGGCCAATGCAACAGTACCATAATATCTCCTAGAGCTCAGGGAGCATTGTAAGCATAGAAAAGCTCCTATGGCTGGCAAGGAGGTATTGTTTCCTTTCATGGCAGTTCCAGAGGTCTGTAAAATGGAGCATTTTATGGAGCCTCGGTGAAGGCTCATATTGATTGTGAGGCAAAGCTGCCATCTTGGATCACTCTTGCACAGGGTGTTGACAGGTTAGCAGCAATGTGCACCCATCTTGGGCACATCTGTGCCCAGCGCATGTTCTGCTCCTGTTTACCGTCACTTCCCAGTTCCTCCTCTTACCGTTCTTCCTTGGCCAAATTGTCAAACAACCCTCTTGAATCTAGAGCCAGCTGTGTGTCCTTTGTTTGGAATTGAAGCCCATCTCCCAGGTCCCTACTGTGGGTGGCAAGTAGTATTGCTGCAAACCTGAATACCTCAAGAAACAAAAGTCTGTTCTCTCCCTCCAGACAACACCGAGATGTACTGGGACGTGGAGGACCGGGGGCGACTGCGAGGGGAGAGCCGCTCTGACCGGGTGCCGTCAGCCTCAGCCATCTCAGTGGAGGCCACAGGCTATGGGCTCCTCCACTTAGTGAAGCAAAAAGACAGAGCATCAGCTGAGAAAGTATCTAAATGGCTGACAGAGCAGAGGAATTATGGCGGAGGCTTCAAATCAACACAGGTACCACCTGATGTAACCTTTCAAAACAAGGGTGTTGATGGGTGTCTGAGTGATAGAGAAGCCAAGTGCCCACCAATGGCAGGCAATCTCCTGGCCCTGGTGTGATGCTGTTGAGGAATATGGATTTGACTTCCAGGATGCCCTGGAAGTGACATCATCGTGGGGTGCCATGGAACCCACATAGGTTTTGCACACATACAAAAAGATAAATCACTGGTAGCCCCCCCCCCTTTTTTTTTTAAAGAAAGCCGTTTGGTCTGATTTTGCAGGCAAGAAGGGTGTTTATCATGGATGGGGCTGGAACAAAAAGCTCTTTAGGCTCTTTAGGGTTGGGTCAAGCAATGAACAGCAGAGAGGAAAGACCTTCTTGATCATTGGAAGCTTTCCCTCCCTATCTCATTTTTTTTCTTTGTGTATTATTAACTTTGGGTTCCCATTGGGGAGAAAAGCAGCATATAAATATGCTGCATAAATAAGTAATGTCAAGGGAGAGAGCGATAGGCAGTCAATCCCCACCCCAGCCTAGGGATCGAATAGAAGCCGGATGTACACAGGCAGCGGATTATAGCGGTTCTGCTGCCAGTGTCTGGGACATCATAGTGTGGAATGTTCCATTCTGCTAAAAACATGTTGGGTCCTACAATTATCTTCCGCTACATTTCCTTCAAGGATAAAAGACAGCATCCAATGAAAAATGGCTTTCTCTGGTGGAAAAAAAGTGTTTCTTTGTTGTTTGCTTATTTACTGCATTTACAGCCAGCCTTTCTCACCGAGACTCAAAGCAGATTACGCAGTGTAAATCAGTTACAGTCCATATGAAGAGACAACTAATAAGCACCATGTAGGTCAATACGATCAATGTGAGGAGACATCAAATGTGCAATGCTCTAGGACTAGAGTTCCAGAAATCTGAATGAGCATTGCATATGAGACACGGTGCAGAGTGCAGATACAGTGGAGAAAAATGGTATTGCATCAGTAGAAAACAATGCGGCGACAGCACAGTAATATGTGCGGCAAACAAATTATGCCTCCTGTACACAGTAGTATAGTCCACAGCCCCTTTATAATGGTTCAGCCTTCCTGAACCATTGTGTTACAGTATAGCCTTGTTTCCTTTATAGAAAAGCTCTTCTGAAGGAGCTCTTTCTCTGTTGGAGGAAAATGTGGTGGGAAAGTGTCATAGGACCCAACTCCATATCTGCAGGTGGAAAACTAGCATGGCAGGGAATGGGCTAGACAGACTAGGACCTAACTCTGGTACACAGCCATGCTTGTCGCTGTTGACGCTGCATAGTAACCTCTACGTATTTCATTTATTTGTCTTCATTTACATGCTTTCTCTCTGTCTACTATCTGACAAAGGGAGCACAAAGGGAGCTTGACTTTCAAAAGCTTATATCCTGTTGAATCTTGTTGGTCTTTAAGGTACTACTGAATATGGATCTTGCTGTTCTACTGCAGACCAACACAGCTACCCACCTGAAACTGTCTTTCTCTTAGAGGCTCTGCACCACGTGGCTTGAGCTTCCAGCACTGCCCTTTCCTCTGCTGTCTGTAGTTTCTCCGATTTACCCTAACAGTCATGGTTGGAGGGGCACCCGCTGTTCTTACCCACCCTCCAACAACAACAAAACCCCGTCTTTTGGTGCTACACCTCTGAAGATGCCAGCCACAGCTGCTGGCGAAACGTCAGGAACTACAATGCCAAGACCACGGCAATACAGCCCGGAAAACCCACAACAACCATCAAAACCCAGTTACTTGGAGTTGGTCAAACTCCAGGCCTTTCCATTGGGGGTGCAGGCATGGCTCAATGGTAGAGCACCCGCTTTGCATGCAGAAGGTCCCCGGTTCAATCCCCAGCATCTCCAGTAAAAAGGATCAAATAGGAGGTGATGTGAAAAGATCAACCTGAGATCCCAGAGAGCAACCACTGGGACCGTTCCGATTCAGTCAAAGCCAGCTTCATATGCATTTTACTTTCAGGACACTGTGGTGGCTCTGGAGGCTCTGTCCCAATATTGGATCAGCACCTTTGACAACGAGGAGGACAATGAACTGAAAGTGACCTTCTCCAGTCCCGGGAAAATCTTGCCGAGACAAATCTCCTTGGGGAGGTCGAATGACCCTGCCCAGGAAGAGCTGCAGGTACGTGGCGTCAGCCTTCTTCTGAGTATTCTGCAGAGGAGGGGGTCCCACCAGGGGGGGACTCCTTCCCTTTATACTTGGCCTCCCAAGCTAGCCTCGTCTTTAATTCAGGCCTCCCAACTGATTCCAAAATAATGTTAAAGCGTGCTGTTTTTCTGTCTCCTTCAGTTTTCCTTGGGAAGTAACATCCGTGTCAAGGTGGAAGGGAAAGGAAAAGGGACATTGACTGTGAGTATTTTGGTGCTCTTCTTTACATATGTATTTGGGAGTGTTTATGTAACCTCGATACTGCCCCCTCCATGTTAGCTTCACAATCTTGCAAGATGGCCACTGATCCAAGGGGACCCAGTAAGTTTCATCGCAGAGCAGGAATCTGAACCACCAGGTCACCTATCTAAGGCCATCACACTATCCACTATAGCAGGGGTGGGCAAATTGCGGCCCGCGGGCCACATGCGACCCGCTACAGAGTTTTTTGTGGCCCGCCAAGACAGTCAGAAAAATCCGCCTTGGAACCGAGATTTCCTTCCCGTGCGCGACCGAAGATTCGTCTCGTATTTTCCACTAGGACGGCTACGTCAGTACGCATGCGCAGTGTAGATACGCGCTTTTCCGGTTGATCTGGTTAATTTCAATTTTGTCTTTGCAACAGTAAATCTATAAATTTCCAACTTTAGTGAAACCATGAACCCTCCGAAAAAACGTAAAATCGGTGATGAATGTCGTGTGTTTAATGAAGAATGGACAAACAAATATTTCTTTGGTAATACAGGGAATAAAGCAGTGTGTTTACTGTGTCATGAAACGATAGCCGTATTTAAGGAGCACAATCTGAAACGACACCACGAAACAAAACATAGCGAATTTGGCTGCAAACTTTCCACGGAAGAACGCAAAATAAAAGCTGCGGAGTGTGTGAAAAAGCTGAAGAAGCAACAAACATTTACAAAGCAATCAACACTTCAAAATAGTGCTACAGAAGCAAGTTTCATGGTAGCCTACAACCTTGCTAAACACAACAAGCCTTTTTCGGATGGGGAGTTTATTAAGCAGTGTATGGTAGAGTGTGCAAGCGTATTGTGTCCTGATGTGAGAAGCAAATTTGAAAGCATTTCATTGTCAAGAAGGACTATAGTGCGGCGCATTGACTCAATTAGTGACGAACTCACAGAACAGCTGAAGACTGCGAGCAAAGATTTTGTTTGGTTTTCTTTGGCACTGGACGAGAGCACAGATAACGAAGACACTGCACAATTACTCATCTTTATCCATGGAATTAATGAAAATTTCGTCATCACAGAGGAATTACTTGGCCTAGAATCAATGAAAGATAGAACCACTGGTCAGGACTTGCTTGAGTGTGCTGTGAATTGTGTGGAGAAAAGTGGTTTGTCCTGGAACAAAATGGCCAGCATTACAACAGATGGGGCCAGAGCTTTCAGTGGAAAAAATGTAGGTATGGTTAAGCTTTTAAAAAACAAGTTACAAGCACAAGACACAGACAGTGATATCTTGTCTTTTCATTGCATTTTGCATCAGGAGAGCCTTTTTAAAGCTGCACTGGACTTAAAGCATGTGGTAGATCCTATTGTTAGTGTGGTGAACACAATCAGAGCAAGGGCACTCCGCCATCGACAGTTCAAATCTTTGCTTGAGGATGTGGAGGCAGAGTATGAAGACGTCATTTTCCACAACCGTGTGAGGTGGTTGAGCCTGGGCAAAGTGATAAAAAGAGTCTGGGCATTGCAGAATGAAATCCTCTTATTTCTGGACACGAAGGAGATATCTCATGATTTCGTTACAAAAATGGGATGTGAGGAGTGGAGGTATGAGATGATGTTTGCAGCTGATGCATTTGAGAAATTGAACGAACTGAATGTGACCTTGCAGGGAAAGGGGTTGTTTGCACATGAAATGTGGAAGCATGTAAAAGCATTCAAAGCAAAACGAGGTCTATTTGCAAGGCAAGCAGGTGAAGGCAATTTTTGTCATTTCCCTTTATTAGGAAAACAGAAAGTGCCTGAAAGTGTTTCTGCTAAGATTAGGGATCATCTGCAGAGTTTGGAGGACGAGGTCACAAGAAGATTTCAGGACTTCAAGAAAATTGAGCCTAAATTCAATTTGCTCTCTTATCCCATCACTGCTGATATTGATACAGCACCTGAGGAGCTGCAGCTTGAACTTATTGACATGCAGTCAGATCTCACTGTGAAAGAAATGTTGAATGCTGTGACATTAGTTGACTTTTACAAATCTTTGTCTGCTGAAAAATTTCCATGTATGAAGAAATTTGCTGGGAAAATGTTCTCCGTATTTGGGTCTACATATATTTGTGAGCAAAGTTTTTCTTGCACGAAGATCAACAAGAGTAAATATAGATGCTCTTTGACAGACATTAACTTGCAGGCTGTGATGAGAATCTCAACAAGCAATCTCACTCCTGATTTCAAAAAAATTGTAGAAAAGTGTGATAGGGTACATTTGTCTCATTAAACTGATTCGAAAATTAAATGTGCTTGCAGCTATAGGTGATATGAAATTAGCACAATAAATAAATTGAATAAAACTACCACTATTTTATTTAATTTATATTTATTGATTTTTATGATACAATTTATACCTTTTCTGAAATGCAAAGTTAACTAATGAATGCAATCATTTTAAAAGGTGCGGCCCTCCGCTAACCTCCGCTCTCACAATGTGGCCCCTGAGCCAAAACAGTTGCCCACCCCTGCACTGTAGGAAACTTAGATAACTTTTACTTGGCAAAACCATTTTCCACTTTGCCTGCAGTAACACTTTCTGCCACTAGATGGCTGCATATAATTTGCTAACGCTTTATATTTTCCTCCTTTCTCTGAGGAAGGAAATGCAGCATGAGATAACCTGATCTGCTGGTGCCTGGATAGGGAACTGCCAATGAAGACTGCAGAGGAAGGCAATGTCAAGCCGCCTCTGCTTTTCACTTGCCTTGAAAGCCCCTTGCTGCGGTCGTCATAAGTCGGTTGCGATTTGATGGCGTAGACATACGTACCTCAGCTAACAGGCAGAAATTCAACAGATGAAGCCTTTCCAGAAAGAGCTATGTAGTCATGGTGGGACGCTCCTTACCTGTTGAATTTTTGCCTGTTATGCAACTGTTGAAGGCATAAGGAGCACTATCACAAAAAAAGTAGTGCTCTTCCCTGCCTCCCACCACTGAGTTGGGATCAAAGGATTAGGCTGGTAGGACAGAAGGCAGGACTCCTGAGTTCTGCAGCCTGTGGGTTCTTGTGAGGTGCCCTAATGGGGGAAGTTTATGGAATTAGGACTTTTGTCCTTCTGTCCCCTGCAGGTCCTGAAGCAATTTCATGTCATGGCTGTGCAGAACACCTCCTGCCAAACTCTTGGCTTAGAGGTGAAAGTGAGTGGCTCGGTTCGCCGTGATGGTAAGTCAGGGCTGGGAATTGGAAATGTTGAATTTTTGGAGGGTTTCCCCCTCTCAGTTCTGACTGCTGGGGCCAGGGGGTTGTGTCCTTTATGCTTAACAAGAAACGTTATTTTACAGTTGTCTGTTCCAAACATTTCTATCTAGCCTCTCCCATAAAAGCATCCATGTCAGTTCACAATACATAAACTCACCCTATGAAACAAAATGGACTCCTAAAGGAAGCCTCAGCCTTCAGTGTACAAGACCTAAGCACGGCTGTCAATAACAGGAGGTTTTGGAGGTCTTTAATTCATAGGGTCGCCAAATGTTGGAAGCTGCACACAACATATGTAAGAAATCAGTGGCTGAGATCATTGACCAAAGAAGACATCTATTGCTGAGATAGTGTGGTCAAAATTCTGTACAGAGAAAAGAAGGCCAAATTCTATACAAAGTAAAGAGTAATTCAGTCAAGTACATACATTCATGCAGAAATGAGTATGTTTTCTTCATTTCAAGGGGTGGGGAGAAGCAAAGAAGTAGGGCCTCAATCTTGACTTCTGAAAAGCCTGCTTATTTCCCAAACTGGCTTCTCAGAATTTAACTACATGTTAAATTCTGTAAAGGAAAAATGCTATGTTTTAACTTGTCCAGAAGCCATTTTCTTGAAACTTTGGTTCTTTGGCATTTTGCCTCTTGCTAGGAAAATTCCTTTCTCCACACACTCCCCTCTGCTTTCCCCCGCCAGGCCTCTCTTGTCTCTCTGGGAACGAGTTGCTTTCACACCTCTGTCCTTGAGATAAGACATTCTGGCTTGGTAGATAGTCGAGCCCCTATGGCTGAGCTCTCCTTGAATTAATTGGAAAACAATTTACTCCTTCAGGACTGGGGTGTATGGCAGGGACTGCAGACTTGTTGCATCCCCACCCCCTCCTCATGTAGACACCTACTCTTCAGGTGATGTCAACAGTTGCAACCCGAGTGGCCCCAGGCGTAGGTCACTCTGGTTTCAACTGACGTAAAATGACTGCTCAGTAATGGAGTCTAAGCTTGTGGTGAGTTTCAGTGACAGACCACTGTAAAATCAAAAAGAATCCAGTAGCACCTTTAAGACTTAACCAACTTTATTGTAGTATAAGCTTTTGAGAATCACAGTTCTCTTCGTCAGATGTATCTGACGAAGAGAACTGTGATTCTCGAAAGCTTATGCTACAGTAAAGTTGGTTAGTCTTAAAGGTGCTAGGGGACTTTTTGATTTTGCTACTACAGACTAACACGGCTAACTCCTCTGGATCTAAGAGCTAAGCTACAAGTGACGCCTGACACAGGTTGGACACTTGTCAGCTTCCCTCAAGTTTTGATGGGAAATGTAGGCATCCTGGTCTTGCAGCTGTAATGGAGAGCCAAGCTGTAAAACCAGGATGCCTACATTTCCCACCAAAACTTGAGGGAAGGTGACAAGTGTCCAACCTGTGTAGGGCGTCACTTGTAGCTTGGCTCTAAGACCACTGTAATTCGCTCCTTGCTTACTTTCTGGCTCGAGAACTCTGGATGCTGGGGCAACCATCTATTCAGTTTTTTGCACTGCCTAACTACTTTGACTCTTGACCAAAGATTGTGGCTTCCACGCCTCAGGAAGTAACTTGATTTGCCACATCTTGAAATAACTGTAGTATGTATTAGCAAGTCCCTTTATGCTTTAGGATTTGTCTCCCCCCCCCATTCTGTCTTGTGATTCTATGTAACCTTGCACCTTCAATAAAATAATCATATTTCATTTTTGTGTGGGTTAGTGACTTTGAAGCCTCAAAGCTGCAAATCACTCTGTTGAACTCACTCTGTGAATGCTCATGAACCACCTACCCAAAGTAACATTCTGTGTTGTGAATTCTGCTTGCAAACCTCCTTTGCAAGATAGACTTCAGTTGTGTTAATTCCCTTACAGGCTTTGGAGCTTTTCCCCTTTGCCTTGGGATAGTCAAAGAGACTGGTGGCAGTCTACCTAGGCAATTGGGAGACTTTCTCTCATTGCCAGTTTTGTAATCTGTGTGTTACTGGCCTAAAAGGTAGCTTCCGACTCTTCCCCTCAGCTGGGTCGAGACAAAGGTGCCCTGTACCCATGACATATACTGCTGGGAATTCTTTGTTGAAACTGGATTCTCTGATGTGCGGAAACTCGATTCAGACCAGAACCTTGGTGTGGAGGTAGGGGAAGTGAAGCCTTTCCTTTTCCCTCATTGTGTTTGTTTTCCCAGTGGGACAGACACCAGGTTTCTGGAGTCGTTCAGATAAAGAAAACAGCCCAGGAAAAAAATCTTTAGACTTTCCCTGTGCACCACAGTCCTGATCCAAATTGGGTCCCCACGCACCTGAGAACTGAAGTTTTGATAGGGAGCTCCCGAACCACATTTGGTCTAGAATCTTGTCATTATGAAATCTGAGAATTCGGAGAATGCTGCCGTCTCTACTCCTCTGACCTGGATGGCCCGGGCTAGCCTGGTTTCATCAGATCTTGGAAGCTAAGCAGGATCAGCCATGATTAGCTCTTGGATGGGAGTCCCTCAAGGAAGTCCAGGGCTTTTATACAGAGGCGGGCAGTGGCAGAACCACCGCTGTTGGTTGTCACTTGCCTTGAAATCCCCAGCAGGGGTTGCCATGAGCCAGCTTCAGTCTCTGGCAGATTTTTTAAGTATGTGGCTATGCCCTACTAAAATAGCATTGCAAATATATATATAGGTAAATATATATACCTATCTCGATATCTTGTTCTTCTCAACTGCTTCTCTTCTGTGGTGTCTTTTTTTAAAGGGCAGAATTATATTTTAGTCCAGCAGAATTACATATGAGTTCCTTAAAATTGAATATTCTTATTAAAGAGAGGAAACCAGACCTGAATGCTATTTGCAGGGGTTAGTTAAGCCTCCCGTAATCCCATAGTCATATAATGTAGTTCTACCCTGAGTTTCTCTAGGCTTCATGAGTTGGTTTTGCGCTTGTTTCTCTTAAAAAAAAATATATAGATCTTTTAGAGTTTAATATGGGTATGTTCCCCTTTCTTTGAACTGTCTTTGTAGGACTGGCTTCTTCCGGAGAAAAGAGATGACTGAAGACAAGTCATTCATATTTTTATATAACATTATGCTGCATTATATAGGTCTTGTAGCTGTTGGCATGCAGCCAACCAAGAGAGAAATAGGCATCTCACGTCCACGAAGAATAAACCAAAATCATGATTAATTCTGGTAGCTGAAGGAATCCTCCCTGTTCAGAGGCAGTATACCTTTTCAGTATGAAATGCTGAGGACATGCCACAGCTTCTTGCCTTGTACTTATTTATGTTATGTTTATGTTATTTTACTTCATATATAACCCCACTTTTGTCCCCAAAGAGGATCCAAAACAGCTTACCTTGTTCTCCTTGCCCCATTTTATCTTCACAACAACTGTAGGAGATAGACAAGGCTAAAATGTGTGACTGGCCCAAGGCCATCTAGCAAGCATCTGTGGCAGATGGGATTTGAACCCAAGTCTCTCACCACTCTAACCACTACACATGCTGGCTCACATGGGCTTCCCAGAGGCATCTGGCAGGCTGTTGCTGAGTTGGAATGCTAGAACTTTGACCTGATTGAGAAAAGCAAATCTGACCTCCTTGTGCAGGAGAAATCCATGTAGGCTTTAGAGGCCTGGATAAAAGAGGAGAGAAGAATATTGTAAGCAACTTTGGTGTCCCCACCAGGGACTATGTTGCAGCCAGCCTCATTCCAATCTTCTGAATTAACCAGCTAACGAATCCAGTCTTCTCCTCAGGTTCTCCCACTGCCTACACAACCAGAATTGGTTTATGTTTTCAGCCCTCCATCTTTTCCGAAGAGCCTCTGTCATTTCTCTCTGTTTCTTTACAACAGCAAGACTGATGGATTACTATTATGAGTATGAAGACTATACAGCTGGAGAAGCAAGGCCACCGTCACTGCCTGCTGACCAGCCGCTCTCGCCTATCCAGTTATTTGATGCCCGCCAGCGCCACAGGAGGGAAGTCAAAGGTCCTGACCAGCAGCGAAGAGATGTCACCTATGATGTCTGCATCTGGTATGTGGGAGGGTCATACAAACTTCCAGTGACCAACTGCGGGAGGCGGAACATCCTAGACCTCCCTCCTTGTCACCCCATAGTGGTTCAGACCATGAGGATGCTCTCATCTCTGTCTATGAGGAGGCAGTAAAAGGGAGCCAACATGGTGCACTGGTTAGAGTGCTGGGGTAGAGTCTGGGAGACCCATATTTGAATTCCTCCATTCTGCCTCAGAAACTCACAGGGCAGTTTTGGGCCTATTTCATAGGCCTATTTCTAGTGAGGGGAAAAATGGAAGAGGGGAGAACCATGTTAGGAACCACTTTGGATCCCCACTGGAGAGATAAGTGAAGAATACACTAAACTGCTTTGAGTCAAGAGTAAAACTGGAGTACAAATGATAAAAGGGGGTTGATTCCCCACTCCTCCACTTGAAGCCAGCTGGGTGACCTTGGGTCAGTCACAGCTCTTCCACAGCTCTCTCAGCCCCACCCACCTCACAGAGTGTTTTGTTGTGGGGGGGATAATAATAACATACTTTGTAAACTGCTCTGAGTGGGCATTAAGATGTCCTGAAGGGCGGTATATAAATCAAATGTCATTGTTATTATTATTAAATAAATAAATACAATTAATGATGGAGTAACCCAATGGACTGCCAGCTCGGGATCTTTTTGTTTGCCTTTTTAAATTTAAATTTGTTCAAATTTTGTTGCATTTTTGTAAGCTACTTTGGGTCTCCACCGGGAATAAAAGTGTGATAAAAGCACACTAAAGAAATAAATGTTTCTATATCCTGTTTGGAGATTTGACTTCTAGAGATTCCAGGGAGGCAGCTGAACATTGACGAGTGACCATTTGTGCTATTAACCAATCTTTATTCATGCCGTCTTAGACCAACACAAACCATTTGTGCTAAAAACTTGCATATTCCCCCCAAACAAAAATCAGACCAGAATATAGCCGCTGTCATCCCAACATAGGGGGAAGAGACGGAAAGTCGTGATCCTCAACTCCCACTTCTTGTTGTTCTTCCTTTCCCTACAGGAGACAACCAGGGGCCCGTGTCTCAGGCATGGTCGTGGCTGACATCACCATGCTGAGCGGCTTCCAACCAGACCAAGATGACCTTGAAAAGGTGATGGCTGGGGACAACCAGGAGGGGGCAGTCTGTGCTTTACGTTCCCTAAAATGACAAGTGCTGTGTTTCGACCTTCCCTCATTACTCCTTCAGTTAAAAAAAAAACGGATTAAAAATAAACTTTTGCCTCAGTGGGGAGACAAAAAGAAGGTATGATTTCTCTGCTTGGAAAGAGGGGAAAATACATTTGGCAGAAACCCCCACCGTGAAATCTTATTGAAGCGTTTGGAGGTTGGAGTGTGAGGAATGAAGGTGTTTGTGTTGAAATGGTTCTCAGAGCCAAGCTACAAGTGATGCCTGACACAGGTTGGACACTTGTCAGCTTCCCTCATGTTTTGATGGGAAATGTAGGCATCCTGGTCTTGCAGCTGTAATGGAGAGCCAAGCTGTAAAACCAGGACGCCTACATTTCCCATCAAAACTTGAGGGAAGCTGACAAGTGTCCAACCTGTGTATGGCGTCGCTTGTAGCTTGGCTCTTGGTCTGTGTCATTCAACCATGTTCTGAAAGAGTTTCCATTGGTTAGCTGTGTTGGTCTGCAGTAGAATAGCAAGATTCAAGACCAAGTTTTTGACGACAGAAGCTTGACTTTCAAAAGTTTATACCTGGGAAAAAATGTTGTTTAGTCTTTAAGATACTACTAGATTTGAATCTTGCTGTTCTGAAAGAAGTTATTGATGATGTTGAACCAATGGCATGAGATTTCTGTTGCAGAGTACCTCAAGGTTTTGTATGTAATTTGTTATTCATGCTATTCAGCACATATCTGTGTAAGGCTAGGGAATGAGATTGTTCAGAGGCTGCACCACACCTTGAGTTGTACATGGAGGCCAACATAAAGATCAAAAAACCGAAATCATGTGCGTCTCTCAGGGAAGAAGAGCTGATGATTTGCAGTAGTGCTCTGAGGGAACCTGCCAGAGAACGTGAATTTATTTAATTGAGCTGGAAGGAAGAATCGAAATTTTAAAGCCTTGGGTAAATCTCCAGTCTTTTGGCTGTCCTGACAGGAATCCCTGGTGTTGCCAAGTACATTTCAAGTTAAAAGAAGTAACCTAAACTTCTTGCTAGTGCTGTCTCTTTGGGGGGGCTCAGGGCAGATAATGGGACATTCAACGTGTACCAGTAATCTATGCAGGCTCATTACCAGTTTACTTTTACCCCGATTGAAGAAGAAAAAAAGAAACTACCACAAATCAGACCTGAGCTCAGAAAACAGTGGACAGCAACACGTTGATTGGACTGAATTATCTGCAAAAATGAAACAAACGAATCGAGGCACTTCCGAATTTAAACCGCTAGTGTGAAAGCAAGCTTGCCTGTCTGTTATAACCTCATCATTGGAAGGGGAGGCAGAAACATTCGATTTGGCGGGGGAAGGGCTTCTTGGGGAATCTGCCAGCTTTGTTCACCTCATTTCTTTTCTGCCTCTCGTCTGCCTCCTCAGCTGCGAGATCTCGCCGATCAATACATCAGCCATTGGGAGATCCATGGACATCGGCTGCTGCTGTACTTTGACACGGTGAGAGAAGCTTGCTGGAAAATGACAGGTTGCGTTTTTGAATACAGGTTGAGAAATAGTCACGTGCCGGGTTGCCTAGAGTGAATAACTATCGTCTGTAGCTGACCAGTCCTAGTATTTTATATTGTTTACTGGAAACAAAGCCTGTTGTGCAAATAAATATAATGGGCTCTAGAAAGCTGAGGCAGAGGAGGGCTGGCGGGGGGGTGGGGGTGGGAAGTACTGGCAGGCAGAAGGGAGTCTGGGAAGAGCTGGCTGGCAGGCAGGGGGGGACTCGGGAGGGCTAACAGGCTGAAGGGATCTGGGAAGGGCTGGCAGGTAGGGAGGGCAAGGGGATCTGGGGGGATGAGAGGCAGGAGGGGTCTGGGGAGAGCTGGCAGGTAGGGAGGGCAAGGGGGGTTTGAGGAGGGCTGAGAGGCAAGAGGGGTCTGGGGAGGGCTGAGAGGTGGGAGGGGTCTGAGGAGAGCTGGCAGGTAGGGGGCAGGAGGGGTCTGGGGAGAGCTGGCAGGTAGGGAGGGCAAGGAGGGTTTGGGGAGGGCTGAGAGGCGGGAGGGGTTTGGGGAGGGCTGAGAGGCAGGAGAGATCTGGGGAGAGATGTCACTCCAGCCCCATTGCCTCAGCTCCAAGAGTGACAGTGGGTACCTCACTCTGGCCCCATCACCCCAGCTCCTCCGAGAGTGGCGCACCCAGGCTCCAGCTGGGCTTGAAGGGCGGCAGGCACTGCTCTCGGAGGAGCTGGGGTGATGGGGCCAGAGTGAGGTGCCCCACCGTTGCACTCACCATCTTGTTTGGATCCCCACTGGAGCTGGGGCGCACCACTCTCGGCTAGTGGGGCCTGCAGGGCAGCAGGTGCGTCACTCCAGCCCCAGCCCCCCAGCTCCAAGAGCAACAGTGGGTGCCTCACTCTGGCCCTGTTGCCCTGGCTCCACCGAGAGCAGCGTGTCCCGGCTCCAGCAGAGGGACGGGCAGGCTCGCCAGGCCATCCGCTGCCAGTGGCGCCCCCTGGAGGCCATTTTCAACCACCTACTTTTTATCCTGGAGTTCCTGCGCAGGCACACCAGTTTAAATGTGAGTTGTCGGAAATCCGCAAACACAGTTGTGTTATAGGATTTTAAACTAATTTTTTCCTGCCTCTCAGTGCAAGGATATCCAATCTGGCTGCAAGCAATAAAAAATTAACATAAATAACATAGTGAATATAGTGAACATAAATAACATAGTGAAACAGACTAAAAACCAAAAAATAAAACTATAAAACTGCATAGCAACAACAGTAAAAAAAAATTCAGAATTTACTCAAATGCAAGACTAGACCCCCTCCCTCCCAGGTATGCCATCAAAAAGAGGGGGCGATCTTAAATTTAAATACAAATTACATTTATATCCAATACTAAAAAATTGTTTTGTGTATAACATTGCGAGGATGTCATCTTAAATCCAGGGTGAGCATTGCTGGAGAAGGTATTCCATAGTGGGAGTGGGCAACCACAAAGGAGGTCCTGTTTCCAGGTAACATCCACCCATCTTTGAAGTTCCAGATACTTGGTGAAGAAACTACTTCTAAAGCTGATGTTCCAAGAGTAGCCAGTTCCTTTAGACATATTATTCAATGTCTTAAATGTGCAGTGGGAACACCCCCAATGGTTCATTTCTACAATGAAAGCGCTTTCAACTTTAAAGATACTTGGGAAACTCTACCTCTTTGTTCCAGATGTATTGAGAGAAGGTGCAGGCAGGGTAATCTTATACAGAGTGATCTCGTCCTAACCCATTGATTTCAATGAGTTAGGACGAGATAACTATATAAGTTCTGTGGGATCTACCTTGGACTGCTATTCCCCAATAGCTACTCTGGGCTAGATGGATCCGATTTGGTAAAAAGGCATCTTTGTATGTTCTCTTTATAGGTGCCTGGTACAGGACGGGAATGTATTTCCTTTGGAGCAAAACAGCTGGTCCCTGTGGGGAAACTCCAGCCAGCAAGTGCTTCCCTCTATGACTTCTATGAACCTGGTAAGACTGAGCAGGTCACAGGGCTGAGTCCCCCAGGTGGAATGGAGTGGGCTGAGTCTCATTGATGGGTGGGTAGGATTCTGTAGACAGCAGTGGTTGCCTTTGCTAGTCTGAATGGATAACTAACAGAGATCTTGGTTCACAGTCATAATTTTTAATGTTATGTGTAGATTCTTATATTCTTACTGTCTGAAATCTTTAGTGTGACAGGGCTGGATTGCAGGTACCTGTACATTTTTGAAAGCCAGCCCAAATTCATGATTGCCCTCAACCTTGACCCTCCCAGTGAATGAAGCTGAGCTTTGGAGGCACGTCCTTCAGAAGGGAGAAGAGCATTGAATGTGAACCGCTGTTTGATTGTCAGTGATCTGGGACTTGGGGAGAAAGTCGAGTCACTGAATCAAAGTAATACTCATATCATATATGTATATACATTCCCCTCTCATTGATAGAGAAGCGCTGCAACATCTTCTATGGTATACACAACAAAGACCAGTTTGTGTCGGCATTGTGCTCAGATGATGTCTGCCAATGTGCTGAAGGTAAGATTGCCTGCCTGCCTGCCTGCCTGAGTGGTAGTGTGAGCTTTATTATTTTTTTTCTGGGACTTTTAATGAGATATCAGGGCAAGACAGCCACCCCAGGTGCAACAAGACTTGTCAGAGATGCTTTAGGCTGATCCTGCACTGGGCAGGGGGTTGGACTAGATGGTCTGTATGGCCCCTTCCAACTCTATGATTCTATGATTCTATAAGACATGCTACTTTTTATCATAAGATGCACAATAAGAGTGGAGTGAAAGTCACAGCAGCAATGCCTATGGTATACTCATACGCTTTGCGCCCTAACAGTAGACCCCAAAGGGTACATGTGCTTGTCGGGGGGCTCAGTGTGGCCAGGGAAAGTGGATTCGAAATGAGACCGGACTCTTCCACTATTTCTAAGGGCACCCCTTAATGGCTTGTAGTGATAGCCCTGGCCGTGCTATTTGACGCAGCAGATGGCTCCCATGTGACTATGCAGTGTTAGAATTCACGGGAAGGAGAACAGCCTCTTAAGTTACAATCAGCACAGTTCTGCCCCAGCAGCGTCCAAGAGGTTCCCATCTGAATTGCACTATTATAACCTTGAAATACACTTCAGAGTTGTGCATAGTGGGGTAAGAATGGTGTTTTCCAGTTCTTGCAGTGAAGAATTTTCCTGAAAGTTGTTAGCGTAACATCACTATGTATGAAAAGGCCCTTGGGAATTCTAAGAGTCTCAGGTCCCTACTCCGCTCCCAGTACTCTAGCCATCACTACTAGGAGGTATTGCCTCCCAGGTCCTCTAGCTGTCACTTCCCTCCTCCCTCATTCATTCTTAAATGAATGCTACCAGCCCTCCACTAGGGTCCTGACAGTATCTCTTACCCTCCCCACCCCCAGGTGCCTGCCCACGTTTGAAGCGACCTCTTGAAGCAAGCATTACGGAAGGCGATCGTATGCAGTTTGCCTGTTACAGTCCCCGTGTACACTATGGTAAGGGTTTGGTTTGGGTGTGGCGATTCCAATCCCCCCCCTATGCTGTCTGTTTGGCTCTGGACTCTCCAGTTCCTCCCTACCCACAAAGCTTTGTGGTTTTTCCCACATACACACACCAAAGGTCTGTTCCTTCCATTCCCCCAGTCTTTAATGTGATAACCTCTCTGAAATGGCTGCTGTCGAAGTCTGATAGCATTGCCATCCTCCAGGTCAGGCCTGGAGTTCTCCCCGAATTCCAACTGATTTCCAGATACTGGAGATCATTTCCCCTGAAGGAAACAGAAACATCAGAGGGTAGACTCTGTGGGATCACGCCTCCACTGAGCTCCCTCCCCTCCGCAAACTCCACCCTCCCCAGGCTCCACCCCTAACTCCAGGGATTTCCCAAGCTGGAGTTGGCAACCCTATGGCTCACTACAATTCATGTTACTTCAACTGCCAGATTTCAGTGAATTTAGCTAGGATAATTTCTCTTATTCACCACATTTATAGCAACACTCCCCAGCCTGGTTGAGCCTGTGGGTAATTTTAGAGTTTTGCAAAATGGCTACCATCGAAGTGGGGGACAATTTCAAAATGTCGGGAGGTGTCAAACCCTGCTTCCTCCTAGGATGGGGTTAGCTATAAACGGGTGCACCATGCAGATCGAAAGGTGCCTCTCGGGTCTTCTGAACCCCCAACCGCTCCGATCCAGTGAGATGTAGGAAAGCCAGGATTGGTTCTTTACTCTGGGGACAAATCAAGAGAGTGCCAAGAAAACACATCAGAGGGTGCCATGACACAAATGGATGCCACGTTTGGGATCACTGATCGATAAATTGCCTTGCATGTTTTTTTTTCTGAGCATTGTAATTTTTTAAAAAGAGTAACCCCTGTTTTATAAGCTTCCTGGCAAATAACGTCCTATTTCCTGCTGCCTTTCTCTAGCATTCCGAGTTCGAGCAGAGCGTGAGAGCCAAGAAAGTGCCTTCCGTGTCTATGAAGTTACCGTCCTGGAGCCTTTGCAGTTCAGTGAGTGAAATTCGGGGCGGGGGGGGGGGGTTGAGCAGGAAGTTAAACCTTGGGCTTCTTCACAGCCCACAAGCAAATGGACCGCTAAATCCCCACAAAATTTGGGTATGCCAGATCAGATCTGCAGTTAGGTCTAAACAGGGCAAAGGTCTGTCTTCTGGCATGGAACAAGCAAGAAAGGATACTGTTGTAGAGCTTAGGAAAAGGGCTAGAGCGGCGGTTCTCAGCTGGTGGGACGCAGAAGTAGTCTAGTTGGAATGCAAGGTTTTCATAATAATTACTAAGACTTTGCGGTCTTCTCTCAATCCCTGTGTCCGCTTGCAAGTGTGATGTGCCACCTCCTGTCCACCGCAGGTTATCCATTTGCAACCTTTAGGCACTTTGGACACTCAGATGTTTCTTCTAATCCGCCGTTTCCCCTGCCCACCAGCAAGTGTGTTTGCTGTGCTACTTCTGTTGACCATGCCCACCCTTGTGCTTCTGCAATTTTTGATGTCCTTAAAGCTTATTGTAAATGATAAATATAATAACGGAATGCCTATAAACATCCTTCTCAGCAAAAGTGAGCTTTTTGTTTCTATCATGGTGGAGCCCAGATTCTTCAGCAGAGAAAATTGGTGAGATACAAGGTAAAGAAAGGTTGAGAACCACCAGGCTAGAGTAAAGCACAGCTCTGCACAGTGAGTCCGGATAAAAAGTCGTGTTTGAGCAGCAGTAACGAGACCCAATTAAGAGAAGGCGCTCTTTCCCCCACGTCTCTATGGTGCAGCCTTTCTCTGCTGGCCATTGGTCAGCCCATAAACAGCCACGTTCCATCTGCAGCTAGAAGGCGGAACTACAAGTGACGAATGACACAGGTTGGACACTTGTCAGCTTCCCTCAAGTTTTGGCGGGAAATGTAGGCAGCTTGGCGGAATGTTGGACAAGTGACAGTTGAAAAGTCCATTGGACAGCAGTCGGAGAGCCAAGCTGCAAGACTAGGATGCCGACATTTCTCATCAAGTGTCCAATCTGTGCCTTTTGTCACTTGTAGTTCCGCACTGAGTCTGGAATTCTTGGGATACAGTTGAGAGCCAAGCTACATTTGCATGGCAAGTGAACAGACTCACGAGTATTCCTCCCTGTTCACTTGCGCTCCACTTGATCTACCTGTTCACTTGCCATGCAAGTGTAATTTGTCAAATGTGGCTTGGCTCTGGGTCTAAGGGTCGAATATAGAGTGATGCTAGGGACCTTTTTTTAAAGAAAAAATTGTATTGATGTCTTTGTTTACATAGCCATACATAGTCGCTTCCATTACATTAACATAATCCTACATCAATACAACCTTTTTCCCCTTTATGTTACCCTCCCCCCCTCCCGTAAGCGACCATTTGGAAAATAATACTTTATACTTGCAACCATAAGCACACCCTTTGGATTTTGTCAAATGTATCTTTGTTGCCCCCCCCCCTTCCCTTACCCAATTTATATACCCAAGCCATTTCTTCCTTATCTCTAATATATTATCCTCCCATGTCTTTTCTTGTTTTAATATGGCCAGAATGTCTGATTGGATCATTTGATATAGATACAGATTCCATCTACCCATAGTCCACTTTGCCGCATCCTTCCAGCCATAAGCGATGACTGCATGTGCAGCAATGATCATTGTTTTAAACAACTCCTGTTTAAAGTTATCTACTTTATTATTCCCCAGAACTCCCATAAACAAAACCTTCCCTGTCAATTCTAATTTAACTTTACATAAATCCTCCATCTTTTCCAGAACAATTTGCCAAAATTCAGTTACTTTAGGACATTCCCACCAAAGATGAACATAATATCCCTTTATCTTCTTGCAATACCAACAATTTGAATTCATTCCCTTAATCATATAGGACAATTGGGAAGGTGTCCTATACCATTTCAGTATTAATTTCATCTCCATTAGTGTTAGGGAACCCTCTGGAAGCTTTGAGAGAATTAATGATAATTTTAGAGGATTTTAAAGCATATTCAGGTTTAGGGATAAACATTAAGAAATCAGAAATAATGTTTAGATAGATACAAAGGAACAAAAAGAAATAGCAAAATTAACAGTTATGAAATTAGGAATTAAGAGATTAAAATATTTGGGAATAATAATAACAAAGAATATTAAAAATTTGGTGGGGACAAATTATAAAATAATATGGAGAAAGATACAAAGAAATTTAAACCACTGGAGTAAAAGATATTTAAATATTTTAGGAAAGATAAGGGCAATTAAAATGTTTATAATTCCTAAGATGTTATACCTATTTCAAGTACTACCAGAGTGGATCCCCAAAAAGCAATTAGTTACATGGGATCAAGAAATAAAAAATTGGGTGTTTGGGAAGAAAAAAGCTAGAATTTTGAGAAAGGTGATATACTCATCACAAGAAGATTTAGGATGGGGTATGTCGCAATTGGAAAGCTACTATGAAGCATTCCAAATAAGGATGTTGATGGAAATTGATGGAAAAGGCTTGGATAAATGGGTGAGATGGGAGGACACTATAAATAGAGGAGCAGGCAAATTTGGAATATTTACACAGAAGGTGAAGAATGAAATTAAAAATACAATAGGCCCAAGACAAACAGCATTAAAAGTCTGGGGGAAACTGCAAACTAATTGGATGCCAAGACTTTCCAAATGGACCCCACTAGAATCCTTAAGTGAGGAATTTAAAAATGTTGAGAAAACATTCTGGAAGAAGTTAAAGGAAAAGGGATTTTTCAGAGTGAAGGATTTATACAATACTCAGGGGATATTGATACCAGTACAAGAAGTATTAGGGAAAGTGGAAGAACAATATTGGCTAAGGATCATGGCTTTATATAATATTTTGAAACAGAGAAGGCATTGTAGAATATTAAATAAGGAGGATACTCCGCTCGAAAAAATATATTGTATTAAAGAGGGTAATAAGAAGGGTATTGCAAGGAAGATATACAACTTAATGAATAAAGACAAAGATTACATGACTGGGATAATACAAACTAAGTGGGAAAGAGAGGTGAATTTGACAGTACAGGAGATAGATAGACTAATGAAAGGAATATTGGAAATAAAAATAGGACAAAAAATTTAGGGACCTGTGTTGTATCCCCAGATGTGTAAATAGAACTGCAAAAAAGTAGCCACGGAGCCAGGCACCCCATCAATAATGCGAAGGAAAGGAGTGCATTTCTCCCACTGCTCTATGCTATTTCCCCAATTGCAAGTGGCCATCTGTATGGGCTGCTTTAAACTCCAGAAGGAAGAATAATAAAATTTTGCCTCCCCCTCCCTTTCCCAAAAGCCAAGGGGGTCATTTCCAGTACTAAAGCGTTTTCTTCTTGTGAGACCAGTGCTTCAGCCCTAATCCACGTCCTTCCTCCCTCCTGCCCCCCCCCCCACGTCTGCTTTTTGCAACAGTTTAGTCTGGGGATCTAAATATGTGTCTCCAGCACTGTGTGATTTGTCCCACTGTGCCAATCCTCCCATCCCAGCACAACCAGCCCAGGATTAGGGTGGGTTATGAGACCACGACAAAAATGAAAACCATATGAAGACAGGCATGTGAGAAGGAGGGCATGCAAATATGTATGTTTGAGAAGGGGGGGCCACAGACCCAAATGCTGTCTTCAGTTCTCTTTTTAATATCTGTTTAGTATACTTGTTCATCTCCTGTCTGAGGGACTCATCCGGTCCATCTCACCTGGTTGGCTTCAGTAGGGATGCTGCGTTAAGTGTTTCCTGCACGTTTTCAATTCTCTCTCCCTCTCCAGCTGCAGACATGGGCATCTCCGTCAACCAGACCCGGCGTTTTGTGGTCCGTGCCGCATGTCGGACGCGCTTGGCCCCCAACAGCGAGTATCTTCTGATGGGACGTGATGGGGAAACTCGGGACCCTCAAGGCCGGTAGGTTAGGAAGAAGAAAGGAGTAGTTGGCTGCGTAAGAGAGTGAGGGAAAGGCAGAGGGGATGGGCTGGTAGGCAAGTATCTCGACAGCCAGGCTGTGTTAAAAGGGGCACTGTCATGCCTAGTGGTTACTGTTAAGGGGGAGAATGAGGAGATGCAGGAAGGCCTGTTGCAATGAAGGAAAGTGGGACTTTAATATTTCAATAGAAGAGGGAATTTCCCAGAATGCAGCTTTTCTCAGCCCTGCATGACTATTAGAAGGAACTCCTCCTCCTGTATCAACTTGCCCGGGTCTACCTTCCTGCAATAAACAATATTTGCAGACAAAATCTGAGTCCAGGAGCACCTTATAGACCCAGAGGAGCTAGCAGTGTTAGTCTGTAGGAGCAAAATCAAAAAGTGTCCAGCAGCACCTTTAAGACTAACCAACTTTATTGTAGCATAAGCTTTCGAGAATCACTGTGCATCTGACGAAGAGAACTGTGATTCTCGAAAGCTTATGCTACAATAAAGTTGGTTAGTCTTAAAGGTGCTCCTGGAGTCTTTCAGTAGCACCTTAGAGACCAACAAACCAGAGTATAAGCTTTTGTGAGGCAAAGTTCACTTTGTCAGATACAAATGAGAATGAAAATCCATCAGGCCTTATATCCAGTCCAGAAGGTGGGAGGATTGCTACCAAGAAGAGCTACTGTCATTAGAGTCAGGATGAAGAGGTACAACGCAAAATGCAATCCGCTTGATTAGAGCAAGGAGATAGGCATAGAGGTGGGAAGTGTAGAAAATTAGAATCTGCAATGAGATAAGAATCCTGTCTAGATAGCCCTGGGCTGGGGGGAGGGGTTGTCGTTGTCCTGAACTTCCGAAGGAGCTCACAGCATTCTCCCCTTCTGCATTTTATCTTCACAAACAACAACCCTATGAGGTAGCTTAGGCTGAAAATGTGTGACTGCCCCAAGGTCACCCAGTGAGATTGCATGTCAGGGCAGAGATTTGAACTTGGGGTCTCCCAGATCCTGGGGTTGACTGTGACTCATGGAAGGACATTTTCACAGGTCATCTTGCAGCTGGGTGATTTTCTCTCCCAGAGGGTAAAGTTCATGTGAACTTTCAGCCAAGTAGATCCCCACATCTAAGATGGTCAAACTCAGTGCAGCAGCAAGAGACCCATTTGAAAACGAAATCAATAGCAGCATGGTGTATTGGTAGACAAACAGATGCAGACCTGGGAGTAGACATTTTTAGAAGAGATTCAGCAGGTTCAACCCACTCTGCTCTGCATTCCCTGTACACTGGAAAATGCAGATTTAGAAAACCACATTTGCCAAGGTTCCCTTGCCTTGAGTTTCTTGTAAACAGGCCATCTATGTTCTGACTCAACCTCTCCGCAGCCCCCAGTATCTTCTGGATTTGAACTCTTGGGTGGAGGAGATGCCACTCCCCGCAAACTGCAGGGCCACGAAGAATCGCAACAAGTGTATCAGCCTTCAGGATTTCATCACTGCCTTCACTGAGAACGGTTGTCGGGTCTGAACCAAAGCACTGGATCAGAACCCCCTCTGTGCGCCCTCTCTTTCCGCTCATCACCCACCACTTTCTCTCTGAATGGAACTACAGATGCCAACGATGCCTGTATTGTTTTTCTCCTCTGATGGTTTGCATTTGAAGAGCTCTGAATCCCATCAAGGGACTATCTAGGGTGGTATTCGGTTGCCAACGGGAAGCTTAGAAGCAGAGCATGGAAACTACCATTTTCTCCTGTTGTTTGGTCCCAGCCTTTGTACATGGTATCATGGCAGAGAGACCTGATCAACAGGACACTTCTCAAACCTCATCTTGCATACAGTCTGTTTTACTGTGGGCTAATATCGTAAGAGAAATGTACATTCTTTTTTGTCATTCTTACACCTTTAGTCTCCGTGTCAAACTGTCATACAATAAACAAAATAATATTTTCATGCTTTTAATTGTGATCATTTTCTAGTGTCAGAGACACTGGCTGGCACTAAATCTTTAAATCTGTATCTGGTCCCAAATACTTGAGAAAAGGTTTTTTTGCTTGGGGAAGGGGGAGGCTGAAAAGTCTTATGAAAACACACTTTGGCCAGCTCTGTACCTGCCCCCCCCCAAATGAGGCCAAGACATGAATTACCATATATAAAATTCTGGCAAATGGACCCATACCAAAACACTCTGGTATCTCCATTTGATCAAGAACAGCCAAGCGTAGAAGAGAAATGACTCCTCCCCCATCTCTCTCTTCCTTCCCTAGCAGGAGCTGATAACATAGGGTTTAATGTCTGGCAGAAAGGAAATATGCCCCAAACTTGGAAAACTACACAATATTTTAAGGATCCTTTGAACAAAGTGACAAGGTTTCAGTGCCAGGCTGGAATGAAGACGGAGATGGGAATTCAACAGAATTAGAGAAAGTTCATTGAGAAAAACCAACACTGGCACCCAAGAGAGGCTGGAGGTGAAGAGGTTGGGACCTCATCAACCTGACTGGCACATCGAGTAGCGTTCAAAAGATCAAGGGAGGAAGGTTTGGCAAAAGCTGGTACTAGCAACATTCCTGGCTTTGCGGCTGTCCGGGGAAAAATGCCTCCTTTTGTTTTCCTTGCCTGAACTTTGGTGGCGAGACAAACGGCACAGAAATGGATTTCTAACCTGACTTATATTGCAATCTGTGCGAGTGTGTGTGTGTGTGCGTTTCTCTTTTTAACTCGAATGGCTCCCTTGCCTTTTTTTGACAAATGGAGCTGGAAATTACAAGCCAGTTAGCCTTTCTACAGGATTTCCACGTTGCTACATATGCCATATAAATTAGTTATGCTTTGTTTCAGAAGGCTTTCATCTCTGTGCTTGGCTTTATGCTTGTTTTTCAAATTTTTGCTACCATACCCTATTTGTATTTCTTTCACTGAATGTCCTAAGTGCTGTTCATTATTGTACTTTGTTCAGTGAATGTCCTAGCTGTTGATTATAATGTATTTTCACTTGCATTATGTAATCCGCCTGGGATCACAGTGAGAAAGGCGGACTAATATTATTAATAATATTAATATCAATATCAATTATAGTAATACTAATAATGTAGGAACTTCATGCAGACTTATGAGCAAATATAATCAATAAGCCCATGATATTAGTTCCACATTTTCTCTGGATGATTTTATAGCAGTCAGAATTTTAGGATGCTTGACAAATCCCAGTCTCCTCCCAACAATCACACAAATAAAATAAAAGTAATTAAATTAATTTTAATAATTAATAATTTTATTATTAATAAAAGAGCTTTTAACTTTTTTTTACAAAGCATATGTGCTAACAGGAATAATATGCATAAAACAATAATGAGTGCACAAATTATACAGGTTATATGCCCTAGCATCCTACTATTCCAACATAAGTAGAAATTCTAACCACTCAATGGAATCCTTTAGGAAACTCCATGGAGAAATCAGGGCTAAAAAGGAAGGGAACTGGAACACCCGGCCTGCATAATCTCAAGAACACACAAGGCAGGATTTGCAATGAAATGTGTATGTCTGGCGACACTGGCCTTCTGTCCACCCCCACCATCTTCAGGCCCTGCAGCACAGCCCCTGGCAGTACTTCAGTCGCAGGAGCCTCTACAGGCCCCACAGGCCTCTCTCACCCTTAGGCCAGTCGCAGCTGGCACCCAGGCACAACTCTGGGGAACAGCCTGCAGCCACTCAGCAGACTCACCTGTCTCCTGCAGTTGCCCAGATGGCTCCACCTCATCCAGGCTGACAGGAGATTGCCATCAGCACAAGCCAGGCACGCACAGGTCTCAAGATGCCAAGGGAGACACTGGGGAGGGTTCAGAAGCAGCAGGGGCGAGCCTGGCAGAGAGGAGACCAGGTGCCCCACCCTAGGCAGCGGTGGAGTGCGTGGGGCCAGGAGACTGCAGGGTCTCCCCAGCCCTCCTATCAGATAGGCTGGGAGCAGGGCCAGTCAGGGAGACTGGGTGGCGATAGGGGGCAGAGCCAGGGAGGTGGGGCAAAGGGAGGCCTTTAAATTCAGGTTCCTGTGAAAGCTGAGAAGGATTTTGCAGGGAGAGACAGCTGGAGTGTGCTGCTACTCCCAGGGCAGGAGAAGGAACAAGGTGGTACAACTCCCTTCCCTGCCCAGCTGAGGCCGGAGGACACCTGCCTGGAGAGCTGGTAGGATGGCAGACCATCACGTGGGGGCACCAGTGAGGGAGAAGCCTCGCAAACTATGATAAGAGCAGTTGCTCTGGGACGTCTGACAAACAATTCTTATTCTTCCAAGAGGAACTAAAGCTAATGAGTTTCAGGCCTGCATCAAATCATCATAAATTTGTAGTAGAACCCAAAAAAGCTGCTTGAGGGATAATATGACTGTACAACTTACAGGTTATGTTACAGAATGTGAATTTGTGGAGCATCTCTTGAGCTTAGGTAATACTGCTATAACTCTTGATAGAGAAAGATACATATTCATGGAAAATATTGGGAATACTGTTACGTGGGTAGTCGTGTTGGTATGCAGAAGAACAATAGGATTTGAGTCCAGTGGCACTTTAGAGATCAGTCAGATTTTCAGGGTATTGAAAATATTGTAGATAACTTGGAAGGTCACAGCATTTCCAAATGTATAATAAAAGGGGATTTATTTTAGAGTACTCTGTGTGCCAATTCAGACCTTCCCTTTAGACAATAACCTCACACGGTTTTAAGAAATCAACACAATATTCGATTAAAAAAGAGTTTTATTGATTATCTAAAACTCAGACACACATTATCTCTTTTAGGCTCATATGTGTAAAGACCAGCTACATCCGAGAATCTTGCAATAATTGCTAAGATCAAAAATACAAACATCCCTTCAGAACTACATTTCCCAGGATACACAACAAGCCTGACTGACAGGACATTCAGCGCTGTAATATAAACACCTCAATGCTGAAGTCATACTTTTTGTTTATGGGTTGGAAATGCTTCTGGGAAGTAACATACTCAAGGTTAAAATCTTAGTTTCGAAGTGAAAACAAAAGAAAATGTTTATAGTTAAAAGGAACTTCCTTGCCTCACTGAAAAATTGAGCTGACCTGTAGTTCAATCTCTACAGTTAAGGAGAAAGAATCTGCCTCATGGAGGTAAATTTGCCTCTCGTGGGTGGCCAGCTTCAATAATGCTCACATAGGATTTTAGGAGAGGCGTCCTCAGAAAAATCCCTTAACATACAACACCATACTAAGAATCCAATGGGGTCACACCAAAGGGAAATTTCAGCATCTAGATATGATAATTTCATTCCTTCGTTACTAGTTACTGTGCTTCTTTAGCATATGCATATAGATGTAAAACAGGTGAATATAATAGTTACAAGCTAACTAATTATATATACCCAAAATACATAATATTTGTTTAAATTTCTTAATAAAACTAATTAAAATCCAAACACTGGGTTTTTAAATTCAGGTATTCTAGTTGATTTTTTTTGTCATAATAGGATTTTTTGTCAAGCAAAATGTCAAACAAACCCCTGCTTTTGGGGTTAGCCCCCGTAAAATTTTACTGTGGGCACAGAGAGCTATGGGGTTGGCAAGCAGAATAAGCTGAGGCAGGCCCATTAGAATTAAAAAGAGAATATGAGCCCTGTTGTTAGGGGAAACTGAGTTGAGGAAAGCTTAATATGCAACAGATTCTCCAGCCCTTCATGAATTATCTTTGGCCTCACACAGAAGATTCTCTTTCAGACTGTTTGTCTAATGCTTTGCTTATCCTCAGTGAGTTTTCTCATATGCAGATCAATCCTCTTTCTGGAACTTTCCCCCTCATTTAAATGACTTTATGTGGATTTTATGGTGACTTATGAGGCCTGAACTAAAAATAAAGCTTTTGCCACACTCCATGCATTTATATGGCTTCTCTCCAGTGTGGCTCTTTTCATGTACCGTCAGGGATGCCTGGTTACGGAACCGTTTCCCACAGTCCTGACACTGGTATGGCTTCTCTCCTGTGTGGATTCTTTGATGAGAGTATTGATCTCGCATTGAGGAAAAGCTTTTCCCACACTCCAAGCATTTATATGGGGTCTCTCCTGTGTGGATCTTCTGATGTTTCAGCAAGCGTAAGGGATTGTTGAAGCTTCTCCAACACTCTGAACATTCATAGGATTTCTCTCCCGGGTGGAATTTCTCATGCGCAACAAAAAGCCACCTCTGGCTGAAACTCTTCTCACAGTGGGAGCATTTGTATGGTTTCTCTCCTGTGTGGACTTTCATATGTAGAATGAGGTTTGATTTTTCACTGAAGCTCTTCTCACACTCGGAACAAGAATATGGTTTCTCTCCTGTGTGAGTTTTCTCGTGTCGAAAAAGTTTAGATTTTGTTATAAATCCTTTCCCACATTCTAGACAGTTGTAAGGTTTCTCTCCTGTATGAATTCTCTCATGCCGAGTCAGTAATTTTCTCTGATCAAAGCTTTTCCCACAACGTGAGCATCTAAACGGTTTCTCCCCTGTGTGGTTACTTTTATGACGTTGAAGGGCTGAACTTTGGCTGAAACTTTCCCCACAATCTAAGCACTGATATTTATGCATTCTCTGCTGATGTTTATTAAGGCTGATCTTATGACGTAAACGTTTGCCACATTCCAGGCACTCATATGGTTTGTCTCCTCGATGAGTTCTCTTGTGCCTTACAAGGTTTGAGCTGCACCGAAAGTTTTTCCCACACTCTGTGCACTGGTAAGGTTTCTCACCAGTGTGGATTCTTTGATGCTGTCTAAGGTCTGAATTAGTTTTGAAGTTTTTCCTGCAATCTGAACACTTATGTGGTTTCTCTCCTCCATGGATTTTCTTGTGCCTAGTAAAGTTTGACTGGCAATTGAAGCATCTCCCACAGTCTGAGCATTTATACGGTTTGTCCCCCGTATGGATTCTCTCATGAGTGGCAAGGCTTTTTCTCTCTTGGAAGCACTTTCCACACTGCGCGCATTTGAACGGCTTCTCTTGTGTGTGGGTTTTCTTGTGTCTAAGAAGATGCCCTGTACTCCTGAACCTTTTCCCACACTGTGGACATGGATATGGTTTCTCTCCAGTGTGGGTCCTTTTGTGACATTTGAGGTATGAAGCAGCCTTGAAAGTTTTCCCACAAGCAGAACAGTGATAGGGTCTTTCTTGTGTGTGCACCCTCTCATGACTATAAAGGTTTGACATGTTGCTGAAAGTTTTCCTGCAGGTTGAGCATTCATACGGTTTCTCTCCTGAATGGGTTCGCATGTGTATAATATGTGAATTGCTATACTTGAACCTTCTCCCACAGTCTGGGCACCGAAACGGTTTGATTGCTGCATGGGTCGTCCTGCTGGAGGTTCTTACCTGTCGTCTGAGTGGCTTCAGTGTCTCATCCACATGACTCCTCTCTTGGACCCTTGTGTCATTCAGATCCTTTTGGCTTTCCGCACGAAAACTGCCATTCTTCTGGCACCTCCCCAACCTTCCCCGAGTTCCACATTGTCTCCCTTTATCCCATTGCAATGTGGTCCCTTTTACGGTCACCAGTGGAGAATTTTCTGCTTTCAGAGATCTCTTCTTCTCTCTCATATGCTCAGCACCTGTTTAAGGGAAAATGAAGAACATGGTAACAATTCTTCCCTTCCCTTCAGAAGGTAGGCTCTAAGGATCAAATTTAGACATTAAAAGTGTCTAAATGTAGTGCCTTTCCCCACCCCGTATGATTTCCTCTTTCCCTCCTCCAGGCACCAGCCATGTTCCTTCTCTCCTTCCACATATCAACCAACCTTTCTTTTATCTGCTCCCCCATTCTTCGTCCACCTTCTCTTTCTTTCTTCAGCTTTATTTATTATTTACTTCATTTATATTCAACCTTTCTCCCTGATGGAGACCCAAAATGATTTACATCATTCTCTTTGCCCCCATTGTATCCTCAGAACAACAATATGAAGTTGAATGTGAGGGCACATGAATGGACCAAGGTTATCCAGCAAATTTCATGGCAAAGTGGGGATTTGAACCTGGATCTCCCAGATGCTAGTCTGATAACCTAACCCTGACACACACTTACTTTTTCTACTTCCTGCTCCCTGGAAGCCTCTCCTTGGGAAAGTCTTGGAAAGTTATAAATGTTGTGGGGTAATGAATTGCTCAGGTGAGTTGTGGTGGCCACAGCCTGGCTTGGCCAAATCACACGTTGCGTGGAGGCTGCTACTGGGCCGACAATTTGTATGGCATCAAATCATAGCCATTATCACACCTGGCCTGCTTCTACACTAGAGCGGTTTTCCGTTCACATCATTCCGTGTAAAGTCACTCTTGAAACTGATCTTCCAGACAGCTCCAATTAATCCATTTTCTTTCCATATTTAACCATGGTTTTCCTTTCACACCTGATATGCACTCCAGCCCCACCCCACATGTTCTCATATGACCCTCAGGATTCTCAGCTCACCCTGTTTTAATTTTTTTCTTTTTTGAGAGGCATGGGTAACACTGCATAAAAACAATGCAATGCCTATTACAAAATCTTTTTTAAAAAAACCTAAATTCCATTTGGCACTTCTGACAATCCCTTTCCCTCTGTCACAAAGGAACATGTTTCTCTTTTGTTAGGCTAATTTCTGCAAGGGACTGGACTCTAGTGATCAACTAATTGTCTAGCATGTCACCAAAATCCCAGAATTACACTGTTTCCCCTTCAGACCCGAGGAACAGCTCCTGCTGTGTTCTGCCCAGGAAACACCAGTTTTTTAAAGGTTTAAAATAAAGCGGGTTGGGGTGTGTGTGGAAGGAACGGGCTGTTGACTGTATATAAATAGAGGACTATGTCATGTGACAACATGAAAAAAAAAGTACCAGCCAGGTGACCAAAGTGTGGAAAGCAGCACTGAGTGAGTTATTCACACTGCATGGGAAAAAGTTGTCCTATGGTTGCTGCTAAGCCTGGCCCTGATAAGTCCTCCGTCCAGGCCAGGATGAAAGGAAGCATGGGTAGACTGGGAGGTTGGAAGAGCCTTCGGAAGAGCCCTGCCCCCCCTTTACTGATGGAAACCCAGTTTTGAGGGCTGGCAATACTGTTTTGATTGCCTAGTGTAATGATTTGCCATGTAAACACTTTGTGTAGTTTATTTCTGCTAATTAATGTGGGGTTTGGGATGTATACTGCTATGGTTTAAAATGCAGGCCTCTAGGGAGAGCAGGAGTGGGGGTGGCTGGATGAATAAGTGAAGCATGTTGTGATTGGATGGGAGCTGTACCCTAGGGGGTGGAGTGAACTGTAGTTTAGTGAGAGTGCTGAGAGAAAGAGCTTAGTCAGCCCATTTGTGAGGGTGTTTACCTTGGGGATGAAATCAGCCTATGGGCCAAATGAACTTCAGGGAACTCAGAGAATTCCATGTTCTTCTCTTTTGGGGATATTTTTATCCTAAGTGGCAACTGTGTGGAAAATTAATCTTTGTGCCTGGGATTGTGGAAAAACATTTAAAGAGATATACCCATTTTGAAACTACCACACTTATGAATGATTCTGAAACCAAAACACTTATAAATTACTCTGAAAATGTTACATACAAGTACTAATAAATAAACTATTTCTGGTTAAGTAAAATGCCAGTTTCATGCCAGTTTCATCTAGAACAAAGGACCTTTTTTTTCTCCTCACAGCCAACCCACACGGTGACCTTTTTGTCCTATGACTACCTACAGCTAAGAGCCCCATGGTGCAGAGTGGGAAGCGGCAGTACAGCAGCCCAAGCTCTGCTCATGACCTGAGTTCGATCCTAGTGGAAGCCAGGTTCAAACAGCTGGCTCAAGGTTGACTCAGCCTTCCATCCTTTCAAGGTCGGTAAAATGAGTACCCACTTTTCTGGGGGTAAAGTGTAGATGACTGGGGAAGGCAATGGCAAACCACCCCATAACAAAAAGTCTGCCAAGAAAGTGTTGTGATGCAACGACCTCCCATGGGTCAGTAAGGACTCTGTGCTTGCACAGAGGACTACCTTTACTACCTTCAGCTATAGCTTCCTAGGCTATAAGTCAAACTGAGAGAGGACGAAGACAAAAGCTTTTGGAGGCAGCAAAAATCTAAGGGAGCGCTATGGAAATTAGAAAGGCAGAAATATATAGATCACATAAAAGGGGCAAAGCACTACACCTAGCAACCCCCACAATGGCCCCTGAAAGGAAATTAATTTCTTAAAGGTACAGGCACTGCTTCTTTTGCAGTGCAATCCTAAGCAGAGTTGCTCAAGTCTAACCCCATTGATTTCAGCGCTTAGGACTGCACCATTATTGGGGAGTTTTAAAACCCCAATGAGTTTTTAAGAGTCAGATTTTTCTGCACAACTTGGTTTTGAAATTTAGAGAAAGATCTGTCCTATCTGTTTAAGGCTCCAGTCTCTGGGTCTCTGGGTTTAAGTATCCACAGATGGAGCTCTATTGCATATCTTACTATATAATTGAGTAAGCGTGTTTCAGACGACTCACTTTATACCCTGGTGCACCACCAGAGGCCGCTGCTGCAGAGGAAAGCCCAGGCAGCTCACCATATTGCTCCAGAAAACATGCTGTGGTGAGAACCCCAGGCCAGGAACAGGAGCAGAGCAGGTGGCAATGCCTTCCCCACGCCTTCACCCGGCTGGTATTAGGTGTGGAGCAGGTGGCAATGCCCACCCCCACCCTAACCCAGCTGGTATTAGTGGCAGAGCAGCTGGCAATACCCGCCCCCCTTCAGCCAACTGTATTTAGGAACGGAGCATGTGGCAATGCCACACCCCCGCCTTAAACCAGCTGGTATTAGGAGGGGAGCAGAAGGCAATGCCTGCCCCTGTATTAACCCAGCTGATATTAGGGCAGAGTAGGTGGCAATATCCACCCTCCTTCAGCCAGCTGGGATTAGGAGCGGAGCAGGTGGTAATGCCCACTCTCTGGCTTAACATAGCTGTTATTAGGAGCGGAGCAGGTGGCAATGCCAGCCTCCCACCTTAACCTAGCTGATATTAGGAGCAGAGCATTTGGCACTGCCCTCCCCCCTTCACCCAGCTGGGATCAGGAGCAGAGCAGGTGGTTATGCCCACTCTTCACCTTAACCCAGCCGGTATTAGCAGCAGAGGACGTGGCAATGCCCACCTCCCTTTTTAACACAGCCAGTAATAGGCGTGGAGCAGGTGGAAATGCCCACCCCCACCTTCACCCAGCTGGTATTAGGAGCAGAGCAGGTGGCCATGCTCGCCCTCCACCTAAACCCAGCTGGTGTTAGCAGGTGGCAATGCCCATCCCCCACCTTAACACAGCATATATTAGGAGTGTAACAGGTGGCAATTTCCACCCCCACCTTAACCCAGCTGGTATTAGAATCGGAGCAGGTGGAAATGCCCGCCCCCTTTCAGCCAGCTGGTATTAGTCACAGAGGAGGTGGCAATGCCCATGCTCAACTTAACCCAGCTAGTATTAGGAGCAAAGCAGGTAGCAATGGCATAAGGAGCAGAACAGGTGGTGATGCCCACCCCCTGCCTTATCACAACTGGCATAAGGAGCGGAACAGGTGGCGATGCCTGCCCCCTTAAGTCAGCTGGGATCAGGAGTGGAGCAGGTGGCAATGCTCGACCCTGCCTTAGCCCAGATGGTATTAGGAGCGGAGCAGGGGGTCATGCCCACCCCCCTTCATCCAGGTGGAATCAGGAACAGAGCAGATGGCAATGCCCACCCCCTTCACTCAGCTGCGATCAAGAGTGGAGCAGGTGCCATTTCCCACCCAGCACCTTCACCTGGGTGGGATCAGGCACAGAGCAGGAGGTAATTCTCTTCTTCCCTTCACCCAGCCGGGATAAGAAGTGGAGCAGGTGGCAATGCCTGCCCCCCTTTACCCAGCCTGTATCAGGCATGCAGCAGGTAGCAAAGCCTACCACCCCTTCAGTTGCTGAGATCAGGTGTGGAGCAGGTGGCAATGTCCACCCCCTTCCTTCACCCACCAGAATCAGTGATGGAGGAGGAGGTAATGCCTGCCTGTCCACTCCCCCCCTTCTAGAGCCCATTGTATTTTTTCCCACAACGGGCTTTGTTTCTAGTTAGTTATAATGATCATGCAAGAAAGATGTGAAAAATCTCCCAGGCTTGCTTTTCATTCAAACAAATTGTTGGGACACTTGGTGGTTGTTGTGGGTTTTCCGGGCTGTATTGCCGTGGTCTTGGCATTGTAGTTCCTGACGTTTCGCCAGCAGCTGTGGCTGGCATCTTCAGAGGTGTAGCACCAAAAGACAGAGATCTCTCAGTGTCACACTGTGACACTTCAGAGGTGACATCTTCAGAGGTATAGCACCAAAAGACAGAGATCTCTCAGTGTCACTGTGACACTGAGAGATCTCTGTCTTTTGGTGCTACACCTCTGAAGATGCCAGCCACAGCTGCTGGCGAAACGTCAGGAACTACAATGCCAAGACCACGGCAATACAGCCCGGAAAACCCACAACAACCAGCGCCCTCCGGCCATGAAAGCCTTCGACAATACATGTTGGGAGACTTGTTTATATACTTCCTGTATTTGACTCTAAGGCAGGCCTGATGTGATTAGACATAAGATAAAGAGGATGTGCAGTTCTCCAACTATCTCTCTCCCACTCTTCCCTCTTACCATCTTTTGAGAAGGATTCTTGCCCCTGCGTTGCGAGGGCCTTTGGTTTCCCATTCTTGCGACTCCTCCTTTGGTCTGTCAATTCACTAAAATCGCCACTGTTCTCCTTGCGAGGAGAGGTTTTAACTCTTTTCTTCCCAGCCTGCCTTCTCTGAGGTCTCGCTGGTCCACCAGGTATCCTAGAACTTTTTCCTTTCTTTTGAGGTCGGGAAACAGTCTCCTGGGCTCTGGGCAATGAGGTTTTCTTTTTTTTCTTTGGAGGGGGACACTCCTCTTTGTTCTCACTTGAATGGCTGTTGCCTGTCAGAAGAAACAGGAGATTAAAAAAAGAATCCTGCCTTCTGCCAGAAAAACCAAATCTGATGAAGAGGGCAGCCGATGACAAATTGATTTAAAGGTGTTGAAGATTAACAGACCTACAAGGCAAAACAAACCATAACAACCAGAAAAGCAAGAAACAAAGAGAACTTTGTCGAAGGCTTTCACAGCCGGAGAACGATGGTTGTTGTGGGTTTTCCCACAACTGGGGACTGGGGGGACTGGGCCGTACCCCCATTAACAAGGCAGCTCTCATCATCACTGCAGACTCCTTACCTGAGCTGGAGTCTGAAGCCACCTGCCTCTCTGCGATCTCTGGTGGATCCAGAAGCCAAAGCACCTCCCCTCCTTCTAGGCGGGAGATCAGCTCTGGTTTTGGAACTGGGTGTCCTGCCGCTGTAGCTAGAAGGAAACAGAGAGAGGGTGAGGAGCCCTTTGGAATACCTGTCATATGCCAGGGATACCGTTGGTGAGGCCAGAGCAGGTTTTCGTCTGTCCTTTGAAGAAGGAAAGAGTTTGCAGATGCTGTTTCCTGCAATCAATGGAGCCAGTCAGCGCTCAGAAACAACACTCTCTGTTGGCTTTAATCCCAGCGTATGTCTTCAGCCTGCAACACACAAGAGGCTTCCACACTTCCCGCCTGTAGGGAATGCTTTTACACACTGATTTCTCTGCTGAGGAATCCCCAACATGCAGCCATACATAGCAACCTTACTGGTCTGGCATTGGTTGCTCTGACTGGGAGTGGCAAAGGAATGCGCCTCCCAACCCCTGGTACCCAAAACCCTTTAACTGGAGGAGGCAAGGATCCCATGCAGGGCTTTCTGCATGCACAGCAGCTGCTCCGCCTCTGAGTTATAACCCTTCCTTTCCTTGCCTCTAAGCTAGAAACCCTTACAGCTGGTGTCAGACCATTGTCTAGGTTTGGTGGAAGTGGCTCTCCTAGAACTATGCCACAGAAGAGCCATTCCCAGTAGTGGCTGGTGAGTTATTTCTCAACACTCTCCCCAGCATTGTCCCCTAGATGCTGCATCTCTAGAGGCCATGAATAAGACGGGTCAGTCAGACCACTAAGTGGGACAAGTGGGTGCCATCACTGTCCCATAGCATCTGAGACTGGGCCCTAAAGCACACCCAAATCCCCCCTGAAACTTTTCACTGCAGGAGATGATCAGCCAATGGAAGGCAAGCTGACTTTCTGGGAAATCTGTGTATGATCTTTTATGATCATTTTATAAAGCTTCCAAAGGAACCCAGGGTTGCCCAGAACAATGTGAAGGCCCGCTTTTGAAGGAGAAAATGTATGCCGATCAAAATAAATCAGTTTTATTTATTTATTTTAATTTACTTCATTTATAGTGTGGATTTCTCCTCACATAGGGAACCAAAGCAGCTTACATAACAACAACATTTGATTTATATACTGCCCTTCAGGATGACTTAACACCCACTCAGAGCAGTTTACAAAGTATTATCCCCACAACAACAAAACACCCTGTGAGGTGGGTGGAGCGGAGAGAGCTCCAGAGAGCTGTGACTAGCCCAAGGTCACCCAGCTGGCTTCAAGCGGAGGAGTGGGGAATCCAACCCGGTTCTCCAGATTAGAGTCCCGTGCTCTTAACCACTACACCAAACTGGCTTTCTCCAGGTAATCCCTAAAACAACCCCTTGAAATAGGTTAAGCTGAGAGTGCTTCAAACCTGGGGACTCTCAGATCCTTATCTGACACTCTAGCCACTACCCAGCACTGGCTCACCACAACATTTGAACCTTTATGGCACTGCGTTGATCACTGAAGTTTCTGTTGCTTTCAGGTGTTAGAGGAAGGACCATGGCTCAGACAGAGTTCGCGTGCCATGTATCCAAAAGGTCTCAGTTCAATCC
Organism: Eublepharis macularius; assembly: GCF_028583425.1. Classification (NCBI taxonomy): domain Eukaryota; kingdom Metazoa; phylum Chordata; class Lepidosauria; order Squamata; family Eublepharidae; genus Eublepharis; species Eublepharis macularius. The sequence continues at coordinate 165,344,554 of NC_072793.1, read as the reverse complement.
CCTGGAAGCAGGCAGCAGTTGTTAGGAAAGATTTTGCTGCCTGTTGCTTAAAGAAGAAAACACTAAGCTAGGTGGTCTAATTCTGTACAATACAATTTCATATGTGAAAATTTTCCTTGGTCAGCAACTATCCGGTCATACCAGATATCGAGCCTGAACTTGGTGGCATCCGTGGCCCCAGGAAATAAGAAGGCAGAGGTGCTTACTCAGAGAGGCCACGGTGCCGTAGTTTTCCTCCATGACCTCCTTATAGAGGGCTCTTTGCTTTGCATCCAGCAGGGCCCACTCCGCTCTTGTGAAATACATGGCCACATCTTCAAAAGTCACAGGGTCCTGAAAAGAAAGAGACTGAGATTGTTATGGTGTCTCCCTCCCCGTACCTCATTACAGAAAACCACCAGAAGCATACCCACGGTGCATGGGTAGAAAATATCTGGTCTACAGCCAGACTAGATATGGGAGAGTACACTAAGGGGGGAGATGGCGGAGGTTTATAAAAATATGCATGGGGTGGAGAAAATGGGTAGAGAGGGCTTTTTCTCCCTCTCCCATAATACTAGAACTCGGGGGCACCCAATGAATTTGAGAGGCAACAGGTACAGAACAGACACAAGGAAATACTTCTTTACTTGCATCAATGGCAAAATTTATTTCACTAATTAGGGAAAGGACATTAGTTACATTTTTGACTGAATGGAAACCGTTTATAGACTTTTTACATAAAATGGATAATAATGACTTGATGACATCTGGATTTATGGATTAAGAATCATGAACAATAGAAAAAAAGAGGGCTCTTATGTTTATCTTAGAATAAGTGAGACTTTGAAAATGATCTATATTTGTGGCGGAGAAAATAGGAACTCAATCCGTAGTTTAGTTTAAGGGTTTCTTTTGCTTTTTTCACTTCTGTATTGTTAGTGTCTCTTCTCTTTAGAATTTTTTTAAATCTTCTATGTTTGTTATCTATAGCTTTTATGTTATTGTTTATAGTTTAAATAAAGAAAAATTCCATAAAAGGGAATACTTCTTTACTTAATGAGTAAAAGTACCGCTAAAGAACGGGCCTACGGAGGCCTGTAAGTGCAGATGGTACAACGAATGATGACAAGAAAGACGGACAGAAAGGTGGGGGCATATTGGTGGGTGGGTGTTATGACCTTTACTTTCTTTGAGTAGATTTTTCTTTTAATCTTTCCCTTATCACCATCTGGGTAGTTTGCTGCCACCAGGAATATTATATTCCAATATATTTTATTTAAGTTTTCCCTTTGGTAACGTCCCTAAGCATCAGGCTCCTTCGTGGTTCTATGTGGCCCTGAGGATAAGGATGGGATATAGCAATGACAGCTACTCTGGGATATAACAAAACAAAATAAACTTTTATTTAGTCAAGAAGCTTATCGGTTTCATAAAAGTCGTTCTCGGTTCTTAAAGTTACTTCATTTACTCTCATTCACACAGATCTCTTCTAAGGCTTCACACACAGTTAGCCTCTTTCTCTAACTCGGTATTTGTCTCACAGAAATATTAAACCTGCTCAGGCAGCACACAGCTGGCCTCTCTTTCCCTGACTGAGTGTCCTTTCACAAAGATGCTCAGTTCAGGTTCCACACAGGTTATATTTCTCTCATAAATACTTCAGTATACTCAGGCAGCACACAGCTAGCCTGCCTTCCTCTGACTCAAACTTTTCTCTCTGCCCTGTCAGTCTCAAACTGCATTCGCTCCGCCCACACTCTCAGTCATCAGCCAATCATATCGCTCACTCATCCCTCTCTTTCAACTCCTCTTCACCTATCTCGTCAAGCATTTAAAGATACATGCACACATTTACTTGAAATCATTACAGTGGGTGTTAGAGAAACAGAAGGGTAAAGAGATATTAGACTGTAGAAACGGTTAGGTTTTAGTATCCCTGTTGCTCCTTTGTACCGCAAAGCCTTATGGGTAAGCCTAGATTGGCTCTGCTGACCCTAAGATATGCCTGACTGCATAAATATTAAGTGACCTTGTTTTTACAAAGGGAGATTGTGAGACTGAAATGGTTAAACAATTGTTAAATACAGAATGTTCTTTGTGCCGGAAAACAGCCTGGTTTGTGTTGTGAAGAGACGAGCCCAACTAGCAGACAGCAGGAAACCATGGGTTGCAAACTTGGCTCAGAAGTTTTTTTTAAAGTCCCCCTTGTCTTCTCAAAAGGGGAACCTAAAGTTGCTTTGTTCTTATCTTCAGTTAAAACTTGCTGAAAGCTGCTTGCTCAGGAAATAGTTGTGGTCACAGGACTAGCAATGTGAGTGTGGCTAAGGGAATAACTAACTATATAAGGTATAAAGTGTATTTGTGGGGAGGGGAGTCTTAAAGTGGGGAATGGGAGATGTAAACAGGGGCGGATAGGTAGGCGGATTGGAAAGGTTGTACCTCCTTAGTATTCCAGCAATGGGAGAACGGGAGAGGGGCGTGTGCAAACGGGGTAGGATATACTTTTCAAATGTATAAAAGCTCATGCTAAAAACTTTGTCTTTGAGCTGGAGAGGTAATACTTCCTGCTCCCTTTATTAATAAAACTTAATAGTGACTTTCTCGTTGGCATTAGATCTAACCATTACATCTAACCACAAAAACCTGCATCCCACAGGATTGTCCTCCCTTTTGCCTTTTCTTATCTCTTTAAATGGTATGCAGGATGGTGCCAGTTTGACACACACCCTTAGGAGACAAAAGGATTGATAACATGCAGAGGAAGAGCACAATTTATGACTTAATGTCTCCTAGCAAGAGGGGCTCAGGGTTGTTTGCTACCCGGCATAAAAGCGAAAGACCTTGCTGTTCAGGCTTATGATGTTACTCCGATTTGCCTTGCTTACACTGACTGATCATTCCAAATAAACTTGCCCGCTTCACCAACTTACAGCCTCGAGTGGTTTTCCTTGCTCACCAGGATAAGGCATGTTCCCGGATTTTCTAAAAAGTTGTGCCTAACAGTTGGCACAACTGAAGCAGTGGTGTTGGGCAGAGATGGGAGAGGAGCCTTGGACACCCTCTGTCCAAACCTGGAAGCTGCCTTCTTGCCAATCTTTTTTTTAAAAAACCCTCTGCACATGGAAAGCTAGCTAACATGTTTGGAGGAAGACTCCTTCCCCTCTGTGACAAGTTCACCCAAATAATTCCAGAGGGGAAGCCAGGTTAGTTTCTTGCAGCAAGGGATCCCGCTTTAATTATGTTTCTAGCAAGGGGGGGGGGCAGGAGCACTGCAAGGTGAGCCCCCCCCCCGATGCAGCCTGAAGCCGCTCAGTCCGGAAAGAGCCCTCCCGCCTGCTCCATCCGCACATCCAGGCCAGTCTTTGGGGGCAGCAGGGCTTCACTGAGACCCGCCTTCAACGCCCGAGTTTGGGCTACTTGGAACAAAGTCAGAACTAAGGGGTGCTCCTGGGCAGATGCAGAACGGATCCTCCTCACAGCTCAGGAGCCAGAACCAGACGCGGCCCCTTCAGCGGACGAAGCCGCCCCCAAGCAGGAAACGTCGCGACCCGTCAGGTGCAGCGCGTAAAGGGAGAAGTGGAGCGAAGGAGAAGGAGGCGGGCGCGGCAGAGAGACGCACTTACCGGACCCCCCCGAGGCATGGCCTGCGCGCCTCCTCCTCACGCCCCTTCCGGTTCCGTGGGGCCGAGTTGGAGTCCCGCCACCTCTCCTCCAGCAGGCGGACCCAGTCGTCGGGACGCAGCTCTTCTTCTCTGGCTCTCGCTCTGCGGTTCTGACTGAGGCGCTTCCCAAGAGGAAACTTTCGAAAGCTCCCGCCCCTCTTTGCATAGGAGTTGCAAAAGGAAACTCTAAGGCGGGTTGCGGCAGGGGAGAGGGGGGGCGGCTTGCCAGCCTCCAGGTGATAGCTGGTGATCTCCCAGGCGACACAGATCACTTCCCCTGGCGAAAATGGATGCTTTGAAGGGTGAACTCTATGGCGTTATACCTCACTCAGGCCCCTCCCCAAACCCCACCCTCTTCAGGCTCCAGCCCTCAAATCTCCAGGAATTTCCCAACCTGGACCTGGCAACCCTAGAGTGGAGCATTTCCTGTATATTGATTAAAACCTCAAGCAACCATTAAAACCAGTCCAAGGAGGAAAAGGGCTGGGAAGTTCCTCACATATTCCTCAAGAAGTACTACTAATTTTGTAGCATTTAACTTCCATGACCTATTTATTACTTATTGCCTTCATATACTCTGTCCTGCGCCTTTTCCTTGTGGGAGACCCAAAGCAGCTGAACATCCAACCCCTCCTCCCGTTTTACCCTCACAACAACTCTGTGAAGCAGGCTAGGCTGAGAGGGTGTGACTGGCCTCACCTCAGCCAACACCCTTCTCTGGTAGAGTGGGGATTTGAAGCTGGTTCTCCCAGATCCTAGTATGACACTCTAACCACTATACCACATTGACTTTCATGACCTAGAGCCTGCTGTACGGGGATCTTCACCAGACAGACAGTAGAGTCAAAGGGCCCTGACATTCAGGGAGTTCAGGGTGAACCGTAATTAAGCAGAATTCAAATGTATTCCTGTAGAACAGAAACCAATAGCAGTAATGGCCAATCTCCCTAGTTTGGGTGAGCTCCTCTAGAAATAAAGTTGTGTGTCACACTGGGGTGAGCCCAAGACAATGTGGCTGATGTAATTTTGTCTTGTGATTGTCCCCGGGGTGGCAATTCTTGGAGATCTGGGAATGAGGTCTAGGGAGGGCAAGGTTCGTGGAGTTCAGTGGAATCCAGAATGGGAACTACCTTGTGGGGTTCCACAAGGCGCAATCTTATCTCCCATGTTTTTCAACCTCTACGTAAAGCCTTTAGGAGAACTCATTCACAGCTATGAAGTGGGATGTCATCAATATGCGGATGACACCCAACTCTATATCTCGCTATCCAGGTCCCCACCGGATGCAATGGAAATCTTAGATCGCTGCCTGACAGCTGTGGTGAAATGGTTAAAAAACAACAAATTGAAATTGAACCCAGACAAGACTGAAGTGATGCTTGTTGGGAAGGCAGAGATCTTGAAGGACATTGTACTGCCCACTTTCGGTGGAGTTCATCTGCCCCTTGCAAACTCGGTTAATAGCCTAGAGATTATACTGGATCTAGCGTTATTTCTAGAAAAACAAGTTAAGGCAGCGGCAAAAAATGCTTTCTACAACCTCACTCTAGCCTGGAAAATGGCGTCTTTATCTTGACACTGCTGACCTGGCCACTTGGAGTCATGCTATGGTAACATCAAGGCTCGACTATTGTAATGCTCTATATATTGGCCTCCCATCTAAGTTAACTAGGAGGATCCAATTAGTGTGAAATGTTGCAGCTCAATTGTTTCAGGAGTGAGCAGGAGCATGAACATCACTCCCATCCTACAGTCGCTCCACTGGCTACCCATCATTTACCATGCTCAATTTAAGCTATTAGTTATTACATACAAAGTTCTTCACAGATTTGGTCCGGCATACTTACGGGACCGCTGCCCTCCCTATGTTCCTCCACGGCAGCTTTGCTCATCTGAACAGGGTCTCCTGCAGGTGCCAGGCTGCACACAGGTGAAGTCAGCAGCAGCCCGTACATGGGCTTTCTCTGTGGTGGCCCCTATCCTGTGGAATGACCTGCCTAAGAAAGTCAGAAGAGTCCCTCACTTTCCTGGCTTTCTGTAAACAATGCAAAACCGAACTATTCAAAAAGGCTTTTTACTCAAATGGGAGGTCTGTATTGTAGGGATGGGGTCACAGATGCTTCACTAACGAGTTAGGGATCATAGATTTCATCACCATTGTCTTATATATATATATGTACTCCTATGTACAACCAGCGCTCCATGTTATCTAATGTTAGTCCTAGAATTGATTGTTTTTCCAGTATTTTTTCTACTCTTCCTTGGATCCTTGCTAATGCTATGTCTTTTAACTGTAACTGTTTACCTTATGATATTGTATTGAAGTGTATTTACCTGATATTGATTGTAATCCGCCTTGATTCTCAGTGAGAAAAGCGGACTATAAATGACATAAATAAATAAATAATCCTCCGAGACAGCCATTTCCTCTAAGGGAACTGACCTCTGTACTCTGGAGATCAGTTGTAACTCTGGGGAAACTCCAGGCTTTACCTAGAGGTTGGTAACCTTATGCCTGAGTAGGACTGCCAGCCTCCTGGTGGGGCTCCGAGTTTTCCTGGAATTACTTCTCACCTCCAGACTACAGAGGTCGGTATCCCTGGTGAAAGGATACAGAAACAGATCAAGTTAAAACCTGTATGCTGAAATGGATGCAAAATGTGGGTGAAGAAGTAACATGTCAACAGTGGGGAAATCTACAGATTAAGAGCATAAAATTTACAGCAAGTCAATCATTGAGATAAAATTGGTATAAGATGTTTCTTCTATGGTATATCACCCTAAAAGATATTGAAAAAATGGATAAGAAACACATAGGGTCATGCTGCAAGTGTAAGGAAGCAGAAGATTTTAAAAATTAATTTTGCTATGAAACCTGAGACCACGTTTCTGGGAATAACACCAGATAATGTTGACAGAATACTATATGAATTATTTAGCTATCTGCTGATGGTGGCCAGAGTAGTAATAGCAAGAAGAATGCCCAGCCAGAGAAAACTAGAAAAATAAAATGTCAGAACATGCGGTAATGGCAAAATTGATGAATTATATTGTGAGAAACTTGCAAAGGATTACCTTAGAGACTCAGGCCAGACATCATAGTGAAGCAGCAAACTTTTCATTTAAGCTTTCTTGCAAGAGCGGGCGTCCTACCTAGCATACCCATCAAGAAAAGAGTTCAGCATTTTATTCCTATCCCCCTGCCTCACAGTCCCTCCCTTGTTTCCCCATTGGCCAAGAACTCCAAGGTTTACAGCCTATCAGTGCCGGCTAATCTTATCATGTGAATCTCCGCCTCTGTTTACATCTCCCACTCCCCAAATTTGAGCGCCCCCAGTCCCTATTTACTTATCTCCTTTTATGGCATAGCTATATGGCTTATTTTCCGGTGCAGAGCAAAGTTATTTCAAGCAAAACCACAATTACAGTTTCAGCTAAAGTTTCCTGTTTCCACTGTCTAGTTCCTTAGTTAGCTTTACCACATCTGCCCATATATCTGTTCTGCTGCACAAATAACACCGTTCCCTTTTTCTTACATATATAAAGATCAATCAAAGAAGAGAAATGGGAAAATTATTTTCCTGATAAAGTAAATAAAATAAAGTAAAGATAAAGTAAGACAAATTAGCTCTGTAAAGCTGATTATGATTATGAGTTCCGATGATTAGAGGTTACAGAGATATTGTTTGTTTTAAGCTTTGAATTTTTGAGGCGGAGGATAGATAGAAGTTATACAGAAAATGGCTCCTTCAAAGGATGCACTCTTCAGAATTATACCCCGACTGAGTTTCCTCCCCTCCCAGTTTCAGCTCTCAAAATCTGCAGGAATTTCACCACCTGGAGCTGACAGCCCCACACGGGGAGTACAAGACAGGCTATGGAGAGATTCTGCAGCCTCCCCAGCCTCCATCCCGGTTCCAGACACCCACAGGACATGGCTGGGTTTTGCCATGCCAGCATCCCTTCCCTTGCCTTTTAAGGATATTTTGCAGGGTGTGGCTGGTTTGGCCCCGCCCCCTGCCTGGCGAGCTCAGGATGCCGGTGCTACTCTGCCCCCCCCCCGCCCCCACAGTCTCATGGCCTCCTTGCAACAGGTGGGCCAGCGGCAGGCTTTCCGCTGGCCCATTCCCACCGGGCTGCAGCCGGAGCGAGGCGGGGAAGGGCTGCCCATCCTGCCCGTCGGTGGGGGCTGGGGACACATGACAGATGGGTGCCTCTCAATCTCAGCTGCAAGCCCGGGCAGCGGCTTGAGAGCCCGGCTGCCCACTTGACAGGTGGGCAGCTCTTCCCTGCCAGCGATCCCACTGGCGAAGAGAAGGGAAGCGGCTGCCCCTCCTGCAGCCTGGCCGTTGGCTTGGCAGGTGGGCGGGCTTGTCAATGCCACCCATCCTGGTAAGGAAAGGAAGAGGCCGCCCCTCCTGCAGCCTGGCCGTCCCAATTCGGGCAAGCGGGCAGGGCATGCGGGCCAGGCATTGCTGCCTCTGGAGCCCTGATCTGATGGGCAGGAGGGCAAGGTGGCCAGACCTGGCATTGCCCCCTCCCCAGCGCCACAATGGAGGGGCAGGCTGCTTGGCTTGCTCCTGCACCTGGCAGCCGCCCAGTCTAGCCATCTTACGGCTGAACCGGGTGATTGGAGGCTAGGGTTGCCAGCCTCCAGGTGGTGGCTGGAGTTCTCCTAGAATTACAACTGATCTCCAAGCCACAAAGATCAGTTCATATTAAATAGTGGGTTCAGACTTGAGGTAAATAAACAGCTCTTTATTTAGTAGAACACACACAACACTGACTGAACAGAAACCCTCAATATATATACATATCAGCTCCACCCCCTGAATACTGATAGCCAATGAGAACACGTATTTTAGAATACCATCGTTTGCATAGCTCATAAACAATGTAACTTATTTACAGCTCAGTGATTGGTCTTTATCTTGCTCTTCTGATTTGCTGCCACCCGTACTTAGTAACCAATGATAGCATAGCACTTTATCAAGCTAGAGTTCGAACAGTACATTACACTTGGGACAGGGTAAAAGCCAGAACGAGACAGAACAGGCCGGAACGGGCACTAAAGAAATGCCAGTGCCACAAAAAAGAGGGGGATGTGTTAGAGACACTCCAGAAAAATATTTTAGAAATGAAAACTCTGGACTGCCCCGCTTTTATTAACTCGTTCCATGCCAAAAAGCTCCCGGAACAGCACAAAACAGCCCGGAACGGGCACTAAAGAAATGCCAGTGCCACAAAAAACAGTGGGATGTGTTAGAGACACTCCAGAACAATATTTTAGAAATGAAAACTCTGGACTGCCCTGCTTTTCTCAACCCATTCCATGCCAAAAAGCTCCCGGAACAGCACAAAACAGCCCGGAACGGGCACTAAAGAAATGCCAGTGCCACAAAAAACAGTGGGATGTGTTAGAGACACTCCAGAACAATATTTTAGAAATGAAAACTCTGGACTGCCCCGCTTTTATTAACTCGTTCCATGCCAAAAAGCTCCCGGAACAGCACAAAACAGCCCGGAACGGGCACTAAAGAAATGCCAGTGCCACAAAAAACAGTGGGATGTGTTAGAGACACTCCAGAACAATATTTTAGAAATGAAAACTCTGGACTGCCCCGCTTTTATTAACTCGTTCCATGCCAAAAAGCTCCCGGAACAGCACAAAACAGCCCGGAACGGGCACTAAAGAAATGCCAGTGCCACAAAAAACAGTGGGATGTGTTAGAGACACTCCAGAACAATATTTTAGAAATGAAAACTCTGGACTGGCACCCTTTAATTAACCCATTCCATGCCAAAAAGCTCCCGGAACAGCACAAAACAGCCCGGAACGGGCACTAAAGAAACGCCAGTGTTACAAAAAACAGTGGGATGTGTTAGAGACACTCCAAAACAATATTTTAGAAATGAAAACTCTGGACTGGCACCCTTTAATTAACCCATTCCATGCCAAAAAGCTCCCGGAACAGCACAAAACAGCCCGGAACGGGCACTAAAGAAACGCCAGTGTTACAAAAAACAGTGGGATGTGTTAGAGACACTCCAGAACAATATTTTAGAAATGAAAACTCTGGACTGCCCCGCTTTTATTAACTCGTTCCATGCCAAAAAGCTCCCGGAACAGCACAAAACAGCCCGGAATGGGCACTAAAGAAATGCCAGTGCCACAAAAAACAGTGGGATGTGTTAGAGACACTCCAGAACAATATTTTAGAAATGAAAACTCTGGACTGCCCCGCTTTTATTAACTCGTTCCATGCCAAAAAGCTCCCGGAACAGCACAAAACAGCCCGGAACGGGCACTAAAGAAATGCCAGTGCCACAAAAAACAGTGGGATGTGTTAGAGACACTCCAGAACAATATTTTAGAAATGAAAACTCTGGACTGCCCTGCTTTTCTCAACCCATCCCATGCCAAAAAGCTCCCGGAACAGCACAAAACAGCCCGGAACGGGCACTAAAGAAATGCCAGTGCCACAAAAAACAGTGGGATGTGTTAGAGACACTCCAGAACAATATTTTAGAAATGAAAACTCTGGACTGCCCCGCTTTTATTAACTCGTTCCATGCCAAAAAGCTCCCGGAACAGCACAAAACAGCCCGGAACGGGCACTAAAGAAATGCCAGTGCCACAAAAAACAGTGGGATGTGTTAGAGACACTCCAGAACAATATTTTAGAAATGAAAACTCTGGACTGCCCTGCTTTTCTCAACCCATCCCATGCCAAAAAGCTCCCGGAACAGCACAAAACAGCCCGGAACGGGCACTAAAGAAATGCCAGTGCCACAAAAAACAGTGGTATGTGTTAGAGACACTCCAGAACAATATTTTAGAAATGAAAACTCTGGACTGGCACCCTTTAATTAACCCATTCCATGCCAAAAAGCTCCCGGAACAGCACAAAACAGCCCGGAACGGGCACTAAAGAAACGCCAGTGTTACAAAAAACAGTGGGATGTGTTAGAGACACTCCAGAACAATATTTTAGAAATGAAAACTCTGGACTGCCCCGCTTTTATTAACCCGTTCCATGCCAAAAAGCTCCCGGAACAGCACAAAACAGCCCGGAACGGGCACTAAAGTAACGCCAGTGCTACAAAAAACAGTGGGATGTGTTAGAGACACTCCAGAACAATATTTTAGAAATGAAAACTCTGGACTGGCACCCTTCAATTAACCCTTTCTATGCCAATATGCTCATGGAACAGCACAAAACAGACTGCAGTTTTCTGCAGACTCGGGACTGAAAGCACACCCAGACCATGTTTTTCGCTTCCCTCCACCCCAACAATTATCTGTTGGTAGCCTGGGACTTAGCCTCAGGCGAAGAGGAGTTACCTGGCTGGATGCTCCAAGTAACAATCAAAAAATATGTCCTATTTTTTCAGTTATTTATTTGTTTATTTATTTGAAAAAAAATTAAGAGATGTCTGATTAATATATATAATAAACCAAAAAAAGGAATCCACTTTAAGGATTGCTTCCCATAGACCAATTCAGTTAGAGGGTCAAAATGAAGGTGAGTGCAAAAATGATGCGAAGGGTGTGTGTGTTTGTACAGTGAACAGTGGATTAATGTGAACAAAATCAGTGATGCAAAAATTCGTGACAGCTTGGTTGGAAAGCTGCATGAAGTATTGGTATCTGAAGAGGGTTTTGACTAAAGTGTCAGCAGGTGCTTGGAGAGACGGTTCAAGCATACAGGAGGGAACAGCAGAGCTGATTTGAAGAGAAGGAGACTGGGTAAGGTTGCAACCTCCAGATAGAGCCTGGAGTTCTCCTGGAATTACAGCTGATCTCCAGATAAGAGAGATCAACTCCCCTGGAATAGCTGCTTTGGAGGGAGGACTCTATGACATTATATGCCACCGAGGTTCCTTTCCTTCCTAAACCACACCATCCTCTGATATTACCCCTAAATCTGCTGGCACAAGCAGGAGTCAGAAACTGTAAGACTGGGGAGGCTGAGGATGGTGAAGCAGCAAATATCATACTCTAGAATGTAACAGATAAAGGGCTTCTAAGCAAGATCAGGTTTGCCGTTATGGCCTCTAGGAGAAAATTTCCTATGGGATGGTGGTCTGGGGTACCACTTGTCTGCACACAACACACACACACGTCAGTGCCCAGGCAGCCAGGAGGGCCAATAAGGCTGGCTAGGCAAGAATCAGCCAGTGGTCTAGTGGTGCAGAAAAGCCTGGTGCTGCAGCTGCTGCCTATCCTCCTCACTTGGCTTGCCTTTGCCTCAGTTGCCCCATCAGTGATCCCTCTTGATCAGAGACACCAGCCACAGATGACCAATGATGAGGCAAGTGAGGCAAAGACTAGCCGAGGGAGACAGGCAGCAGTAGTCCTTGGCTTCACTGTGGTGCTGCCTCCTGCTGCTGGCTTGTACTTGCATATTAGCCCATTATCTGTTGGATCTCCTCCAGATGAGACAGTGTTGATGGAAGAGGGATGGGACCAATGGTGAAGAATAGGGGTGTGCAAAGGCACTCTGTTTCGTTATTCTTGTTTCAGGTTTCCCAAAACAAGAATCTCTTTCGGATACAGGCAAAAGCCGAAACGGCTTTCGGCTTTCGCCTGTGTTTCGGCTTTCGGCTTTCGGCTTTGTTTCGGCTTTGTTTCGGCTTTCGGCTTTCGGCTTTGTCAATGGGAAAATGCCTCCGTCTTCCCGGACGCCTGGGGGAGGCATTTTCCCACCGAATCAAGCCATAATTGGTGGGGACCTTCCTCTAACCCCTCTAACAACCCCCCAAGTTTCAGACCGATTGGACTTTGGGGGGCCATGTTATGGCCCCCCAAACCAGGTCCCCCTATCCTCTCATTAAGAAGCACTGAGCAGCATATTGTTAGACTGCTGCTGCTCATCTTCTTCATTATTTCGTATGGGGAAACAATGAAGAGGCAGGCTTCCTTTGCCAGGGGTGGCATTTTGCATGCAAAATGCCCCCCAACCCTCTGGAGCCCTTCTCCCACCCTTCCTCCCACCCCCCACCAAGGCTCAGCCTGCTCCCACTTGGGGGGGCATTTCATGGCCTCCCCAAGTAGGTGCTCTCATCTCTACCACTTACAGCTGGGGGAGGCTTGTCTTGCCAGGGATGGCATTTTGCATGCAAAATGCCCCCCTTCCCTCAGGGGCCCTTCTCCCACCTTTCCTCCCACCCCCACCAAGGCTCAGCCTGCTCCCACTTGGGGGGGCATTTCATGGCCTCCCCAAGTAGGTGCTCTCAACCCCCAAAGTCCACCCCCTACAGCCCCACACAAACCCAATTCCCCCCCAGCTGCCAAACACAGACCAAAATCCCCACATTAGCCCCTCACAGACCCAAATCCACCCCCAGCAGCCCCACACCCACCATAACCCCAGGAACAGGCTGGCCAGCCCTCCCCCTTTTGGAACTCCTAAACTCTCTTTCCCAGGGCAATTCCGCACAGCCCAGGGGTGCCACAATGGTGGGCACACTCCTGAGTGCCAACTTATCCCTGGGAAAGAGCACCTGACACACAACCACCCCCTGACACCCCCCCCCCCACCTACATAGGAGGCTGGCCTGCCTGCCCCATTGTTCCCAATGCTGGGAACCAACCTCACATCAAAGAAGGGAACACACACACAATGATTCAAGTTTGAAAAAACTTTATCACTTTCAAAGTACAATGGGTCAACAAATCACAACATATCACACTAATTGTCCCCCACTCAAAAGCACTACACAATTCACTACACATCAGAGAATCTTAAAAAAATTTTTTTTAACAAACTCTAAAATTTTTGAACTGAATTGCGTTATACAGTAGGAGTGCACAACAGGGCATGAAAACAGAAGTCCCCTAGACAAAATTAACACAACAAACTTCAAATCACAGATTAAACAAAACCATAACAAGAGCTTTCAAAAACACTTTATTCCATGAACTGCTTAAATTTACACAGCAGCAGGGCACAAAAGGGCATGGAAACAGCATGCTTGCAGTGATTCACACTACACAAACATAACACACAACTCAATTAATATTAGACAATCAGCAAAACTTGTAACCAGCATTACAAGATGTGGGTTGCACAGCGGGGGGCGCAAAATGGGTCAAAAACACTTTCTGTCTTGGACAGATGTAGGCAACATGGCAGCAGAGCACACCCACAGGCAGGACAGCATTGTCTCAGACTCTGAGTTGGAAAATAACACAACTATCATGAAATAAAATACTAATTTGCTCATCCCCTCGACACCTCCTCCATAACAACAAAATACAACACAAAATGCCATCCCTGGCAAGACAAGCCTCCCCCAGCTGTAAGTGGTAGAGATGAGAGCACCTACTTGGGGAGGCCATGAAATGGGCCCCCAAGTGGGAGCAGGCTGAGCCTTGGTGGGGGGTGGGAGGAAGGGTGGGAGAAGGGCCCCTCAGGGTAGGGGGGCATTTGCATGCAAAATGCCACCCCTGGCAAAGGAAGCCTGCCTCTTCATTTTTTCCCCATAGGAAATAATGAAGAAGAAGATGAGCAGCAGCAGTCTAACAATATGCTGCTCAGTGCTTCTTAATGAGAGGATAGGGGGACCTGGTTTGGGGGGCCATAACATGGCCCCCAAAGTCCAATCGGTCTGAAACTTGGGGGGTTGTTAGAGAGGGGTTAGAGGAAGGTCCCCACCAATTTCGGCTTGATTCAGTGGGAAAATGCCTCCCCCAGGCGTCCGGGAAGACGGAGGCATTTTCCCATTGAAAAAGCCGAAAGCCGAAACAAAGCCGAAACAAAGCCGAAAGCAGAAAGCAGAAACGGCTAGCCGTTTCGGCTTTTGCCTGTATCCGAAAGAGATTCTTGTTTCGGGAAACCCGAAACAAGAATAACGAAACAGAGTGCCTTTGCACACCCCTATTCTTCACCATTGGTCCCATCCCTCTTCCATCAACACTGCCTCATCTGGAGGAGATCCAACAGATAATGGGCTAATATGCAAGTACAAGCCAGCAGCAGGAGGCAGCATCACAGTGAAGCCAAGGACTACTGCTGCCTGTCTCCCTCGGCTCGTCTTTGCCTCACTTGCCTCATCATTGGTCATCTGTGGCTGGTGTCTCTGATCAAGAGGGATCACTGATGGGGCAACTGAGGCAAAGGCAAGCCAAGTGAGGAGGATAGGCAGCAGCTGCAGCACCAGGCTTTTCTGCACCACTAGACCACTGGCTGATTCTTGCCTAGCCAGCCTTATTGGCCCTCCTGGCTGCCTGGGCACTGACGTGTGTGTGTGTTGTGTGCAGACAAGTGGTACCCCAGACCACCATCCCATAGGAAATTTTCTCCTAGAGGCCATAACGGCAAACCTGATCTTGCTTAGAAGCCCTTTATCTGTTACATTCTAGAGTATGATATTTGCTGCTTCACCATCCTCAGCCTCCCCAGTCTTACAGTTTCTGACTCCTGCTTGTGCCAGCAGATTTAGGGGTAATATCAGAGGATGGTGTGGTTTAGGAAGGAAAGGAACCTCGGTGGCATATAATGTCATAGAGTCCTCCCTCCAAAGCAGCTATTCCAGGGGAGTTGATCTCTCTTATCTGGAGATCAGCTGTAATTCCAGGAGAACTCCAGGCTCTATCTGGAGGTTGCAACCTTACCCAGTCTCCTTCTCTTCAAATCAGCTCTGCTGTTCCCTCCTGTATGCTTGAACCGTCTCTCCAAGCACCTGCTGACACTTTAGTCAAAACCCTCTTCAGATACCAATACTTCATGCAGCTTTCCAACCAAGCTGTCACGAATTTTTGCATCACTGATTTTGTTCACATTAATCCACTGTTCACTGTACAAACACACACACCCTTCGCATCATTTTTGCACTCACCTTCATTTTGACCCTCTAACTGAATTGGTCTATGGGAAGCAATCCTTAAAGTGGATTCCTTTTTTTGGTTTATTATGTATATTAATCGGACATCTCTTAATTTTTTTTCAAATAAATAAACAAATAAATAACTGAAAAAATAGGACATATTTTTTGATTGTTACTTGGAGCATCCAGCCAGGTAACTCCTCTTCGCCTGAGGCTAAGTCCCAGGCTACCAACAGATAATTGTTGGGGTGGAGGGAAGCGAAAAACATGGTCTGGGTGTGCTTTCAGTCCCGAGTCTGCAGAAAACTGCAGTCTGTTTTGTGCTGCTCCGTGAGCATATTGGCATAGAAAGGGTTAATTGAAGGGTGCCAGTCCAGAGGTTTCATTTCTAAACTACTGTTCTGGAGTGTCTCTAACACATCCCCCTCTTTTTTGTGGCACTGGCATTTCTTTAGTGCCCGTTCCAGCCTGTTCCGTCTCGTTCCGGCTTTTACCCTGTCCCATTACAGTTCACCTGGAGAAAAGGGCTGTTTTGGAGGATGGACACTTTGGTATTATACCATGTTGAGGTCCCTCTCCTCCCCAAACCCTGCACTCTCCAGCCTTCACTCCCCAAATCAGGTATTTTCCAACCTGGAGCTGGCAGCCCTATAGGAGACGAGGGGAGTGTGTTGGGGGAGGGGAGAGCAGAGAGGCTGACCTGCACCTGCCAGCAGGGGTGGCACAGCGGCCAGTGCAGTCTGGCCCGGCCACCCCGCAGGAGAAGCTCACCTGTCCAGAATCAAACGCAAGCGGCCTGACCCCCTTTGCCCACCTGCCCCGCTGGCCCTTCTCCCAGCACTTCGAGCCCTGTGGGCAGAGGAGCTCTCCTGCGCAGCTGGCTCAGCATCGCTTCCTCCTTTCCCTGGTTCCCCTGCCGGCTCTGCGCTTCGGGGCTCAGAGGGGCCCGCCACATCCAGCGGGAGGGTGTGGAGGCCCAAGTGCAGTGGCAACGGCGAGGCAACAGCAGGCTGTGGTAGTGCAGCCCCGGGTGGCTGCTGCGAGGTTGGTGGGGCAGCACAGCGAGCATGGCCGTCCTGCTGCCCTGGCCCCGCCGTCCCACTGCTGCTGCGCCAGGATTAAAGGGGAGAACCCGCGGGCACTGAGGAGGAGCGCTCCTGCGCGGCTGGCACGGCAGCGCTTCCTCCTTCCCAGACTTCCCTGCCGGCTCTGCGCTTTGGCGCTCAGCGGGGCCGCCGTGTCCACTGGGAGTGTGGTGAGGCCTGGGGGCAGAGGCAGAGGCGCGGCCCCAGGTACGGCAGGGGTGGTTGCTGCGAGGGCGGTACAGGCGGCGCAACGGGCAAAGCTGCTCTGGGTCCTGCTGTCCCCAGCCCCAGGAGGGGTCTGGGGAGGGTTGGCAGGTAGAGGGGCAAGGGGGGGTCGGGGGATGGCTTATGCTTGTGCAAAACTTCAGCAGGAAAGAAGAAACCTTAAGAATGAACAGAGCATGGGCTCCAGTTCTGAAAAACACCAGGCCAACAAAACACTCCACACCCGACAATAGCCCTGCAGAGAAGATTAGCACATCAAGCACCAATCCATATGCAAAAGAACCTCCTCAGGATACAGTGAAGCCTCCCGCCATTAGCATTCCACACCCTGGGAAACTCTTACAGAATGACTCAGTGAAGCCTCCCGCCATTAGCATTCCACACCCTGGGAAACTCTTACAGAATGACTCAGCTCAACCCCACCCCTCCTGAGTAGATACAAATGACCTACATCTTTTCCACACTGTGACACTGAGAGATCTCTGTCTTTTGGTACTACACCTCTGAAGATGCCAGCCACAGCTGCTGGCGAAACGTCAGGAACTACAATGCCAAGACCACGGCAATACAGCCCGGAAAACCCCCAACAACCATCGTTCTCCGGCCGTGAAAGCCTTTGACAATACAGAAAAAGATTTCTTTCCACTTTCTCCACCATGCATAGTTTTACAAAGCTCTACCATGTCACTCCATAGTGGTAGTAATAACATTTGATTTATACAGCTTAGAAAGCCTCTGTATCTGTGTAATCAGAACTATGTGCTGTCCCTTTAACAATTGGTACTCGTGGGAATCGTAGTTCCCCCTCCAACATTAGGACAGCTGGACATTTGAGAAGTTTATTGTAGATCTTCCTATTAGAGTGTTAGTTTTCTGCTCCTCTTCCCCTCTTTGTTCAGCAACTTATCCCCTCAAGCAAGGATGCAAAAGTCATTATGAATTCACTGCTTGTCTACAAATAAATCTAGAGCAATAAAGATGCACCTAGCTGCTGGTTGAACCATGTCTCCTTTACTGGCTCCAACTGTAAGTAAGGATTCTCTTAAATTCTGGAACTAAAAGAGACAGTGCGTTGAAGCTACCTAGGAGTCAGCCCCTCCTTTCAGCTGCTCCCAGAATAGCCACCCAGCTGGCTTCAGCGGGGAATCAAACCGGGCTCTCCAGCTTAGGGTCCTGCCGCTCTTAACCACTACACTAAACTGGCTGTTAGACAGAAAAATCCCAGACTCCTCATAGGAAAGGTGCTCCAATGCCTTAATTATCTTGATTACCCTCTTCAGTGCTTTTTCCCCAGCTTTGCAATGTCCGTTTTGAGATTTTGCAGAAGCGCACACAGTATTCCAAATGAGACTCACTATAGCACTGTGCAAGGGCCCCCTACCATGGGTTGTTTCAAAAAATTAATTACATACGCTTTAATTCAGAAAGGTTTTTTCATCTATGTATTTGGCTTTATGCAAGTTTGTAGCTACCAGACCCTATCGTATCTGTTTTAATTGAATGTCCTAACTGTTGATCATATTGTATTTTTGCTCTGTGAATGTCCTAGGCTACTGATTACATTGTATTCACTTGCAATATGTAATCCACCCTGGATCTAAGTGAGAAAGGTGGACTACAAACAGCAACAATAATAATAATTTCCAGTTCTTTTCCAGATAATTCCTAGCATGGAGATTTAAGGGGGCAGGGTTAACGGCTGCTGCAATGAATATCCTGCCACAGACCCAACGCAACAAATAATCGCTAATCACACAGGGTTTGATCAAAACATTTGTCTGTGTAAGTATAAACATGAAACTCCATGTGTTTGTGCCTTTCCTCAGAAAGTCCCTCAGCTGTGGCCAAATCCTGTTTGTTGATTTACAGAACTAGAGTGTTTGGATGCTCTGTGAGGAATTCTTTTCATTTAAACTAATTCGACAAATTGAAAACACTGATCAGCACTGTCCCCCCTCCCCCTCCTTTCCAGAAAAACAAAAGTTGGGTGGTCTTTGAACACCTATGCCAGTTGGCTTGCAAGTTTTGTAGGAAGGAAGAAGGAAGATCAAGTAGAGCTTTTTGAGAATATTCAAGTGTTTGGACATAGCAGGTTACGTTGAAGATTATGCAAGACTGTACTGGAGTTAAATTTGTCCTGACGTAGGATTGTTTACTATCTGGGTGGAATATGCCGATCGGCTTGCAAGTTTTATATGCAAGATCATTTTCCTATAAACTATACACAAGAGTTGATAAACGGTTTGTATTTATTGATTTCCTGTAGTTAGTGATTGTCATTACAGTGTTTTTTTGTAATTGGTTGCAAACGTGATTTCCCCTTGTTTGACTTGTCTGATTAAGCCATTTATTACAGAAATTAAAAAAAATTAAAAAGGATTTACTTGGCTTTGTCTATTTTTAACAGAAATTTGAGGCAGGTAATGGTCAATGCTGTAATAGTTTAAAGCTAAGTAGGTATATAGACTGCTGAAATAAGGTTGGTTCGATGCATTTTGTGACCCAAGTGGATGGTGTCATGGCTACCCGGCCGTCTCTGCCCAGCTGAGGGGAAGAGCTGCACGGTGCCTGGTAGTTGGGTTACAGAACTTGCAAAACTGGCAATGAGAGAAAAGCCTCACAATTGCCCTGGTATGTTGCCACCATTCCCTTTGTCTGTCCCTAGGCACAGGAGTAAAGGGACAAATATCCAAGCCAATCAGGGAACTAAACAGAAGTCTATCTTGCAAGGGTGTCCTGCAAGCAGAGTTCACAAAACAGAGTTTTACTTCAGTGGGTGGTCCAAGAGGTACACAAAGTGGGCTCAACGGAGTGATTTATAGTTTTGAGGCTGCGCAGAGTCAAGAACCACTCAAAAGTAAAAAATATATTTATTTAAGGTGCAATGTTATTCAAAATACACAAGGCAGACTGTGGGGATAGAACAATAAATCCTATCGCATGTTAGCTCTAGCGAATACATACCCTGGTATTCCAGAAGGCAAAACAAGACGTTGTCAAAGGTGCAGAAGACAAAGTCTCTTTTCAAGAGGGATGCTTGCATGAGCGAGCATCCATCTACAGAATCTGAGCCAGAGTTGGTGCCAAGGCTCGGCTACAGCGCACTGCTCTATGTTTGTTACTTATTTTTATGCCATTTGGGAACCTAAGTGGCTCAGGCCTGTTGGCTGAATGGTCAGGTGTCCAAATGCTGATGTCACCAAAGGTAGGTGGGTATCTGAGGGAGGAGTGAGACCAAATCTGCAGTTTTTGGCAGCACCCACCAGTCCTCACAGGTGTCAAATTGTTTAATGAGTCAAGAATGTTAATTGGCTCAGAGGAAACCATACCATGGAGGCTCACCAACAAGTAGAACACGTTATCTAATCTCCAAGGTCACAGTGAACGAGAACTTCTGAAGCTCAGTACTTTCTCAAGCAAGTTTCTCAGCAAAAGGGGGCCTGGTTTACAGCAAAGAGGAATTTTCCTAGCAAGGGCTTTTTATTTATTTATTTATTTATTTGTTAGCAAAGGGCCTCTTGAGCAAAGTTTCAAATACACGGCCCCAGTCTTGAGTTAGAAAAGGAGCATTTTCTTCACAGGAGGGCAGTAGTAGAATTAATGAAAATCATTCATTATCATGTTTTCTTTATGAGCATGTTAAAATGATCTTTTGTTGTTCTGGTGGGTGGGGGTTGATTAAGAATAAAAATAATTGTTATATTACAATCATTAAACACTTCACTCTAGAATCCATGTCTGATTGGCTGCAGTTTCAAACTGGCTACTTGTTACAACTTCTCCCCCCAACCCATGGCCTCCTGTTCTTTGAAGGTATTAATATAAGTGTATCTGCCTAATGGATATGCACTTCCTACATTGTTACCGGAACTGCTCTTTTTGGAATGGGGAATTAGCTTAGCAGTCCAGAACTAAATTTAGCACGGATCTAACCACATCTATACCAAGGTCCCTTCTCCAGACACGTGACAAAGAGGCAGACTACGAATATTCAATCAATAACGTGTATTTACTAATAATGTGGTGTATGCCTGAACTTACACACATACAAGGTTACATACAAGAACTAGGAAACATAAGAGGTAGGAAAATAGAGACGGTTGCATGAGCAGGTACCCCATGATGAAGTTGTGTATACTTACAATTCTGAAGCGGAGCAGAGATACAGCAGCAAGGTGGTCTGATGCCAGCACCAGAGCCACGATGCCAGCACCAGAGCCACGAGTAGAGAGGCAGCAAGGGGGTCAGGATAGGGATGACGCGTGCCATGTGGCCTCAGAGGCTGGCTTATATACCCCAAAATGTACCCTGGTGCTGGTGCTGTACCTTGTGGTTCTCACGGGTTAAAACAAAGGTTTTAATGGCTTTCTGAATGCCTTGGATGGGCCACTTTAGGATTCTGATTGTATTATGGTGACACCTAGGAAGAGGGGACAAAGGAGGGAGGGAGAGATCCGGGCGCGTTGAATGGATGTTCCAGCGGACAGGGCTTGTCCTGATGTCATCAGCTCTGGAATGCGGAGGCTGCTTTGAGATGCATTCTCTAAGTGCTTGGGATGGTCGGCACTTAGCTTCTTCTCCGCGGCGGCTATTAAGATATGCAGAGCAGGGTGAGGCTTGCCGCTGCGGACGTGGTCTGCTCGCTTCTCCGAAATGGCATCCCAAAGCAGGCTGCTTCTCTGGGTCTTCTGCAATTTGAAAGGGAAACCCACGGGGGTTGTGTACAATACTGCGTACAATGTATAACCTACAAAACAATTATTTAATCAACAATTTTACATATAGCAAAGTTCATAACATGTGTTTACAATGATTCAATGAAAGTTTACACAGAATAAAGGAGAGAGATTGACGTTTGTCCACTTTGCCTCGTGCTATGCTGCAGGCGTGGGTTTATCTGACTGAATGTCCTTGTAAAATTATTTATGTAGGCTGCACTGCCAGACCATTAAAAGTACGGGTTTTGGAGCATCACTCCCGGATTCGAAATAGAGTTATGGAAGTACCTTTGGTGCAGCACTTTATAGAGTATAATCATGAGAGTAATTCCATTCGGGTTGTGGTCCTGGATGTGTTACAAAAAGAGCGTTTCAGTCAGGTTGCTCTCTTACGTAAGGAAGCGTTTTGGATCTTACGCTTGCATACTGTGAAGCCTCAAGGGTTAAACAATGAATTGTCTTTAAATTGTTTTCTTTAATTTGGATATAAGGTATGAGAAGCGTCGGTTACTTTAAATTACATGGACGGGCTGATTGAATGGGCTTTAAGAATGTTGTGTTTGGTTCATACTGGGCGCGCAAGAGAATTAACTGCCGCCGCACGTTACCAGTGGGAACATTTGCTATAACCTCACCAATGGTCATGAACATTATGAGGTGAATGCACGAGTAAGTACTTGGACAATTTTTAAGAGAATTTGTTGAGATTTATGGTAAGGTGTAGTATGTATCAAGGTTTGTTTGTTTCTGGATGTAAAAGACGCACACTTTTGGGAATAGAACACCACGGAGACTGACGCCCCTGACGAGGCGTTGAACGAAATCTGAGCTTCAGCCAGCCCCAGATTGGGTGCGTCTCTTTCTTCTGAACGGGTGACTTCTGCACCGAAGTGGAACCCAGGGGGGTACTTTCACCCCCAGATATATTGATTACATACTGGTGTTTGAACTGCTGTGTTGTGCTTAAGAAGACATTGTTTATGTTTGAAGTGGCTTAGTGGCACTTAAGAAGTTACTGTCTGGATAATGGTTACTTTATTTTGAAGGTTCATTCTGTATAAACTTTCATTGAATCATTGTAAACACATGTTATGAACTTTGCTATATGTAAAATTGTTGATTAAATAATTGTTTTGTAGGTTATACATTGTACGCAGTATTGTACACAACCCCCGTGGGTTTCCCTTTCAAATTGCATCCATTTACGGGGGAGGCCCCTTTTGTTTTGTTAGCTTCCTCTGGGTCTTCTGGCTGCCTAAGATCATGGCTGCCGGCTGGGCATGGCTGGGGCTTGCTAGCAGGCTGCCCGGTAGCGAGGGCAGGCTGGGTGACCGGCCTGCGAGAGGCTCCAGACGGGAACTGGCCAGGGGGTGCCTGGTCAGGCTCGCTGGAGGTTTCCCCTGGCTGGCATCTGGCTGCTAACAGCGCAGCTTGGGCCCGGGTGAGGCAGGCTTCCATGGAGGCAGGGAAACAGCGTGTAGAACACAGTCCAGAGTAGGGAACACGCACAGCCCGTGGTAGATGGCAAGGCAGGCAGGAAGCACGTGTGTAGTGGGGTCCAAACACACAGGAAGGTCCAGATATAGGCCTGGGCAAGGCTGCCCAGACAAAGAGTCCTTGGTGTAGTTGTCCAGACATGGATTCAGGAAACTGACACAGTCTATTGCAGCAGCAGGATAACTAAGGAGCAGGCAGGAAACTGACACGTGTACTAAAGTGCACACATGCAAGGCAGTCTCTGGTATAGCAGTAAAACAGCAATGCAGGAAACTCAAACACAGTTCATGGCAGGCCTTAGAGCAGGAGAGGGGGCCTACTTGGCAACAACATCCAATTAAGGGAGTTCTGATGCAACCCAACGTGTTTTATTGCAAGATTGTATAACCTATCAACACTTGCAAGCCTCTGTTTAATTTTATGGGTAGCCTAAGAAAAGTCTGAAAATTGTATATTTCTGAAACTAGCATGTTTCTTTGGATGCCACCACAAGTGTGAGGGATTCTCTTCATATAAGCTAATCAGAAAAATTGAACATATTGGTCAAGCACTGTTCCCCCTCCCTCCCCAATCTGAAATCTATTTGGGTATGGTTCTTTTGCATGCCACACTTGTGGAATTAGTTTATTTCCTTACATGCCTTAAACCAGGGGTGGTCAAACTTGCTTAATGTAAGAGCCACATAGAATAAATGTCACATGTTTGAGCGCCGCAAGACACGATTCATTTAAGTGACTTCAGATGAAGAGGTGAGTTTGGGGGAGAGTATCCTAAAAGTGACATCACAGGAAGGGGTGGGGTTTGGTGCAGTATGCTGGAAGTGACATCAGAAGGAGTGGAGCTTGGGAAGAGCTATCACCTGATCTTTGACTTGGAAGTGAAATCACAACAGTGATGTCACATCCTTGCTAGGCTTCACCCTCAAAGTCCTCAGGTATTTTCTGAGTCAGACCTGGCAACCCCAACATTTTTATTGAAAATATGAAAGTCATGGAAAGAAAGAAGGAAGGAAGGAAAAAAGGGAAAGAGAGGGAAAGACATGGAAAGAAAGAAGGAAAGGGAGGGAAATAAACTAAACTGTATGGCCACGGCGATACTCAGAGACCTCCAGGAGCCACACAATATGTTTAGAAGAGCCACATGTGGCTTCCGAGCTGCAGTTTGGCCACCCAGTTGAGGGCGCTATTATCATTGGTGGCACCAGCAATGATATCAAAGCATACAAACTTATTATTTTTTGTACACGCTTACATCATGTAAGGGCCCGATTTTAAAAAAAGGGAGGGAAGGGGTTGGGGCTTGAACTTTAAATTGTGATGGGTGCCACTCTGGAGCAGCAGCACCAGCTCGACTTAAACTTCCCTCCCTTTCCCAGCTGGCTGGCCTTACCCAGAAGCCTCTAAGAGCAGGACCACAAGTGACGCCTGACAGAGGTTGGACACTTGCCAGCTTCCCTCAAGTTTTGATGGGAAATGTAGGCAGCTTGGCGGAATGTTGGACAAGTGACAGTTGAAAAGTCCATTGGACAGCAGTCAGAGAGTCAAGCTGCAAGACGAGGATGCCTACATTTCCCATCAAAACTTGAGGGAAGCTGACTAGTGTCCAACCTGTGTCAGGCATCACTTGTGGTCCCGCTCTAAGCTTCCCTGGTGGGAGGGAGCCATAGGGGAAAGCCTGTATGGCACAGAGCAGGGCAGGCAACTGCCGAGGAGCCTCTCAGTTGCCCAGCTTTCCCTTTGTACAGAAGGAGAAAACAAAGCATTCCTTTGACTTCAAAGGAGATTTTTTGATGATTGCCAGGCTGATTATTAGGCTCAGAGCTCCATTAAACCACTGACCAAGCCTACTTTTTAAAGGGAAAATAGAAACAGAGTAATTTTTCTCATTGCAAGAGAACAGTTTTTTTTAAGCCACTTAATGAATCCTAGATGAGGAAATGAAATGCCTCTTAAAAACAGCATGGTTTGGCAGCTTTCACGAACTGCAGTAGAGAAAGAGGGCGGGAAAGTGAGGGAGGCGTTGCCACTTTAAGTGACTCAGGAAGTGAAAAAGCTAGCCTGGTGAGTGCTTCAAAACCAAAACCAAAACCCCTGCTGCTGGAAGTATGTTGCTTACTGAAAAGGGGTAACTAGAGAAAATCTTAAAGGGAGAGAAAAATGAAGTTAATAAAATAAAGTGAGAAAAATAAAGAAGGACAAGAAGAAAGCTTGGCAGAGGAAAGAAGGGAAGCAATTTGGCTGGGCTAGTACAGGCAGAGAGTAAATGAAGGAATTTGGGAGCTTTGAAAATAGCAATCTGAAGGGAAAACAACTTCTCAGCAAATGACATAGAAAGCCTACAAAAGGAGGAGGGGCTGCAATAATAAACAGTGAGTAGCATTATTTATTGGGGCTTAAGCTGCAGTTTGTTGGGGGAGGGGGATAAATGTATTAAATGTATAAATAGATGTTACTCTGTAATTTTGTATAGTTTTATTTCTTGGAATTTTGAGCAACCTTCAGCCCAAGGAAAAGGCAGGGTATAAACAAATGTTACTCTGTAAGGCACCCCTGTTTGTCAAAAGGACTTATGGCTCTGAGGCAGAGCATGGCCCATTTACACAGAAAGTCCCAGGTTTAATCTCCATAAATTTCAGGTGTTGCAAATTTCCCAAAGCCTTCGCTTAAGGCCTTGGGAAACTGTGGTTTTCAAAGATTAGATGAACCGATAGTCTGACTTGGTATAGGGAGTGTCCCATCTTTAGTGAGAGAACTCTATTATTAACAAAAAAAATATTGTGATTAATAATATACCCCAAGCTTGGATTCATTCAACATTTTCCTGCATACATTCTTTATCAGTCTGCCAAAAAAAATACTCCTCTAGGTTTTTTACAAGCTAAAGAGACATCTAGAGAGACCATAAAGATTTGTCCTCCCTCATATTTATAAATAATTACCAAGCTCTTCTGTTTGGTGTAGCGGTTAAGAGCAGCAGGACTCTAATCTGGAGAACCGGGTTTGATTCCCCGCTCCTCCATGTGAAGCCAGCTGGGAAACCTTGAGTCAGTCACAGCTTCTAGGAGCTCTCTCAGCCCCACCTGCCTCACAGGGTATTTGTTGTGGGGATAATAACAACATACTTCATAAACTGCTCTGAGTGGGCATTAAGATGTCTTGAAGGACACTATATAAGTCAAATGTTCTTCTTATTAAGAGCTTTTCTGAATTGGGAACTGCATTATAAAGGAAGCACTTTACAATTATGAAATATAACTCCTGTGTTCTTTAAAAAACTTGAAAAAAGTGTACTAGGATGTTCGAAATATAATACTGCTATTACTCTTGTGACTGTCGCTCCAGGGATATGAGCTTGCGTTTGAAAGAAAAAAATCTCCTCCAGCATTGATCTCTGAAAATGAGGGGTTCAGTCTTATGTTAGCAAAGAGAAACTCATGCATATGGGTGAGAGGTGGGGGGGGGAGACACTATGTTATCAATTGAGCTCTTTAAACACCCCCCCACACACACACAGCTTCAGCTGGCCAGGGGAAGGCAATACCATCTAATGATCTAATCCTAGCACAGGGGGACACTTTTTTTAAAAAAAAAGCTAATGAGCCATACCAGGTGACTGGTTTGAAGATAAGGGAAGGATTCCTGGGTAAGAAGAACTTCAACTCAACTCTTTATGAGCAAGTAGATCTACACAGAAAGTCAGTCCACATTATTATTCACTGTGTTTACTCCTAGGAAATGCTTTCAGCCATTGCCCAGTAGTACCACCATGCTGTTTCTCCCCTTTCTTTCCCACATTGTTTTTATAAATTGGTTTTCATATGATTTTATTGTATGTTGATACACAGCAGATAGGAATAGTCATATTGCTAGTCTGTAGTTGTAATAGTAGTGAGTCTGTAGTTGCAAAATAGTAAAAAGTCCAGTAGCACCAAGTTTATTGAGGCATGAGCTTTTGAGAACTACATGCATAAGTGGGTGTCATTAAAATATTAATGATACCCAATACCAGCGCCTCAGACAATCTAATTCAAAGGTCTTTTAATCAAATGGGTTCTGATTTTGGAAAAGGCATGCTCAAAACTTGCAGGTTGCTGCTCACAAAGTAGATTTCTGGCTCACAACACTGCACCGCTTAGAAGGAACATTGCTGCCAGGTAAGGGGTGGGAAGGTGAGTGGGCTTGAATTGTAGGGGGGGGCCTGGGGGTGGTTGTGCTCTGCGCAATGGCGGCACTTCCGGAAGTGATGTCACCACACATTCGGGGGGGGGGCGCTTTGCACGAGCACATAGGGGGTAATGCAGAGTTCTACCACCTCTTTTCCCAGAAAAAACGCCCTGCTTCTTACCAAGATATCTGGCAAAAAGAGTATAACTTAAACTTAACAGATGACGATTGGACAGAAATCTGGCAATCTTATAGCTTCACAACAAAAATAATAAACATAAAACAACAAATGATAAAGTTATTGACACACTGGTACATGACACCAGTTAAGTTGCACCGCATAAACGAAACAAACTCACCTAAATGCTGGAAACATTGCGGTGAAAAAGGGTCATATCTACATTGTTGGTGGGACTGTGTCCATATTCGGAAATTCTGGGAGCCAGTAGTGAAGGAAATAAAATCCATATTACACATTATGACATTCCGCTAAACCCTGAAATTATACAGTTAAATCATTGGTCAGAAAATGAAATACCTAAAGTCAGGATTAAGTTAATTTGGATACTTTTGTCTATAGCAAAGTCAGTAGTTGCATCAAAATGGAAACCGACGGCACCTCCATCACTCACTGACTGGTACAACCGAATTTGGGACTATTTTATAATGGAGAAAACAGCTCATCGTTTAGCTCACTATGACAATCCAAAACATACACCTTGCTTTTCAGAACAATGGTTCCCAATAATGGAACACTTATTAACAAATGAAACAGCAACACAAACAAGACCCCAAAGTGACTGCAACTGTTGAACTATAAACAAGGAGAAGGTAGGATCCACATGTTATATATATAAACTGGACAAAAATGGTCCAGTCTGGGGAAATGCCTACTCAAAAAAAAGCTTAACAGTGTGTCTGTTTCTATGTTTATTGTTATGTAAAAGTTCTATAAAAATCAAATAAAGTTGTAAATTTGAAAAAAATGAAGGAAAAAGAAACATACTATCCCTTTCTGTGTTTCTCATTTTGTGGTTGGCTCCACTTCCCATAGTAGCCATTTTGTGGTTGCATCCGTCACCTTCACATCATCACAGGCTCAAAAAGGTTGGGCAACCCTACATTACATAATATAGACCAAAAATACATAATATTTATTTACATTTCTTAATAAAACTAATTATGCTGCATGTTTGGAAATTCAGGTCTTATTGTTATTTATAGGGTTATCCTATAACCTAACCCTTTCTCACTAAGATCCAAGAAAGATTACACCGTGCAACAGAGTCCAGTAGCACCTTTAAGACTAATCAACGTTACTGTAGCATAAGCTTTCAAGAATCACAGCTCCCTTCGTCAGATGCATCTGACAAAGGGAGCTGTGATTCTTGAAAGCTTATGCTACAGTAAAGTTGGTTAGTCTTAAAGGTGCTACTGGACTCTTTTCTATTTTGCTACTACAGACTAACATAGCTAACTCCTCTGGACAGTGTGACAGAACATACAATATAATGAAACAGCTAGGACATTCACTGAGCAAAGTACAATAATGAACAAGAGTTAGGAAAATCAGGGAAAGAGATACAATAGGAAAGCACCTGTCCAGATGATGGCAGCGTCTTGCCCTACCTATACTTGGGGGTGAGGGGGGAAAGCTGGGAGTTGTGATGTTATGTTTACCTGGTGCAGCTGGGACTCTCAACTCTCCCAAGGTTGGGGTCTGTCTGAAGTTCTCTCTCTTAAAACTATGCTGGTTCCCAGCAGCTGAGAAAGAACCTTGAATTCGGATGTTTAAGGAAGAGGTGGGGGAAAGGTTAGCTTGTGAATGTTATATGCTTATGAAATCTGACTGTGCTTCATTCCTGACAATTTGCTCTTAATAAGATCATGATATGAGAAATTTCCAATAAAGCTTTTCTAAACCAGAGAGAAGACTTTGGGTAAGTGTCTTGGCAGATTCTTACAGCACCTCCAGACCCACAGCCAGAGCATTTTTGTTAAGGGAGCAAATGAGCACAGTGGGAGGGCAGTACAGAACAGCCATGCTTATTTTTCTAAATAATTAAATAAGGCACTGGTGTATTACTCAGCCAGAATGTTTTTCGTTGGAGGGGGTATACTGGTGGGCAGCCCATCATTATTTATCTACTTTATTTAGAGTCTGCCTTTCTCATTGAGACTCAAGGCAGATGAGATGGTGTAAAACGTTGTGATTAAGCAGCATGCAAGATCTATTAACTTGTATAACTCTGTTGACTTGCATACAACAATGCAATAGCACTACGATTACAAAAATTAGAAAAATTAAAAGAGTATTGGATTCCACCTTATGGAACGGCCTGCCTGAAGAGGTCAAGAAAGCTCCCGCTCTCCTGGCTTTCAGCAAACTATGCAGAACTTAATTATACAGGAGGGCTTTTTTACATAGGTAGTAAGACAGTGCCATAAGGAAATGGTTCAGAAAGATGTGTTGGTAAAGGGATAGGAGCCAGAGACTATACTACTGGATACTGTCTATTGCTGTAAGTATGCACCTACTGGATAGTTTCCATGTTGTTTAATATGTCATGGCAATTTGTGTTTTGTTTCAGCTCTGTATTGGAGTTTTGCTTGTTTTCAAATTTCTGCAATCATTAACCTATTGCATTTTTAGCGAATGACCCAGCTACTGATCACGTTAACTTACACTGTGTAATCTGGTTGAGTCTCTGTGAGGAAGGCAGACTATAAATAACGTAAATAAAATAAAAATGCTCTAGTTATGCAGAAAATGGAACGACAAAATTAGAAAACAATGTAGTAAGAACACGGTCGTACATACGGTAAATAGCTAATACACAGAATATGTTGTGGTATACAGACACTTCTCTATTGCCCCATCACTTTAAAAAATGTCCTTCCAAACAACTCTGTTTCACACAGTTTACAGAAGAGCGAGATTCTTTCTTCTAGTTTTTGAAACTGGGGATTGTAATTGAAACCTCTTTTTCTCTGTCCTTTGCAAATTTTCTGCCAAGGAAAAGGAAAGCTTTATCACTTGAAACAGAGTATTCCAACCAAGAATACCCATCAGACCAGCTGTAGTTAGAATTCGGTGCATCCAAATTTTATTTGGGGGTTATTTGGAAGCTAAGGTCATGGAGGATTTTCTGGATGGAGGTCTGCAGGGCAAATTGCTTCACTTCTCTGCAAATTCTACTGAAGTTCTACACTTGAAATCAAGCAATTCAATATCTGTAATGCCCTCTCTCTGTTTTTCTACTACATGATATTATTACCAAACCCCTTCCTGCTGCAGAATTTTAAAATCAAGGCTTTCCAGCCCTGCTAGCTACAAATTCGGTTCTAGTCCCTTACAGAGAGAATTTACACTTGGAAGATTTATGACAAGATTCACACCTCTCTGCACCAACTTCTTCCTTTTCCCTTTGCACACACTTGAAAGATTAATGCTTGCTCACTGACAATTTTTTTGATGGGGCATTGCCCCTTTTTGCACCATTGTAAGTATAGGCCTGAGCACCCCTGTGAAATAATATTGCATGCACAGAGAGCTATGGGGTGGGCAAGAGGAGGAAGCTGGGGCAGGCCCATAAGACTTAGTAAGAGAACATCAGCTCCATTGTTAAGAGAAACTAATTTCGGGAAAGCTTAACTTGCAACAGATTCTCCAGACCTTCATTAATTATCTTTGGTCTTACAGATTCACTGTTTTTCTAATGCTTTCCTTATCCTCCATGGGTTTTCTCATGTGCAGTCAAATGTGCTTTCTTTACAAAGTTCTTCCAACACCATAAACATTGAAAAGGCTTTTCCCAAGTGTGGATTCTCTCACATTTGGGAAGATCAATCCCCTTTCTGGAACCTTCCCTCTCATATGATCATTTAAACAATTTCTCTCCTGTGGATTTTATGGTGACTTATGAGGCCTGAACTATTAATAAAGCTTTTGCCACACTCCATACATTTAAAGAGTTTCTCTCCAGTGTGCCTTTTTTCATGTTCCTTCAAGGATGACTGGTGACAGAACCGTTTCCCACAATACAAACACTGGTATGGCTTCTCTCCTGTGTGGATTCTTTGATGAGTGTGTTGATCACTCATTGAGGAAAAGCTTTTCCCACATTCCAAGCATTTATATGGAGCCTCTCCTGTGTGGATCTTCTGATGTTTCAGCAAGCGTAAGGGATTATTGAAGCTTCTCCAACACTCTGAACAGTCATAGGATTTCTCTCCTGGGTGGAATTTCTCATGTTGAGTAAGTGCAGATTTTGTTATAAATTTTTTCCCACATGCTAGACAGTTGTAAGGTTTCTCTCCCGTATGAATTCTCTCATGCAGAGTCAGTAATTTTCTCTGATCAAAGCTTTTCCCACAATGTGAGCATCTAAATGGTTTCTCTCCTGTGTGTTTACTTTTATGACGTAGAAGGGCTGAACTTTGACTGAAACTTTCCCCACAATCTAAGCATGGATATTTATGCATTCTCTGCTGATGTTTATTAAGGGTGATCTTATGACGTAAACGTTTGCCACATTCCAGGCACTCATATGGTTTGTCTCCTCGGTGAGTTCTCTTATGGTTTACAAAGCTTGAGCTGCACCGAAAGTTTTTCCCACACTCTGTGCACTGGTAAGGTTTCTCACCAGTGTGGATTCTTTGATGCAGCCTAAGGTCTGAATTAGTTCTGAAGCTTTTCCCGCAATCTGAACACTTATGCGGTTTCTCTCCTCTATGGATTTTCTTGTGCCTAATAAAGTTTGACTGGCAATTGAAGCATCTCCCACAGTCTGCGCATTTATATGGTTTGTCCCCCGTATGGATTCTCTCATGAGTGGCAAGGTGTTCTCTCTCTCGGAAGCACTTTCCACAGTGTGCGCATTTGAACGGCTTCTCTTGTGTGTGGGTTTTCTCGTGTCTAAGAAAATGATTTGTGCTATTGAACCTTTTCCCACACTGTGGACATGCATACGGTTTCGCTCCAGTGTGGGTCCTTTTGTGACGTTTGAGGTGTGAAGCAGCCTTGAAAGTTTTCCCACAAGGAGAACAGCGATAGGGTCTTTCTTGTGTGTGCACCCTCTCGTGACTATAAAGGTTTGACAGGCTGCTGAAATTTTTCCTGCAGGTTGAGCATTCATATGGTTTCTCTCCTGAATGGGTTCGCATGTGTATAGTAAGTGAATTGCTATGCTTGAACCTTCTCCCACAGTCTGGGCACTGAAACTGTTTGGTTGCTACATGGGTTCTCTTGCTGGAGTTTCTTGGCCGTTTTTTGAGTGGCTTCCGTATCATTTCTGCATGAATCCTCTCCTGGACCCTTGCTTTGGAGAGATCTTTGTGGATTTCCATGTAAGGAGTGGCTTTCTTCTGATAATACTTCTTTTGGAACGTCCCTGGGCCTCCTCGACTCCCAGATGGTTCCCCTCCCCATCCATCCTGGCAAGTTCCCTCTTTGACCCATTGCAAGGCTGGCCCTTTGGGGGTTGCCAGTGGAGAAATCTCTTCTCTCACTCTCTCAGCACCTGTTTGAGAGAAAAGTAAACATGAACATAGTCCACTAATCTTTCCTTCCTTTCAGAAGGTAGGAACTAAGGATCAGATTTAGACATTAGATGTGGGGAATCTATAAAGACTTTGGGGGAGGTTCACTTTGTTTCCCCCCTCCCTTCCCAACACTATTTCCTCTTTCTCTCCTCCAAGCAGCCCCCATGCCCTCTTCCCTTATGTCCATAGCCACATGGAAAAGCTCAAATTGAACTGTATTGCAGTTTTGGAAAATGTGGGTCATTCTGACCCCAAGACAAGCCCAGGCATGTTTGCAAGCATTCTCTGAAACTCTTCACATTTATCAGACTTGAAGGAGCCATTCAGCCTGGAACGTTAGAGGACCTCCTAGCCCTCTGTCCACTGAGCTGATTGTTTCCCTCTGTTATTCAGGAAGAGCTCTTAATTGTAAAGCTCTAACAGGTGCAGCCTGAGGGCAGATATTTTCTCTTCTTTTTGATAACTCTTTAACAGGCAGGAATGGAATGCCCCTTTCCACTGCAAGGGCCTGTTACATGCTTATTTTTTTCCTTGTCCTCAAGAATAACTTTCTTCAGCAATGCAAGACAAAGAAGAGTAAAATTTGAAATCGGGGTCAAAAATACCCCTCACTGAAAACATCAAATGTCATGGAGTAAAACTGACCCCACAAGTACAAGATACAGACCCTCATAAGAGGGTTTGTTAATTTCCCCTTCTCTTTCTCAAAGGCTGTGTTAATTTCACCTCCCAGTGGGGGAGGCAAAGAAAAAAATTAATCCTGCAAAGGAGCGATCCCTGGCTCTTTGTAGAGAGGTAAAACTGATGAAGCCTTTGGCTCCATCTGTTAAACTCCTACATTTCCTGGCTAACACGGCATCTCCCTTCACTTGAGCATCTTCGTGAAGGAGGTCTCATCTAGAGAGACTCTATGTATGGGTATGGAAAAATGTTTTTAAAATTGTGAACACTGAGTTCAAAGGTCATAAAATGCAAAATGTATAGCTTGTGTCTCTGTTTTGATCATCTGTGTTATGCTTGTAGGCAGGGCTTTTTTTCAGCGGGAATGCAGTGGAACAGAGTTCTGGCACCTGTTGAAAATACTTGGCAATAGCGCATGCAAATAATACTATTTCAAAGAATCCCGTGTGTTTCTCCCTCATTTCCCTCTTAAGAGTTCCACCACCTCTTTTCCCAGAAAAAAAGCCCTGCTTGTAGGGAACCCCAGGAGTTCGGGACCCAAGAACCCTGGAAGAAAGTCAGAACCTGAATAAGAAATAAAAGGCTCAAGCTGTAGGAGAGGCCTATAGTACAAGGTTTCCTAAGCCTGTATTGTTATGACGCAGGTGTTTTTTTGGAAGAAAACATAATGACATTATAATGTTGAAATGTTGTTGCTATTGATTCGGTTTCGTTTTCGCAGCCATGTCGGACGCTTCTCTCGGCAGGTCCGAGAGGAAGCGGCTGAGCCGCCTGGCCGGGCGGCTGATCTGCAAAGGTTAGCCCCCAGACTCTCAGGTAGGGAGTCTGAGTCCGGGACGCGGCGGGAAGAGCCCTCTGACAGATCGAGGCAGGGGGTAAATCGCCCGTTTGTCCCCATGGAGGCCGGCAGACGAGCGCGGCACCTAGTGTGCTGCCGGGCTATAGAAAACGGCAAGGAGCAAGATTAGGCAAAAGCCTGCAAGTAAGCGAATCCCTTCTGTTACTACAAGCGTTGTGAGGAGTGGTGGGGTCTGAAGGTTAGAAGACTCGGATTTTTCCCCCCTCATAGAGTCTCGGAAGATTGGCGGTTCCCCCCCCCTAAAATGGCAGTGAGAAAGCAGAGTCCTTCTCTTGGCAAGTCAGTTACGGCGGCCTTGCAGAGGGGTGAGACGCTTGAAGAACTGGTTAAAAGAGCGGTTATGGAAGCCATAAAACCCTTTGTTGACAAGCTGAATGAAACAGATCAAAGGGTGGGCTTAATTGAAAGCGATGTGAAAGCCATTAAAGAATCAGCGGGGAGGGCAGAGAAGTCTGCCCGGGAAAGTGCGTCACTTACGAGAGCAACGAACAGGGAATTAAAGTTGGTGGAAAACCAGCTGATCGGACTGCAAGTGGAGAGAACACAAACCGTTTTGCATCTCCAGAATGTTAAAGAGGAGGAAAAAGAGGATTTATGGGATCTCGCCTCGGAACTTTTAGCGACACCCGCGAGGGCAACTAAAGAAGAAGTGAAAAGCGCTATTTTGGGAGTCCGTCGGGCATCTTCAAAATATGCAACGAAGCGGCAGCTGCCTCGCGAGATTGTTATCGAGTTTTCATCTAGGAGGGTCCGGGACAGTATCCTATATAATTCATACAATGCGGAATTGGACTTTCTGGGAAATAAAGTCAAGATATTGAAGGACGTTCCATTTTTAGTGCGGAAGAAAAGATTTAAGTATAAGATGTTGGCAGCTCGTTTGAGGGAACGGGACATAAAGTACAAATGGCTACTCCCGGAAGGAATCGGGTTTAGTTATAAAGATAAAGCTTACAAGATTAATTCTGAAGATCAGCTAAGGGATTTTGTGGATAAAAATCCAGAATTTGGACCAGACACCAAGCAAAAAGAAGAGGATCCGAAGCCTGAAGGGAGGGGGGAGGCAGTGAGCGCTCTGGCGGTAGCTGCACAGAGGGAATTGCGCCCGAGGCCCAGGGGAGGGAAAAAGATTTAATTTGAACTGTAATTTGTAATTTGTATGATCAACCACTCCGTCACTATTTCATTAAGCTATTTTTTTTACTGTGGCAGTATGAAGGGAAAGCATTGAAACGTAGTGTTTAGTGTTTGTAGGTTACCTTCCCCTTTCCCCCCCCTTCCCTTTCTCTTTTTTCTCCCTTCCTTCCCATCCCTTGTGCTATTGTAGTCTTTTGTAGTTACTGTTTTGTAGGTTACGTATGTATGTAGTAGTTTTGTATGTTAGATATTGAAAAATAAAAATATTACAAAAAAAAAAAAGAAATGTTGTTGCTATTGCTTTGTGTCAGTTTGCCCTCCCCCCCACCCACATACACAGTGCCAACCTCTGCCTTCCAGCAGGGCTCTCCATTCTATATGGGGGGGAGCATAATTCCTTAACAAAAATGTCTACTTGGAGCATAATTGTCATGTATTGGGGAATTATTTTTTTTTAAGCCAAGCATAATGATATTATAACATTATAACATCATCATGCTTGCTTGCTTGTTTGTTTCTTTTTTAAGTGAGGTATAGGGCAGCTCTTAACCAGTAGTGGAAACTCCTTACCTGAGCTGAAGTCTGGCTCCACCTCTCTCTCTGCAACCTCTGGAAGATCTGGAAACCAAAGCATCTCCCCTCCTTCTAGGCACGAGATCAGGTCTGGTTTGGGAACTGGGTAGCCTGCATTTGTGGCTGGAAGGAAACAGAGAGGTCCTTTTGCATATCTGTTACATATCAGAGGGAACCGCTGGTGAAACCAGAGCAGATTTTCACCTGTCCTTCAAAGCGGGAAAGAGATTTCAGATCCTGCTGTGTACAGACAAGTGATGGAGCCAGGTGGAGCTCAGGGACATCTCTCGGTGGAGTTTAATCTTGATACACATCTTCAGCCTGCAGCGGACAAATGGCTTCCACATTTTCTGCCTTTAGGAAATGCTTTTCCCACACTGATCTCCCTGGCTTTTTTCCTCCCACTTCCCCCTCCCATCTGGCTCCCCCAGCCCTGTCACAGAGATCCTGAGTGGCTGCTGGACGCTCTGCTCACACACCAAACGGGACTAAAACTGCAATCCTCAACTGAGTTACTCCAATCTAAGCCCACTGATTTCAAGTCTGCTTAGGATTGCACTGTGACCAGAATTGGTGTTTTTCCTCTCAGCAGCAGGAAAAAAGACCAGGCCCATTTATTCCACATTCTAGATACACCATCAAGCAGGCAAAACATATTCATCCTCCCAGGCACCTTTCCTTTGTATCTTTAAACTAAAAGAATCTGTTGCACTGTAATCACTAATGTTTCATCTGCTGTTAGATATTATAATCACGTTACACTATCTCTTATCCTGTAGACTATACTAGTGTTAATGTAAGCTGATTCACAATATTGCATTTTATAGCAGCCTTGTATTTGTAATGTAATGTTCTAAAAAAAAAATTTTTTTAAAAAAGCAGGCAAAAAAAAAATCCTCCTACCAGGCCAACCACAGTGGAGCCCCAAAATTCCTCCCTTGGCTCTGAAGTAACCAGCTAATCCCATACTGTCCACGGGAAGGATGAAGGGTCAACAGCACACAGCAAATGCCCATGAGGGAGAGGTGGAACTGACTCATAAAGCCTCCGAAACCCCTCCTCTATTGGCTGTACGTTTACCGGTCCCGTCGGTGCTAGCCTGTGCCTCATTTGGACCAAGGACCCAGGGCAACAACAGCCCTGTCCAATGTTCCCTCTAAGCTGTGCAGTGCTGTGAGTGAAAAATCTACTTCATGAGCCGAAACAATAACATGCATTAAAGTTGTGAGCGCCCCCCCCCTTTTAAATGTATTTCAGTCAACAAACATACAAACAACCCCAAGGTTACTTCCGTCTCATGCCTCGTTCTTTCTCTAGGTGCCCCTTTCTCAAGATTTCATTGCCTTCTCATGATGGCATTTTCCCTTTCTTGGAAGTCTCTAAAATGGTCCTGAAAAATATCTCTTCTGTTCTGGGAAGCTGAGGCCTAACCTTTCCCTTTTCTTTGCACTCTTGTGGGTTTTTTTTTTAGCATATAAGCCTGAATATAAAGGCCATGCTTCATTATTGCTTTTCCTGGATCTAACTGCACATTTGACACAGCAGACCGTGGTATCCTACTGAGGCATGTGGAGTTAGAAGTATCAAGACTAGTTTAAATCAAGACTAGTTTAAATTGTTTCTCATGGAACAGACTTAAGTCAGTGTCAGAGACCAGCTATCTGCAGAGTGGAAATTATTTTGTGGGTTCCACAGGGTGCAATATTATCCCTTGTGTTATTCAACCTCTATGTAAAGCCTTTGGGAGAACTCATTCATAGCTATGGAATTGGATGCCATCAATATGCAGATGACATTCAGATCTATATCTTGCTATCCAAATCACCACACGATGTGGCAGAAATTTTGGGTCACTGTCTGACAGCTTTGGTCGAATGGTTGAAAGCAAACAAATTGAAATTGAATCCATTAAAGGCAAAAATGATGCTAACTGGGAAGGCAGAGACCTTAAAGGACATTATATTCCCCGTTTTTGGTGGAGTTTGTCTGACCATTGCATACTCAGGACTCTGCTTTCAGGCAATAGTTATTGCTTCAATCAGCTGAAGGATTTAGGAGCGAGCTAGCTAGGTCCTTAAAAGTTCAGCGGAGATAAGATTCATGATGACTGTCAAATTCATTTTTCTTTTCTTCATACAGAATTTCTGTTAATTTGTATGCCAGCTTTTAAATTGCTCTCCTCTGCTCCATGGTAGCCAGAACTCTCTGGGAGTCCTGTGTTCAGTTCTGCCTGTGACACACTGCAAGAGTTGAGCAAATTGGCGCCAGGATGGAGAGATCACGCAGGTGCCTGCTCACCTCTGTGGCCTCCTCCAGCACCCGGAGTTGGAACAGAGAGATCGCGCGGTTGCTCGATTACCACCGTGGCCTCCTCCAGCACCTGGCACTAGGACGGGGAGATCATGCGGTTGCCTGCCCAGCTCACCGCCGCAGCCTCCTCTGGTGCAGGGACAGAGAGATCGCTTGGGCACCCACCCACCAAACCATCTATTGCTGCGGGCGCTGCAGCTGCAGTCAGCTCTGCCTCCTCCAGCTCCTGGCACTGGAGAGGCTGTTGGACGGGCCCAGAGGAGGAGTAGCTTGGCCATCCGCCCACCACTGCCTTGTTCTCTGGCTCCCAGTGCCAGGACTGAGAGGCTGCTCGGTGGGCATGGAGGGGAGGGAATTCCTTGGCACCAGGGCCGGAGCTACACCAGGCCATCCAGGTGGGCCTGCTGTGCACTGTGCTTCTCAGCTGTGTGCTGCGATTGCGCACGAGCGCATGCTAGCGGGAACACTGGCTCTGTCCAGAAATGGGCATTGCCAACAGGCTTGTTTCATGTCCGTTTTACTTTCTGCAAAGTTCTCAGCATCTCCTGGCAGCTCTGGCCAGGAGTACCCTTTACCAGATCCAACTGGTTAGCCATCTGCAGCTTTTCCTGGGCAGAAAAAAGATCTGGGCACTTTGGTGCATGCCTTGGTCACATCTAGATTAGATTACTGCCATGTGCTGTACATGGGGCTGCCCTTGAAAAGTGTTTGGAAATTTCCAATTAATTCAGAACACGGTAACCAGAATGTTGATGGGAGTGGCTTGCAGTCTTGGCCCATCTACACTGACTCACAGCTTGTATCTTGGCAAAAGTCTAGCTGCTGGTGTTGACCTTTAAAGGCCTATATGGCTTGAGACCAGCATACCTGAAGTACTGCCAACTCTCTTACGGGCCTACCTGACTGCTACAATCGCCATCCGAGGCTCTGCTTCAAGTGCCCCACCTTCTGAGATTAGGAGTCTGGCAAAATGGGAGAAGACCTTCTCAGTTGGGGGAGCAAAATTCTGCAGCCCTCTCCCCAGAGAGACTCACCTGACCCCTTATGTCTTCCACCAGCATATTCTGCCAGTGGGTGAAGACTTTTTTGTCTTGTCTGGCATTTCCTCAGTGATCCCTCCCTCCTGCCCTATGTTTTAATCGTTGTTTTTAGTATGTGTATTTTACAGCATGTGTTCAAGCTTAGTTTTTTTTTAATTAATGATGTGTTCTTGCTTGGTTTTAATGACTTTTAAGATTTTTTTTTTAAGTATGCTCTTAATCTGTTCGTCGTGTTGGTTGCTCTGATCAGTGCAGTAAATAAATAAATAAATAAACTCTAACCACTACCCCACACTGGCTCACCACAGAATTTGAGACTTTAGGGCAGAGTGTTGAACGCTGAAGTTTCTATTGCTTTCAGGTGTTTCTGGAAGGGCCATGGCTTAGAGTGCCTATGCGTTGTATCCAAAGGGTCTCAGTTCAACCCCCTGGAAGCAGGCAGCAGTTGTTAGGAAAGGCCTTTTGCTGCCTGTTGCTTAAAGAAGAAAACACTAAGCTAGGTGGTCTAATTCTGTACAATACAATTTCATATGTGAAAGTTTTCCTCGGTCAGCAACTATCCGGTCATACAAGATATCAAGGCTGAACTTGGTGAAATAAGAAGGCAGGGGTCCTTACCCAGAGAGGCCACAGTGCCGTAGTTTTCCTCCATGACCTCCTTATAGAGGGCTCTTTGCTTTGAATCCAGCAGGGCCCACTCCGCTCTTGTGAAATACATGGCCACATCTTCAAAAGTCACAGGGTCCTGAAAAGAAAGGGGGGAGAGAGAGTGAGATTGCTCAAGTATCCCCCAGCCTTATCTCAGAAAACCACTAGAAGTGTAGCGTCAAAATAAAATGTTAATAGGCTGCAAATATCAGTTCAGAAAATGTCTGCTTGCAGGCACTGCTGGGAGGGGTAAGAAGAGTGAGAATGTCCTTGCTTGTCTCGAGAACTCTTTTGAAAACGCAAGAATACTGATAATCGTGTTTGTGTTAATGTTGTATCTTTTCACTGGGCAGACTAATCAGGAAACATCTGTAACCAGAAAATACAGTATATTTACTGTGTGATTCCTTTAGTTAAGCTGAGTTGTCATGGATGCCAGCATCCATGCCATGTTTTGTGTGTGCCCATGCCATGTATGTACTTTGCTTTTGACATTGTGCATTGTTCCATGGCTACTTACTGAAGTACTATTGTATTCTGAGCAGCCCATCTGAAAGTGTCTGAACTACTAATTGCCTGAGACCCAATGAAGGCCTCTGTGTTCTCTCTCCGAAGAATGTATTCCGAAGTAAGTGACCTTGCATTTGTTAGGTCGCTCCCACTGTCTCATTCCCAGGAACTGAGATATTGCTCTGTGTAGGCTGCTAGTCAAAACTAACAATGTTCCCATACAACTTTCTGTGAAGTTTCGTGCCAGAATGTAAACTATCTCTGGAGGGCGGGAAAGTTCTCTATAACTAC
Source organism: Eublepharis macularius (assembly GCF_028583425.1). NCBI lineage: Eukaryota > Metazoa > Chordata > Lepidosauria > Squamata > Eublepharidae > Eublepharis > Eublepharis macularius. The sequence continues at coordinate 165,303,797 of NC_072793.1, read as the reverse complement.
GGAGGCTTTGTTTTGAATTGTCACTTCTGTCAATTTACTTGCTACCTGTACTGAATGGATCTCAATAAAGCACTTCAACTGAAACTCTTGTGTGTTAACTGTGGAGGGCTTGAGGGACTTCACTGCCTGGGACTGCCAGGAGTTCTGTAAACTGCATGGTTTCACTATGTTGGTCTGAGTTTTCTCCATGCATCTGCTTTTAATTTCTAATAAAACATCTCTGGCAGACCTGATCTAAACCCAACATGAGGCTCAGTTTCTTCCACAGTAGAGGGAGAAGAAACTTCATTTGCAGCCGAAGTAGAGTGGAGAGTCTGGGAATCTTTGGTTTACAAAAAAAGAAAGCGGGGGGAGGGGGGGAGACAATACAGGTTTATAAAAATATAAACCTGTCCTGGAGCAGACTGTTTCTGGGTACTAGTCTGGCCCTGTTGATTTGTTTCTTCACTTCATTTGGTGGGTACAAACCTAAAGGACAAACCTAAAGGAACTAACAACAGAACACCACTGGTTGTCACCTATAGCTCCCAGCTCAAACCCATCCAATGTATCATCACTGAGCTACAACCTATCCTGGAAAATGATACCTCTCTCTCAGAAGCCCTGGGTGGAAGACCTTTCCTTGCCTACAGACAGCCCCCCAACTTTAAACGACTTCTCACTCACAATCATGAATCGGCCAGCAGAGTCACCAGCACAGGTACCAGGCCCTGCAACAGACCCAGATGCCAGCCCTGCCCCTATATCTACCCAGGGAATACAATTACAGGACCCAATGGCATCAACTACACTGTCTCTGGCTCTTACAGCTGCTCATCCTCCAATCTGATATATGCCCTCATGTGCCAACAATGTCCTTCTGCCAACCTCTACACAAACCAGCCAACCTCTACACAAAAGAATAAATGGACACAAATCTGACATTAGAAATGGAAACATCCAGAAACCAGTGGGAGAACACTTCAATCTACCAGGACATTCCATCAAAGACTTAAAGGTCACTGTAGTTCCACAGAAACCTTTCAAAAACAAAATCCAACAGGAGGCTGCTGAATTGCAATTCACATGCAAATTTGATTCTGTCAAGCTGGGACTGAATAGGGACTATGAATGGTTATCACATTATCACAGGTAACAGATTTCCTTTACAGAGGCGGGGTCTGGGGGAGCCCAGTGGCACCTGGCGTGGGCTTCCGGGGACCACAGTTCTCTTTGTCAGATGCATCTGACGGGGAGAGCTGTGGTTATCAAAGGCTTATAATACATTGGAATTGGATGGTGTGGTTGTTTTGCTGCTACAAACCAACACGGCAAACTCCTTTGAAGCCTCACACAAGCCAATTAATCACCACACCAAAAGGAGATGTTTACATTTACTAGCAAAGGAATGTTTTGGTTGCATCCTCCCTCTCCCCCCCAATTGCATCTTCTCTCTCCTCCCCCATCCTCTTCTATATTTGACCAGTTTCTGTACCATGCATCTGACGGAGAGAACTTGATTCTCGAAAGCTTATGCTACAATAAAATTGGTTAGTCTTAAAGGTGCTACTGGACTCTTTTTGATTTATTTGCTCAGTGAGTAATTAAACTGTGGAATTCACTGCCACTGGATGTAGTGACGGCCAAGAGTGCAAATGACTTTAAAAGGTGGGCCGGCGGGTGCCAGCCCACCAACCTTTCTTTCTCTCTCATTGAGACTCAAGGTAGATTACATAGTGTGAGATTAATACAATCAGTGGCAAGGACAAGAGCAGGCATTTCCATACAGTGTCAAGAACATTTCCATAAAGAATGCCCTAGCGTAAATGAATACAAGTTTACAAAGACAAAGCTCTACCTTTGGGAAGGCAGAGCTTTCCATCTCACAACCAAGGGGCGCACGCTCCGCCAGCCCGACTGCTGGAGTGGCGGGGATCAGCGCCCACAATGAGGAGGAAGCGAGCCGGCCTCCCCGATACCTCCCACCTGCTCCATCCGCACATTCAGACCAGTCTTTGGGAGCAGTGCGGCCCCTGGGGCCCGCTTCCAATGCCCGAGTTCGGGATACTTGAAACGCATGGGGAAAAGTCAGACCGAAAGGGTGCTCCTGAGCATACGCAAAATGGATCCTTCTCGCAGCCAGAACCAGACGCGCCCCCCTTTCCTGAAGGGACAGGAGTTCAGGGTATGAAGCCGCCCCCAAGCAGAAAACGCCGCGACTCGTCAGGTGGGGGACCGGAGCGGAGCGGAGCCTCTCCCCGCAGAAGAAGGCGGGCGCGGGCAGAGAGAAGCGCTTACCGGACCACCACGAGCCATGGCCTGCGCGCCTCCTCCTCCTCCGCTCCAGCCCTCTCCCTTCCCGTCTCCCCAGGGGCCGCGGTGCGGGCAGCAGCCACGCAGTCTCCCCTCCAGCCCGCCGGGACGCCGCTCCTCTTCTCTGGCTCTCGCCCTGCGGCTCTCAAGCGCTGCCGGCGCGGAAATGCGCCCCCCTCTTTGCAACAGAGTTGCAAAGGAAACTCTACGGCGGGTTGCGGCCTACTCCATTTCCGCAAAGGAGGGGGGGAGTGGACTGCACCACGCTAGGCAACAGGGCAGGGGGGCGCATTTCCTATAAGCTAGCCTGAAAACCAGCCGAAGGATGTAAAGGGCTGGGAAGTTCCTAGCATGGTCCTTAAGAGGGTTTTACCGCTTTGGTATGGCATTTAAGTTCCATAAGCTTTCCTGAGAAAGCTTATTTATTATGTATTTACTTCGTTTTTATTTCCCCCCTTTCTCCCCAATGGGGACTCGAAGCATCTTGACAGCTTTCTCCCAGCCTTCCGTTTTCCCGTCACAACAACCCTCTGGAGTAGGTTAGGCTGAGAGAGACTGGACTAAGGTCATCACTGTACCACATTGACTTTGATGGCCTAAAGCCCGCTGCCCGGGGTATGGGGATCTTCACCAGGCAGAGAGTGGAGTCAAAGTGCAAGAACAAGGAGCGAGTTCAGGACGAAGAGTAATTAAGTAGAATTCAAATGTATTCCTGTAAAACAGAGGCCGATAGCAGTAATGGCCAATCTCCCTCGTTTGTGTGGGCTCCTCTACAAATAAAGTTGTGAGTCACATTGGGGTGAGCCCAAGACAGTGTGGCTGATGTAATTTGGTCTCGTGGTTGGCCGTAGGGGTGGCAATTCTTGGAGATTTAGAAGTGGGGTCTAGGGAGGGCAGGGTTTGGGGAGTACAGCAGGATAAAATCCTCCAAGACAGCCACTTCCTCCAAAGAACCTGACTTCTGTACACTGGAGAGCACTCCGGGCTTTATCTAGAGATTGTTAGCCTTATAGCTGAGCAGGATCATCAACCTCCTGTTGGGTTTGGAGTTCTCCTGGAATTACTACTGACCTCCAGGCTACCGCCAGCACATGGGTAAAATCAACAGCAGCCCGTAGACGGGCTTTCTCTGTGCTGGCCCCCACCACCGTAGACGGGCCCCTGATTATATTGTATTCACTTGCAATATGTAATCCACCCTGGATCTCAGTGAGAAAGGTGGAGTGTAAACAAACAGCAGTAATAATTTCCAGTCCCTTTCCTGATAATTCCTAGGATGGAGATAGATTTTTTTTCACTGCAGCTGCAATGAATATCCTGGCACAGACCCACTGCAATGTAGGCCAGTTATTGGAGAGGGACTAAGAGAAATGACTTGCTTGAGGTTACCTAATGAGTTTGAGACAGTGGAAATATTTGAACCGGGGAGGGACCTGAACTAAAATGACAGGCAAGCTCATATAAGAGTGTTAGAAAACGCAACTCTTGGGCAAGCAGTACCCTTGCTGGAGGTTGTGGAGCTCACAATGGAGAAAGCTCAAGGTGCTCAGCAAGAGTCCCATGTCAGGATTGTCTGCCATCCAACTTGCCAGCTTACAGGAAAGGGGGCAGCTGAGGAGGAGATAAGAAGACACCTATCAGGCCACCCCCTTTCTTGCCCCCAGATTCTGGGAGACGTTTCACAGATAAATGCTGCCCTAGCTGAAGTGCCCATTTAATCCAGATGCCTCTTTGATTTGAATGGAAAGCGGTGTTTGCAGTGGGTCTTACTCAGTTTTCACAGGGGGGTGTCCCTGGTGCTGAAGGGCCAGCAGGTCTCATGAGAACAAGATCATCTCAGAAGCTATAGAGGTCTTCTTACAGGACTTCAGCAGCAGAAACTCCAACACTAGGGGGTTACCCTAGAGCAGGGCTTTTTTTCTGGGGAAAGAGGTGGTGGAACTCAGTGGGTTGCCTTTGCAGAAAATGGTCACATGGCTGGTGGCCCCGCCCCCTGATCTCCAGACAGAGGGGAGTTGAGATTGCCCTCTGCGCCTCCCCTCTGTCTGGAGATCAGGGGGCGGGGCCACCAGCCATGTGACCATTTTCAAGAGGTTCCGGAACTCCATTCCACCGCATTCCAGCTGAAAAAAAGCCCTGCCCTAGAGGAGGAGGAAGTTGCCTGACTTCTGCTCCAAGCGCGGTCTGAAGTTTTTGCTTGAAAGGGTTTTTGCTCAGTGTTGTACTGAATGTTGTGCCGAGCTGGGCCGATTCCAGACGGCCCTCCCCATGGCGAAACGTCGCGCGTCGTTGCACGGAAAATGCAAAATATCACGTTTTCTCGCACGAGTTTTGTGCAACGTCGCACAAAACTCGTGCGAGAAAACGCGATATTTCACATTTTCTGCACGACGACGCGCGACGTTTCGCCATGGGGAGGGCCGTCTGGAATCGGCCCTGGTTTGTTTAAAGTTTCCTGGTCATGTTGTTTGCCTGATTTGGCCATTTATTATAGAAATTTTTTAAAATTAAAAAAAAGCTTTACCTGGCTTTGTTTATTTTTAAAAGAACAAGGAGAGTAGTCAGGTAATAGCCAATGCTGTAATATTCTTAAAGCTAAGCAGGTATATAGACTGCTGGAATAGGGCTGGTTCAGCCCATTTTGTGACACAAGCGGGAGGGCAGTATTAGAATGAAAATCATTATCTTTAGTAAGTTACTAAACTCATCCTGTTTTCTTTATGAGCACGTTATAATGATCTGTTGTGTTTTTTCTGGTGGGTGGTTGTTAAGAACAAAAATAATTGTTGCATTCCAATCATTATTCAAATGATTTGTTCTGAAATCCGTGTATGATTAGTTAGTGTTTCAAACATGAGATTTTGGGGTGGAGCCTTGGTAGAGCTGGGTTTGTGGAGGGGAGGGACCTCAATGGGATATATTGCCAGAGTCCACCCTCCAAAACAGCCATTTTCTCCAGGGGAAGTGATCTCTGTTGTGAGGAGACCAGCTGTAATTCTGGGAAATCTCCAGGCCCCACCTGGAGGTTGACATCCTACCACACACAGGCTACTTTCTTCTTCTGCCCGTTTGTTGTCTGCAGTCCAAAACAGGATGCTGAGATCGATCAAGCAGTGCTGTGATCCAGTTGGGTGCTTATGTCCTTCAGCAGCAGCAGCAGCCCAGAACCAATGGTCCAAGCCAGGCACGAAGGGCAAATGAAAGCACAGTCTACCATGCACCTGGTTTCAACTGTTGCTGTATTAATAGACTTTTAAATTACACAGAATTCTTCTTCAGTTGTGGGTGTCCAAATGGGGGGAAACACAACTTGATTCATTCGGACATTTATCTGAGGAATTTTTTCACTTTCATATGGCTCCTGTGAGGTCTGTCCCCCCTACTCCCACCCCCTGGTAGCTGACAGGATCAGGAGCAGTCATTGAGAATCGTATAAGCTAATCTGGTAATCTTGACAGCAATAAGGTGGGGGCCCTGCATGACCGGAATGGGACCCCACCCTGAGACAGAGGTTCTGTTTGGTACTTCTGTGGCCGTAAGCTTAACTCTGGGAGCACCAGGGCTGGTTCTGTGGACCTGGGAGGACAGATATTTTTTATTAGGATGACTTTTGGTTCCATGCAAGTCCTTGTATCATTTCTCCCATACACACACTCATCACAAGAATAACACAACAAAACTATTTATTTAGATACATAGGTCTGCCCCCTCCTGAAGGGCTAGGAACAGGCTACAAAACCCATTCCACAAAATAAAATAAAATCCTCTCCAATTAGATGACCCACCTTCACACACCTTTCTCAACTTAAACTACAGCTCCAAAGGCCTTCATGGACTGATAGAACACTTCCAAACATGCTCTGGCTTGGGTTTTGGAGAGTCCCCACCAAGAGGGAGCGCTATACTTATGGTCAGCCACTGAGAACAGCAGCCCTGCCCTCATGTCATTGCTCTGCAATACATCATATAATTAACAGGGGGTCTTTGGGGAAACTAAATAAGCAAATGTATTCAGCTATACCTATTTTCCTTAGATAGTAGATGTAGTTCTCAGTGGAGTGCTTGGATTTAACTGGGCCTAGTCAGGGTCTGAAGATTGAGTTTACACTCTCCCCCAGCAGGATTCTGGATGTCGTATCTTTGAATATCAGGCCTTAACAAACATATCACCCATTACTCGCTGACAATTCTTGACCTGAAGACTGATTTGCCACTTGGCATGGGCAGAGAGAAGATGGAGGAATAACCTGAGAAAATTCAAAGTTCAAATGTACTGTAGGATACGAAGCAGTAGGGGTAAGATGGACATGAAGTGTGAGGAGGGAAGGTTGAGCACTCAGACACTGCCCTGAAATATAGACCATGCCTCAGAATACAGAGAAAGTATGAGTAGCATTCAAATAGTTTCCAACAGGCTTTAGAATCTGTGTTTCTCACCCTATAAACAAAAAAAAATCAAATGTCTTCTGGAAGCCTGCAAAGCAGGTCATAAAGCCAACAGCCCTCCTCTTCTGTTTGTTCCCAAGTTAACTGGGATTCAAAGGAACACTGCCTGTAGAGGTGGAGAATGTATTTTAGCTATTCCCAACTGTATACACTACAAAAACTATCACTGATTATTGTAGGTAAAACACTAATGGCAGCAAATTCAGTAAGTTAATTAACGTTGCCAAGTTCTTTGGAGTCTGCTTCCAGGTTCAGCAAAAAAGACAGCATACAGAGATAATTTATTAGAATAGATAATCAAATCTTTTCAAAAACAAGAATTAACACCCCCCTTCAGAATTTCCGTGGAATTTCCTGGGCAAAGATCATCAGTGTGAGGTGGGTAAAAGACTCAGGGTACAAAGTATGTATAGCATGAACTATGAACATATCTCTGGGTTGCACTGTGCAGACAAGTTGGGAAGCCATTTTTGTACATTCCTTTTCTATGGGTAACATCTCCCTATGTAGAAAGATATTAGTGCTACCCTCCAAGCAATGTATGTTTAAGCCTGCCACAATCCATGTATTAGTCTTCTTCCAGATACTTGTCATTTTATGAAAAAATACACTCTCATGCCCTCTTTTATCTACATCAATCAAATATTGTTATTTTGTAGTGTCATAAACCCACTTTTTTAAAATCAGAAAGTTCATCTCCCACCCCAATAATGCAACTTTCCCAGCCCCTCCCCTTAAAGAACCATCCACTTAGTCAAAGCTATTCTTGTCAAACTTCTAAACTGTTGGATTACACCAGTTTCTTAGTCATATTCTAAGTCATATTAGCCAGCAGATTTCAATGAGGTAAGCTTAGCACTACACGGGATGGCGAGCCCACACAGTCACATCCCATCGAGGGACACGGGATATGGCTAAAACAGAATAGCTTGCCTAAGCCCTCCTAAATCAAAGCAAAGTTGCTATGTGAACTGGATCACAATCTCTTAAGAGCCAAACTGGAGGAGATTTAGAAGGTCACTTGATTGGATCTCTCATTAAAATTTGCTAAATATCGGCTGTGGGGAGCCCCCTGATATTTACTGCCATGATGGGCACGGAGGTGTAAAGGACTCATTTAGTAAAGATTTCCATTTCAACTAACCCACATCCCACAGCTAGTGCAAGAAAATGGAGGAAGGAAAAACATATATGCATTTAAAAATGAACTAAATACCACAGTTTCCAGATAGGAATTGGCTCCTGCCAGAGATCCTCTTTATCCCACCCCCCAAAGGGAAAAATGTAAATTTTCCATGCTGGGGCAAATAGTATCCCCAGAATAAATAATAATAACGTGATTTATATACCACCCTTCAGGACACCCTAAAGCCCAATCAGAGCAGTTTACAAAGTGTGCTATTATTATCCTCACAACACTCAACCCTGTGAGGTAGATGGGGCTGAGAGAGCTCTGAGAGAGCTGTGACTGACCCAGCTGCCTTCAAGTGGAGGAGAGAGGAATCAAACCCAGCTCTCCAGATTAGAGTCCTGCTGCTCTTAACCACTACACCAGGTTGTGTTATATCAAGAAATTAGCAGGGGAATGGTGGCGGGGAGTTGGGGGATGCAGGGGGAAAGAAGATTAACACCCTTTTGCTGGTACCAATCCATATCAGCCTCCACAGCTGCCACTGAGTGAAAAATTAAGAGAGATTCATCAAGGACTTCCAATGTCTTGTTCACTTCAGCTGTGAGCCAACATCATACACTAGTTCCTGTGTCATGCAAGAACACACTTATATCAAACAGGCTATGTTCCATCGCCACATCGGGCTGTTCACCCACAATCTGTCTTTACTGTTTTTCTCCTACGTGAGTTCTCTCATGCTTGTTTAGAATCGTTCTCCTAATGAAGCCTTTCCCGCAATCTGAGCATTTAAATGGCTTCTCCCCCGTGTGGGTTCTCTCATGGACGATGAGGCTGGAGCTCTGATTAAACCCTTTCCCGCAGTCTGAACATTTATATGGCTTCTCTTCTGTGTGGATTCTTTCGTGGCGGATGAGGCTTGATTTGTCGCTGAAGCTTTTCTCACAGGCCGAGCAGCTATATGGTTTCTCACCTGTGTGGATCCTCTCATGTTTGATCAAGCTCGACCGATCGCTAAAGCTTTTCCCACAGTCTGTGCACTTGAATGGCTTCTCTCCTGTGTGGGTCCTCTCGTGGTTTGTCAGGTTGGATTTTCTGTTGAAACTCTTCCCACAAAAAGAGCAATCGTATGGTTTTTCTCCAGTGTGGGTTCCCTCGTGCCTTATGAGGTGCGATCGGCTACTAAAGCTCTTCCCGCAGTCTGAGCACTTGAAAGGTTTCACTCCCGTGTGAATCCTTTCATGGGTGAGAAGATGAGACCTCCGCACAAAGCTTTTCCCACAGGTTGAGCACTTGTACGGTTTGTCTCCTCTGTGAGCCCTCTCATGTTTGTTCAGGCTCGATTTGTCGCTGAACCGTCGTCCACAATGGGAACAGTTGTAGGGTTTTTCTCCTGTGTGGATTCTCCTGTGTATGACGAGGCTGGAATTCTGATTGAATCCTTTTCCACAGTCGGTGCACTTGAACGGTTTCAGACCGGTGTGCTTCATCTCGTGGATAAGAAGGTTGGATCTTTGGACAAAGCCCTTGCCACAGACGGCGCAACCGTAAGGTTTCTGCCCTAAGTGAATTCTCTCATGTGCAAGGAGGCTGGAGCTCTGAATGAATCTTTTGCCACAGTCTGAGCATTTGTATGGTCTCTGTTCTCGGTGGATTCTCTGGTGCCGAACCAGGGTCGAACTTTGGTTGAACCTCTTGCCGCATTCCAAGCATTTGTAAGGTCTCTGTTCCGTGTGGCTTCTCTCGTGCCTGATGAGACTGGAACTCTGGTTGAACCTTTTCCCACACTGCGAACAGCTGTAGGGTTTTTCCCCAGTGTGTTTTCTCTTATGCCTAATCAAGCTGGACCCGTCGCTGAAGCTGTTTCCACACTCGGAGCACCGGAACGGCTTTTCTCCTGTATGGATCCTCTCATGGGTGCGAAGGTTGGATCGTTTCATGAAGCTTTTTGCACAGCGTGAGCATTTGTGTGGTTTCTCTGCTGCATTCTGCGTTTCTTGTTTGATAAGATCCGGGTTAACACTGATGCTTTTCCCAAAGCCTGAGTAATATGGAGTTTCTCCCACGTGGATTCTTTTATGGCCATCTCCTGTAGGAGGAAACAGAGCCAGGACATAATATGCAGGTCTTTACCAGCATATCATCAATTCCACAATCAAGAACTAGCAGAAAGAATTTAGAGTAGGGCTCCCTAGCCTTGTTAAGCCTTCAGGTACTTTTGTTGGCAGGTCCCACAGAATGTTAGGAAGATGCTGGTATGGAATCTCCTTTTGTTACCCTGCAGACACTGCCTCAGAGAAAGGGTAGGCAACTAGGTCCAGGGGCCAAATTCAGCCCACAGTGGCTCCCTCTCCCTCTCCCTCCCTCTCTCTCTCAGCCACTTTCTTCTAAGTGGACAGAAAGGCAAAGGGCTCTTCAACTATATCTTCCCCAATGTGAACAATTAAGAGAGGTTTTGCCAGGGCCCTGTCCTTCTGAGGCAACTCAGACAATCCGTGCACAAGTTTCAGGCTGAGGAGCACCTGAGATGTGTGAGGAAAGGCTCTGCTGAGGCCCAATGCCGTTCGCAGTGGACCTGACATCTGACTTCCCCCGAAACCACTTTCACAAGCTTAAGTACAAAAATGTACCTCACAACTGCAAATGACAAACTTCAGAGTCCGTGCCTACCAAGAGAGTAGTGAAATGCCGCCCCCAGACAAGATCAGGGCTTCTGAATACTCAGGGGACTCCCCACATATGAAGAAAAACTTGAATTTGTTAATGTAGAAAACAACATGTCTACATGCCTCTCAGCAGCAGTTGGATATGACAGTTAAACAAAACCTTCAGGTGCAGAGACAGCATATTAGCCAGCCCATGCAGTGTAGTGGTTAGAGTGCCAGACTAGGATAGGGGAGACCCAGATTCAAATCCCCGCCTTGCCATGGAAGCTTACTGGGTGATCTTAGGCCAGTCACATGCTCTCAGCCTAGCCTCCCTCACAGGGTTGAGAGAAGGTAACAGGGTGAAGGGAGGGCCGCGTATGCTGCCCTGAGCACCTTGGAGGAAGGGTGGGATGAAAACGTAGCAGACAGTTACTAGGAACAAACACCAGTGAAGGTTTCATGTCTAGTTTGTTGAGTAGAATTTCATCCCACCCGTCCTCTAGGGAACTCAAGGTGGTGTACATGGATCCCCATGCACACACACACTTTATCCTCACAACAACCTTGCGGAGTAGATTAGGCTAGGAGATTGTGACTGGGCTAAATGACATATGCAGCACAGTCCTATAGATGTTTACTCAGAACCAAGACCCTGTGAGTTCAATGGAACGTACTCCCACATAAGCATACACAGGATTGCAGCCTCCTGCAAACTCCACGGAAGAGTGGGAGTCTGAACTGGGTCCACCCATTCAGGGTCCAACATGCTAACCACCACACTACATAGACTCCAGTAAGAAGGATGTGGGCAGCCACTGTGGGAGTCTAGACAACCTCTTGGCGTGATCCAGCATCTGCCATTCTTCCACTTGTGAAAATGGAACTAGCCCTTGTGATTGACGTCTCTCACCTGATTGGGCCCTGTGGAATATTTTGCTTCCCTCTGATCCTAGGCGATATGGAACACACGGCTCCTCTTCTTCCTCCAGCTTTACAATCACATCGGGAAGCTCTAAGCAGAGGACAGATATGAGGTGGAGGTCAGAAAAGACATCCCATCTAGAGGGGAGCCAATTTTGATCCAAGCCCCAAAACTTCTGACAACTTAAGAGCCAGACTGTGTGTTATTCCTCCCATGTGACAAAGTCCATCTCTGCCCATGTAGAACTTCGAAGGTTCCTTCCCAAAAGGCGGAGGAAGGCTGTCATCAAACTGCCAGGGAAGGAGATCCCACTGGTTGGTCTGATGTCTAACTCTGGTTCTTTCTCTTTCCACCTCATCCTCTCTAGCAGTTGGGAAGGAGAGGAAGAACACAGAATATAAACAGCTAAGGAGAAAGATTACTGGTGATTAAAGGGAAATCTTCTAATTTTATGGTGACAGCTTTTTAAAAACAATGTTAGGCAGGTACTATTTAATAAAGTTGGAGGAAGTTCAACCAGAAGCTCCTTTGTCACTGAGAAGAAGGCCCACCAGATTCCTGTCAGGAGGGAGCCTTCCAAGTCCCGGACAAAGAGAGCTGGATATTTTCTCACAAGGGAAATTCAGATGAGTTCTAGAAGTCTTTGTCACCAGATTTTTTATGTTCCCTAACCTGAGCCGTAGTCCCTTTCCTCTGAAACAGGCTCCGGAATCCAAGGATCTCTCGCATGGACCACCTCAGATTTGGGAACAGCAAATCCTGCTGAAGAAATAAGGAAACAGACTTCATCAAAAGGAATTTGGTCTGGTACCTGTTGTGTGTGGCATAGTGGTTAGGCCAGTGTGGCATAGTGGTTAGGCTGTAAGACCTGGGTTCAAATCCCCACTCAGTCACAAAGCTCACAGAGTACTCATGGCCCAGTCCCTCGTGCTCTGCCTAACTTAACCTCACAGAACCTCACAGAACCTTTTTAGGGATGAAACAGAGGAACAGAGAACCAGGTTCATAGCCTAGCTTGGCCTGCATGGAGTCTCTACAATAGAGGTAAAGTACATTCTTTTCACACAGAAGCTTCCAGCTTCTATCCCTGGCTTCTCCAGCTAAAGGATCTGAAGTGGAAAAGCTGGGAGAGATCTTTGCCTGAGACTTTGGAGATAACTGACCAAGGTTGTAGTTTCCTATGTTCAAGGTGCCATAGCTGAGTGAATACCAGGGGTCATTTCGTAGAAAAATAGCTGGAGGAACTCATTAGCATATGCCATGTCCCTTGCCATCACCGGAAGTGTGTCGTTGGCATAACTGATTTGCATATGCTACACCCCTGACATCACCTATTCTGGCTGTTTTGGACTCAATCCTGGCCATTCAGGGCCGAAATTGGGCCCAAAATGGCAAAAAGGGGCTGAAAATGGCCAAAAAGGGGTGCAAAATGGTCAGGATCAGGCCACTGCTGTGTGGGAGAGTGATCCACCACCAATCAGAGGCCCGATCTGGGCCGTTTCAGCCCCAATCCAAGCTGAAACAGGTCCAAAATGGCCAAGAATCAGGTGGGCGGGGCCACCTGACATGTGACCTCTTTGGGGAACTGCCGGAACTGCGTTCCTGTGCGTTCCCCCTCAAAATGAGCCCTGGTGAATACAAAGAATAACTGAAGGTGGAGTTGGGGAAACAGTAGTTTGTGGGTGGAGAACCCAGTTCATTCTCTGAAGCTTGCTGGGTGACTTTAAGCCCCCCCTCACCTTTTATCAGTCTTACCTCACAGGGTTTTTGGAGATGGGGGTAGTTAGATCAACTCCCTGACGAGACATAGTTCATTTTCTAAAAATGGTGACTGTTTGACAGCACACATTCCTATGTGCTCTCATGGATGGGACTAGACTTGAGGTGTAACCTGTGCTTTGCATGTGTCAAGACACAAGTTCAATCCTCCATATCTCCAGTTTTTAAATATGGGATCTTGTTTAGCGAGATGTTTGCCTGAATCCTTGGAGATCCAGTCAGTCAGAGTACCTAGAATTGGGCCAATGGTCTGACTCATGACTCATCTCAGCTCTTCCCCTTGAAAGCGCTCCATGTGGAACCCGTGAAAGCTTCAAGCTTCTTACCACTCACCCCCACCCCAGATGCACACAATCTGTGCCAACCACCCTAAGGGGGACATTGCAGCCCTGGCACAGACACAATAAGATGGTACCTCCATTGCAGCGAGTACAGTAAGCACTCATACCAGACCCCAAATATAACACCCACTTTGCATTTATATATCCCTTCAGAACATCCGAAGTGTTTCGCACATATTACCTTGGCAATCCTCATTTGGTTTGCTTATACCTCCTCCCCCCAAAATCCACCCATCTTACAGAAGAAGTTCCAGGAGTCAGGGGAAACCAAGTGCAATTCAGAATCCATTATATTAAATGAGCCAAGAGAGCAATCAACCTGCTCAAGCCCCTTAATATTTACTTGATTCCTATTCCACTTTTCTAGGTGGATCACATAGCTGATGGTCAACAATGCAATAAAACCGGATTACAAAATTTAAAAATGCAATACAGACAGAATAATAGATTCAAATGGTGCATAAAAACCAGATTACAAAATTAGAGAGCACAAAGACGACAGTGTAATACATACAACAAATAACACAATTAAACAGGATGACAAGATTGAATCCTGACAAGATGCAGCAACGAGCATCAGAAAGCTGACACAGCAAGCAAAGAGAGCCCACAGAAGTTTCACCTTGCTGTGCCAGTTTCCTGGAGATTTTTTTAAAATGCAAAATAGCACTGAGAACAGAAATCACTGCAAACTACTGCAATACAGTCCATTCTGTCACTGCATGCTCCCATCATCAGCGAAACAGAGGCAGCTCCTTAATTTTTGTGGCCCAACAGCCTGGCTTTGAGAACATTCAGAGTCAATGAACGAGGGTTGATTTATCATGTGGGTGGGTGGACTCTACATAACCATTCATGCATTGTAGTTTGTTGGATCTATCCCTCACCTGCACAGGTACCAGGGAAAGTCTCACTTTCCTCTGATCCCTGGTTATTTGGCAGCCAGGGTATCTCCTCTTCTTCTAGTTTTATCACCACATGAGGAAAGTCTGATTAGGAGAAAGTAAAGATGTTTAAGAAATGAGACATTAGTAACCAATCTCTTGGAGGCCGGAGAAGATCCCCACCCCAAGTATCTTCGCACAAATCCCAGGAAAGGGTCTAGAAGATTCCCTTACATTTGCATAATCCAAACCACTCTGCAAAACACAGATACAACCCAAAGGCCGGTTATTTATAAAAACAAATTCACAGTGGAATTCTAATGCAGAATTACACTCTTCTATGCACAAGGAAACCAACTGGCTTTGGCTGGAAAAATTCTGCACACGATTTCATTGATTATCTATAATATAATAATCCATATAACCATACGCAATGAAATCCAAAGGATCAAACTGGACACCTTCCAAAAGAAACCCCTCTTAGCAGGACAAGTTTTCAAATGAAACTCTTCCAAGCTCCGTCCAACCTTAGACATCAACTTAATACAACTAACAAGAATGAAGAACCTTCTGCACAGTGAAGCGAGCGATGGTGCAATGCATTGGTTTTACTGCAGGACAAGAATGTAAGGGACCCTGAATCTAAGGCCCACTCTCCCATGGAAGCTGGATGGGTGACCTTGGGCCATTCACTCTCAGCCTGGCCTACCTCACTGGGTTGTTGTTGTGAGGACAAATAAAGGAGAGAAGAACGATTTTGTAAGCTGCTTTCGAATCCTCATTGGGGAGAAAAGTGGAGTATAAATAAAATATCTAAACAAACATAGTCATCAGTGACTATACAATGAGGTGGTGATGGTGGAAAGTGCCATCAAGTCATAGCTGACTTATGGCAACTCCTGCTGGGGTTTTCAAGGCAAGAGACTAACAGAGATGTTTTTTGCCAATGCCTGCCTCTGCATAGTGACCTTGGACTTGCTTGGAAATCTCCCATCCAATTATTAACCAAGGCCAACTCTGCTTAGCTTCTGAGGGTCTGGGACTGTACAACACACATGCTACAGTTCCCAATCTTCAAGAAGAGTTATCTGCAGTTGCTTCACTTTCAGAAAATACAGCTTCTTGGATTAGCCTTTAAAATATTGAAACATCCAGGCTACAACACTTGGAACCTTCTAGTAGTGCAGTCCTACACAGTTAGTCTAGTTTAAGAATTCTTTAGAGTAGATCGGCATAGAGTGGCACTGTAAGATCCAAAGCTTTCCTATTACTAGAGCATATTTTCAGCAACATTTCAGCAAAAGATGCCATTCGTTGAATCTCTAATGCTTTCTTGTCTGAGTATACCCCCATCCATTGTGGCACCAGAACCTTTAAGAGGTAGGCCATATACTAGACTCTCTACATAGCAAAATAAAAATATCTGTGTGTGTGACTGAGAGACAGAGAGAGGGAGTGAATGAAAGGGCAGGAAGTCTGCAGGGTGCATCTCTGTTCACACAAGCACAATAAACACCTGCAATTTGCCCCCACCACAATATTGACCCTAACAACAGCATTTTACTTTCCACCCCATCTTCTCTGCACCCCAATTTGTAATTCAAAATTACAAGATAGGAATCCTTACCCAACGAAGCCATGTTGCTGTGATTCTCCTGCTAGTATAAAACCCAGTCGAAAGTTCATAGATTGGGATTCGGCACCTCTTACTCCTTTCTTTGCAGCATACCCCACCACATCCTCCAAATCTAAGCAGGCAGGCCTTGAAATAAAATAAAGCGTGTCCATCACTTCTGCTAGAGAAGACAAACCACTTGGAATTGCCTTTTTTCAATCTGCAAAGAGCTATATGTTTCGCCTCTGACATTACAACACTGGGATATTGACCATCGTTACACCGGCTTTACAAAGGAAGAAACTGCTGATGATACATAACCACTGGCTCATCTTGTCATTAAAGCAGAGGCTGTAAAGAGGAAGAGCCCTTTCCCACAGCCTTAAGTGGAGAAGGGAGGGACTGACCCCAAAACCATCTGTTTGCAAAGCCCATACTGTACCATTGAGCTGTAGTTCTGGGCTGTTTTCACACTGCTTACCAGCCACGGAACATCACACCAAGCTCCTGGAACGACAGCATGTTCCTGGCATGATTTTGCGCAAGAATGGCATCGAGCCAGGAAGATGCTGTCGTTCCGGGAGCTTGGCGCAATGTTCCGTGGCTGGTAAGCAATGTGAAAATGGCCCTGGTCTTGGGTCAGTGGAAACTTGGGCCACCCTTGCTTTCCTTTCCCTGCTTCTCAGTGCCAGTAACAGGATGATCAGGTGCAAAGACAGGGTTCCTGTGTCTTTAATGAAGCAACTTCTGCAGCGGCTTCCTTTCTCTCCAAGGTCTCAAGGAGGCTTGTCTTCTCAGCCCTGCTACCTGAGGTCGTTTTTAAAATTGGAGATACTGCCGATGGCTCCTGAGACCTTTGGCATACAGAGCTGGCATCTGCCTACCGAATTACAGGGCCTTCCAAAGCTACACTTGCCAAGAGAGTGCCAGCTGTTGGACGGGGGGGGGGGCACTTGAGCAGAGACTCTTAACAGCCTCTGCTTTAATAAAAAAAAGCATTGCAGACCAGGAATCTAACCTTTGTGGATGTTCAATGAAAGATGCGGTTGGCTCTGTGCTGCACTGAGGGCACTACCAAACTTCTGACTTGCACTTCCCCTCTGTTATTAAAGAAGCAAGAGCCCCCATCTTCCTTTGCACTCTTTGATCCTCCTACAAAAGAAATGACAGAGATAGAGCAGCTGAGAGTCGGAACTACAAATCAGAGAGTCACCACAGCAAGAAACCACCAAAGTGCCAAGCAAGGTATGCAAAGATTATTAGACATTTTCATTATTATTATCCCACACTCTTAACCCAAGAAGGGTCTCCTCAAGAAGCTTCCAACTGGAGCATAAAACCAATCATTTGAATATTCTTAGATAAAGACAGTTGACTTGTCGTGAATCACGCCATTGATCCAGCGTGGCTGGTTTTGCATGCTCTGACTAGCACCAGTTGCCTTCTGAGCCCTGATCACCAAGATCTTTTTTAAACTGGAGATGCTGGCACTTGGGCAGGCACTCTGCTACTGAGTAATGGTGACAGCCAGTGGGGTGAAGCAGCTACAGTGACAGACTAGGAACTGGACAACCCATGTTTGATTCCCCACTCCGCCATGGAAGGCCCCTTGGTGACCTGGGCCAGTCACAAACCCGTAGCTTCACCTACATCGCAGGGTTTGTTGTGATGAAAAAATGGAGGTGAAGAGACAGATGTAAGCTGCTTTGAGTTCCCATTGGGGAGAAAAGTATAAATGGAGTAAAAGGGATAAAAATAAATATATGTGAACTTTGAACATTCTAGCCTCACTACAATGAATGGGAGTCTTTAAAGATTAACAAGATGTTAATCTAGTGCAATGGTTGGCCACCCCAGCACAGGCTCTGACGCTGACAAACCAGGCCATTTTGCTTGGCACCCACGGCCAGATTGCTGCCAAAGCAACTGAGGCCCTGGTAGCACTGCTGGGACCAGCAGTGTGCAAGAAGGTGGCAGGCAGGGTTTATGTCTGCCCTCATCTCTTAGACCTGCACAGACACCAGCCAAGCAAATCTCTGAGATTCTGGCAGGCCTGCCTAGGGCTTGGTTTCTGCAGAAGTATCTGGCCAAGTACCTCCCCCCTCCCCCATTTTGTTTGCCAGCACATACGGGGAGATGCTACATTTTTTCCTAGCCCTTGGGTCGAAAAATATTGTCTTCTGTTGCTCTGGAACAAAAACTCGTCTTGTAAGCATTAGCAGTCTCTTTATATTTGCTGCAACAGACAAACATGAAGAAGACCCTGCTGTAATTATTGAAAATGGTAAGTATTGTCTTAGCATTGATCTGGTTTGGCAGGCGGGTGCCTGATTCAGCAATGTTGTCAAAGGTCAGCAAGTCTGGCTCCAGTCAATGCCCGGATGCAAGAGGGCCCCCTCCCCATGCCAGACCCTTCTCCATCTATGCCATCCTGAGTTTCATAGCAGAAGAACAATGGGATAAAAATATATTTATTGCTGACCTAAGAAGAGCTCTACTGGAGCAGCCAAAGGCACGTTTGATCCAACACGCTGTTTCCCACGGTGACTAGCCAGATGTCCTAGAAAACTAACAAGCACGAATGCACAGGCCAGAGTTTTCACCCACTGTTATTCCTCACCAACTGGCATTCAAAGGAACACTGCCTCTGAACAGAGAGGCTCTATCTAGCCCCTGTGGCTAACAGCCATTGAGGGATCTCTCCTCCATGAATGCTCCTCCTTCAAAAGCATCAAAGCTGGTAGACCACAGGACATCTTGTAGCAGGGAGTTCCACATGTTAGCTTTGCAGCTCCTCGCCTTCCCCTTTAATGCATATTCTGTAACCGAGAATCTAACACTGACCGGAGCTTGCACCTAGTGGGGGGGGGGCTTGTATTGGGTTGGGGTCTATTTCGCAAGCCCGAAGGAGACAATCCGCCCTCCGCCTCTCTCACCGCTTCGAAGTTCGTTCCCCCGCCGAGGCTGCTCCTCTTTCTCCGCGCTCCTGTTCCTGCAGCTTCCAAGGAGTTTCTCCGCCCTCCTCCTCCACTCTCAATGTCAAAACGACGAAAAGGCGTGGATTAAATCCAAACCAGCAAATGTACCTCGGTTCTCTTATTCGGGAATATCTAAAGTGGATTCATCCTAACAGTATGCAGTAATTTTTTTAAAAAGGACCGGGGGGAGAGGAGAAAATCCAGTTTTTCAATTCATCCTTCTTAAAATGAGTGCTCCAGACTAGTCAATCCGCCTTAAGGGATGGCCAACATGCATGCACCCCTCCCATTCACACACCCCAACAAAACCAAAAAACTGCTCGTTAATGTAACCATCCGGATTAAGCTTTTTTGGAAAACCTGCAATTCAGGAAGCTCAGCCTCCCCTCTACTGCTTATTCAGGAGGCTTTCCCCTTGCTTTCCGCTTCCCGTCATGTGACTGAAGCCGAGCCAAAACCTGGCAAAGCAAGCCTACCCAGCTGCTCTGGAGCGCACGGATGGCCGGAGGATCATAGCCACCACCCCCTTACCGGCACGGGGAGGCTGTTCGCCACAGTTCACTGGACTTCTGTTTCATGCAGAGCAAGAAGCTGTTTTCAGGGCTGCCAGCTTTCGCAACAGCCCTGCTGATTCTCGGGGAGGAAGGAAAACGGGTGATTTCTGCAGATGATCACACTGGACTTGTCCCCTCTGATCATATCTAGGGGAGTTCCCAGGATCTAGATCTGCGGCTGCGCAGGTGTACGTGGGTATTTGTGTATCCCTTAACACTTTTCTGCCCTGCCTTTCAGCGCAACTTTGTATAAAGACGCGACTGAAACGTGGCTCAGAGAGAACAAGCCGTATTCAAAGATCAGATGGAAGCAGGATCTTTTTGTGCTTTTATAAAATCGCATTCACACCTCCCTGTCGAATGATCTTTAGCCCAGCAATCAAGCCTTCCTTTATTCTTGATAGTCAAGAAAGGTCCAAATGTAGATGACTGGAGGAAAAAATATGTGATTGAACATTAATAATAATAACTACTACGCTTACATACCATGCTTCTAGATAAATAAGTGCCCTACTCAGAGCAGTGAATAAAGTCAATGTTGTTATCCCCAAAACACAGTTGTGGAGCTGGAGCTGAAAGGAGTGTCTTATCCAAGGCCACCAGCTGAGATTATGATGGTAGTAGGATTTGAGCCCCCCCCCACCCAAGCACCAATTCACAGCCAAGCTACTTTAATCACTATGCCATAGCTGCTGTCGTTAAAAAGAGAAATTATGAATTCTTCCGAAGGATGCATGGAGCATGAGAATGCTGTGGGTGGACGCTTGTGTAGTGGTACTGGGTAAAAGATCAAAATGGTTTAAAACTGATCCTCATTAATTCATAGGATTTCTATGTTAAAACAAGATAAAACCACTGTCATATTGTAGACCATGTTTTAGTCTACAAGAAGCACGATAGGAACCCACTGCTTTGTGGAGCCAGCATGGTGGAAAAACATAGATCCAAGGAATGGATTCTTATGGAGCTACAGGATTCTTACATGGGTTCCCTCAAAGCTCACCATTAAATCCCATGTCATGTCCATAACCACCGACGACACCACTAAAATCATACATTCACTGCTTCATGGCACTGCCATGGTACAAAACCATGGTTCCATGACATAGATCCTTATGGATCCTCAGGATTTTCCATTTGGTCACCCCAGATTCACTGTCAAATAACTCATCATGGCTGCAGATTGCACCAAGATCAGAAAGCAGGCAAACCATAGAAATGGTGCAAGGAAAAAAATAGTTTATAAAGGTAAACATTTTGTACGTATTTCACCAACAAGGCTTCTTCAGGGGGGTCTGTAACATAATAGTCATGAGTTCCCATAATTGGAAAGTAAATTACAAAAGTTGTACAATTGCCAATATATAAACGATTATGCTAAACATCAAGTATACAATTATTATTTAAAAACTACTTAAAAAGTAGTTCTCTCTTTAAAGAACCAAAAGCATGGTTGTTGTGGATTTTCCAGACTGTATAGCCGTGGTCTTGGCATTGTAGTTCTTGACGTTTCGCCAGCAGCTGTGGCTGGCATCTTCAGAGGTGTAGCACCAAAAGCATGAGCCATTTTAACTAGTTGCTCTTTTCAGTAGTAAAGTAAGTCGTGCGCTTCCATGGCAAAGCAGAAACTTGAACCAGGGTTTTCCAGGTTCTGACAAATACTCTAACCACTTGTCAGTCCTTGGCAGGTAGATCCCCAAGTCCCCTACAGCAAGTGCTATGATGAATTGGTTGAAGCAACTTTATTAGCGATCTATACAGTACAAGGTGTTCACTTTAAGGTAGCCATTGGCAGAAGTGATTATTCAAACAGGAACAAGGTTAGATATAAGGAAACTTCCCGCCCTGGGGTCTGTTGACATTCTGGCGCGAAAATCACCAAGAATTACATGGGAACTGATTAGGTTATTTTAGACACGTCACAGAGTTAAACCATCACAGTCTCTGAGAACGGATACATGGGTTGCTTTACACATCTGGCCTCCAAGGACACTTGCTGCAGAAAGTACATATTTGTAGCTGATAACAACTCAACTAGCAAATCACCCCCTCTTTAGTACAGTTCATACTAGCAATTCAGCATACGATGCAAAACACATGGACACGGTAATGGCAGGGAGGCAGGGATGCATTCATGACACCACTATACAACACTGAGTCTTTAAGATTTAGCTAGCCAAGACTAAAGTATCTAGAGGTTTACAGTGACAAAGAAAATCCGTTGGCACGAATATCGCAATTAAAACTCCAGTTATAATTACAAAAAATAATTGTTTTGGTTTTTTGCAAAACAATTTTGTAGCTGAATTATTGGGAGACAGAACATTGCTTTTGATGATTAATTTGGTGGTCTCCATCTACTGGATTCTCCATTCACAGAGAGGACCGTGACGAATGAGGTGGAATGAGGTTCGGGAACCAGAATTCCTTCTTTGTGTGTGTGGGGCTGGGGGGGAAAGAGACCAATTACTTCTGTATTTTCCTATTCTAACTAATACTTGGCGTGGAGTATTATGTGTCCCTCATAATGACAAAAGCTAGGAATGTAAAATGTTTCATCTCCTGCAAGATGTATGTAATGGGAAGGAGAGAAGGGACTTTTTCGGTCCAAGTATCCATCTTCTGATCCTGCTGGTGGCCCAGAGCAGAGAAGGAAGCAGTGGCAAACTTTATGGCATTATAGCCTACAAGTGTACTCCCTGCCCCAAACCTGCCCTCCCTAGACTTTGCCGCCACATCTCCAGGAATTTCCCAACCCAGAGTTGGCAACCATACTCCCAATCAAAGGCTTGGGACCTTGCTGTAGATTTTTCTTCTGCGCTGACATTTCCCAGATACTCTTCTGAACCCTGGGAATGTGCCTGGTGGAACTGGAGCAGACTGGTGGGTCTGAGGTTATCCAGGAGTGGGGGCCTTGGGAAAGTTAATATATGGTTCTCCCAAGGAAGGATGAGGCAAGACTCAAGTCCAGTAGTACCTTAAATATCTACAAGATTTTCAAGGAATGAGCTTTCAAGAGTCAAAGCTTTCTTTGTCAGATCCCAAGGGGTCATGTTTTTGTCCCAGGAGCTGGGGTGCAGAGGAACTCTCACCCAAGGAGTGGGGGGGGGGGTCACAGAACCAGGAAAGGCCAAATGCTCAGGTAGGGTTGGCAACGTGGCCCATTCTAAAACTCGTTTTCCTGTTTACAAGTGGGGTATTTAAAAAGCAGTTTGCTTATTACCCACTCCATTGCAGCAGTTTGTTTGATCTTGACAGTCGTAAGCCTGGCAAAGCCTACCAATCTAGGGCTGGTGTTGGGGAGGAAAAGGGGAGGGGCTATTCAGACTCTGTCCCAGTCTGAACCTCCTAGGCCAAAGCTGTGGCAGCTGAGGAGGCCCTTCTCTGCTCTGGGGTGGTCAGGAGCAGCTGGGGAAGGAGCGAGCGTGTGGGGGCTTACAAGGCTATCTGGTGTTCTGAATGACTCTGTTCAGGCCTGCTTTGGATACAGGCATGCACTTAAGAAACCCTGGGCTTCTACTTAGCTTTTCTATATCAGATTAATTCCTGGCAAGAGGAACACTTCAACGTTTTCGATTCCTTAGTACACTCATTATTGCTAAATAATTATTGCTAAATAGATAAAGGAATTACATTCCTTTTCCTTAATTATGAGTCCATTCCCTTTAGTAAAATATCTCACCCAAATACATTAAAATATCTCACCCAAATACATGAATTCTCTGGGGTGGCCCATCTGCGCTGAAGGTGCATACCATGTACGTGTATGTGTGTACACTTGTTTGTAAGAAAGAGCCCAACACGCATTCAGTTTGCAGTTGAAACCAAGGATTAGTACCTGGATATATATAGGGTTTCAATCACACATTCAGCTGCTCATATGCTGGATGTAGCATGAGAATTACTCAATGTACATATTAAGTAAAATCAAGGGTACATCATACACAGATTGTATGTGTGTTGAACTTCACTGTGACTTGTGCAAAGGGCTAATGCCATGTCATGCAGTACACTCAGCCCCCCCTTGGCGAAATCCAAGCAAGTACAAGACACACCCTGTAAGAAGGTAAGAAGAGCCCTGCTGGTTCGGTCCAGTGATCCATCTAGTCCAACATCCTTTTAGTGACCATGGCTAGTAGACACTGATATACCTATCCTCTGAGAATCCATCTAATCCCCTTTTAAAACCAACTGTACAGTGGCACACATCAGTATGTATGTATGTATGTATGTATGTATGTAAACCTTTTATTCTACCCTCCCCACAACGGGCTCAGGGCGGATTACAATCAATTTAAAACACATCCTACAGTTTATACACCATAAAACAATAAAAATATTTTAAAACACCCAACAGCACTGCATAACAAACAGAGTAACAACTAGATGGCAGCAGTCAATATACGCTAATTGAGAAGCCAAGATGGCGGACAGTTCTAAAAGAGAGCATTTAGGTCTCTCACGTCTCTTTATATACACCTTCTGATGTACATAAAGCACTCCTTCAATATCTGTTTCAGAAGCACTTTGAGAGTCTTGGACCGGGATCTGGGAGACGCAGGTTCAAATCCCTGCTCTGTCATGGAAGCTTGCTGGGTGACCTTGGGCCAGTCACACTCTCTCAGCCTAACCTACCTCACAGGATTGCTGCGAAGACAAAATGGAGAACGATGTAAGCTGCTTTGGGTCCTCACACCTCTCTCTCATTTCCCCATCCCTTGGGAAGAAAGGTGGGGTATAAATGAAATGAATATAAATCTTTTATATTATTCAGATATGTATGTGAGAAAAATCCTGATGTTCTGTTTACTTCTTCATAAAGCCAAAAAGAAAATTTAAGAATGCAACTTCCCATGTCTACCGTCAAGCCACTATTAGTAGTGTGTAATTAAAAGCCCAAACAACCATTTTGCCACTGACGTGAATTGCCATGCTATGGATCAAAGCAGGTATAAATAAGGGGAAGCATAGCATTTGTTCAAAGTTTACAGCTCCTGACACCTTTCCAGAAATTAACCAGAACCAGGTGTTAAAAGACACCATATTAGTGATCAAAATATAATATTAATGTTTTTAAAAACGAAAAGGACTTATGGTTGTTGTGGATTTTCCGGGCTGTATAGTTGTGGTCTTGGCATTGTAGTTCCTGACGTTTCGCCAGCACCTGTGGCTGGCATCTTCAGAGGTGTAGCACCAAAAGACAGAGATCTCTCAGTGTCACAGTGACACTGCGTTATTAATGACACTAGTTATTAATGCCAAGACCACGGCTATACAGCCCGGGAAATCCACAACTATCGTTCTCCGGCCGTGACGTGAAAGCCTTCGACAATATAGAAAAGGACTTAATAGCTTTCAAGATAACTTAGTTTTACCGAAAGCAATAAATAAGATGCAGGTCCAAAATTTCTACATAGAACAATGGAATCTGTGAATCTGGGTGCATCACAAGTTATTTTATTTATTTTTATTTATTTCTTCAACTTATATACTGCCCCTCCACTATGTCTGGTGCTTGAGGCAGTATTTTCGGGTTATAGGAGTAGTTTTTAGACCTTTGTTGCTTCCTGCTCCCAAGCCCAGTTCTTGGTGGGTGACCTGAGGTCAATTAGACACTCTCAGCCTAACCCACCTCACAGGGTTGTTTTGACGATAAGAGTCATGATGTAAGCTGCTTTGGCTCCCATGGGGGAGAAAGGCACCTTGATACAGCCAATCTAGCCATCTGGATCCATGTCTTCATTAATACTACTGAAACGTGACTGCTATAATGCACTCTACATAGGTTTTCTCTCAAAATGTCTCCAGAGACTAATTTTAGGGATGCAGAAGGCATGGAGCCATTCTTTATTCACATCTTTCCCCCAATACAAACTTCTTGGAAGCAGCCCAAATAGAAGCTGTTTGCACCAGAACCAGTGTTTGGATCAGGAACCAGTGCATGTCTTCCTGGAGGGAAGTCTTTGAAGTGCCAGGCTGTGTGATTCGGAGCAATACAAATGTTTTGCGATGCATCTTTGCCCTCCTTTTTCTTGTGACTTTGTTCTGAGTACACCCCACTTTGCAGTAGTGAGCCCAAGAATTGGGCTTCAGAACAGGGAGCAGTCTAGGCCTGTAAGCAGTTGGGCCGGCCTCCACCATCTTTAATAGCCATTTAACATGGCCTTTGTGCAGTGCCAGGACAAACTTTGCAATCTTTCAAATGTCCCAGCAGCTAGCAATCAAGGTAATCAAACCTTTTGTTACTCCCAGGAACTGACCATTGGAGTCTTTGTTCCAACGGCTAGGTGGGCTAACCCACCTCAGGGCATGTTTTATCCTGTAAGAGTAGTGCCCTGGCTAGGGTTGCCAGCCTCCAGGTAGTGGCTGGAGATCTTCTGGAATTACAACTGGTCTCCAGGCCACAGAGATTAGTTCACCTGGAGAAAATGGCTACTTTGGTGGGTGGACTCTATGGAAAGCAAGGGTGGCCCAAGTTTCCACTGACCCAAGGCCAAGGTCCTTTCCCTCCCCAAACCCCACTTTATCCAGGTTTCACTCCCCCCCCCAGCCTGGTGTAGCCATCAAAATGTGAGATGAGGATCAACAAGATACAGGTTCGAATCCCCACTCTGCCATAGGTTGCTGACTTACCTCAGGGCCACACACATACTCAGTCAGACCACTACACAGGGGTGTTGTGATTACAAGAGAAGATGAAGAAAGGAGAAAAATGTAAAAATCTTTCAAATGGGGAGAAAGGTGAAGTATGATGTTTGTTATAAATAAAATGTTCCTAACTGCTGGAGGTGTAATTCACAAGATGCATCTCTTAAGCATATACTTTGTGGACATGTTCAGTCATTCTTTTCGGGTAGAAGTCATTTGTTGTTATTATGCGCCGTTAAGTCGCCTCCGACCTATGGTGACCCTACAAATGAAAATCCTCCAAAACGTTCTATTATTAACAGACTTACTCAGATCTTGAAAACTGGAGGATGTGGCTTCTTTTATTGAGTCAAGCCATCTTGTTTTATGTCTTCCTCTTTTCCTACATTACCCATAATTAATTTTGTATTCAAATACTCATTTTTGGTGTTAATGTACTGTTAAACTATTGGCTTGTCTCCTGAAATCTAATCGATGGTCATCAGAAATGGACCCTCCATGCCCTTACAGTCTCTAAAAGACTTATTTTACAACCCTGGAAAGACAAAAGCACACTTCCTGTAATTCACTGGATTGAGGACTTTATCCACATTTGAACATATCACATAAAGACAGAAATTGTGTATGGACTTCATTTTAGATATTTGGAAACCTTTTATAAGAAACATATGTATAGATTTGCCAATAATGTTTTTTGTTGCCAGCATTTTGTTTTTTAAAAATATTTTTGTTGCCAGCATTTTGTTTTTTTTAAATTTTTTTTTTTAAATTTAAATGTTTGGTATAAAGAAAATTTTAGATTCAGTTTAGAAAAAGGATGATCACTCATGCTATTGCTTCATCCAGTTTAGCTGTTACTCTTTTGGCAAGAGGCAGAACTGCTTGTTCAGTGGTCAAACTATCATTAAATCTGGTGAGTGGAGCAAGCAGTTGCAGAGACCCTAGTTCTAAATAATGTACAATGCAATGCTAAACAGATTTACTCCAGTCTAAGCCCGTTGAAATTAATGAGCTTAGACTGGAGTAAGTCTGCTTAGAATTGCATTGGTAACCGAATTAACTCTCTCAAGTACGTGACACCTGTAAATAATGTGTGGTAAACAGGTAGGGTAAATCACTCCCAATAATAAATTGTATTCCGCTTATTTTAACTGAAAATTAAATACACCTTAGCTAACACCAATTCAGCTGCTGTATAATATGGGCCTGGTTTAGCAGAAAAAAAGCTATACATTGAGTGAACATTTCTATAGCTTCCTCCTCTTCTGACCCCTTTGACAGGATGCATGGTTGCTCCCTGCCTGGACTTCATGATGCCTGGCAAGGTCAAGCTTGTGGCTGAAGCTTGCCATACTGGAAGCATTTGTATGGTTTCTCTCCTGTGTGAATTCTTTGATAAAAAAATAAGGCGCCTTTTCAGATGTTTATTTCTTTTATGCCTTCAGCATTTATATGGTTCCTCTCCTCGATGGCCAATTAGGCCTGGACTCTGAGCAAAGGTCATTTCACATTCCAGTCATTCTTGTGGTCCATCCCCTTCATGGACATGTCGTCTATGGAGAGTAAGCTTTCTACTACTAAAAAAGGCCTGTCCACACTCGAAGCAGATATATGGTTTCACGCCCGTGTGGGTTCGTCGGTGGTCCCTAAGCCTAGAAGGACGAGAATAGCACTTTCCACACTTTCTGCATTCATATGGCTTCTCTTCTACGTGGGTACGTTGGTGAGCAGTAAGCTGTTTACTCTGATCAAAGGTCTCTCCACACTCCTTGGATATATGTGGTTTCATCCCTGCCTGGCTGCATTGATGTTCAAGAAATGCACAATGCTGATCAAACCTCTTTCCACACTCCAAACATATATGTAGTCTGTTCTTTGCGTGGTCAAACTGATGGGCAGCAAAGTGTACAATCCGAGCAAAGCACAATCCACACTTTGTACATTTATATAGTTTCTCCCCTGTGTGGGTTTGTTGATGGTCAGTAAGCTTTTTCCCCCAAGGAAGGCCCGTTCCACACTTTGCACATTTATATGGTTTCTCCGTTCTCCAATCTGTATCAAATAGCGTTACAGAAAAGAATGTTTTTCTACACGCGGGGCAACTGACCTCTATTTCCTCTGGGGAATCCTCTGAATCCTGAGATTCAGTACCCTGAGAATCCGAGGATTCATTCCCCCTCTTCTGTTCTGTTCCAGTAGATCTTCTCCACAGTTCCCCTTCCCCTGGGAGCTGTTGTGCTTCTCTTTCAGACTTGTTCTGGGAACCATCAGCCTCTGGAATAAAGAGTAAAGACACATATGACCTAAAAGTGATATCAAGGAAAAGGAGGCCATTAACTGCTCTTGATAGCAACAGAACAGAAATCATTTGAAGGGTAGACAAGTCCTGCCATGTGTTAATCGGCTATTGATTCTTCCTTGGAGGGATTTTAAACTGATATTTACTCCCCCATACGGAAAGTATTAAACTGAGAATATGGAGGGGAGCATTTTTTTCTGCACAGGGGCATAAAAATAGCTGCCCTACTCTCAAGAACATCCGGTGGGAACAGCACCCCTTTTGCTCTTACCCGTAAAAGCTGCTCCATGGTCATGCTCCTGTGTTATTTGCTCCGGCACCTGAAACAGAATTGAGGAGAAGAGAAAGAGGAAACAGGCTAGAGTGGGGTTCTAAAAACGTTGGGGCAATCCATGTGGGTTTTGAAGGTATCTTTGATCATGCCCTGTGCCCGCGCACACTACCTAGGTGAAACCCTCTCACCTGCTGATCTTGATTCTTGGCCTCTGCTTGCCTCAAGAGGAACCGTTCTGCCAGATTCACTGCCTGGATATGGGTCTCTGGCCCGTGTTCTGCGACCCATCTCCTCATCTCTAGGGGCAGGACAGCCAGGAATTGCTCCACAACCACCAGTTCCACAATCTCCTTCCTGGTGTACTTTTCTGGCTTCAGCCACTTAGGCAAAGAACGTGGAGTTGCTTGTAAACTTTTCGGGGACCCTCAGACACCTGGTAGCAGACATGCCTGAAACGATAGAGTGGCGAATCGGAAGAGAGGACGTTGTCCTCCAGGCTCTTCTGCCCAGTTCCTTTCAACCGGTCCTTTCTGCTCCGAGCATCTGGGGCTTTTCTTGCTTCTGGATCTGACTCTTCTCTCATCCTCCCTTCTTCTCCAGACAGGCTCCTTCAGGATGAGTGTATCATTTTCCTCCTCTGCCAGATTCCTCTATAACAGCAAGTGCAGGATCTGTGTCCTCCTGCAAAGCCAAGATTGATAGAAATATGACATCTGCATCTGATGTGAGCAGTCACTCACATAAGCTCATGCTGGAATCTAAGGGGTTAGTAGAAAAGTTCTACTCTAACAGGAAAATACATTATCATCCAGAGGTTGTTCCATCATGAAATAAGGACTAGTTTTTTAATTAGGTAGCATAAGGCTGTATATGTTTAAATTTTTTGGTAAATAAATCCCATTAATCCATTCATGATGAAGATTTCACATTGAAATGCTACGCAGATGACGTGGTTTTGACAATTCTGAACCTGCAGGAGACAAGACTAGATGTGATGGAACAGCTTATGAAGTTCGGTAAATATTCAGGATTTAAAATTAACAAGAAAAAAAACAAAAATTATCCCTAAATTTTTAACAAAGCAGGAGGAAGAAAAAATCCAAGAAGTATCAGGATGTGAGATAATTTAAGCATTAAATAGTACAGCGGTTCTACTGCATAGTGGTTCTACCAGAGGGAATACATGCAATGGTAATGAGTGTGGCAACAGCATCTGTGTTCACAAAGGGGCGATGGTTTAACCCCCCCCCTCCATGGGGGGGGCACCGCCCGGCTTCATAGCAGCAAACCCAGTGAGATATTTGTGCATTTATCTAACAAGACACAAGGACACTTTATATAAAGAGAATTATGAAACATTGTGGAGGAGAATTCAAAAAGACTTGGAAAGATGGTCTTAAATTAAATCTGCCTTGGATTGGGAGAATTTTGGCAAATAAAATGAACATTTTACCGAAAATCAATTTTTTGTTTCAAATGTTACCAGTTAGCATAAAAGATAAGACACTGAAGGACTGGCAAAGACAAATTAATCAATTTATCTGGAACAGTAAAAAACCAAGAGCAAGATCAAAGGTATTACAAGATGAAACTTGCAGAGGAGGGCTGGCAGTCCCGAATATCATATGATGACGCAGCGGGTCTAGTTTGGATTATAGACTGGATAAGAAACCCCAAAGATAGACTAATACAACTAGAAGCAGCGGACCTGACAGATGTATTACACAACTTCCTTTGGGCGTCAAAAAGATCAAGAAAGAAACAAGGAAGTCTTGTTATAAGAGACAGTCTCATTTAAATTTAGGATTCGGTTAGAAGAAGAATAAGCCCGTTGGTATCACCACTATTTTCACCAATTGTTGCCTTTTGTGATAAGAATCAAAGAAGAGATAATGATTTTATAATGTACCAAGACATGATTAACCCTTGAGGAAAGATATGGCAAGAAATTCAAGATGAAGGGGAAAAAATGCAATGGCTGATATATTTTCAGGCAGTTTCCAGAAGGCAAGAAGCCCTGAAGGAACTCAAGAGGACAGTCAAGGAATCTTACCGATTTTGAGAAAAAAATCATACAGAAAAAAGAACACATCTTGGGTCTAATATATAAACTTTTACTCCAATACGATACTGAAACAGAACAAGTTAAAGTGAGCATGATAAAGTGGATGCAAAATTTCGGAGAAGAAATAACATTTCAACAGTGGGAGAATCTTTGGACAAAGGGCATAACATTTACGGCAAATTAAGGGAGAACTGGTACAAGATGTTCTTCAGATGGTCCATTACACCAAAAGACATCGAGAAAATGGACAAGAAATATGTGGGGTCATGTTGGAAATGTAAAGAAGCAGACGGTTCCTTTTATCATATGTGGTGGACTTGCCACAAAAGCAAAAGCTTCTGGAAAGAAATGCATGCTGAGATGGAAAATTTGAGTTTGCCATGAATCCACAAACTATGCTGGGAATACTACCAGAAAATGTAGACAGAAAATTACACAAACTATTTAGTTATTTACTGACGGTGGCAAGGGTGGTATTTGCAACCAGATGGAAGGAAGAAGAATGCCCAACTAGGGAAATCTGGAAAGACAAGATGGCAGAATACGCAGTGATGGCAAAACTGACAAGCTATTTAAACAGAAGACCAATGAGAGAATTCAAAGAGAAATGGGGAAATTATTTTACTCACAAAGGAGAAAATGCATAAAATGTTTTAGTTTTAGAAATCTGAATAAGATAGTATACTGATATATTATTCTAGACTAAAGATAAGGTTAGGATCTGAAAAGATGGAAAATGCTTAAATATTATTGATGAGGTAGAATGCAAGATACGGAAACTTTGGCATAAGAGTTAAAAGAAATAAAAATGATCTGTATAGAAGCATTAGACCATATTAAGATATAGCAGTAAGAATGTGCATGGAGACCGCTTGTTTTGACCTTTAGTAGATCTTAAACTGATCACTCTGTAGAAAAAGAATGTATTTAGTTAGTAAGGTACACAGAAGCTGGAATAGTAGATGCAATCTTCATTTTAACATTGATGAACTGTGATTAAGGTATGTTGTGTGTACTCTGTATTTTAACAACCCTCGTAGTGCAAAATCCTACTGTTCCTTGGACCCCGTTATCCCCCCTTCTTTTTTCTGTACCCCTCTTTGTTTTGAAAATAAAATAAAAATAAATACAAAAGAAAGGATCAGATTGCCCTAGACATCTGTGATTCTAAGAGGAGAGACAGATTTTGAGACACCAAAGATTTTACATTAGCAAAGAGAACTGCAGTGTACCAATCGGCAGAAATCACCCAGAAGAGTGCAGATTTGCTTGCAGGGAGAACTTGTGCCTAGTCTGTAGACAGAATAGTGGTGCAGAAGTTACAATGTCAAGTTAGGATCTCGGAGAACAAGGTTCAAATCCCCACTCTGCCATGGAAGCTCAATGGGTGACTTTGGGCCAGTCATGCACTCTCAGCCTCACCGACCTCACAGGGTTGTTGTGGGAACAAAACTGAGCTTGGATCCCCACTGGGGAGAAAGGCGAAATATAAATAATAACACAGTGAAGTAGGAAAGTCTTAAAAAATCTGTGATTCCTCTGTCAGAAAGCAAAAAAAAAAGCCTTGCAAGGGCAGGCTTATGAAAAGAATTACAGCAAACATCACAAAAGAGGCCATTTTGCTAGTTTGCAGACAGCAGCAGAATGTCCATGTTGTATTAAAAGAACTCAGCTCACCTGCAAGTAAAGAGGAGCTTCCAGAGAGCAAGCAGAAGAGGTCTTTAAATAAATGGAGTCCTCTAGTTAATAATGTTAGTGATTTGTGTGTTTTATGTGCCATCAAGACACCTAGGAAGGAAACATAAGAACATAAGAACATAAGCAAAGCCATGTTGGATCAGGCCAGTGGCCCATCCAGTCCAACATTCTGTCACACACAGTGGCTAGAAATCCAGTGCCATCTAAAGGACTGTCAGTGAGGCCAGGACACCAGAAGCCCTCCCACTGCCTTCCTTCCAGCACCAAGACAACAGAGCACCACCTCCCCACAAAGAGAATACCATCTATCTCCTGTGGCTAATAGCCACTGATGGACCTCTGCTCCATATATTTGTCCAGTCCCCTCTTGAAGCTGGCAATGCTTGTAGCTGCCACCACCTCCTGTGGCAACGAATTCCATGTGTTTATCACCCTTTGTGTAAAGTAGTATTTTCTTCTATCTGTTCTAACCCGACTGCTCAATAATTTCATAGAGTGCCCACGAGTTCTTGTATTGTGAGAAAGGGAGAAAAACACATCTTTCTCGACCTTCTCTAACCCGTGCATTATCTTGTAAACCTCTATCATGTCTCCCCTCAGTCGTCTTTTCTCCAGGCTAAAGAGCCCCAAGCGCCTCAATCTTTCCTCATAGGGAAAGTGTTCCAACCCTTTAATCATTTTAGTTGCCCTTCTCTGTACTTTTTCCAGTGCTATGATATCTTTTTTAAGGTGTGGCGACCAGAACTGTACACAGTACTCCAAATGAGGCCTCACCATCGATTTATACAGAGGCATTATGATACCGGCTGATTTGTTTTCAATCCCTTTCCTAATAACCCCTAGCATAGCATTAGCTTTTTTTATGGCAGTCGCACACTGTGCTGACGTTTTTAGTGAGTTATCTATCATGACTCCAAGATCTCTCTCTTGGTCAGTCTCCGCCAGTTCAGACCCCATCAACTTGTATTTATATTTTGGATTTTTGGTTCCAATGTGCATTACTTTGCACTTGGCTACATTGAACCTCATTTGCCACATGGATGCCCACTCTTCTAGCCTCGACAGA
Organism: Eublepharis macularius; assembly: GCF_028583425.1. Lineage (NCBI taxonomy): Eukaryota > Metazoa > Chordata > Lepidosauria > Squamata > Eublepharidae > Eublepharis > Eublepharis macularius. Next base: position 165,270,159 of record NC_072793.1, on the reverse strand, counting down.
TCCCTTTGGAGTGCCTCACAATCCTCCCTGGCTTTCACCACCCTGAACAATTTCGTGTCATCTGCAAATTTAGCCACTTCACTGCTTAATCCCAATTCCAAATCATTAATAAACAAGTTAAAAAGCATTGGACCCAATACCGACCCCTGTGGCACCCCACTGCTCACCACCCTCCACTGTGAGAAGTGCCCGTTTATGCTCACTCTCTGTTTCCTATTAATTAGCCAGTTTTCGATCCACAAGAGGACTTGGCCCTTTATCCCATAGCTACTGAGCTTACTTAGGAGCCTTTGATGAGGAACTTTGTCAAAAGCTTTCTGGAAGTCAAGATAAACAATATCTATCGGGTCTCCCTTGTCCACTTGTTTGTTCACTCCCTCAAAGAACTCTAACAGATTGGTGAGACAAGATCTTCCCTTACAGAACCCATGCTGAGTTTTCCTCATCAGCTTTTGGTCATCAATGTGCCCACTAATTTTATTTTTGATAATAGTTTCCACCAACTTACCCGGTATTGACGTCAGGCTGACTGGCCTGTAATTTCCCGGATCTCCCCTGGAAAGACCTCCAAAACGTCCAATCATCAACAGCCCTGCTCAGATCTTGCAAACCGGCCGCCTTTATTGTGTCAAGGCATCTCGTTTGGGATCTTCCTCTTTTCCTACTGCCTTTCACTTTTCCTAGCATTATTTTCCTTTCCAGTGAGTCTTCACATGACATGACCAAGGCACAATAGCCTCAATTTCATGATTTTAGCTTCTAGGGGGGAAATCAGGCTTGATTTGATCTAGAACTCACTTACTTGTTTGTCTCTTTGATCATCCACGGTATCCATGTTAACGATTTATGGTTGGTTAATACTGCTGGAATCTTGAGAACTCCTCTGGTATATTCCAGTATCGAAATCAGGGACGTATTTTGCGAATATTCCTTTATTGCTTACCTGTTTCTAATCAATACGCCCAAGCCGCGTTCTCACCGCTTCACCCAACTGCTCTAGCCGGAAGCGATGGTTAAAAGTCACGTGAACTTCTCCAGGCCTCTCTAGTAATTGAGACTCTTTGTATTTAACCCTTAGATCGACTCCGCAGAAAGCGTGAAGGACTCGGTCCTTGCTTCGTCCAGCTAGAGGGTGCGGCTGTTTACCCGGACTGGATAAAAGTTGAATATTAGATTATTTTAAATAGATCCTCGTGAATTTGAATGATTTTTACACTGAAACAAAATAAAACCACCGTTATTTTGTAGACCCTGTCTTACTGTATAGGCGGTACAGAGCATAACAATCATGCATCCAGTGTGCAAAACTTGAACCCAAGGCACCGATGCAAGGCATAGATCCATAGGATTTTTATGTGGGGGCCCCAAAATGCATGTGGCCTTGGATATGTTGAGTGATAAGAAGATGAATTTTGGGGGACCCCATGTAAAAATTTTGGACCCATGTTTTTGCGCTGTGGTGGTGCCACAAAGCAGCAAAAGAGTGGTTTTTGTGGTGCTTTCTATGGACTACAATATGTGGTACAGCATTGTGGTGGTTTGGTTCAGTTTCATTGGAAAAAAACATATGAAATCATGAGGATCCCTGCCTCAAATCCATGTTTTTGCACCATTGTGGTGCAAAAAAGTGCTGGATCCGTGTTTTTTATGGTCCAGTCTGTGGACCTGGTTGTGATATGTGATGCTGGATTTTGGAGCTGTTCTGTTAAAAACAAGTTGAGGCTCCGTGTAGAACCTTTACTTTTTTTCTTGAGTAGCATGCCACACAAGCAGTGATCTGGGAGATCCCCAATACAAACCCTGTCTCTGTCTCAGATTTATTAGGCTGGGGTGCCAATCTCATTCAGTCTGGAATGTTGAGAATAGAGAGTGGATCTTACTACAAAATGGCTGCCATGAGTGATAGGGGTCACTGACAATATTTTGGGAGGCAGTTGTTTCTGAATGGTCTCCTGAGCTCTTCTGAAGCACCTCCTGCTCCAGTGAGGGGGAAGAAAGCCAGAACTGGCTCTCTGTTTGGGAAGAGATGCTTTAGGAAAGAAGCAAATGGGAGGCAGCCAGGAAACTCACTGGTAGTCACAATGGTTGGGACTAGAGTGGTTTTAAGTATTTGTACTATGTTGTTGTTTTATTGCAATTTTATTCAACTTATGTTTTGTGTTGATTTTTAATGGGTGTAATTGTTTATGATGTGAACAGCATCAAGCTCTTAATTGAAGAGAAGCAGTATAAAAATCAACTAACTAAATAAATTAATTCCGTGGCAGGGTCCCCCAGCCTCTAGTTCAACACTCTAACCATTGTACAAGACTATCTCTGCCAAGGGGCCCACCTAGCTCTGTACTTTACCTAGCAACAGTTCTCAAGGAGAGAAAAGTATCATTTAACTTACGCTGGTTAACAACAGTTGATAGCTCTCCGTCCACCCCTTCAAGAATCCACCTAAGTGAGCAGTTGTCACATCTAGTGGCAGTGAGTTCCAGAAACTAAGCATTTTGTTTTATTCTGCCTGTCCTGTGAATCTACTGCCATTCACCGCTCCTCCAAGGAATGACAAACTGTGAAGAGCTGGAGGAAGGACAGGGCCTGGACAAAGTAATCATCTGTGTCATGTGATTTTAAGCCTTTTGAAGATCTCAAACCTGAAGTTGCCACAGACTGTCTATCGAGGTCAGTCTTTACCAGCAGCAGCAGCAGCTTCTTCAGGGTCTTTCATAAAGCTCTTTCACATCACCTGTTGTCTCTGGCTCTTACAGCTGCTCATCCTCCAATGTGATATATGCCCTCATGTGCCAACAATGTCCATCTACTCTGTACATTGGGAAAACCAGCCAACCTCTGCGCAAAAGAATAAATGGACACAAATCTGACATTAGAAATGGCAACATCCAGAAACCAGTGGGAGAACACTTCAATCTACCAGGACATTCCATCAAGGACTTAAAGGTCACTGTAGTTCAATGGAAACCTTTCAAAAACAAAATCCAACAGGAAGCTGCTGAATTGGAATTCATATGTAAATTTGACTCAGTCAGGTTGGGATTGAATAGAGACTATGAATGGTTATTTCATTATCAAAGGTAACTGATTTCCTTAACAGAAGCAAAATGATCTCCATATCAGAAGCTACTGTTTGCATCTACTCTGCCCTCCCCTCTCCACCTATATATCTGACCAGTTTCTTCTTGCCCTCCATGCATCTGACGAAGAGAACTGTGATTCTTGAAAGCTTATGCTACAATAAAGTTGGTTAGTCTGAAAGGTGCTACTGGACTCTTTTTGATTTTGCTACTACAGACTAACACGGCTAACTCCACAGCATCTATGAGGCAGGGGGAGGGACCTGATAGGAGTTTATAAAATTATGCATACTAGGGTGATGTTAGATTGTTTTTTCTGCTCTCCTTCAGCACTAGAACTTTGGGCACGGCATGAAATTGATGGGTTGCCAATTGCTCTGAGTTCTCTCAGCCCCACCCACCTCATATGGTGATTGTTGTGGAGAAACTTTCAGGGGCCATAGCGTCAAAATCGCAGGAAGTCATAGCCCCTCTCTATACTGCCTTGGTCAGGCCACACCTGGAGTATTGTGTGCCATTCTGGAGGCCTCACTTCAAAAAGGATGTGGCCAAAATCGAGAGGGTGCAGAGGAGAGCGACGAGGATGATCAGGCGTCTGGAGACTGAGCCCTATGAGGTAAGGCTGAGGGCCTTGGGAATGTTTAGTTTGGAGAAGAGGAAGTTGAGGGGGGACATGATTGCTCTCTTTAAATATTTGAAAAGCTGTCATTTGGAGGAGGGCAAGGAGCTGTTCCAGTTGGCAGCAGAGGGTAGGACCCGAAGCAATGGGCTTAAATTACATGCACAAAGGTACCAGCTGGATATTAGGAAGAACTTTTTCATGGTCAGAGTAGTTCAAAAGTGGAATCAGCTGCCTAGGGAGGTGGTGCGCTCCCCCTCACTGGCAGTTTCCAAGAAGAGGCTGGATGAATACTTGTCAGAGATGCTTTAGGCTGATCCTGCACTGGGCAGGGGGTTGGACTAGATGGTCTGTATGGCCCCTTCCAACTCTATGATTCTATGATAATAACGCGCTTTGTAAACTACTCGCAGTGGGTGTTAAGTTGTCCTGAAGGGCAGTATGCAAATTGAATGTTGTTGTTATTTACCTTCAGCTGTAGCATCAAACCACTATGAAAGAGCGAAGGCATTTTGCTTAGCAAAGCCTGGTCTGGATAAAGTCAGCCGAATCTTAAAGGGACGGGCGGGCATCGTAAGGGCAAATCCAACTTCCCCGACTTTGAGTGAGCATGCTCACCGGGGACCGTGGCGCAGGTCGCTGTATCAGAATAAGAGCCCACCCCCTCACCCCCGCCCCAGTTCCCAATCTTGCTAAATTTGGCCTATCGTCGTTCTTTTCTCAACGGAACCTGCTCGGCTGCTGAGCCGCTCCCGGCAGGGCTACGTAACAATCGCAAGAAGGTACGGTTTTCCTCGAGCAGGGAAAAGTTGATGCCGCTGGAATGGAGAGTTGCATTGCAAACTGGGGCTTGCAACGACGTGCTTTTCTTTTATATGCCAGCAGGATTTGAGGGGGGGAGCACACCCCCATTTTTTAAAGCGGAGAAGTATTTAATGGGGGAGGGGGCCCTGCAAAGTGTTTTACAGACAATCCTAGAGGATTTTGCAGCGTCTCCTCGAGTCTCCTCTTTTTTTCATCTTCCTTATCCCTGAATGTCTGTTGCCCCTCTCCTCATGTCCCCACCTGGGGGCATAGCAGAACAAGGCCTATTTAATCCGGGGCTGTTACCTCTATTTAAAACCCCCCCCCCATTACTCTCTCTTCAGCCGCACTTTGGCACGTGGGCAGTGTAGTTTTTCTTTGTGTGCCTCTCAAGAGAACAGGGGCTGCATTTCCCATCAAGCCCCCACAAGACCCGCCCTGTCTTGCCCCCTTCCCCGGCTTTGTGTTCCCATAAGAATTCCCGGGGAGGGGGGAGAAAGTTCCGTTAAGTCTGTTGCCGCCGTAAAGAGTTGCAGGGCTTTCTGCAATTAGCTCTCTTACACAGTGTAGGATTTACTCCCTGGCAAATGCCGCTCTGGTGCCGTTGGTCTTTAAGGTGCGTCTGGACGCGAATATTGATGGCGCAGGTTTTCGTGGACTTGGAGGCCCCTCAAGAGCCATCAGTCCATCCACATGAGAAGAAAAGTCTAAGAGCCAAGCTACAAGTGACGAAGGACACTTGCCTGGCAAGTGAACAGAGAGGAATACACGTGAGTCTGTTCACTTGCCAGGCAAGTGTCATTCGTCACTTGTAGCTTGGCTCTAAGTGGGGCAGAAGGCTGTAGAATAACGGCCAGTTTGTAATACAAGGTTGGAACAGTGACCGTTTACAGCAACAGCCCCTCCACTAATTTGCAATCTGCATCTTTTCAAGTGAAACCAGTATAATTAACTAAACGTCTTCGTTTATTTATATTCTTCCCAATGAGGACCCTAAGTAGTTTACGTTGTCAGGGCAGAATAAGGGGAAACAGAATGGTTTCCAATTGGCAAAGGTGTCAGACAAGGATGCATATTATCTCCCTACATATTCGACCTCTATGTACAGTATATCATAAGGAAAACTAGATTAGATCTAGAAGAAGATGGAGTGAAAATTGGTGGAAGGAACATTAACAATGTGAGATATGCAAATGACATGTTACTGGCAGAAAATAGTGAAAACTTGAAATGACCACTGATGAAGGTTAAAGGAGAAAGTGCCAAAGCAGCATTACAGCTGAATATCAAGAAGACAAAAGTAATGACTACTGAGGAATTACACAATTGTAAAGTTGACAATGAGGAAATTGGAATTGTTCAAGATTTTCTATTCCTTGGCTCAGTCATTAACCAAAAGGGAGACTGTAATGAAGAAATCAGAAGATTGAGACTTGGAAGAGCAGCTATGCGGGAGTTAGATAAGATCCTTAAAGATAAAGATGTCTCTCTGGGAACCAAGATAATCCAAACTATGGTATTCCCCATTACTATGAATGGATGTGAAAGTTGGACAGTGAAGAAAGCTGACAGGAAGAAAATTGATTGATTTGAAATGTGAGAGTTTTTCGGATACCATGGACAGCCAAAAAGACCAATAAGTGGATACTAGATCAAATCCAGCCTGAATTCTTCCTAGAAGCTAAAATGACAAAACTGAGGCTATTGTGCTTTGGTCACATCATGAGAAGACAAGCTTCTCTGGAAAAGTCAATAATGCTAGGAAAAGTGGAAGGCAGTAGGAAAAGAGAACCTAAAAGTAGGGAAAGAGAACCTAAAACGAGATGTCTTGACTCAACAAAAGAAGCCACTTATTCCAGTTTGCAGGATCTGAGCAAGTCTGTTAATGATAGGATGTTTTGGAGGTCTTTCATTCATAGGGTCGCCATAGGTCGGAGGTGACTTGATGGCACATAACACACACACATACTAGAATGAGGAGGTGCTCTAAGTCAAATTAAATCATATGGCCTGTTTTCTTGGGCAACCTACTCAGGCCTGGCTCACACATGCAGGGAAATGATGTGGGAGAGGTGTGGACCATTCTTATTCAGATTGCAGGTGGTAGATTCTAGGTTTGAATATTCCTTCATATTATCCCCCGCCCCTCGAAAATAAACCCAAACATCCCACCCGAACCTCCCTTCAAATAGCAAGCCAGCTCAGCAGGAAGAATGATTCTACTTTCTTCCTTTGCTTGCAGTGTTGGTTTTCAATTTGCTAGGAGTTCGTAACAACTTTCCAAAATGATGGTCCTCCATCTGCAGTCTGAAGTTATGCAGTCTGTTCTAGAAGTGTGCCTCTCAGTGTGATGGGGCTGAGGGACAGTCGCACGTGATTTGAGGGAAAACAGCATTTTAAGCATGTTTGACACAGAGGCAAATTCATCCTCCAGGCACATGTGTGTGTGCGGGGGGGGGATTTTCTGTGTCTTGGGTCTAGAATTCTGTGCCGCATAGAGAATGCTGGCTTGGCGAAACAAGATTGTTTCCTTCCCAGATGCTGAGCGTCCAGCAGCTAGAATGAAGAGTCCTTTGTGATTCTGAAGCTTGCACTGAGCTAACACATAAATGTGAATGGAGCCTTGCTGAATCAGACCAAATGCACTCCTAGCACAGACACAGAGACCAGCCAGAGGCCTCTGTGGCACTCTTACGCAGGACTTGAAGTAGCCTCTCTCCCCTGCTTGCCCTTAGCATTTTTATTCAGGGGTATATTGACTCTTGAGCTATTTAGTAATCATGGCTACTAGCAACTGAATGTGCAGTCTTCCAGCACTCACTGGGGAGAAAAGTGAGATGATAAAATAAACTCTCAGCTCATTGGTCTATCACAGACCCTCATTGGGTCTGCACACAGCATTGTGCACACTGTGTAGGTCTGACACAGATTGCTGTTCTCACACATTCTGTGTAGGGTTCTGTGGCTGTCCAGTTGGCTGGTAACTTTGATTTCTTCTTACTGGCTGTCTGCAGACCAGCTTTAAATTTGTGCCACATGTTTTTGTGCAGATTTTGGGTGTGTGAGAGGTGAGGCTATCTCTGGCACTGTTTTAGTCCCCTTCCCTTGCAGTCTGGCAAACTGGCTGGCCTGTGGCCATTGTTTTGGAAAGGGGGGTGGAGTTTGCCCCTCGGAGTGCCTTTCTTTCAGCTCAACACAACAGGGCCGAGTTGCCCCGAAAGGCAGCTACAGCCTGCAGCAAACCAGAGATTCCCCCAAAGTCTTTGATACCCCAACTTGTTTTGCATCTGGAAGGAAGCTGGAAGAGGTGCAACAAGGGGCCAGACAAAGGTGGGATTGACATCTGATCTACGCATCTGATATCCATGCTTGTAGGAGGGTGGAGAATGAAGTAAGGTAGCAGATCTGTTGATATTAGGGAAGGTGGGTGTCAGAGCGGCTGCATCTGTGGTGACTAGCATAGTTTGGGAGCCCAGCACCCATTCAGAGACTCCTCTGTGCTCTCTCCAGCACTGGGCAGGATTCCCTGACAGGCCATGTGGAAGAGCTAGCCATGGGGGAGGGATTTTGTGGGGTGGAGACATGGGCAACAGATGCTGCCCGTCTGTTTCTTTGTGAGTAGAGGAGGAAGACGAACATTCAGAGGAAGCAGTATGCATGTCACTTTTTTGGTGGAGATTTTGGGGACAGAGTTCAGATGGAAATGTGAAGGTGGCAGAGAAGAAGATGGAAACTGTTAGTAAACCACCAAATTAGTACAAGTAGGAGGGGCATGGTTTCTGCCCCAGGTTCTTTTTTGTTTAGAGAAAGAAAATTGTATATAGCTGTATATTGGGGACATGATTTAGCTGTATGGGGGTTGGTTCATGGCTATATGTTGGATACATGTGCAGATCAATGTATCCTCAAAGGACAAAGCTGTCAAGCCACTTCACTGTGCATTCTGCTCAAAAAAGTGCAACCAGGTAGAATCCCCCCATCCCAATTATTTCCAAAATGGTTTAAGGCACTGTGCAGGCAGTGCTTGAATATGTATGTGCAACAACCAGCCATATATCTTTATTCTGTGTGGTGGCCTCCATTTTATGGAACGGCTTGCCTGAAGAGGTCAGGAAAGCTCCCACTCTCTTGGCTTTCCTCAAACTATGCAAAACTGAATTATCCAGGAGCGTTTTTTTAGTCAAACAATAGAGTTGTGCTTCAAGGAAATGGTTCCAAGAGATGCTTTGGTAAAGGGACAGGGACTCAGTAGACTATACAACTGGGTACTACGTATCAGTATAGCTATCTGACTTACATACACCTCCTCTCACAGCAACAGTTTTCTTAAAGAAACACACACACATCTACACCACAGCTCTGCTCTCACAAACCTTTTAACAGGGTTGTCTAACCCTTTCTCTGCTTAAGGCTTTCCCTCAACCAACCATAAGCTTACTGACAGGTTTTTTTAAAATGTCTTAGCAGCTGGAATGTTCATAAACATTCAGTAGTACCTCAGCAGCTGAGTCAGATCTCTTACTGTGAACGGCTGTAGAGATTTCAGACCCTGTGTTTACCTCAGATTCTTTTTATTGGTGTTACCTAATTTGCAGGGGAGGGGATCAGAAAAATCAGTAATTTTTTTGGTAATCTTCGTTGTTTTTGTTTTGGCTTTAATTCCGCGTCGTACTATTTCCATGGTATATTTCTTATAACATAAAGTATATATCAGATCTGTCAAGTCCTTTGCTCTAGGTTTCAATTAATGAATTATCCAACCAAAGTGGTTGTCATAGCAAGCAACTTCCATGTAGCTATGATGGAAACCTCAGTTCTCATAATGTGTGATAGCTCACCTTTTGAAAGTGATTGCTCACCTTTTGACAGGGCGCTTCACCTCCAGCACATTTTGCCAGTTAGTAACATCTTCATTGTCTGTCGGTTTGTATCTGATCTCAGGTCAAAGAAAGTGCTGGCTCTTACCTGTAAAGCGCTTCACAGACGAAGCCAGACATATTTGGTGGGGACTGTCCCTCCCTCTATATTCCAGCCTGCCAACTAAAATCAGCCCATCAGACTTTCTTTTTGTCATTTCCAGCTGTTTGCCAAATGCATCTTGCTTCTACCACACCACTGTGTTTTTTTATGATGGTTTTGTTTGCAGGAACACCCTTCTAGAAGAAGCCTGGACTGCCATGGCCTCTGTGAGGCCATGGAAGACCATCTTGTTCCCAATGGCATTAATCTAAAAGCCAGTCATTAATTCTGTTGCTTTTCGGGTGGTTTTTCTGGATGGAATTGTGAGACCATTTCTTCTCTAGCAGCGGTGTGGTTTTCTTCGCAAGCGACTCTACTTGAAAACGAGGAGCAGTGCAGAGAGTGAGCGAGCAGATCTTGATTTCTCTTTCAGATGCCTGTGAATTTTAAGAAAACTACTGTATATTTGGGGGGATGACAAGGGACACTGCTGGAGCAAGGTCAAAGGGCCTTGTACAAGGGGACGATGCAGAAGAGTGGAGAGGTGGCCCTTTTGCTTAAGTTTCAGGTGGGTAGCTGTGCTGGTCTGCAGTAGAAGAGCAAGATTCAATTCCAGTAACATCTTAAAGACCAAATCTCCTCCTACAGACATCTAATCTGGTAACCATCACTACACCTCATGACAGCGCGCTCCGTAGGTTAATGATGCATTCTGTGAAGAAGTGCTTTCTTTTGTGACCTGGAACCTTCTGCCCTATCAGCTTTGTTGGGTTACTCTGAATTTTGTATTACTGGTGGAGGAGGGGGTGGGGGGAGAGATCTTTCTATCCCCTTTTCTCCAAACTAATGTGACTATCAAGGAAAGGCGTCTGTAACAGGAACCCCAATTTAATCAGTTCAAGGTATAAAAAGAAAGATTGTATTTTAGAAAGAATTTGAGAGTTGTCATCGCAAGCAGGCAATTAAAACATAACAGGAAAAAATATCTGATTCCAACCTTGGCCTCAGAAAGTAAATAAAAAAATATGAACAGTGGGGCCATGAATGGATTTGGGGACCTCCAGGATTGCTTAAAACTGCCCAGGAAGGGCAAAGTAGTATCTGCACTTGCAAAATATACCTCTGAATACAAGCGGCCAAAGTTCTTGCTTGACTATTGCAACTTAATAGCAAATGTGGCAGTCAAGATCATCATCAGATCTTGGTTTCCATTTTTGGGGTTGCTAAGGACCCCCCCCCCCCCCGCAATTTCCCATTTGAGTATCTTTCTGCCACAGAAGTTTACTCAGAGCCTCTCGTTAGCTTATAGTCAAAAGCATGTCTAGTGTACTTTCTGTTCTTTGCCTTACCATCAGTGGGCTATGGCTGGGCAAAATGGGATTTCTCTTCCCCCATAAGTTTTTGCAGGCCCCCTTCTTGCATAATTCTAATTTACATCTAGCTGCCAATGGGTGAAATAGGTCCATGGCTTAAATATGATGGAGGAGTAGAATTTTACTTTGAAATCATGACCATTAACTTTGTGTATGTGTTTGGCTGCTTCTCCAGGGAATTTCAGGACCACCTCTGGATGTGGATAGATTCTTTGAAACTAATGGCTAGCTTACTCATTACAAGCTATAGCTATATATTTCGTTTAAAGCTAGACACGGCCAAGATCATTATCAGTTCATCTGCCTATCTGACTTTGATTCCATAGTAAAAATGCAAACAACCATCATTTAATACAAATGAAGACCAATCAAAGTGAGAACTTTGTTTTTTGCAATTGTGCTGAATGACAGAACATTTGTGTTTCGTTGCGTAGGTCTCTCAACTTTGGTTTTGACTCTATCGGTACTTCTTAAAAGTTTGCAGATGGATGAAATTGACATTTTGATAAGCAAAGTTAGTAAAAGTAATGGTCTATGAATCTTTATATCTTTTTCATTGAGGTAGGTCAAGTTCAAATGAGACACTCTTTTATAATTGAGTAGGTATTAATAATAAAAAATAGGGAAAAACAATTCTTTGTTTCTTCTAATAGGCAATGGACAGTCAAGTGAGAATGAAGAGGCTTTCCAGACTCAAAGAACTGAGCAAGAAGAACAGATGTTGCCGAGAAGAGGGGAAATGTTGATTTCTCAGTATAATGAGAAAGGACCAACTGCTGTGAATCATCACACAGCAGAGAGGCATTTGGGAAATACTGTAGCAAAGAAAATGGATAATACCGTTCCTTGTGCAGAAGCTTCCCAGAATCTTGCCAAAATCACAGTCCGCAAGCGAATCCGCAAATCTCCGTGTCCGAGGACATGCAATGAGTGTGGGAAAACCTTTGCCCAGGCTTCAAACCTTTTGGCACATAAAAGAATCCACACAGGTGAGAAGCCATATAAATGTTCACATTGTGGGAAAAGCTTCACAGAAAGGTCCAACCGCAACAGGCATCAGAGAACCCATTCAGGAGAGAAACCGTATCCGTGTGCGGACTGTGGGAAAAGCTTCAGTTTTAGATCAGACCTCATTAGGCATGGGATTACCCATACAGGAGAGAGACCATACAAATGTTCAGACTGTGGGAAAAGCTTCAGCCATGCCTCAACTCTAATCAGGCATGAGAATATCCATACAGGAGAGAAACCTTATTCCTGTACAGACTGTGGGAAAAGCTTCACCCAGAGTTCATCTCTTTTAGCGCACAAAAGGCTGCACACAGGGGAGACACCATTCATATGCCCTGTGTGCGGAGAGAGTTTCAACTGGAAATCACACCTTGTGACACACAAGAGAACCCACACAGGGGAGAGGCCATACAAATGCACCAAGTGCGGGAAAAGTTTCATTGAAAAGTCTAAACTGAACAGACACCAGAGGACCCATAAGGAAAAAGAAATTTACGAATGCTCAGAATGTGGGCGAATATTTAGCATTAGATCCAACCTCATTCGGCATGAAGCAGCCCACAGAGGAGAGAAATCATACATGTGCTTCAGCTGTGGAAAAAGCTTCAACCAGTCCTCTAAGCTAATGAGGCACGAAAGGATTCACACCGGGGAGAAACCCTACTCCTGTACAGATTGTGGGAAGAGCTTCAGCCAGACCTCAGAACTGCTCAGGCATGAGAGAATCCATACTGGTGAGAAACCTTATAAATGCTCCATTTGTGGGAAGTGCTTCAATCGGAGATCACACCTCAATACACACAAAGTAACCCATATTGGAGGCCAGCCGTACAAACGGCCAGATGGCGAAGCAAGTTGTCATCCTAGTTCACTCTGTATTACAAGGATGTATCCACCGGAGCAGATTTTAACAAGGGAGCAACCTTATAAATGCTTGGACAGTGGAGAGCTATACAGTCCTGGCTCGCTCCTTATTGCCAGTCTGAATCCACGTGGTCAAACACACACAGGTGACCAGCTGTATAAATGGTCAAACAATGAAACCAGCTACAGCCATTGTTCCTTCCTCATTGCAAATATGAATCCTCAAGACAGGATAATTACCAGGGACCCATCCTATAAATGCTCAGGTTGCAAAGACAGTCACAATCATAGCCCTCTCCTTATACCCAGTGTGGATGCTCAGGAGGACATCCTTGAAAGATGCCAGTCATATCAGTGCCTCAGTGGCAATGGAAGTTATGGTGATACCTCAGTCGTTATAACAGCCGGGAGCTCCTTCCAAGAAGAGAAAGTGTTTAAATGCTCTGAGTGCGGAAAGAGCTTCAAATGGAGATCTCACTTTATTCGGCACAAGAGAATCCACACAGGTGAAAAACCGTATCATTGTGCAGAATGTGGGAAAAGCTTCAACCGGAGATCGCACCTTGTTAGGCATGGGAGAACTCACGTGGGGTTGAAACAGTACCTTCATGCTGGGGAAGAGGCCTCAGTGGAGGATCTGTTACATGCAAGTGAATCCAGACAGGAGAGTGATCATATGAATACACCGTCCAAAGGAGGAGTGCCCGTTGTGGCTCACACTGTATTACACACCAGAGAATTTGTACAGGAGACAGATCTTGTGACAGTTCAGTGATATTGCATACATACATGATTAAACATAAAAAGAACCTTTTCTAGGAGAAGAACTCTATATAGGAAAAGTGCCTGGTAGACATCTAGTCTTGGAAGCTTCAGGACACTCATTGCAAAGACTTAATGGTCCTCGTTCACACTCACACACGCACAGAGCAAATGAGATGGTGAAATCATTCCTCGACTGTAGCACTCAAAAGGGAGGAAAGCACAAGGGGGACAGGATTTCTATGGATTTCCTACCACACTGTATTTTGCAGGTGGCACAGGGGGCTGCAGAAGAGTGGGGGGGAGTGGGTTGAGAAGATCAGTTCTTTGAGTAGTTTGGCTCTGACCCATTAATAATACAATTTTCCCACCCATAGAAAAAGGGCATATAAAGAATTCAGCCTTCTCCCTGATCTTCTAATTTTGTCTGTACATGGATACAGTGAATTTTTTTTTGTCACGGGTTAGCATTCAGCTATGCAGTTTCTCATCTGCTCTCTGCAGTGGTCCAGGAACTATTTTAACTCTTCGTTTACAGTTTGTATGATTTTTAGCCCCCTTAGTCATGCTCAGACTGGAGAAGGAGTTTCATTTAAAATTCAGGTCTTGCAGAAGAACTTCACACTGGAGAACCCATCACCTGATTTGCTACAACATTGGGCTGTGGAAAAAGCTTCACTCTGAAATCAAGTCTTATTAGCCGCAAGATGACCCATTTGGAGAAGGCAGCTTATAAATGTCATAAATCATAGGCAGGGAAGAAAATCCAGAGATGCTTATCCTGAAGAAAAGTTTTGATCATTATCAAAACTTTCCTGTCTTCCAGAAAGAACCCTACTAGCAAATTCTTCTAAGTGTCCCCACTAAAAAGCGAATTATGTATGTCAGAGCTCTTGGGTTTGTATGCACTTAAAAGCCAGTGTACAGTAAGGAGCAATTAAGCACATGGGTTTCATTGAATCTTAGTTGGCATCTGGATGTTTAAGTGCATGCAAGCCCAGTTAAATGAGTGGCTTGGATCCTATCCTGTTCAGCCTCTTATGAATTCTGTGTCTAGTTTGTAGCTGACAGCTTAAGTGAGGAAATGCTACATGTGCGCACTTAACAGCATGAACCTCTGATGAGAGAGGCACAATTCACCCCATTGAAATCCATGAGCTTAGGGTATTATCCTTTGGCACATGACCAGGCATTGTGATAATTCATTACTAACAACCAGAGTATCCATATTAGATGAGATACCTGCTTGCCTGAACATCCATTAATACTTTTCGTTTTATTTCTGAAGCCACAAATTGGATTGTGGATATCTCCAAAACAAGGGAAGGAGTTATTCGTTACATCTGAATTAGTCTGTGTACATCCAGCTTTTTAAAAAGCATTTTCCACCCCTTGCAACCTTTTCCATTGTCCAGTCATTCTTATACAGGGAGGTTTTTTTCAAATAGGTAACACTTCCTTTCTTCAAGTAATTATACATCTTTCAGCTTCATTTGTGTGTTTGAAAGGATGTGGGTAGTAGTTCTGGGCTTCTCAGATCATAATCCAAAGCACGTTTATTTGGAAGGTAATCAGTGGGGAAGAGGTCTCGTTCTTGCAAACAGCAAAGAAAGTGGTAGTAAACCAACTCCAAGACTGTACCATTTGGACTGTAGGTAGTTGAATTCTTCTTTACTTAAACTGTATATGGAAAACTTTTAAAACTGCATTTAGAAAACAAAGCATTTCCAGTTTTGTATGGGCAGGGAAGCCTGATCCCGTCAGATCTCAGAAGCTAAGCAGGGTTGGCCTTGGTAAGTAATTGGATGGGAGACTGCCAACGAAGACCAGGGTTGCAGAGCCAGGCAATGGCAAACCATCTCTGTTAGTCTCTTGCCATGAAAATCCTGCCAGGGGTTGCCATAAGTCAACTATGACGAGGGCAAGATTTCATTTTCATGTGCAGAGATTCCCCCTGGCGATGCATTTAACCAGGTAAAAAAAGGAGAGAGATCTTGGTACAAAGAAGAGAAGATTAAGGAATAACCACCATGATAATCTAACTACTACTACAATTTAATCAAAGTCCTCACGTGAAATACTATATTCTTCTTTGTGTAAATAAACAAAATTGCCTATATACCTATCCAAAAGCTGCTGAACGTTATCATAACCAATTAAGATTCACAAAAATTACATAAATCAAAACAATTTCTTAAAGGCTTGCACAGGCTTCTTGATTTTGAAGGCTTAATGAGAAACTGCATTTAAAAGTATTTTGGAAATGTCATGTATTCAGGCTGCTTGAATGTGGAGGCTCAATGAAACGGGGGGTTTGATGGTATGCTGTTTATGTGCAATCATATGAGATTTGATGTATTGTCGAAGGCTTTCACGGCCGGAGAACGATGGTTGTTGTGGATTTTCCGGGCTGTATAGCCGTGGTCTTGGCGTTGTAGTTCCTGACGTTTCGCCAGCAGCTGTGACTGGCATCTTCAGAGGTGTAGCACCAAAAGACAGAGATCTCTCAGTGTCACAGTGTGGAAAAGATGTTGGCAGGTAATTTATATCTACTCAGGAAGGTGGGGTTGGGCTGAGTCATCCTCTAAGAGTTTCCCAGGGTGTGGAATGCTAATGGCGGGAGGCTTCACTGTATCCTGAGGAGGTTCTTTTGCATATCCTCCTCAGGATATAGTGAAGCCTCCCTCCAGGGGCGGCACAAGGGTTTGTGGCGCTCGCGGCCGGCTGGCTGGGTGCCCCCCCTGTGCGCGTGCACCAGCTTGCGTGATGACATCATGCATGACATCATCATGGGAGCACGCACGCCGCCACCAGCTTGATCGCTGCGGCAGGCAGCCTCTGAGCTCTCCTGGTCGGTTGCCTGCGCCACCGCAGATGCCTGCCTGTGGCGGCTGCGCCCAGCCAGGGGCTTGTGCTGGCGGCGGCACAGGGCGGGAGGGATAGGAGGCTGCTGCTTTGTGGCACGCGCTCCCGCCCCTGCACCTCCTCCGGCGCTCCCTCCAGCACCCCACGCCTGAGGCCACTGCCTACCTGGCCTCAATGGGCACGCCGGCCCTGCCTCCCTCCATTAGCATTCCACACCCTGGGAAACTTTTACAGGGTGACTCAGCCCAAGTCTACCTTCCTGAGTAGATATAAATTACCTGCCAACATCTTTTCCACACTGTGACACTGAGAGATCTCTGTCTTTTGGTGCTACACCTCTGAAGATGCCAGTCACAGCTGCTGGTGAAACATCAGGAACTACAATGCCAAGACCATGGCTATACAGCCCAGAAAATCCACAACAACCATCATATGAGATTCATTTGGGACTCGGCTACCCATCTGATGAAGATCTTGGCAGAAATGGGATTTACAGTCAGCCAGCCACCCATTGTGTTAACAGCCATCTGCAATTGAAAACGCTCACCCTTGGGCTGTTTTGGAGGAGTTGTTTTGTTCAGAAGACAGCAGTTTATTGAAGTGCATTATATACTGCCTATCTTGTGCAAGCCTTTAAGAAATTATTTTGATTTATATATTTTTTGTAAATCTTAATTGGTTATGATAATGTTCAGCCGCTTTTGAACAGGTATACAGGCAATTTTGTATATTTACACAAAGAAGCATATAGTTGTATTTCACGTGAGAACTTTAATTAAATTGTAGCAGTAGTTAGATTATCATGGTGGTTATTGTGTAATCTTCTCATGTATTTAACCAGGCAGTAAAGAGGTACAAACTGGAATGGTTTTAGTTCCTTATCCACTGTGTGCACAAACTAGGTTTTATAAATGTACATTCCATCTTTCCCCACGGGAAACGTGAACAGGAAGTAGCATGAAATCTAATGGGAGATGGTCACACAAGACAGGACAGGACTAGTACTGGGATATTTCCTGTTGACTGCATGCCACATGTACATTTGTACATGTATGTGACTCTTGTTTGTGATCATTTGCATGGAAGTTTCACAGTACTTCCTGCACAAAAGACCTCTCTTTTGAAAGTGAGTAAGCTAGCTAACATACAACTACCAGTGCAACACTTTCCTGAGAGTAGACCCCACTGCATAGACGTCAGTAGGATTCTGAGTCGAACCACTTAGGGTTGCACTGTAAGTGTATTTGGACTTTGGGTGTTAGTGAGCCTTAATACAAGGTTAGAACTATATGGAACGTAGAGTTTCCAGCTCGCAGCTGGGACTGGTGGGAGACTGGGATGCAAAGAAATGGGGGGGGGGTGTCACCATCCCATCAACGGTTTAACGTCAAATCCAGAGCGAATCTGGAAGTGATGTCATGCTGTCACTGCAATGTTCTAGCATTCACTGAAAACACTATGGTTTTGCCACTGAATTTCCAATGCATGCTAGAGAATCATGTTGATGGTGACTTTTGGCTCATTCCCCCCCTACTGCCCTACGGCACAATGGCTAATAGAAACCCGGGAGGTATGCTTATTCTGCTCTCCTTTTTTCAAAAGTGTGCTTGCAAAATCTTTTGCTTCATTACTACAAACTTCTTCGTAGTGCATGCACAGGCTAGAGGACACTGGCACTACAGTTACTCGATGGGTGTTTGGAAAGAGGGTTGGGGAGGAACCAGATGCCATTTTACTGCAAAAAACTGTGTGGGGATAACAGTGCATGGTTGTATTCCTTTTCTTAGTACAGGATTTTAAAAATATCCATTCCTTTGTCAGCTTTTATAAAATCATATTACAAAGCGGCTGTCTTCTCACATCATGTGGCACACCCTAGATATTTGTTCAGTGTTTAGGTGCCACAAAATTATTTTATTTGCTGCCACAGACTTAACACAGTCACCCTCCGGATACTCCGGCTGACTTGTAATGTAGGGCATTAAGAGCTTTTTTATTATTTTTCTCTATTGTCTCTTTTTTATTAAACTTGGTTTAGACCAGTACTACTAAAGATTTGGTCTGTGTATTTTGATGATATTAATAAACTTTGCACTTCAGTAACCTTAGTGTTCATACCACATTCTCAGGAAATCTTACAGCCTCCCTGTAAGGTAGACCCGTTTTATTACACCCATATTACAGGAACTGATGAAAACAGCAACTTGCCTAAGATCACAAAACATGTTTTCATGATGGAAGTGAGATTTGAACCTGGGACTTGTAGTTCAGCCACTTGTGGCCTGATCCTAAACATATTTACTTATAAGCAATTCCTACTTAAGTTCAGCGGGACCTACTTCTCAGTAAACAACTTTAGGATTGTAGCTAACAGGCGCTTAACTAGATATAACCTTTGGAAATTTGTGAACAGATAAGCTGCTGTTTTTTAAAACTGCCAGGGGAAGCTGCTGGAAGGTGCCAATTAAAAACAAGGCTGAGGTATAATGGAGTGTAAACTTTTACCCTAGTTATTTTTATTTTAATTATTAGGTATTTATACCCTGCTTTTCTCCCTAATGTGGACACAAAGTGACTTAAAACGTTCTTTCTTCCTGTGAGGTAAGTTAGAGTATGTGTGACTGGTGCAAGGCCAGAAAGCTTCCATGGAAGAGTGGGGATTCGAACCTGGGTCTCCCAGAACCACCTAGCTTGCAACCTCAATCTCCCATTCTGCACACACACACACACACACACACAAGTATTTTCCTGTGGGCAAAAATATACAGGCACTTGTATGATTTCCTCACAGGGCAAATAGCAGCCTGTTTGTGTTAATGTGATTGCGGAAAAGGGGTGGTGAGGTGGGAAGGGTTTACTGTTCCCTGACAGCCCAGTTCCACATTGGGGCCTCAGAACAGCTATTTACAATTCAGAAGTCAACATGATCGCTCCTTCATATCTAATTTAACCTCTCACTATTATACAAGCCATATTCTATTTTTATGTGTATCCCTCACAACCCCAAAGAATTTAAAGTGTATTAAACATCCCCCTTCTTTTCTCACCCCATTTTAAAACCTTAGAACCCTTAGCAAATATTCCTTCTGGCTCTACTAAGAAAGGTCATGTCCAGGAACTTCCCTAAAATCTCTGGAAAATTCAATTTTTCCATTGGCATCTCCATGAAAAACTCATCCCCAGCGTTAGCGAACTGCTGTTTCATGCCCTTTATTATTTTCCCTTTTAAACAGCAAGCTTCTTGGGGAGGAAGGCCTTAACTGCTTCAACCAATGGAATTTGGGAGGGTGCTATGTACCCTGGCGATACTTCATGAATACAGAGTTAATTTTTAAAAAATTTATACATGTTTATTCTTCAAGGAGGCCAGGGCTGCATCTGTCCCCACGATAATCCTGTGTGGTAAATTATGCTCAGAAATGGCAGCTAATCCAGAGTTAGCTTTGTGGTAGAAGGGGAATTTGAAACTATCCAAATTATTTTTGACTAGCAACAAAGCCCGTTGTGAGAAGAAATACAACGGGCTCTAGAAAGGGGAGGGCGGATAGGCAGGCATTCCCTCCTCCTCTGTCACTCATCCTGGCCAGCGAAGGAGAGGGGTGGGCGCCACCTGCTCCACGTGTGATCTTGGCCACGTGAAGGGGAGGTGGGCTTTGCTACCTGCTCCATGCCTGATACAGGCCAGGTAAAGGGGGGGTGGGCATTGCCACCTGCTCCTCTCCTGATCGCAGGCGGGTGAAGGGGAAACTAGCATTGCCGACACTTGATTATAGATGGGTGAAGGGGGGCGCTCCCAGTTGGGTGCGGCGGGTGGCTGGGGAGGTGCATGTGCGTCTTCCCAGCCCTCCTGCTCCGTTGTTCTGCGTGCTGCCCTGGACACCTGCCGTGCCTGGCCCGCGGCTGCTGTGCCCGGATGGGTGTGTGTGGTGGCAGTGGTGGTGTAGGACGGGAGGGCTGGCAGGCTGCAGCAGCTGCGGGCTAGGCATGGCAGGTGGCTGGGGCGGTGCGCGAGCGGCTTCCCATCTCTCCCACTCAGCCGCCAGCGCTGCCGCCGCCAGCTCCACAATGCGAGCACCTGCCCCCGCCCCCCCTCCAGCGCCTCAGCGCTCAAGGCAGGGGCCAGACCTGCCTCAATGGGTGCACTGGCCCTGGTTCCCATCCTGAACCCAGCCTGGCCTTCCTACCATGGCATATTTTCTGGAGGGACATGGCGCCTTGCCTAGGCTTCCCTCTGCGGCAGCGCCCTCTGGTGGTGCACCAGGATATAAAGTGAGTTGTCTGAAATACGCTTACTCTATTATATAATAGGATCCTGTCTTTCATCCACAGAGCTCAGGGCATCAGTTCTCTCCTCCCCATTTTCCCCACACAACAATCTTGTGGGGTAGGTTAGGCTGAGAGATTGTGCCTAGCCCAGGGTCAGCTTCATAACTAGAAGACGGATTTGAACCCATTGATCCACTTTTGTCCTTGTTCACCCTGCAGAGAGCCAGTTTGGTGTAGTGGTTAAGAGCGTGGGACTCTAACCTGGGGAGCCGGGTTTAATTCCCTGCTCCTCTACTTGAAGCCAGCTGGGTGACCTTGGGTCAGTCACAGCTTCTAGAAGTTCTCTCAGCTCCACTGTTGTGGGGATAATAATAACATACTTTGTAAACCACTTTGTGTGTTAAGTCATCCTGAAGGGCGGTATATAAATCGAATGTTGTTATTATTTATTATTATTAGAGAGCTCAAGGCATTATATATGATTCTCCTTTCTCTGTCCAACCCCTTTTATTACAAAAATCCTGTGAGGTAAGTGATGGTAGGATAGGGTTGCCCAGATTGCTTCATGGTCTAGGGATTTCAACCTGGATCAGCACATTTAACCACATTAGACTAGGTCAGTCCACGCTCTAACACAGGAACCACTACACTGGATCTATGTGATATCATAAATTAGCAAACCAATCCTGTCATGCTTAAAATAAGGATGAGAAAAGATTAATTTTCACCATTTGGCGCTGTAGAAAAGCAGCATCTTTTGCACTCCTCTGACTACAGCTAGAAAGAGCTGTACTTCTGATGCACAGCTCGGAGTAGTACAGACCTGTTTCCTCCTCTGCGTCTGTCCACTTGGGCGACAGCAAGAGAGCCAACTTGGTATAATGTTTAAAGCTGGGACACCCAGGTTCAGGTCCCTAGTGTGCTATGACACTTGCTGGGTGGGCTTCTTCCGCTCAGTCTAGCCTACCTCACAGGGTTGTTGTGAGGATAAAATAGAGGAGGGGAGAACGATGACTGCACGACCCAAGACTGGATGACCGATGACCCCGAGCACCTCGGAATTTATTGAAAAGGATAAAAATTAAACGGTAGATATTCTTCTTTATATTGCAAACTTCGTGGGGGGGGGTTGCAACTTGTAACCTTTTTGCCCCCCCCCCCCCAATATTGCATATTTTACAATTTTGTCTGTTAAGGAAGACTGCGTTTGTATCGGCTGTATATATGTTGGAATTATTGTAGAACCCCGCCTTGCAGAACGCGCCGGACTGTACAAAATCTGCTTCCAAATGAGGGCAAAACAAAAGGACGGGTGATTGGCAGAAGTTTCGGTCGCTGCTGCTGAGCATGCCCGAGATGAATTGAGCATGCTCAGATGTATTTAGGGGTGGGGGGAGGAGGATTTGCTGAGTTTCTTTTAGGTTTGGTTGGCAGCTGGAATTGCACCCCCCCAAACTGGTTTGATCTTCTTTCCCTTTTGCTCTGTTGGGAGGGGGCGGGGTGGGGTGGCTGGGCGACTGCTGGCCGAGGGAGAGGGGCTGGGAATGCCTTTCTTTTGCTCTCCCCTCTGTGCTTTGATGAGGCCTTAGCCACATTTTCGTGTATTGTTGTCTGTCCTTTTCCCTTTTAACAGTGGGTTGGGGGGGATCCTTTTCCTCTTCTGGGTTTCTTTTGACTTCTCCCCCCCCCCCTTTTTTAAAAAACTGTATTTTCCCCTGTAGTACTTTGCTTCCAGAGTTATTTAACTGATCTGGAGCTACGGCTGAACACTTGAGTTAGCCTCGCTTTCAGAGAAACTCCCAAATAAAATGTATGAAGATAAGATCAGGGTTTCCTTTATGCGGGGATTAAACCCTTGACTTTTCTGTCCTTCAACCCTTGAGTTATATATGGCTTTACAACTGCTTCCTTGCACTGGTCGTCTTTTAAATATTTCGGTTTTAAGAATGTCTTCATTGGTGGTTTTATCTGTATGATATTTTTTCCTCTGTGTCTGTTCGTATGCAGCTTCCAGATGCCCTTGTGCTGGCTGGTTTTAGCAGATTAAAAATTAGTCCTTTTTGTTTAGAAGCAAGCCCTCACTGAGGTCAGAGGAGTTACTTCCAAAAACATGCCTAAGAATACAGGCATAATTTGCCACCTTGCCATTTTGTTAGCCTTTCCTTTCCTTTGATGTCTACCCTCACCACATCTAAATTTAAATAGTAAGATCCTTGGGGCAGGCACCCCTCTTTTGTCATGTTACCTAGAATAGTGGTGATGTGTAGACCAAACAATCGTAAGACATTCACATGCCCTGAATCAGTTCCCTCATTAATGAGTAGATCAAGAGAACCCACACTCAAGACCTTTAAAAAATAGGGACTAAGAGGGAGAAGTGATAGGAGTTTATGGAATTATATAGGAAAAAGTGAATAGCAAAAGTTGTTTCTCCCTTTCTCTTAATACTAGAACTTGTAGCCACCCAGTGAAATTGATGAGCAGTAGACCCAGGATATAGAAAACATAGCACATAATTAGCTTGCGGAACTCTCTGCCGCATGATACAGTGATGGCCAGTGGCTTTGCTGGCTTGAAAAGGGAATTAGACAAAGTTACATATTTGCAGGAAGTAGAATGGACTGCTCCACTTAAGACTGTATGTGGAGGATTAGCATTGTTGAATATTCTGCTCCCCCTTGAAACAACAAAAAATCTCCTTGAAAATGGAAAACTAGCACAGCAGAGGGAAAGGCTTGCTCCCTGATGTGCAAGTTTTCTGTTTCCAGGGAGGTACTATTATAACCATGGAAGCAAAAGTGGTGTCTGCCCTTTCCTGCCGCCTTATTCACCATTTGTTCAGTATCTTATAAGCATATATTGAATGAGTAGAGGAGAAAAATCCACTGTTGCTTCAACCAATCTGGTTGCCTGTATAATATGGTATATATTATTTATTTTATTTAGATAACTTTTATGGCACCTCTCCAGAACCCACCCAAGACAACTCACAGATAAAACAATTTTAAAAGCTCTAGAAGTTTATTAGAATGGTCTCCTGCCGTGCCTCTAGGAAATGGATTGACCTTTCCTGTGGGTTGCCAGATCGTTCCATCTGATTGGAGGTAAAAGAATGGCTACCGCAGAGCAATCTCAGGTAGGAGAATTGTGGGTGCTTTGGATGGACTCATGGTGAGAGGGGAAATCTGCAAGGGGATGAAGGCAGTAGGCTCTTGGTCAGTGGTAGCAAAACCTGCTTATCGCTAGACCTGGAGCCTGTGCAAACATTCAAGAACTCACATGGTACAGTCCTCTCTTGGAACTATACTGCTCAAGAGTGCATGGATTGCCTCCAGTCACGCCTCCCTGCATGCAGAAAACTATAATGTAGCAGAGATAAACTCTTTGTTTATCTCTGCTACATTATATGGATTCTACCTTGTCCAAATAGGGCTATTTAAAGTGATGCCCAGAAAAGCGGTGGTTCTGAACAAATTATCCCTCACTCCCATCCCACCGCATGAGCATTCTTGGTATAATCTTCAGTTTTGTATTTTATGAAGTATTCTCCCCGGTTGCTGAGCCATCCCTAGTGAAATAAGACACTGTTGTTATTTTAGGGTGTCTGAACAGGAGACAGATTAAGGGAGCAATTAGGTCTATTCTAGGTCCTAATTAGGTCTAGGTCCTAATTAGGTCTATTCAGTTAATAAGGCTGTATTGTAAGGAAATGGTTCAGGAAGACACTTTGGTAAAGAACAGGGAGTGTGGACAATACCACTGTATATAGTCTGTACTGTCTGTTGCTATAAGTATGATCCTGCTATGTAATTTCTGCACTGTTTAATGTGTCGTGTTTTAATGCGTCTGCTTTGTTTTAGCCTTGTTTTAACTCCATTTTTTCAGAAATCTGCTTCTTTTGAGTTTTCTGCAATCCATAGCCTATTGCATTGTTTAATGGATGCCCCATCTTGTTGATTGTATTGAGTTATACTGTGTAATCCACCCTGAGTCTCAATGAGAAAGACAGACTATAAATAATGTAAATTAAAAAAAATAAGTAAGTCAATAAGTAAGTCCCATGCTGTTCAGTGGGGCTTACTTCTAGGAAAGGAAAGGGCCTTTGGACTGCAGCCTGATTTGCTTCAAGCTTCCCAGAAGGCTTATGGGTAGAGTGAGATTTGAACTGGGAAAGTTCAGCTCAGAACTCAGGCTTTTAACCACTGTACTACACGACCTCCCTCAATGGGTTTAATCAGTTCTTGTTTCTTGGGGAGATTCCTCTCTCCTCCACTATGATTTCCAAGTTTCTGATGGCAGGTGAGGTAGTTTGATGCCTTTTCAGAAGGGGAGCTTTAGATCGTTTATTAGCTTCGTTTTGCTGAGGTGGCTGGTGCTTGAAGATGCTTCCCTCCTTTAGGGGCTGGTGACCTTCGAGGATGTGGCCGTGTACTTCACAGAGGGACAGTGGGCCATGCTGGATCCTGCACAGCAAGCCCTGTACGTGGATGTGATGCGGGAGAACTATGGGAACGTGGTTGCTGTGGGTAAGGATTCCTTTCCTTTTCTTTGGCAGCAATACAGGAGACCCACCCGGACCCACAAAACCCTAATTGGGTTAGTCCTTCAGCTCCATGTTTGAAATACTTCTTCCCTTCCCCAAATATCCCAGCCGTTTTCTGTGGTTGTACAAGGAAGGCTCAAACATCCAACTGGAGGTCAAGCTATGCATAATTTGGGGGGTGTTAATTTTTCTTTAGCAAGTTTTTTATTTTATATTACTTCATGTATACCCCACCTTTCCCTGTCAGCTAGGTTAAACTGTGTGTGTGTATGACAGGCCCAAGATCACCCAGGCTTTCATAGCAGAGCGGGGATTCAGACTTGAGTCTCCCAGATCCCAGTCCCACTCTCTAAACACTACCACCAGACTGGTGTGACTGCCCCAGTGCTTTTTCAAGGAGGAGGAAGGAGGGAGGCAGGGAAGAACTTTAACCCTTTCCTCTCCCACCATTTTCCAAATGAAAAAAAGGCATTCTTGAACAGCTCGGGGGTGGGGACGAGAATGCTGGTATTCATAAGTTCGGAGGTAGTAGAACCGAGTGTTCAGCTTTTAGACTCTTCAGGGAGAGGCAAGGGAATCATATTTTTTAATACTGCCTCGCATAAAAAGCTCCCTGCAAGAAGAAAACTAACAGAGCAGGGAGCAGGCTGAGTTGGAACCTTCACAGGTTTTCTTTTACAGAGCAGAGTGTTCAAAAGGGGTATCCTTTATCTGAATGGCAGTCCAGTGTACCAGCACAACATTCTGTGACCTCATTGGGTTTCATCATATTCACATGGGCAGTAGGACAGCTTGTGTGTGTGTATCACATTTTGAATGTTCCCCTATGTTAAAAGTCACATCCAACTAGAAAATAAGTGCAGCAGGAAAAATGCTGGGCTAATTCTTTCTGACAAATATGTGCTAGCTTTCTCTTTGCAGAGACGCTTTTTTAAAACATGCGAGTACATTCAAATTGTACATGCAGATTGATCCAGCCAGAGAGTTCAAGATCAGATTCAAGCCTCTGGGTCCTCTTCAGGTGCTGAATATCCCCCAAACCAAACTTAGGTACCATTGGAAAAACTATGCACACCTTTCAAAGGTGAATAGTTTAGTTCTAGTTAGGAACCAAGGTCTCATGAGTAAGAAAGGATTGTCTTGTGTGCCCAGGCAAATAGTCCCCTCTAGCTAGGGTGGCCAATATGCCTGGGGGGAAAATGTCCCTTGAACAGAGACTGAATGGAAATGGATGCAGAGGACTTAGCCGTGTTAGTCTGTAGTAGCAAAATCAAAAGGAGTCCAGTAGCACCTTTAAGACTAACCAACTTTATTGTAGCATAAGCTTTCGAGAATCACAGTTCTCTTCGTCAGACGACGCCATGCATCTGACGAAGAGAACCGTGATTCTCAAAAGCTTATGCTACAATAAAGTTGGTTAGTCTTAAAGGTGCTACTGGACTCTTTTTGAATGGAAATGGACAGCTAAAGCTTTTCATGGTGTGGAGGTAAATAGCATCATCTGGTAAATAACATCATGTTAAACCCCTATTAAAGGAGGGGAAAACTCCCCCCCCCCCGGCTATTTAGCAAGGCTGCCTCTAGACCAGGGACAGTAAACTAATACCTTTGTGTAGACTAACTTGACGGGAGCAGACAGTGCCTATAAGCAGCATACCCAAATCTTTAATCTTCCAATTCTGGGATCCCAAGGTTCATGGGTTGAACTGGAGAGAGTGCAGGCATTAGTCTGACAACAAGCAGTAGGTATTTCTTGGTTGTCCAGGCAAAAACAAAAGACCCAGGGTCTGAGTGTATACATTTGCAGTAGCTTATTGGGTTAGGCTCCATTCCTGGACTCTTGATGTCCCAAGTTCAAGTCTCTCCCTGCTGCAATCAAAATTCCCAGAGAGGTAATCCAAGTTTTTGAGTTATATATTTACTCAGAAGGAAGATGACACCCTTAAAAATGTTACACACCCACACACAAATTATTATTGGACATAACTAACTTGCGTGTGAATGCAAGACCCTCTCTTTTTTGGTACGTGGAAAAAAAACTAGTCTTGCATTTGTGTAACTATGGTAAAACTCTCCATCAGACTTGGTGCATCTAAAAAACACGAAGGGAAAGAAGATTTGTTTAACCCCACTTAAAGGGGTAGTGCTCTGATTCCAAAGCGTACATTCTGGTCTTGCCAGTAAGTCCCTTTGACAGATCAGTTACCCTCTGTAGGATTACCAGTAGCGAAGGCAGGAGCTGAAGAAATTTCGGAAAGGGAGGCTGTTATGTATCCAAGGGTGCTGACAGATATTCCGAGAGGCGGGTGCTGGAGGAAGCATGGTCCCTAGGCGTTCTTCTTGCTCCTCTCGTCTGTTGAAGTCTTGGTAGGACTCGGTTTCCCAGCAGCAGCTTCCAAAGGGGAGAGACTCCCAGCGTCTCACAGTCCTTAGTGTCGTAGGAAGACTTCTCTGATGCAGAGGTTTTTGGGTTATGGGCCTTCAGCATTCCCTCTGTAGCAGAGATGAGATCTGAACAAGTTCTCCCTTTCCTAAGCTCAAGGGAGATGTCAGTTGAAATCACTGACAGGCCTTTGCCCCGCTGCCTGCTAGAAATAAAACAGAATTCCTGACTTTCTCTGTTTCCTTTCCTCCTTCCTCCAGTGGGATTGTCGCTTTCAAAGCCAGACTTGATCTGCTTCCTCGACCAAGGGGAAGTGCTGTGGGAACCCGATCAGCAAGAATTCAAAGTCAGGGAGATCCCGTCAAGCATCAGCTCAGGTGAGGAAACTGACAGGCCACCTTGCCCCCCCCCCACACACATTCAGGTCAGATAGAAGCTTCATGAGGGACAACTGATAATCCTCCCAATCTGGAACAAAATGTTAATGGAGCTAAAAGGAGCCTGAGAGATCGTGCTCTGGTATCACCAGATGCACCTCTCTTTGGGAGGGGAGATGGGAGCTCACTCTGGTGCGCCCTGCATAGTTTTATGAGCTCTGGGAGCAATCCCCCATTTCCTGATGGGTGGCCAAGGTGCCCCACACACACCTGGGTACAGCTGTGAGCGCCTGAGATTCACAAGTTGTAAGAGGCTGACCGGGTTTCTGTAAGAGGGGACAGCAGGCTCCATCGTAGCTCTGATCAATGATCCCCCCTCCCGTAAATCTGTGGGTCTTTGTAGGTGTCCAGCCATACAGATCTCTCACTTCTGGCCTGGTCGATGGTATGGATTCCCTCCCCGCTCCTGTTGTGGCCTTTTACGGTTTTCTTTGGCTGCTTCATGGTTTACTGTTTACATTTTTAATTGTTTTATTCTGTCTTGTGATTTTAATTGTTGTATGCTGCTGTTGATGAAATTTTAGGTGTTTTGCTTTGTGTGGGTTTTTTTAAAAAAACAAATTATGCTTTTTATGGCTTTATTGACTGTAAGCAAGAATTGGATAAAAATGTCTTTAAATAAGAGTTTGAGGGTAGAATATTTTGGTTTTTAGATGATCCACCTATGTGTTGTTGGCGCTATCTTAGAAGAGGAATTCTCTTCCTTTATAAGAGTAGAAAACTACTAAGATAGTAGTTATCATTTAGTTGAATGCTTTAAAAACTTTTTAAAAAAATACTACAGTAAAAAAAATTTTTTTATAAATGTCTTCCCTAAATAACTGGGGGTGCCTTATTAGTCAAAGTGGTTATTTGCCCAAATGTTGCATTCTTAGTCTTTTTAGAAATGTAGGCTCCACTTTATTTTTTTCACATGTTCTGTTCTTTAAATTGGCTGGATGAGTTGAAATATGGCATTAATACCGACCTCAGTTCAGGCACTGTTACAGAGATTTTTAGCTTTTATAGGATTACCTTGCACAAATTAACTAAAGATTCGAGTCCAGCAGCATCTTAGAGACCATCAAGATTTTCAGAGTATAAGATTTCAAGAATCAGAGCTCCCTTCTTCAAGTACCTTGAAGAAAACCTTGTTGGTTGTAAAGGAGCTACTGGGCTTGAATCTTGCTGTTCTCCAGCAGACCAACATGGCTACCAACCTGAAACCAGATCAACTAAACGTTTTCCAACGATGCTGCAAAAGCCTACGTTTCCTACACTTTTTGAAATGTATATTGGGATGATAACTTATCAATCTTTTGTTTGTTTCCACAAGGAGACCAGAATGTGAGTGAGGAGGAGGAGAAACCTCTTCGGCTAATACGTTTTGCACCGGAGGATGAAAGCAAAACATTGTTGCCAAGACTGCTAGTGGATGTTTCCCGTTCTCAGGAAAACGGAGACAGCTCTAGTACCTGGCTTGGACCAGACAGGCAGAAGAGAAAGCGAGAGATTAGAGCCATTCCTAATGGGAAAAGCAACACAGGTCTTAGTGAAAACACAGCCCAAAAGCCAAGCTGCAAGAATAGAAGACGGAAGACACGCACAGAGTCAGGGAGAAATTCTGCTCAAAAAACCTCTGATAGAACCCGAACCGTAGCAAAATCAGAAAAGTGTTCAGTCTGTGGAAAGAGCTTTTGTAATAACACTTACCTTGTTATCCATGAGCGATCTCATACGGGAGAGAAGCCATATGCGTGCTCAGACTGTGGGCGAAGCTTCAGTTCCTCCTCCAACCTTCTTTCGCATGAGAGAATCCACACAGGAGAGAAACCCTACGAATGTTTTGATTGTGGGAGAAGTTTTGTGCGGAATCGAGACCTTCAAGCACACAGAAGGATCCACACTGGTGAGAAACCGCATGCCTGTTCCTATTGTGGGAAGAAGTTCAGGAGCAAGACGCATGTTGTCAGACATGAAAAAATTCACATGGAAGATAGGCCGTTTAAATGCTCGGTGTGTGGGAAGGGATTCCGACTAAAAGAGCATCTTGCTGTTCATGAGAGAACTCATACAGGAGAAAAACCCTATGAGTGCCTGGTCTGCGGGAGGAGTTTCAATTGTGCAGCAAACTTTCACAGGCATAAAAAAACTCATGGAGGTGAGAAGCCACATAAGTGTTCAGAGTGTGGGAAAAGCTTTAGGAATAGCTCAGACCTGAAATCTCATAGAAGAATCCACACTGGTGAAAAACCTTATCACTGCTCAGATTGCGGGAAAAACTTCCGTTGCAGTTCAAGCCTTATAACGCACAAGAGAACCCACAAAGGTGAAAAACCATACAAATGCCCCGAGTGTGGCAAATGCTTAAGTCAGAAATGGTGCCTTATTAATCACCAGAGAACCCACAAGTATAAATGCTCAGACTGTGAGAAAAGCTTCAGCCAAAGCTCAGCCCTTCAGTTGCATAGAAGAAAACACACTGGTGAGAAACCATTCAGATGCCTGCGCTGTGGTAAGTGCTTTGATCGGAGATCACTGCTGATCATTCATGAAAGGATTCACACGGGCGAGAGACCATATGTTTGCTCAGAGTGCGGGAAAAGCTTTATACAGAAATCCAAGCTTATTCGACATGAGAAAATTCACACAGGAGAGAAACCATACAGATGCCCGCATTGTGAGAAGAATTTCAGTGAAAGAGCAAACCTCGTTCAACACATGAGAATACACACAGGAGAGAAACCGTACAAATGTTTGCATTGTGGGAAATGTTTCAGCCAAAGGTCACACTTCATTGAACATGAGAGATCCCATCCAGGAGAGAAATCTTATGACTGTTCAGAATGTGGGAAAAGCTTCAGCCATATTTCACGCCTTCTTAAGCATCAGAAGATTCACACCGGGGAAAGCCCGTACAAATGTTTGGACTGTGGGAAATGCTTTGCTGGAAACTCTCATCTAAAATCACATAAAAGAATCCATTCTGCAGAGAAACCATACCAGTGTTCAGATTGTGGGAAAAGCTTCAGGCATAACTCGGCCCTTACTGTTCATAAGAGAATGCACACAGGAGAAAAACCATTTAAATGCTTGGCTTGTGGGAAAAGCTTCAGCAATAGCTCAGGCCTTACGGCGCACAGAAGAACCCACTTGCAAAAGAAGCTGTTTCAGTGTTCCAGTTGTGGGAGAAGCTTCATGAAGAAGTCTGGCCTTCTTAAGCACAAGAGAATTCACAGAAGGGGGAAACCATTGAAATGCTCCTCTTGTGGAAAGACCTTCATTCAGAAAGCACAACTCACTGTACATCAGAAAATCCATGCACAAGGAGCAAAGCATTAAGAAGAGATTGGGCTGAAGACATATCTTAATTGCAGAGACCATAGATTATGAAGAACAACATGCCATCGAGTTGCAGCTGCAGTGGTTGGCAAAAACTACATGGGCAGGAGAGAATAAGACACCTGCAGCCCATGAAGAGCCCTCTTTAGACAGAAGGGTGGATGGAGGTTTATTCTGTCCGAAGAGAAACCACTTCTGCCCAGAGTTGATTAGCACACAGGCCATCCAATCATCAACCAATTTCCACCCTCCTTCCTGCGATCCAAACCAAGCAGAGCAAATGACAAGCTGGTCTTTGAGTCTGGATATGTCCGTGCAGCCGCGACACAGAGACATTTGCAGTGCCAGTGGAACATCCACACAGCACTCCAGCTGTAGGGTCACCAGGCCTGCCTGCTCAATCTCTGGGAGCTGTTTGCGGGTGGAGCCTGGGAGGGGGAAGTGTTGGGCGGTTGATAACAATATGTGGAGTCTCCTGGAAATGGCACTCCCGATTTGAAGCAAAGACAGAGCAAAATACCAATGAGATTGTGTTCGTTCCTGGAGTGCCATGGAGCGTGTGATGTCAAAGGATGGAGAACATTGTTCCCCCCTCCATTTTTTTCTGCTGCTTGCTGGATCCAAGGTGGTCAGTGGAGGGTTGGGCTGGGGGTTCCCTCACTCACAACAGGCATCTGACCGTCTCACCTTGCCCTCCATGCCACTTTTTCAAGAATGGGTATTTGCTATAGCATCATAGCATTATAACTTTACAATGATATACTGATTTCCCAATTTGTTATCACATTTTAACCCGTGGGGGCGCATTCCTTTTAAAACAGACATGTGGAAACTAAGGGTCTCTCTGTCTATTTTGGAGTAATGCTCTAACCACTAAACCATGGGGCTGTATTGAAATGCCTGTTCTCTCTCACTGCCAGTGTCTTGCAGCTGAACAGATCTCTGACTGAAGAGAAGTCAGAAGTTTATTTATTCCAGCTATCAAGTGAAAACCGTGTATCACAGCCAATAATCATTCGACATTGTCTTTTATTTAAAATCAATCACTCTTGAAATTATTGAATCCCTATTTTGCCATGGAAGTTCACTGGGTGACCTTAGGCCAGTCACACTTTCTCAACCTAACCTACCTCACAGGGTTGTTGTGAGGATAAAATGGAGGAGGGGAGAATGAGGTGAGTCACTTTGGGTCCCCATCGGGAAGAAAGGCGGGGTATAAATAAAATAAATAAAAATAAATAAGATACAAAATACACTTCCATATATCAAGGATACCAGAAACAGATAAGCATACATGTCATCTTACCATCCCTTATCAAATCTATTTTAAAGCTAAAAAAGATAATACAGTTTTAAGGATATCACCAAAGCACTTTGAGAAAGATTAGATACTCTCATGCAACCCAAGCCTGAGAGATTCAGCGTTGGCCAGGTGTGGCTATCTTCTATATGTTCAATTATGTGAAACTCTCATAACCATATCAAAACCTTCCAGTTTGTCACTTCTGATGGTAAGATACGAGCACTTCTCTGAGCTCTAAAAGAAATTTCCCATAGAAATAAATGTAACAAACTCTGTACTTTTTAGATAACGTTCAGAGATTTATCTTGGCATCTCGCCAGCTATTGAAAATGTAACGC
The DNA here is from genome assembly GCF_028583425.1 of Eublepharis macularius. Taxonomy (NCBI): domain Eukaryota; kingdom Metazoa; phylum Chordata; class Lepidosauria; order Squamata; family Eublepharidae; genus Eublepharis; species Eublepharis macularius. The sequence continues at coordinate 165,237,231 of NC_072793.1, read as the reverse complement.
AACATTTGCTGAGAAAGTACATGTTTTGCAAATATAAAACTAAAGCAAATTCCTGGGTTTTTTTGTTCAATCAATACCTGTAACGGACAACGGGTTCTTTTAAAAGCCCCCCAAAAAACTGGTGGAGGTATGAGGGACTGAGGCAAGAAAGATGAAATCAATGTGTAAATGCGCAATTTCCTGTCCATACAATGTGCACCCTTGGACTGATTTTTAAGTGAAGGTCATGGAGAGGGCCCTCAAGTCATAGCTGGTGGGGTTTTCATGACAAGAGACTAGCAGAGGTGGTTTGCCATTGCCTGCCTCTGGATCCCTGGTCTTCACTGGAGTTCTCCCATCCAATCATACCAAACCAGATTTGGGAAAGAACAGAGCAAAGCAGGGGGACGTTTGGCAAATGGACGATAAGAGGATGTTACGTGTTGCTTCCAGAAGTACTCCAGTTTTGAACAAAGGCAGAGCAAAACGTGGAAGCGGCTTCAGTCACGAGGAGAGGGCCTGCTCCCCGCCCCTTTCCCAGCCAAATTCAATATGCAAAAAAAATTGTGGGGAAGCATTAAATAAATAAATTTTAAAAGCAGAAATCTTCAAAATGGTGTTCATCCTGCCTGTTGCCACGCTTCAGTCAGAATTCACAGTGGAGAGATGGACTAATGTCTGGGAGACCCCAGTTCAAATCTCCACTCTGCCATGGAAGCTTACTGGGAGCCAAGCTACAAGTGACGCCTTATACAGGTTGGACACTTGTCAGCTTCCCTCAAGTTTTGATGGGAAATGTAGGCGTCCTGGTTTTACAGCTTGGCTCTCCATTACAGCTGCAAGACCAGGATGCCAACATTTCCCATCAAAACTTGAGGGAAGCTGACAAGTGTCCAACCTGTGTCAGGCGTCACTTGTAGCTTGGCTCTGAGTTACCTTGGGCCAGTCACACACACTCAACTACCTCTCAGGGTGGTTCAGGGGATAAAACACAGGAGAGAATGATGTAAGTTACTTTGGTTCCCCTCTGGGGAGAAAGGATGTAAATGAAGTAAAATACATGTGCCTTTGTGGGAGGAAATGAAAGGGACCAGGACCACAACACATGCTTTCCATAGTAGAGTCCCGAGTTCAGTTCCTGGCATATCAGCTTAAAAGATCTCTAGGGGAGGCAAGGTTCTCTGGGTTAGCACAGCATCACAGGAGGAAGGTTTAAACCCTTTTTGTGCCAGAATTCCAAAGGTGCCCAAAGGCTGGAAAAGGCAATTTTTTAAAGGGAGGGACCCTGGTAGAACACCTGCTTTGCATGCTGAAAATCCCAACTCGATCCTTGGCAACTCTATTTACAGGATCTCAGGAAATAAGAGAAAACCTTCCTTGCTTGGGGCAAGCTGGAGCTCATTATTTATAAGACAGATTTCCAGGTTGAGTCACAACCCACTCGTAGTGACTCCGTCTGCAGGGTAGTTGTTCTGTGGGGTTCTTTTTAGGATTTGGACACAATAAGCACACTGACGTAGAAGGAAAAGAAAGTTTATTCCACAACACAATACAAGAAAGAGAAATCAGCGCTCAAAAAGTAATACACAAAGTAACAAGCCACCCATACATCAGAAAAAAATAAGGAAAGAGAGGATATTATCTAATGCACTGTACTCTGCCAAGTTGCTGGGAACCCTGAACAGCGAAGTCCTTCAGCCTGGCTTTGCCCAGCACTCCCTGCGGGAAAGTCCGTGCTGAGGTTCTGCTTGGGCTGTCCTTCCCTCAGATTTATATACATAAAAGCACTCCTATGTCCCCCTGGCCACATCACCCTCCCTAGCCGAGACTTGATTACAGGGAGAGTGATTAATCAAAGGAAAGGGAGAGTTCCAAGGCCACGGAATGCTGTCAGGGTCAAAGTGTCTTGATTGTCTGAGGCCATCCAATAGGACACAGAGCTTGGCACCCATTCAAGGTCTGATTGCCCAGGCCTCCCTTAGTCAAGTAATCCCCATACTCCCAGGCCACGTGCCTAATTTACACCCTTATCTGCACCATGCCTGAGACGTGGAAATACCAACACAAGGTCAAAAGCCTGCACCAGCAAAAATTAGCACAAGCTCACATGCAGTGTAAGGTACATATTACAAGACACACAGAGGCCCAAAATGGCTCTTTGGGCAAGATGGGCGGACTATGGGACCACTATCTCCTAGAAATACAATTTCTCTTCTGTAATTGTCACTACAGTAGTAAAGAGTCCAATAGCATCTTTAAGACGAACCAACTTTATTGTAGCATAAGCTTTTGAGAACCACAGTTCTTGAAATCCAAATCGTACAGAACAAGGTTACAACCTGATTGTATTTAACTGCAAAAGTAGAAAGATGTTGTAAAAGAGTTGCCAGTCAAGATTTACCCTCTGGTGTGTGAAATCCAAGGACTTCAAAGCCTTTCAGAATCTGAGTATACCACATTACATGCCCTCTGGACAAACAGAAACTTGTGGAGCTGATTTAAGGTGGAAAAATGGCAGAGCCCCCTTTCTCTGTGTAGCCATCTCTGTGTGCCACCTTTGAATTGCCTCCCCAACATGCTTGGAATTTGAGTTTCAGGCATGGAACTCTGCCTTTCTCCTTATATCTCTGCAATGAAAGGGACTGTGGACTGACTTCTCAAAAAAGGAAGACTGGGCATTCAGGGAACTTGGAAGACATATTGTTCTAACGCTATAATAATATGTTATATACAGATTTTATATGAGGGTGGGGCTACCACAGGGACTAGGCTAGGAGAAAGTGTGCCAATATGGGTGGACTGGGAAGATCCAAACTTTCCCATTCATATGGATGCTACTCTGATTTTGCTGTGAGCTTACTGAAAACAGAGCAGCAAATCCGATTTGGGGAAAATAACAGGTGGAGAAAATCCAGGAGGTGTATGAAAGGGCCAGGATGCTGTGAAGAAGTGGGGGGGGGGGAGCTGGTGCAGACAAGAGATGTGCGAGTGATCCGATTCTGATCCGAAATTCTCATGCCAGGCAGAGATCAGGGCTCAATGTAAAGACTGTGAAATGTGAACTCGGCTCCAGCCCAAGTCATTCTGCCAGCCTTCCAGGTGCTACGAACTAGACGCTTGATGCTACGGCTGCAGACCGAAAGGGCCGCCCATCGGGCACTAGCACCCCCCGCCCTTCTGTGTTGTGCGTGGGAAGTTGCATTCTCCCGGGGCCCTGGCTGGCCCCAAGCCCGCCTTTGCAGCCCGAGGAAAGGAGGGCGCCCGGGAAGAAAAGCTCTAGAAACCTTCCGGCTCCTTCCCTGCTGCCAGAGAGAGAGGCAAGACAAGGGACTCCTTTGCAGAGCTCAATAGGGATCGTGAGAGGGCGAGGAGGCCCCTTGCCCTGCACTGCACCTCCGCGACGCCCGCCTCCCCCGAATTTTGCCCCCGCAGACTCTTCCCTGCAAGCCGCCGGTGCTCCTGCTCAGAACCAGCAGTTCTGGGGCAAAGCCGTTTCCTTCTCTAGAGGTTGTTTCGTGTCAACGCCGCTATTGCTCTGCGGCTGCCTTGGAGTTAATGAAAGGCATGTCCAGAAAAGGAAGCGCGCAGTGGCTGGTCTGAAAACAACTATAAGGAAAGTAACGCTGTTGCTCTCCCTTCCTTTGCCGAGGCAGGCGCAGCCATGGCGGCCGGGGGTCCCGTCCAGGAGCTCTGCGAGGAGGCGACCTGCCCCATCTGCCTGGAGTATTTCAGGGATCCCGTCATGATCGCCGAGTGCGGCCACAACTTCTGCCGAGCCTGCCTGGCCCGGAGCTGGGGGGAGTCGCCGGCCGAGGCTTCCTGCCCCCAATGCAGGGGAACTGCTCAGCCAGGGGACCTCCGCCCGAACAGGCAACTGGCCAACTTCGTTGAAATAATTAAGAAACTTGGTCCTTTGGAAGGGAAGGAGGCCGAAGCGGAGGGAGCAGAAGGAACGGGGGGCGTCTGCGAGAAGCACCGGGCGCCCCTGGAACTCTTCTGCAAGGACGATGAAGCCCCCTTGTGTGTGGTCTGCGGCAGATCCAAAGAGCACAGAGATCACGAGGTGATTCCTCTGGAGGAGGCTTCCCAAGAAAAGGAGGTAAGAAATCTCGGTGAGTCTTGCTGGGGGCTAGCTGTGGCTGTTTTGTAGATTCAGTCCAGCAAAAGTTTAAATGCAAATAGATGTTAAAGCCATTGATTCTTAAGGCCCAAGAGGCTAACAATGCACTGGGAACTGGCCCGCCGGGCATTAATTGTAGCCATCTCCATATGTAAAAATGGCCCCTCTTCCAAGGAGCTCCTAGCCAGCATCCAGTTATCCAGAGTTAAAACAGTATACTTTTTCCTGTGGTTTATTTGCCCTGGGATGACGCCAATGTGGGTTTTCTCTCTCTTTCCTGATATCTTGCCTGAACCTGAAACTGTCAAGTGGGTGGGAAAAGATGGCATTTCTGGTCCACCTTCAAAGGTATTGGAGGCTGGGACGGGTTTACAATTGCTTGGTTTTCTTGGAGGAGGCACTGCTAGGAGAGAGAGACACAGATCCAAAGTCTTGGGTGGGGGTGGGGAATGAAACCAGTGCTGGTGTTTTGTTTTGGTTTTTGGCTCAGAAAATCACGGCAGCTAGAAAGGAGCGAGTTTGCAAGAAGCACCAGCAGCCGCTCAAGCTCTTTTGCAAGGACGACGAAGCCCTCATCTGTGTGGTCTCTGATCGATCCAAGGAACACCAAGGTCATGAAATCCTTCTTCTTGATGAGGCATCCCAAGAGTACAAGGTAGGGAATCTGCAAGGTGGATGTTGGTGAGGAAGAGCCATGAATCCTTCCCTGTTCTCCTGGGTATCTCATGACACTCTGGGGGAACCCCTTCTGGTCTCTAACTCAGCCTCAAGGCCCGAAGGAGGGAGGGAGTGAAATCACCACTTTCTGCTTCCTGGCTTGGTCCTCCCTTGCTAATCCCCCTCCAGTGCTCAGGCCAGTTTGGGACATTGGTTCACTTCTAGTCTGGCTGTGAGACAATTCCCTGTGCAAATCTTGTGGAAGCTGTGCATACATTTACAGGGACAGTGGAGCATCTGTAGGGAAGTTTTCTTCGTGCCTTCCTTGCCTCCATGAATCATTATCTTACTATATAATTGAGTAAGCGTGTTTCAGACAACTCACTTTATACCCTGATGCACCACCAGAGGGCGCAGCCGCCGAGGAAAGCGGAGGTAACTCACTATATCATTCCAGAAAACATACTGTGGTGGGGAGCCCAGGCAGGGAACAGGAGCGGAGCAGTTGGCAATGCCCTCACTGTGCATTAAACTGGCTGGTATTAGATGGCAATGCCCTCCTCCTCTTCACCCAGCTGGGATCAGGAGCAGAGCAGGTAGATTTGTCTACTCTCCACTCTAACCCAGCCAGTATTAGGAGCAGATCCAATCCCACCTGTGGACCAATGGACTAATGGATTGACTTCCAGCGCAAGCGGGACGCTTTTCTCCCACCTCCACGTACTCTCCATCCACCAGTTGAGATTGTATATGGAATTTTTGTAACTATTTATAGATTGACAGACTACCTCATAATTCGTGATATCTATGCACTTTGAATTGATTCTGTATGCACTTGCACTTCAGCACTTTGCACATGTAAATATATATATCAACTGATATTGATTGTTTATTGTTTTAGTCCCCCGGATTTCTGTATATTGAATAGTCCTATTCCCCGGGGGTTCCCTGTTGTCTTGTAGTATTAGGAGCAGAGCAGGTGGCAATGCCCACCCCCACCTTAACCCAGCTGGTATTAGGAGCAGAGCAAGTGGCAATGCTTGCCCCCACCTTAACCCATCTGGTATTAGGAGCAGAGCAGGTGGCAATGCCCACCCCCCTTCAGCCGGCCAGTTTTAGGAGTGGAGCAGGTAGCAATTCCCATCCCCCGCCTTAACCCAGCTGGTATTAGGAACAGAGCAGGTTCCAATGCCTGCCTCCCCGCCTTTACCCAGCCTGTATCAGGCATGCAGCAGGTAGCAAAGCCCACCACCCCTTCATGTTGCTGAGATCAGGTGTAGAGCAGGTGGCAATGCCAACCTCCCTCCTTCACAAGCCAGGATCAGTGACAGAGGAAGAGGAAATGCCTGCCTGCCTGCTCCCCACTTTCTAGATCCCGTTGTATTTTTTTCCACAACAGGCTTTCTTTCTAATGACATTATAATGCTGTAGCAATCTAGCTGTTACTGATTTGGTGGGGGTGGCAGATATGGCCAACTTGAAGCAATGAAAATGGTGAAGATACGGTTGAGTCCTGCAAAAATGCACATCTTCCCATCCACAGGGCATCCCACACCACTTTTGATTCCAAAACAGATAGTTCCAAATCAGATTTGGAAAAGATCCCAGCAAAGCAGGGAAAGACATGGAAGCAGGAGGCATAGTGGAAGATGTCATGTGAATGATTTAAACCTGTATCTATAGCATCGTTTATGGAAATGTCCTTGACACTGTACGGAAATGTACTTGATACTGATTATATTATGCTTGTCCTGTGTAATCCACCTTGAGTCCCAGAGAGAAAGGCAGACTATAAATGACTCTAACAACAACAACAACAACCCTGAAAGCAGTGTGGTGATAACAAAGACAGGATGGAGTGAAACAGCCATGTGGAAACAGCCATCTTGACTTCTGGCTGCCTGACTGTGCAGTTGAGCTACAAGAGGGGAAGGGGCAACAAGCTGGCTTCTGGCTTTAAGTATTTCCCTCTAGGCTGCTTTCTCAGTTCAAATGGCTATCCAGGAATTGCTGTTTTCCTGGTGGGATACATGGAGGTATCCGTATGGTACCTGTATTGGGGGAGGAAACCTTTACTGCATCGTGGCACTTACTGTAATACACTCACACATACGTGGTCTGTATATTGTCGAAGGCTTTCACGGCCGGAGAATGATGGTTGTTGTGGATTTTCTGGGCTGTATTGCCGTGGTCTTGGCATTGTAGTTCCTGCCGTTTCGCCAGCAGCTGTGGCTGGCATCTTCAGAGGTGTAGCACCAAAAGACAGAGATCTCTCAGTGTCACAGTGTGGAAAAGATGTTGGCAGGTCATTTATATCTACTCAGGAGGGGTGGGGTTGGGCTGAGTCATCCTGGGTGTGGAACTGAGTCATCCTGTAAGGGTTTCCCAGGGTGTGGAATGCTAATGGAGGGACGCCAAGACCACGGCTATACAGCCCGGGAAATCCACAACAACCACACCATGTCTGTGTTTAACACTTGAAAAATATGATTGAAAATCCAGTTATGGACATTTAGCATTGATACTTAATGTGGTCCTTAAGGACCATTTTGGTTGTAGTATGTTTTACCGTAAACCTCTAAAAAGGAGCAAACCTGACCTTTGTATGTGGGGGTTCCTCTTCAGTTTCAATTCCGTAACTGTCTGAAGAGTCTGAGGAAAGAGAGAGAGAAAATATAAAGAAGATGCAGTGAAGAAAAGTCAAGACCTGCTTGTAAGTCGAGAGACCATGTTGTGTAGTGGTTAGAATGCTGAAATAGAATCTGGGAGACCTGGGCTCTAATTCTCACCCTGCCATGGAAATTTGCTAGGTGACCAGTCACAGTCACAGACTCTCAGCCTAACCTACCTCCCAGGGTTGCTGTGGGGATACAATCGAGAAGTGGAGAATTATGTAAGCCTTTTTGGGTCTGCATTGGGGAGAAGATGGAGTATAAATGAAGTAAATAAATAAGTTTCACTATTGCTGAGAAGTGACGAGGCACTAGAACCAACATTTTTTTAAAAAATCCAAAATGTGAGTACAAAATTCAGAAGAGTCAAGCCATGAGGAAGCCTTCTCCTCTTTTGAAGTTTCTTAGTTTTCCAAAGGGAAAACTGCTTGTAAATATAAGGGGCACACCTTTCCCCTTACATATCTGCAATGAAAAGGGGTAAGATTGTAATGAATCCTAGGAATTCAGAGTAAGTAATGGATTGTTGCAATAGATTGTAATGATTATTATAATTATTGAGCTATTGCAATCTAACAACTGCTGATTTTTTAAAAAAACCAAAGTTCTCCGGGGGCTTGAGAAAGATCATAGCAAAGCAGAAGAAAATCTGGAAAGTGGATGATTTGGGGATGACATCATATGGAAATTCCAAATAATTTCACTTTGACTAGGATGCCAAGCCAGAGCAAAACTTTAGAGTGGGGGAGAAAAAGGCTAGAGAAGATCCTTCCACTTTGTGGATCGAGTGGGGCAGATTGCATCCCGCATGACTGATTTTTGTAAAGAAGAAAATGATGCAATTTAGAGCCAACTTGACGGTGATTTAAAAATTCTGTAAGGGCCCAGTCTTGATTGGACCTGTGGCACAGTGCTCTCGCTTCTTTCCCCTGCCCCTTTCCAAGTGCCCAAACAGCCACGTGTGTTTGTGTGGGGTTTGCATTTGATAAGGGATGGGGGGATGACAAGTGGGCTACAGCTTGCTGTGCAGTCCTCACAGCAATTTTAGATCCTTTTAAAATGTGGTGACAGCCCTGAGGCAGCCACAAGGATGCTGTCACATCTAGTTTGGCCTCAAGATTTACTGTGGCCCTGAGAATCTTTCTCTTTTCCTGTTGATGGGCTGTGAAAGGCAAAAGCGCCCTTCTGATAGGAGTCTCCAAAGGTACCTCTTCCCACTGCAACCAGCAATGTTCTTTTTTCTTGTCTTTCCATCTCAGAAACAAACCAAAGAAGAGAAGCAAGCGATAGCAACCAAGTTCCGGCAACTACACATGTTTCTGGAGGAACAAGAGGAACTTTTGCTGGCCCAGATGGAAGAGGTACAGGAGGAGGTAGCAATAAAAACAGACAAGCACCTGGTGGAACTCTGCGAGGCACTTTCCTCTCTTGAGAGCCTCATTCAGGTGATGGAAGAGAAGATCCAGCAGCCAGCCACTGAACTCCTGCAGGTAAGAGGGTGGCAGGAACAGCCCAGGGCTGTCTTTGGGAGAAGGCTGGCTCCAAACCATGTCTGTGCCTCCTTCACTTAGGCAGAAAGCAATCGGCCCCACTTTAGGCTGTAATGGAGCACAGACTGAGTGCCATGTGGAACTATTGCAGCAGATCTGCTTGTAGATGATTTCAGAAGAGCAGGTTCTCCGTTGTGTTAAGGGTTACAGACCTGCCCATTTCAGTCTTGGCTTCAAAGTCCCACCCACATATCTTGGATCCTCGGACTGAGATTCAAGAGGCTGTGATTCTTAATAAAGGTGGTGTGGAGAGGATGGGGTTGGCTAATGTCTCTCTTCTTTTTCCCAACGAGCAAGAGAGCTGGTACATGGAGGCTCTTCTGTCCCTCGCTCAGTTGAAAATATGGATCCATTTTACAGGTTATTGGCTGAGAAGGGGTCTCCAGGCAAGTCCTGAAATCAGACAGGTGGGAAACGAGAGATGAGATGACGCTGCATAGGCTGGTTAGGAAGCTTCAGGCCACTTGACCTCAATCTTTCTAGCAAGTGTGGGGTAGAAAAGAATGCTTTGGAGAACTACAACAAAAATTTGGTTCATGGGTAGCTTTCTGAGAGACAACCAGAAACAAGGGCTGAGTGCAAGATACTCTGCAGCAGCTTTTAAAGGAAGGATTCTGGGAGAGGGTGGCAATATGTCACGCACTACTGAGTGGTCAGATCACCCGGATCTGCTCTGAAATGGCTTCACGTTGCCTGCTGACATCATTTCCTCAGGAAGACTCTGTCCCACTTCATGAAGATGCAAACCCAGTTCTTAAGCAGGACACAGAAAAAAGAGCTCGAATGCACCACCCTCCAGGGTCTGAGGGGGTCTTCCCAGTATGGTCTATGACAGGTGTTGAGTTTCCTCTTCTTTCTTTTTCTATCTTTTTAGGATGTCAGAAGCACCTTGCAGAGGTGAGTGGATCTCTTTCGTGACCCTCCGGATTCTGGGATGGATATGGTAGCGTGTTAAAAAAAGTGGCCCTTCAAGCTCAGGACCGAAATAGATGACACTGTTTGCAAATGGTGAACTGCAGACACATGAAGTCCTGTAGACATGCCCCCAAACAGCGAGGGGGTAGGGAATCAGGCTTAACACCTGGCTGTGCATATCTAGAAGGTCCAGCCAGAATTATGGTGCTAAAGCAGGGATGGTCTCATCCCCACCCTAAGAAATGCACAGGTTGAGTTTAGGCACCTCAGCTGTGCTAAATCTGATTGTACTCGACTAATGCCTTCGTTGGCCTCAGGGTTGAGTAGGGAGTCGCTTTAGAGAAAAACACTGTGATGACAGTCCCACCTAACCCAATGCACTCCATGTTTGTTGGAGGGTAGATGAAGCTATGCATGAGAGAGCAGGAGTTGGGATGACTACTGTCTTCCAACCACGTTCCTGGCCTTTCACCACCACTTAAAGGTGTTGATGCTCTCTTAAGACATTATAAGGAATCCTCTCTTCCTTTGAAGATGTCAAGGGGGTGTACATGATTCTCCCCTCCTCAATTTTATCCTCCTAGCCAGAATGTTGGGTGGTTCCAGGCTTCGTTCTGTGCTCCAACCGCTACATCCAAACAACGTTCTTCTTCCTTCACTTGACATTACAAGGCAGCTGTCAGGAGGGGTTAGGGGTTGCTGTTCTTAGAGGAAGCACCCCCCTCCATTTTTTATGATGTCTAGTTTGGCTCTCTGATGCCTGGCCTTGGGGGTCTCAGGAGCAACAGTGAGATGAACCCTCCTTTCCAAAATAACTTACATCCTTCTCTGCTTTCAACATCAGATTGGGCCTTTAGGTTTTCTGCTCATTCTTACCTCTGTTTCTTTTTTGCTGTACTGGTGGCAATTCTGGATGGATGGTGGCTTAATGTTGTTTTCTCTAGGTATGAAGAAAAGGAGACATTAGAGAATCTATTGACTTTTCCTCTTTCACTGAAGTGGAAGATCTGGGACTTGTGCGATTTAAATCTCTTTTTGGAGGGTGTCATGAAGCAATTCAAAGGTAATGAGAAGAACTGATGCAGGGGTTTCAGACTGGGCATTAGATGAGGCCAGATGTAAATGGGGACCGTTCCTGCTCACTTGTGTCACTAGAAGGGCCAGGAGTACAGGGGATTTGTAACCCAGTTCAGAAGGCATTTTAGTTTGCTGGGGAAAGAGTTTGGGACAAAAGTCCTCCTCTAATTTTGACTGAGCGTTGCGTTGTCTAGATTTTCTCAAAATTATTCTACATCACTGATCTTTAAGTCATTTCTTTGTCTCCATGCACTGGTAAACTGGGAGGTATGAGTAGAACAAACCTCCAAAATGAAAGAAAGAAGAGGGACTTGACCCTTCAGGGTATGTTCATTGATGGAGACACCTTCCGTTTGTCATTGCTACATGTCCCTGACTGAACTAGACTTGACAAAATTGCCCACCATCAATCAAGCATGTGTGCTTGCTTGAGTGTTCCCTACCTGGACCCAGAGAATGGTATCAAAATGACTGGGGTTCATACGTCTGGGCAGGGCTTTTTTTCTGGGAAAAGAGATGGTGGAACTCAGTGGGTTGCGATGGTTGTTGGGGGTTTTCCGGGCTGTATTGCCGTGGTCTTGGCATTGTAGTTCCTGACGTTTCGCCAGCAGCTGTGGCTGGCATCTTCAGAGGTGTGGCACCAAAAGACAGAGATCTCTCAGTGTCACAGTGTGGAAAAGATGTAGGTCTTTTGGTGCCACACCTCTGAAGATGCCAGCCACAGCTGCTGGCGAAACGTCAGGAACTACAATGCCAAGACCACGGCAATACAGCCCGGAAAACCCCCAACAACCATCGTTCTCCGGCCGTGAAAGCCTTCGACAATACATCAGTGGGTTGCCTTAGAGAAAATGGTCACATGGCTGGTGGCCCCGCCCCCTGATCTCCAGACAGAGGGGAGTTGAGATTGCCCTCTGCACCGCTCAGCGCACGGCGTGGAGGGCAATTTCAACTCCCCTCTGTCTGGAGATCAGGGGGCAGGGCCACCAGCAATGTGACCGTTTTCAAGAGGTTCCGGGGGGGGGAGACAGTTTTTGAAAAACATTGGTCTAGGAGGACAAGAGGAAGTGCCTCCCACCAGAGGAAGCAGGCTCCGCAGTAGAAGACTGATGTGCTCACTATATTAACCCCCACTGAAAGCAACGGAGGAAATTATCTTCATGGTTTCAAAGGTCCTTAGCCATAATTAAGTTTAGCTGGTTTGAACCCTTGTGCTGCAGCTGCAGTTGTTAACACACTCCTGATGAAGCAAGCCCTTGTTAACTCAAGGGGACAGACATGCTCAAGATCCATCTTAGACACTATGAGTAGTGTTAAGTGTCCGTTTGACACTTTCTGAATCCAGCAACAGACATAACTGGGAACAGTGAACCAATTCACATTACAGTGGAAAGCAGGAAGAGCCCAGAAGCACCTATAAGACTAACAAAATTAATGGTAGGGTATGAGCTTTCGTGAGCCACAGCTCACTTCCTCAGAAGAGCTGCGGCTCAAGAATGCTCATACCCTACCACAAATTTTGTTAGTCTTATAGGTGCTTCTGGGCTCTTGCTCTTTTCCACTGCTACAGACAGACTAATAGGGCTGCCCGTCTTGATCCATCCACGTAAGGTAGAGGCAAACGTAAAGTAGAGAGCAAATGAAATTCAGGGGACTTTTCCCTCAAAAGATTTTTCCCCTCAAGTTTCTTTTTAAAACTTCAGTTGAAACAAAGGAAAAAATAGGCATAGTTAGAAACTGATTTTTGGTTGGCAATATTTATTTTAAAACCAAGCAAATGATGTTTATATTCTGTTTCTTTTACTGCCCCAGACACTCTGACCTCTGGACTTCAACTGCAGAAAGGTACTTTTTTTCTTCATGCACTCGCCATTCATTTCTACCTTTAAAAGCTTCATTTTCAATTCCTGTTCTTGCTGAAGCATTTCCCCAGCGATAAGATTATGTGGCCCATCTTGTATTGTCCAGAAAATCTCATCCTCCTTGCCCCAGCCAGAGCCTCGATGCTTTGTCCTGAGTGTAGTAATCAGGGCTTTTTTTCAGCAGGAACGCGGTGGAATGGAGTTCCGGAACCTCTTGAAAATGGTCACATGGCTGGTGGCCCCGCCCCCTGATCTCCAGACAGAGGGGAGTTGAGATTGCCCTCCGTGCCGCTGAGCGGCGGAGAGGGCAATCTAAACTCCCCTCTGTCTGGAGATCAGGGGGCGGGGCCACCAGCCCTGTGACCATTTTCTCCAAGGGCAACCCACTGAGTTCCGCCACCTCTTTTCCCAGAAAAAAAGCCCTGGTAGTAATTATTGTAACTTTCCCTCATTTGACTTCCATGCCTGCTTTCCTGGGCCAAGAAAGATCCAGGCTATAGCCAAAGAAACCAAAGAAACCAAAGAAACCAGAGCAGGCATTAATATGAGCCCTTGTTTGTGAGAAGAACACTTGCAGTATGAAGGCTGGTGTTTTCTTTTGTTTTTTTGACAGAGTTGTAAATAATTTGCTTCCACAGTGGGCGGGAGAGGGGAATAAATGAATAAATGCCAAGGTCCTCTTATCCATTCTAGTTTGCAAAGGTTCTGTCCAGAAGTCAGAGATATCTAGTTCACAGGGGGAGTTTCAAGGGAACGTAAATCCCACTCTTTAGTTTGTCTTTCAAGTCAGCGAAGCTTCAAGAGAGGCGAGAAATGCATTTTTAAACAAATTATGAAAAGCTGGGCTGAGCGGAAATATCATTCTTGGGGGATGTATGTCTAGAGCCAGGACTGAGAAGCACTTTTTATGCTCAAGGTGGTCTGTGCATCTGCTCATTTTCAACGCGGTCTGGGGGTTTTGTGTAAATGCTCTCTCACATGTGATTTCTTTTTTAAAAAAGTTGAAATATCCACTGCTCCCTTTTTCTCCCTCAGCAAGGTTCCTTGTTTTGGATAAGATATGGGGGGATGGGGGAACATTCAACTGCCTAAATAACCAACTACAACAAAGACAACCACAGGGAATTCTCTCATCAGGGTTGCCAACTTTTATACTGGTCTGTCTAGTTTTTTTTAAGATTAGTTTGATATGCAGCAGTCATCCGGTGACGTTTGCCTTCATGCCTTGAAAAACTTCTGCTGCCTGTTTCCATGCATTAAGCCTGTATTAAAGGGACAGGGCGTTTTCTCCGGCCTGTTGGTAACAAGTGGGTCACTGACCACCGTGTCAGGTGGACGTGTGAAGTGGCTCTTCGTCACACAGCTGATGCTGCTTCTCTTCTCATTTCTCCCCAATAGCAAAAGTGACTCTGGATTTGAACACAGCCAATCGCAAACTCGTCCTCTCTCAAGATTGTAAAAGCATAAGATGGGAAAACAAAGGTCAAGATCTGCCTGACAATCCTGAACGATTTGAAAAATTTGGCATTGTGCTGGGTCTTGAGGGATTCACAGCAGGCCGACGTTTCTGGGAAGTCCTTGTGGGAAGTGAGGGAGCCTGGATTGTGGGTGTTGCTCGAAAGTCTGTGAGGAGGAAGAAAGGGATTATCTTCAGTCCTGAGGAAGGGATCTGGGCGGTGGGGAAGTGGGGGGGCCACTACAGGATTGCCAGTGAGCCTGATTATTGTCCACTGACCTTGACCAAGGAGCTCCAGAGGATCCGAGTGTGTCTGAACTATGGTGGGGGGCAGGTGACCTTTTTTGATGCTGACACAGCAAGCCCTCTCTGGACTTTCTCAGAAACATACTTCTCTGCAGAGACCCTCCACCCCCTTTTTTGGGTGCATTTAAAAGGCCACCTCCAACTCTCTTCTTAAGCACCCTATTGGCAAAGGCCTTTCCCCAGTCAATAAAGCTGACTTAATCCAGTTTTTTCTATTTTCCAGCTTTCCCTCTTTTCTTTTGTAAAGAGGCCATAATGCATCAACCACAAAAAATGACATCTGTTCTAAAGCAGAGCTGTGAACAGACCAGCATGCCCCCTTCCAGCCTTCTTGGCCCTCAGTCTTGCCTCTAATCTCTCTCTTCTCCCTCTCCACCTGTATGGAAGTTGCCAGTAAAGCCAGGGCTCTAATAAGAATGGCTGAATTGTGGTTCACTGTTGTGTTTGCAAGCTCTGGCCTGCCCTGTCTCAGAGAGCCTCTATCTGTCCTTCCTAGATGTTCTCACAGCTGTAATGCTAATTAGCATCTTGGCTCTGGTTGGTTCTTGGGTTGCTGGTTGATGTGCTAAGTTCTAGAAAAGATGGCTTCTCAGCTCACCCAGTTCCCTTCTCTACCACCTTGGCATGTTCTTATGCCAGCCAATGAGGCATGGAGAGGGCACACATTTTGCCAGATGGGTAAGATGAACAACCAAGAGATGCCAACTACTAGGCATGCTTAAGGTAATAAGCCCCTAAGTTTTAGATAGGCAAATTTTAGTTAGCAACAATAAGGTTTTCTTGTTTTCTATCTATTGCCTGTGTCTGAGTGCTTTATGCCTTGCAATACTCTTTAAAGCTATACTTTTAATTAAGCTGAGACAGGATTCATGGCTCGGCTGCGGGCATACCCCAGAACAAACCCGGAGATTGGAAAGCCGAGGCCTTGAGAAGGTAAAGCTTCCAGTGTCACAAAGTAAAAAGGAAGTACGTCCTGCCTGCCTGCCTGACTTCTGGTGTGGCTGTTATCAGTGCCCAGAGTAGGAGGTTTGGAGTGGCTATCCCTATACCACCAAACAAAATAAAATCACCAACTGGTGGAGATGCAAGCATTCTCCCTTACTTCCTAAGGAAAAATGAGCACAGCTGCATGATCAACCTTGAAGATCCCACTTCTTTTCTTTTGTTTAGAACTGCCAACCTCCAAGTGGGTCTGGAGTTCTCCAGAAATTACTACTTATCTCAGACTAGAGATCAGTTCCCCTGCAGTAAATGGCAGTTTCAGGGGGCAATTTGTGGCATCATGTCTCCACTGGGATTCCTCTCCTCCTTAAACTCTGCCCTCCCCAGGCATTGTCCTCAACTCTCATTTCTCAAACTAGAGATGGCAACTCTTGGAGGAGGGAAGAGGATATGGAATGGAGAGCCATGCTGGGGGAGGGGGGGTCTACTCTTTTCCACATTGCGCTTTTCCTCATGTACATTTGCCCCCTTTGGGCACCATGGGGGATGTTTTCAATGTGTATGTGGTATGGTATTCAAGTTTTCTCTTCCTCTTGCTTCGGTATCATCCTAGATCTTTTCAACCACATAGCCGCTTCTCTGTTCAGTTCTCTGTCTCTGGCCCCAGGGAGGCTTGAGTGGCCTTGACCAGAGCCAGGGCCTGTTCAGTCCTGGCTCCAACCTGGTTGAACTCTCTGTGGACACTTGGGCCTGCCAAGATCTTCTGTCCTTTCGGTGGGCCTGCAAGATAGAGATGTTCCACCAGGCATATAATAACAACTTTTGATTTATATACCACCCTTCAGGATGACTTTATCACCCACTCAGAGCAGTTTACAAAGTATGTCAATATCATCCCCACAACAAAACACCCTGTGAGGTGGGTGGGGCTGAGAGAGCTCTAGAAGAGCTGTGACTGACCCACAGTCACCCAGCTGGCTTCAAGTGGAGGAGTGAGGAATCAAACCCGGCTCTCCAGATTAGAATCCCGTGCTCTTAACCACTACACCAAACTGGCTGAGGCCAGTCTTGTGTCATCTGTTGAGCCTACCTACCTGTCTCCTGTTAGAAGGGGGCTGTATAGTCATCTTGGCCCCCCCATGAGTTAATCTGACCAGAATGGTTGCTCCCTCTCCCCCCCCCCATGCACTATCAGTACATGGATGTGGATATGGATTGCCATCTTGGAAACTGTAAACAATAGTATTTTATGATGGTTATGATTTTATTGTGGTTTTTATTTGTATTTATACTTGGATGTAATCCACCCTGAGCCCATTCACAGGGAGGGAGGGCTATATATCCAATATAAAGCTGAAGAAATGCCGAAAATGAGCATAAGCAATTTTACGACTGACATATTGAACAACATAGGACATATTAAACAACATAAGAACGACGCAGTAGGATCATACTTATAGCAATAACTGTGGTCTATGGTTCCTCAATATTAAATGCAGCTTCAAAACAGTCCTCACAACTCCCAACTAGCCTGGAAGATGGCCTTGACACAGCTGATCTGCCCACCTGGAATCATGACACAGTAACGTCAAGACTAGACTACTGTATGTACTCTACATAGGTCTCCCCTCAAAGACAACTCGGAGACTTCCATTGGTACAGAACACTGCAGCTCGTTTACTCTCAGGAGCAAGATGGAGCTGGCATATCACTCCCATTCTGCAGTCACTATTGGCTTCAGAAGAGCTCAGGAGGCATCACTGGGGTGTCTGCTGGAAGTGCCCATTCAGAAACTGCTGCTTCTGTGGTAGGAGAAATCTAAGCTTATAATCACTCAATGTTTTGGGACGGAGCCCAGCCTCCATGGCAGCCATTTAGTTATTGTCCTGTGCTATGCCCTGTGGCAGCCATTTTGGGGTGGGGCCCACTCATTCACAAAACTACTCGTAGCCTCTATGAGCCCCTGTATGAGCCCCAGAAGATGCTTCAGTCCAGTGACAAACTGCTGCTACTGGCCCCTGGCCCCAGGGAGGCCCATCTAGCATCGACCAGAGCCAGGGCCTTCTTGGTCCTGGCTTGAACCTGGTGGAACGCTCTGTCTAAAGAGATCAGGGCCCGGCCAGAGTTGCTATCCTTCTGCCGGGCCTGTGAGACGGAGCTGTTCTGCCAGGCATATGGTTGACGCCCTTGGGCCTCCCTGCCAGCCACCTAGAGATAGCTGTGCCTCTACGAAGGGTATCTACCACCCAGCCTTTGCCAAATATTTCTGGAGGTGGTTGGGTGGTGGTTGCTGCAGAAATCTGCTGCTATATGTTTTTTTTTTAATCTGCTGCTGTATTGCTTTGTTGTGTTTTTAAATATTTAAGGAGTTTTATTGGTTTTTAAAGGTACATGTATTTTATATTATTGTATTAATTGTAATCTTCCCTGAGCCTGCTGATGCCGGGAGGGTGGAATATAAATCTGAATAAATAAATAAATAAATAAATAAATAAATAAATAAATAAATAAATAAGAGATTGCCCCCCCGCCAGCCTAGTAAGTTTGGAGAAGAGTTTGAATGAGGGATCTCTCGGGTCACTACTCATGAGTCCAGGCATCCTTAGGAAGAACTGATACTCTTTTTAATGTTCAATGGAATATTTTTTCCCCTGTGATCAACATCTGGACCTTTCATTGCTACCAAAGATAAAGAAAAAACTACTTATCTGGGATGAAGTTAATTTAACAGGGCGGTGTGGATGCCATGGCCTCTGTGGGAGCACAGAAAGAATACAGTTTTGATCTCAAGACCTCCCCAGCAACAGCTTGTTCTCTGAGCTACAGTTCAATTGCCTTTTTCAGATACTTTTTAGGCAGTGGTAAGCGAAGCTGTCCTGAAAAGGCGGGAAGGAAAGTGTTAATACAGCAAGTGTTAATAAATATCCAAATACCAACTCCCCTAGACTTGATCAGCGAGGGCAGCAACGACACCACGGAGATACAGCACTGAACGCTGAGGATCAATCTGGTGTCATAAAGACAGCCACTACAGTCCTACGAAGCTGTCCAGTGAAGCGCTTTCCTGAGCAGGGGTGGGCGACGCCGTTGCTCCGCTCCTCCGGCCATCCGTGCGCTCCAGCAGCGGCTGGGTAGGCTTGCTTTGCCAGGCGTTGGCTTTGCTTCACTCACATGATGGGAAGTGGAAAACACAGTAAAGGCCGCCGGAATAAGCGACAAAGGGGAGGCCGAGCTCCGGATTCTTACATTTTAAAAAGTAAATTTTTGAGGTGCGGTTTCTGGGCATGCATGCTTGAATTTACGGAATGCCGCTTAGTCGTTCTTTTGCATTCAGTATAAGAGTGATGAATGTAGAGGTTGGATTTTCTCCCCCCTCTCCTCCCCCAGTCCTTTAAAAAGAAACCGGTGCACGGTCTAGGGTGAATTCGGTGCAGGGATTCCGAATAAGGAAACAGGGGTGTTTGCTATTTGGGGCTTAATCCTTGCAGAGCGCAAAGCCTTTTCGGCGTTCTGACACTGAAAGCGAAGGAGGCGGCAGGGAATCCCCTTGGAAACTGCGCGAACGCGGAAGAAAAGAGCAACCCCAGAGGGGGAACGAACTGCTGAAGCGGTGAGAAGAGGCGGAGGTTGGATTGTCTCTTTTCGGCTTGCAAAATACAACCCCCCCCCTCGCTAGTGCAGTCTTGCTCAGATAGTCTGTACAGGGGTGGGGAGAGGAGATGAATGAATAAATAAGAACCTGGGACTCATGGCCACAGGATATAGTGCTGTCTACAAGCTTAGCTGTCTTTAATAGGGGACTAGGTGCATTCATGGAGGATACAGCTCTCAATATTATTGGCAGTGGTGGTTAAATAGAGCCTCCATGTTCAGATACAGTGTACCTGTGTATGACACAGGCAACAAGACGACGTCTTTGCTTGTGAGTCTTCCTGGTCATCTGGTTGGCCATTGGTCAGTTGTGGATCACAAATGTCCTTGATCTGATCCCACAGGGTCCTTTTACATTAACAAATAATGATGTTTATGTTACATCATTCTTGCATTGTGAAAGTCAAGATGGCATATTGGTATGTGTGGAAGGGGGATGTCCCTGGGGCAGTGAGTGAAGCTTCCATCCAGGCCCTGACCAGACTTTGACCTGCAGGGGTGCCGAACTGAAAAATGTGCATTTATGTGTATTGTCTCTGCTGACTATGCTTGTTTGTTTATTAAGATATTTATTCTAAGCTCTTCGGCCCAATGGAGATTCAAAGCACCCTACAGTGTCATTTTCCTTTCTACCATTTTATCCTTTCAACAACAACCTAGTTAGGTAGGGATAGTTATAAAGCCATTACAACTTCTTCACTGCCTATGAACCTATATAGGAAGACACATTATCCATCAGCTAGAAAGGTTTCTGGGGGGTGCCTTCCTGCTCAAGCTCAATATTCATAAGCCAAGCCTGTGTCATTGATAACTGAGACTTAGGGTTCAGGGCATCTTGCTAGGTCCAAAGACTCGGCTATGGGTAACTGTTGTTCATCTGTAATGTCATATTCGGGTCATCAGAATTTCCTAGCAATTTTTCCTCAAAACCTGGATGCCTCTCAGAAGTTATAGGGACCTGTGGTAGCTTATACACCATGTCTTCATCTGCTATATGGCCATGAGGGCATTGCTCATCCAGTACCAGTTCTCCCTTGGGAGGGAGTTCCAAAATTTTGGCGCCGCAGCTGAGAAGGTTTTTTTTCAGGTTGCCACCCATCTAGCCCCAGATGGCTGTGGCGCCAGAAACAAGGCCTCTGAAGATGAGCGGAGTGGACAGGTAGGTTCATATGGGAAAAGACAGTTCTTAAGATAGGGCAGCCCCAAGCTGTATAAGGCTTTAAAGGTCAGTACCAGCACCCTGAATCAGATAAGCCGTGTGTAAGCAAGAAAATGAATATTATGTTCCAGTGGATTCCAGGAAGAAACCTTGAGCCAATTCCTGACGGCATTTTGAGATCATTGAGGGCCAATAAAATGAACTTTAATCCTGAGAAGCCAGAGGTGCTACTGGTGGCTGGAAGGACTGGCCAGGAGTTGAGGGCTCCCTTGTTCAGGTTGGGGTTGTTCTCTGCTTAAAGGGACCACATTCCCTAAGGAAGTTTTGGATGATAGAGGAATCAGGGCCTCCTGTTGGACAAGGGTGCTGTCCTCCAGTTTGGGCTTGGCCGGTGGGGTTGTGAGTAAAGAAGTTCTTGCCATTGTGGTACACGTCCTGTTTATGTACTGCAGTGTGCTGTATGTGGGGCTGCCCTTGAAGAGTGTCTCAAAACTAACATTAGTACAGACTGCTGCAGCAAGAATGCTATCTGGAGTGACTCATAGGGACCATATTTTTCCAGTGTTGTTCCATCTGCACTAGCTTTCGATCTGCTTCCAGGCTTAATTCATGGTGCTGGTGTTGACTTAAAGCACTATTATGGTCTGGGACCTGCCTACCTTAAGGACTGCCTATTCCCTTATGAACTATCTGGCTATTATGATCATCTTAAGGCGGGGGGCCTATTTTGGGTCTCTCCTATCATGTAAGGCTAAGATGGGTGGCAATCCGAGGCCTTCTTGGTCACAGCACCAAAATTGTGGAATTCTGTCCCCATGGAGATTCTTCTGCCCCCCTCTGTTGTCTTCTACCAGCAGGTGAAGACTTTTCTGTTTAAATCGGTATATCTTCACTGCTGCTCCATTTGGTTTATTGTAGCTTCTAGTTTTACATATTTACATTGTTTTTAAAGTTGATGTTTAACGTCTCTTTAGTTGATCGTCACCTAGAACACCTTAATTGGGCAGAAAAGCAGGATACAAAGGGTTGAAATAAATAAAAATCAGTAAACCCGTACTTCAGTGGTAATCGGTGTACTTTCCCACACATTGTGATTTTAAAACATTCTGACTGAGATAGCTTGAGAACTGGGTCGGCATTATAGGTTTGCTAGCTATCCCATATGCTTTGGACAAAAAAAAAAGACATTAATGGTTGGCAGGAAGGCTGGGGAAAGGAGTTTCTGGGCAGAGAACTTGCTTCCAAGCGACCAGGTAGACAACTTTTATAAACTGGATGTGAACGGAGCCTGATTCTTTCAGACTGGCAGGTGAGCAGTAAGATTTATAGTGAACTAGTATCTGGTGTAGACATATTTGCAAGGTGGCTGTGTAAACAGTAAACCTGGGAGTTTCATATTCCTAAAGGGATGTATGAAAGATTAAATGGTGTTCAGACATAGGAGCTGAAATAGGAAATGTACATATAAATGTAAATATGAATGTAGGAAAGAAATCTTCCCACTTCTTTTTTCTCACTCTCAGGCAGCTCAAAGAGATCTCTGACTGGATTCCAATCATCACCTCTTTGTGGAAGAGCAGAAGCAGCGGCCCTCCTGCATGAGCCTCAGGTCAAGGAGATGAGCAAGGAACGGGCTGGATCCTCTTTTCCTTGTCTCATGAGCTTTTCATCTGGTACAAGATGTCAAAATAAGGTGTTGGCTCCTCTCACTTGCATTGCATCTTGCACACATACATACAATTCCACACCAGGACTTAGCTGTTGATAGCAAATGTTTCCTTCTCCTTTCAGGGCCTGGTGTCCTTTGAGGAGGTGGCTGTTTATTTCACAGAGGAGGAATGGGTTCTGCTGGATCCTGGCCAAAGAGCTCTTTACAAGGAAGTCATGCTGGACAATTTTGGGAGCGTGGCCTTTCTGGGTAAGCAAGTCATTGGCAGGTGTGTGAATAGTCTTGAATCACTTGGTGAGCATCCTGAGAACTCTCTGGTAGAGATCCCCACCTATTCCTTATCTTTGTTTTCACAAATGTTGACCCTTAAGATTTCTGGCGAATGAATGATAGTTTGCAGTGTAAACAGTCTTTGTTTAACAAAATCTCAGGTATGACATGTTGGTTTGTATTGCTTTTCCTCCAAGAAGGATCTTGGACCTGCAAACCTGACCTCATCTCTTGGCTGGAGGAAGTGGGCGAGATGTTTGTCCAGGACTCTGACAAAGTGAAGATCTACACAGGTACTTCCTTAGATGTGAAGGGAAGGACCCTTCACTAAGAATTGTGGTTATATTTTGCTCAACACAAAATAAATTGTTCATCTTTGTGGATTTTTCTCATCTCTTCATGTCTGGATCTAAAGCCTGAAATGGACCCAGGTTCTTCTGACTGTGGCTGGGATTGTGGGCTCAATCTTATAAGTCTAATAACTGAACTATTCTCTCCTTTCTTAGTTTCCCTTTGGTGTAGGAAGTCTGTCTGTGTTTATCCAAAAAATACACAAGTGTGAGAGAGAGAAGAAGGGGAGAGTTTTCCACAAGATGGCCTTTGTATCCTAATATGATGTCAAATAACAAGGATTCATTCATTCATTTTTTCCTGTCAAAGAAACTGTTTCCACTCCCATCAATAAAGTAGCCACTGCCTCAAAGCAGAGAAAGCCTTCAGTTCAGTGTTGGTTCAGATCCTTCTGGATAGCCTAATTTATTGTTAAGCTCTAGTCATTAGAGATATATTGGCCTACATTTTTCCTAGAGGAGTTGTCTTCAGTATTTGTAGGTGTAGGCCCTGCCTTTAACACCTAAGTGGTACTAGGAGACTTATCAATCTACTACCACAGGAAAAGGAAGCTGTGTGACAGGAAGGGGAGGAGCTAGAGTTAGGGTGACAGTGGGGTTCTGTGCAAGGATGGGAGATGGTTTTTGCTGGCCTGGAAGGGGCAGCTTCTCCTTTGAAGCTTGCTCTACACAGTAAAAAGAGGTAAAACTGAAATGTAGGTAATTGTTCTTTTTCCTTCACTTTGTAATCTGTACAGAAATGAACAGAATCTTGCCCTAACTGAATGCTTTTCTTCTGGGAACTGAAAAGCAACAACAGGCTGCAATCTCCCACCCCCAATCTGCTCCCCCCCCCTTTCCCCTTACAGAATGTTCTGGCTGAAAGAGGTGCAGAGGTTTCTCTGGGCCTATCTGAGTAAGAATGGTTTACTTACAAATGTTTCTGCTATGTGGTATTTGTTCTATTGGCTTTTACTGGATATCTCTCTGTATTCCAGAAGGAGATGAGGGGGAACCAAGTGCAGTAAATATGGGAAGAAACAAGAAGGTGGAAGAAGAAGCTGGGAATCAAGGCAAGCAGAAGATGGGAAGAAAGCTGAAGAAGAAATCATTTTCCTTTCGAAGCAGAGATCTCCAGGAAACTCTATTTGAAGAGAAACTACATGAGGAAAATAGAAGGAATAAAAACCGTGTGAGTGGGAAAAGATCTGGTTGCAAATCAAGTCCTAAAAACCATCCAAGAATTCACACCAGAGGTAAACGATCTCAATGCTTGCGTTGTAAAAAAAGCTTTAGTTGCATCAAAGGTCTTGCTATTCACAGGAGGAGTCACGCTGTGGAGAAACCATATAAATGCTTGGCGTGTGGAAAGAGCTTCAGTCGGAAAACTGAACTTACATGTCACCAACGGATCCACACAGGGGAGAAGCCATATAAATGCTTGGAGTGTGGAAAAAGCTTTACTCGGAGTGATGGTCTAACTTCACATCAAAAGATCCACACAGGGGAGAAACTATATAAATGCTTGGAATGTGGAAAGAGTTTCAGATGGCGTACAAATCTTACATCTCACCAAAGGAGTCACACAGGGGACAAACCGTATAAGTGCTTGCAGTGTGGAAAGAGCTTCAGTAGGAGCACATATCTTACTATTCACCACAGGATTCACACAGGGGAGAAACCATATAAATGTTTGGAGTGTGGAAAGAGTTTCAATTCCAAGAGAAATCTTGCTTCTCATCACAGGATTCACACAGGAGAGAAACCACATAAATGCTTGCAGTGTGGAAAATGTTTCAGTCACAGCACACAACTAACTGTTCACCACCGGAGTCACACAGGAGAGAAACCATATAAATGTTTCCAGTGTGGAAAGAGCTTTAGTTGTAGCACACGCCTTACCATTCACCACAGGATTCACACAGGAGAAAAACCACATAAATGTTTCCTATGTGGCAAGAGCTTTAGTTGCCCCAAAGGCCTTACTGTTCACCAAAGGATTCACACAGGTGAGAAACCATATAAATGCTCAGAGTGTGGGAAGAGCTTCAGTCAGAGCGCAAGCCTAAATTCTCACCAAAGAATTCACACAGGGGAGAAACCATATACATGTTTGCAGTGTGGCAGAAACTTTGGTCACAGCAAAAGCCTTGCTTCTCATCAAAGGAGTCACACTGGGGAGAAACCATATCAGTGCTTGGAGTGTGGGAAGAGCTTCAGTCGGAACAGAAATCTTACTGTTCACCACAGGATTCATACAGGAGAGAAACCATATAAATGCTCGACATGTGGGAAGAGCTTCAATCAGAGAACAATCCTTCGAATTCATGAAAGGATTCACACAGGAGAGAAACCATATAAATGTATGGAGTGTGGAAAGAGTTTTTGTCAGAGCGGAAGCCTTACTTCTCATCAAAGGATTCACACTGGGGAGAAACCATATAAATGCTTAGAGTGCGGAAAGAGCTTCAGACAGAAAAAAATCCTTAGTGTTCACCAAAGGATTCACACTGGGGAGAAACCATTTCAGTGCTTGGAGTGTGGGAAGAATTTCCGTCATAGTGAAAGCCTTACTTCCCACCAGAGGATTCACACAGGGTAGAAATGTATAAATGGCACTAATCCCAATCACAGAAAAATCACATTCGCTATCTTCTCTCACATCAGAAAAGCCATATAAATGTCTGATTGTTTGCAAGTTTTGTGCCTGCTTAGACACCTGGGAAAGTGTGTAAGAAACTGTGGAGGAAACTTGAAGCAGGACAGCAGTGTTTTCTTCTGCTTTTCATAAACTTCCCTTTTGATTATGGCCACTTCACACTAATTACATTTGTTAGAAATTGGATTTCTTTTGTGGGTTTGCTCTGATTGGGATACCAACAGTGTCAAATTGGTTGATCAGTTATGGAAACTGGAACTTTTATTTTGTACTGAAGATTGGCTGAGGCAAGTCTAGTGTGTCAATGAATAAATAATTTTTACAGACAAGAGAGAGAAAAAGCATCTATACAAGAGGTTTTTATTCAACAATGTCAACTGTTAATTAGAGACTTATACTTCTCTCATTATTTCCTGCATGCTGGTTTTTCTTTTTGTTTATATTTTTCTGCATACATTTCAGATTTATAAATGTTGTAACAAAATAGTTCTGAAAGTTGCTTGAGTAAAGAGTTATGGACTGTGGACTATGGTACTGTGTATTAGTTCACACTGTTGCTGTAAGTAGGATTGTACTGAGTAATTTTTAACATTATTTAATGCATCATAGTACTTATGCTTTGTGCCAGTGCAGTTTCCAATTTCTGAGTGGTTCCAGATTTCTACAGTCCAAATCCTATCATATTTTTAATTGGATGTCCCATCCTGTTGCTTGTGGTGACTTACTCTGTAATCCACTGGGTCACAGTGAGAAAGGTGGACTGTAAATAAATAAATGGTCTGGTCTCAAAGAGATCTATCAATAAAGGGACAGGGAGGGACTATAGACTTTACTACTATTGATGTAAGTATGATAGACCATAGACTCTGCTACTGGTGCTATAAGTATGATCTTACTAGGTAGTTCCTATGTTGTTTAGTATGTCAGTTTTAGCATTGATTATGCTCTGTTCCAGCATTTCTTCAGCTCTATATTGGATTTCCACTGGTTTTAAATCTTTGCAAATTTGCATGTATATACCCATTCTGTGTGTATTGAAATGTCTTTGATATTGATTGTGGTGACTCACTGTGTAATCCTCGTTAGGTCTCAGTGAGAAAGGCAGAATATAAATAACATGAATGAATGAATGAATGAATGAATGAATGAATGAATGAATGAATGAATGAATGAATGAATGAATGAAGTTGCTGTATTTTGATAGCGGTAGCTTATTTCACTGAGTTTGAATAGAGATTTGTTCCATTAAAGTGGCTGTAGTTTGCCGCTGGATGGGGTAGCCCCCTCTACACTTTAAGAGAAAGCAGGAAGGAGTAGAAAGTAGAGTTTGGACTCTCAGATGTTCAGAAGAATAAAATAATCTAAATCCCACCTGCTTCAAGCAAACAGCCAGTTGTGGGCATCAGGAGGACAGAGGGTTTCAGTGGCTGCTGCTGAGCGTGCTTTGTTGAAAGTGATGAAGCTCCGTCATATTCAGCTACATAATCTGTACGTGGTGCTGCAGGTCCCTGAGCAACAGATGGTTGAGCATACTGGGAGGAGGAAACCATCTCACTGTGGCTGCTCTTTCTTAGGTGCTGGTGAGGCTAGGCTTGTCTTCTTCCTGGAAAGGAGTTTCCTTTTACTGCACTTGAAATAAAATGTGTTTGACTGTGTTTATACGTATTCATCCAGTTGCTGCTGCCTTCTGATTTATTTACTTTATAGTCTGCCTCTCTCATTGATGCTCAGGGTGGATTACAGGATATTAAACCATACAGCTGGACAGCATAAGACAACCAGTGAACACTACAACCCTACTATATAAAAAGATGTGTTCCAGACAACTCACCTGCTACCCTGGTGCACCAGCAGAGGGCGCTGTCACGGTGGGAAACCCAAGCTGGGATCAGGAGCAGAGCGAGTGGCAATGCCCACCCCCCGCCTTCACCTGGCCGGGATCAGGAGTGGAGCAAGTGGCAATTCCTGCACCCCCTTGCCATCACCCGGTCAGGATCAGGTGTGGAGCAAGTGACAATGCCTGCACCCCTCCCTCCACTTTCACCAGCCATGGAGCAGGTGGCAGTGCCCGCCCCCGCCTTCACCAGGCCGGGATCAGGAGTGGAGCTGGTGGCAGTGCCTGCCTGCTCGCCCTCCCCTTTGTAGAGCCCATTGTATTTTTTCCACAATGGGGTTTGTTGCTAGTAGGACAGAGAACAATGCAGACCACAAACTATCTGAGGCAGGGTCTACTAGAAACAATATAGACAGCGGGTTGCAGGCATAAGACAATGCAGTAAAAAGCAACTGATACCACAATGTCATTGCAATATCATTACGCTGGACTACAATCCTATTGCAGTATAAAGGTGTCCTCCTGGACTGTTCTGTTTTGCTTCAACTCTGATCCCCTTTCTAAAAAATGCCCTCTTGGACATTAGTGTTGTGCATATACTGCAGAAATGTGGGAGCCTTCCTGCCCTCCTCAGGAAGGTTGTTCCACAAGGGAGGAGCCGCCCCTGAGAACGCACGTGAGTGAGCAGTCGATCTCACCCATTTGCAGGTCGGCAACTTTAGAGGGCTTCCCTTAGATGAGCGGAGCTGTCACAGGGGAGCATAGAGGGAGAGGAGAGCCTGCAGCTATGCAGTTTCTGGGCTTTGTAGGTGATAAACAGAACCTTGAATTTGGTAACTGGTAACCGTGGAGTGTTTGCAGAGTGACTGTGACATACCTACTTCTGCCTGAAGCCAAACAGTAACCAGTTTCAAATTGTTCATCCAAAATCCTGCAGCCACAGCAGTAAGGTACTGTAGTATCATCCGGCAATTTGGATAAAGAAATATAGAGCTGGATGTCAGCAGCATATTGGTGACAAACCTACTCCAAATCCACAACTGATTTGTCCTAATGGCTCTACACAGAGATTGAATAGCATGGGGGATATGAGGTCTCTCCTGGACGACACTTGGTCTTCAGTAGCAACCCTCTGTGACTTGCCCCAACGAATGTTTTAAGCCAATCCAAAACCAATCCCTTAACCCCTATTTTCTACCTTCCACAAGGTGGCATGGTCCACGATGTTAAAACGCTTCTGATAGGTCCAGTAAAAGTAACAGAGAAAAATGGGAGAGTGTTGTGTGTATTTTAACAGTTGTCACAATGGCCTCTTTCTGTAGTGGAAAAAATGAAATATGTGACGTTATATGTTATGTTGTAGTTTGAAAATTCTGATAAAGACAACTGGATTACATGATCGGAAAAATGCAATAAAAAGTAGAGTAATACAATAAGCTATACAAGAAAAAGGGAAACTGCCTAAAATTTAGAACCCTGTTTTGCTTTAGTTTTTGAGGAATGATAGATATGTGGGAGCATTCCTGATATCCCCAGGCAGGCCATTCCCCAGGGAGGAGTCCCCACAGAGAATGCTTGGGCACAAGCAACTGTTGATCTTGTCCCTTTGCAGAGTAGAAGCTTCATTCATTCATTCATTCATTCATTCATTCATTCATTCATTCATTCATTCATTCATTGTCCGCCTTTCTCACTGAGACTCAAGGTGGATTACATAGTGTTAGATTAGTACAATCAGCAGCAAGGACAAGGGTGGGCATTTCCATACAGTGTCAAGGACATTTCTGTAAACCATGTCATAGGGTAGAAGAATACAAGTTATCAGAGACATAGCATTAGCAAGGATCTAATTCAAGGTTGAAGGACTGCTGAAACAACATAATCCTAGGATTGACATTAGACAACATGAAGCACAAGCAGTATATACGAGTACATATTCAAAGCAACAGATAATATGTAAAGATTCCCAACTCATTGGCAAAACATCCGAGACCCCCTCCCTACAATACTGCTCTATCTGAGTAAAAAAGCCTTTTTGGATAATTCAGTTTTGCATTGTTTGCGGAAAGCCAAGAGCGTGGGAGCTCTCCTGACCTCCTCAGGCAGGCTGTTCCATAGGGTAGGGGCCACCACAGAGAAGACCCATGTATGGGCTGCAGTTGATTTTGCCCATGTGCAGGCTGGCACCTGCAACAGACCCTGTTCAGATGAGCGAAGCTGCTGTGGAGGGATATAGGGAGGAAGGTGGTCCCGTAGATATGTTGGGCCAAGGCCATGAAGAGCTTTGTATGTAATAACCAGCACTTTGAATTGAGCACGGTAGCTGATGGGTAGCCAATGGAATGACTGCAGGATGGGAGTGACGTTCATGCTCCTGCTCACTCCTGCTAATAGTCGAGCTGCAGCATTTTGCAGAAGGCTTTGCTCAGAGGGGTGCAGTTGCAGCAGGATACTTTAGAGTCTGTTTCTGTGTTCATAAATTCATCTCTATCCATTTGCTTTTGCGGTTTTGCTTTCTTTGGATCCCCAGGATTTTAATGATCCCCCCCCACCCAGAGCCCCCACATGGGGGTGGGGAAAGGTACACTTTACCCTGGCCTGGAGGTCAAGAAGGGCCTGACTAGGGTACCAGTCCCTTTGTGGGGGTGAGGAATCCCCTGTTCCCAGCCTCTGGCCCCCTACCACCTCTCCTGGCCAGCAGGGAGAAAAAGTGTGGGAGTGGGCCTAGAATGATCACAGCTTGTGCTCTGGAGCACTTCCTTGTTGTGCCGGGAATGAGGTCATTCCTGGCACGACACAGAAGTGATGGGGTGCATGCGGGGCTGATTTGATAAAAATTGGCCTTCTCTAGTGTTCGGGGCTGATTTCTATCAAATCAAATCTGCCTTGCACAAGATCTTGTAAAGTGTGGCAGCATGTCCACCACCAGCACGATGGATGATGTAATCTGAGGAAGTGCTAGCATGCCTCACTGGGAGCGTGCCCACTGCGTGCTTGCCCTGGTAGCCTGCCAGTGGCGGGTGATCACTGGGTGGTTTGTCACCTCCTGCCAATCACCAGTGGTTGGCAGGCAATGGGGCAAAACTGGGAATCTGAGTGCTTCCCACAACCTCCCTGTCCCCACTTTGAATCCTGGGGGACCCGGCAACCCTAGGCCCGGGACAAGCTGCAATCCCTATTACCATGAAGGAAAAATTGAGGATAAACCAGAGGACATTTATAGAAACCTATTTCCTTGTATTTATGTATCTGCTGTCCAGATCTTATATGGGATTTGCTGAAGACAATTAGAAGCTGTGTTAGATTAGCGGGACTTCCTGTTTGGGATCCATGGAGGTCTAACGCAGCTCCACTTGCGGAGCTGACCGGACTGCCGTTTTAACCGGCCGGCGGGGTGAAAATAGCCCGGGCCGACTGCTCTCAGGCGGGGAGCAGGCAAAGAACGCTCAAGACCCTAGGGTGAGCTAGATCTCGGACGAGGGGGGGCTCTACACAACGGGTCCCCTCCCGATCCTTGAGGTCCCACCTTGCGACGGGTCGGCTATAATCTCTGCGGCAGTTTTGGGGCCAATTCGGCTGGCATAAGACCTACATACCCAAGCTTCGATTGGGGGAAGAAGCTGAGAGGAGAACTTAAAATCGAAACAGCGATTACAACCCGAGAAAAGTGAAGAGAAGGTAAAGATCATTATCTTCTGAGACGGGACAGATTGATAAAAACAGAGAGGAAAAAAAGTAGATTTTTAAACTGCAACAGACTAGTGAAAAGGAGGGGAAGACTCGGCAGGAATTGAATTTAAAAAGAGACTAAGTTTAAAGAAGTTATTAAAGAAATGGGACTATTGTTTTGAATACCTGTGGCTTTGGAGCTGTGAGAAAAAGACACCATCGCGAGATCTGCTGTGGGAAGACGGGAGACAGGAAGTGCGTAATAACAATAGAGTGGCTGGAGAGAAGCGGCCCTTGCTGGAGGGCACGAAGTAGGGAATCGCCATTTTTGAAAGGGGAAGGGTCGCGGCTTCAGCGGAAGAGGAAGTAGGCCATCTTGGATTACAAAATCATAGAGAAACCATAGAGAAAAGACGCCCGACATTTTGGACTCTTTAAAATTTAATTTCTATAAGAAGACCGGGACATTTAAAATAGAAAAACGTTAAATTTTACGCCACGGAGTTAAGGAAGAGAGCGGATTCGTGGGAGCGAGCTAAAGCAAGCCCCATGATGTCAAAAAAAGAGTGGCAATCGGCAATAGAAAACCTGGATAAAAACCTGGACAAAAAACTTTTAGATATGATTAAAGAACTTAAGGACACGAAATTGGAGCTGATAAAAGAGGTTAAAGAGGTTACACAGACAGTAAAATCGGAGCTGTCAGAAGTGAAAAAAGGTATGGAAACAATACGAAGTGAATTACAAGGAACGCAGCAGAGAGTTAAAACAGTAGAAGACGCGATGGAGAATTTAGCAGACACGCAACAAACAGAGATGAGATTGGTGAAGGGGAGAATGTCAGTTGCAGAAACTAAACATATGGAGAAGCAGCTACGTTTTCGTGGCTTGCCAGAAGTGGAAGGAAAGTCAGCGCAAGAACAGATGACTGAGGTGTTGGCTGAGTACCTGGGGAAGGAGGAGGAGGAAGTTGTGGCTATCCTAGATGTGGCATACCGTGTGAATTCGAGAATAGCAACCCAGAGGAAACTACCAAGAGATGTGATTGTGCAGTTTACAACACGAAATATGAAAGAGAGGATTGTGACAAAACAGTTTCAAGATCCATTGGAGATTGATGGCAAGACGATTATTATAATGAAGGAACTGCCCAGATCAGTGTTACTGGACCGGAAAAAATATAAAGTGCTAATTCAGATTTTGAAGGACATGAAAATCAGGTACAGATGGGAGTTACCGGAAGGAGTGTCCTTTGAGTTTGGAGGGGCCAAAAAACGCATCAGATCTGAGCGAGAGATGGAGCGATTTATTAAGGACAATGAAAAAGACTTACCAACAAGATCATGAGTATGGAGTGTAAAGTATTATCTTGGAATGTAAATGGACTAAACTCACCGAATAAGAGGAAAAATACTTTTCACTGGCTACTAAAACAAAAATGTGACATTGTTTGTTTGTAAGAGACCCATATCAGAAAGCAGGATGTAAAATATTTAAAATCTGGAAAACTGGGCAAAGAATTTGTAGCGGCCTCCAACAAGAAAAAAAGAGGAGTGGTGTTGTACATAAAAGAGGAGCTACAGCCAAAATTTGTTATGAGAGATGTGGAAGCTAGATTTGTAGCAGTGGAATGTATTTGGAATTTAAAGAGAGTGTTGGTAGTCGGACTTTATGCACCTAACGGTGCAAAAGAAAGCTTCTTTGAGGATTTAAGGAAGCATTTAGACGATCTTGCATATGACCAGATAATTCTTGCTGGAGACTTCAATGGAGTGACAGACTTGGAACTAGACAAAAAGACTACAACGGCACAAAAGAAAAGAGGACTATTACCAAAGCTTTTTTTGAGTTGATTCAACAAGAGACTCTTGAAGATGTATGGAGGAGAGAATATCCTAAAAGCAGACAGTTTACTTTTTATTCTGCAAGGCATTCTACATTATCAAGAATTGATATGATCTGGGCCTCAAAAGACTTAGCATTATGGACTAAGGAGGTAGAAATAATGCCTATGGTAGGCTCAGATCACAACCCAATTATGTGGAAATTTGGAAAAAAGAGAAAAAGGAAAGCATGGAGAATAAATGAGGACTTGTTACAGGAAAGAGAGAATATGGAAATACTGAGAAGAGAGACAAAGTTTTTTATACAATACAACGTGAATAAAGAAGTACCAACCAATAAAGTTTGGGATGCTTACAAGGCGGTTGTAAGGGGCATACTAATGGACTTAAATGGTAGAGCAAGAAAGAAGAATGAGGAGAAAAGACAAGAGATTGAGGAGAAAATAAAAGCCAAAGAAATACAGCTAAAAAAGAGACCAGGGAAAAAGAAGGTATACCAGGAAATTAAAATACTTCAAGAACAGCTAACAGCAATGAGCAATAAAGAATTGGAGTGGAATCTCAAAAGACTGAATCAAAAAGCGTTTGAGGGTGCTAATAAACCTGGGAAGTACCTGGCATGGCAATTGAAGAAGAAAAGGGAAAAGAAGATAATAAATAAAATTTGCGAAGATAACAAAACGTATTTGGAGCAGGCTACCATTAGTAGAGCCTTTTATAAATTTTACGCTAAGCTGTATAATAAAAAAGAAGTAAACAAAGAATCAATAGCGTCATATTTGGAGAAAACCAAACTTCCAGAAATCTCGGAAGCTTGGAGAAATAAGTTGAATAGTGAAGTAACTGACGAGGAAATAAGTAAGGCAATACAATCTGCAAATCTAGGAAAGGCGCCAGGGCCAGATGGACTTACGGCTAAATTCTATAAGACAATGGCTAATGAACTGGCACCATTCCTAAAAGAGGTGATGAATGGGGTTTTAAGGGATCAAAGGATTCCAGAAACTTGGAGTGAAGCGAATATATCATTGATCCCAAAAGAGGGCCAAGACCTGACTAATGTGAAAAATTATAGACCTATATCGCTACTCAACAATGACTATAAAATTTTTGCGAAGATATTGGCGGAGAGATTGAAGGGGTGGCTCTCGGAAGTCATAGAGGAGGAACAAGCAGGCTTTTTGCCAGACAGACAAATAAGAGACAACTTAAGGACAGTGATCAATGCTATTGAATATTATGACAAGCGTTGTGACAAAGAGGTTGGTTTCTTCTTTGTAGACGCTGAAAAAGCGTTTGACAATTTAAACTGGGACTTTATGTTTGCCACTATGGAAAAGCTACAATTGGGAGAAAGATTCATCAGAGCAATTAAGGAAATTTATAGAGACCAGACTGCAGCAATCGTGGTGAATGATGAATTGACCAAGAAATTGACGATAAGTAAAGGAACAAGACAAGGTTGCCCGTTATCTCCATTGTTGTTCATTTTAGTATTGGAGATTCTGATGATACAAATACGTCAAGATGATGAAATTCGTGGAATAAAAATAAAGGACTATTCATACAAGGTCAGAGCATTTGCGGATGACATAATGTTAATTGTAGAGGACCCATTGGAGAACATGCCAAGAGTGATAGATAAGATCAAGGAGTTTGGAGACTTGGCAGGTTTCTTCATTAACAAAAAGAAGTCAAAGATATTATGCAAAAATATGACTAAGCAGAAACAACAATTGTTAATGGAAACAACGGATTGTGAAGTAACAAGTAAAGTGAAATATTTGGGAGTCGAATTAACTGCAAAGAACATAGATCTATTCAAAAACAATTATGAAAAACTATGGACTCAGATAGAGAGAGACTTGATTAAATGGAATAGATTGAATTTGTCATGGTTGGGCAGGATTGCAGCAGTTAAGATGAATGTGTTACCAAGAGTAATGTTTTTGCTACAGACAATACCAATCATCAGAGACTCCAAACAATTTGAAAAATGGCAGAGGAAAATATCAGATTTTGTTTGGGCAGGCAAGAAGCCTCGAGTGAAAGTGAAAGTTTTACAAGATGCAAAGGAAAGAGGCGGAATGCAACTGCCCAATCTGAGACTTTATCATGATGCAATCTGCCTAGTTTGGTTGAAAGAATGGATGACATTAAAGAACAAGAAACTATTAGCCCTAGAGGGATATAAAAAAAATATTTGGATGGCACGCATATTTATGGCATGACAAAGTAAAGGTCAACTCGATGTTCCTGCATCACTTTGTTCGGAGAAGTCTATACATAATCTGGAAGAAGTACAGAATTTATCTACAAGAAGGAACCCCTTTGTGGGTGGTTCCATATGAGGTGATAGACCCGAGAGCTGTTGATAATGAACAACAATGTTTAACGTATAAAGAAATAACTAAAACTGAAGCATCCAAACTTAGAATAAAGACACAAGAGGAACTATCACCTAACTACGATTGGTTCCAGTATAGACAGATCAGAGACTTATATAATTCGGACTCTGTAAAGGGAGGTATACGAATAGAGAATTCGGAACTAGAGCAGACCCTTCTTAAAGAAGATAAGAAAAGAATATCCAAGGTATACCAAGTACTGTTGAAGTGGTATACCGAGGATGAGATAGTTAAAACACAAATGGTGAAATGGGCTATAAACTTTAATAAAGAAATAACAATGGAGGCATGGGAATACTTGTGGAAAACTACAATGAAGACAACGACATGTATTAATATCAAAGAGAACATTTACAAAATGATCTATCGTTGGTACATGACACCAAAGAAGATTGCGCTAGGGAATTTGAATACTTCTAATAAATGCTGGAAATGTAAGAAGCATGAGGGCTCCCTCTATCATATGTGGTGGTCGTGTGAGGTAGCCAGGCAGTACTGGGGGGAAATAATAAGAGAAATGAGTGAAATTTTACAATTTCAAATTAATAAGAACCCAGAACTCCTGCTACTGAACTTGGGAATGGAGGGAATTCCAGCCCAACACAGGACGTTGATATTTTATATGACAGCAGCAGCTAGACTTTTGTATGCGCAAAAATGGAAAGTACAAGAAGTGCCAACTATTGAAGATTGGACTTACAAATTGCTGTATATGGCTGAAATGGACAAGATGACAAGAAAACTGAGAGATCTGGACTCAGGGCAGTTCAACACAGACTGGGAGAAGCTGAAACAATACCTGGAGAAGAAATGGGAGGTGGGAGGAAAACTGTGGCAGTTTGAGAACTACTGAAGTATTGAAGTAGAGGGGGGAGACTTTACCGGGGGGAGAAGAGATAAATGTGAATTAATAAGCAGTCAGATTAATAGATTGACATATATATAGATATATATAGGTTAACAAACAGAACATAGAGAAAATAATTAATTATAAGGACTAAATATAAGGAGCGATTAACTAACAATATTTTCTTTTTTTTCTGACAAGTTTTGTACCAAACTGAATGTCTGAAGATATAGATGGGTCAAATTGATTGACTACGTGAGGAGAGATATATAGAACTATTATAAAAAGATAGAATGAGTAATATATATAGAGAATAAGTCAAATTGTTTGATATAAACGAATGTATGATCTATATGGTTTATGATATATAGAAATATCTGAAATTGAAAAATTGGGATAAATTGTTTATCTAAGATGGAAACAAAGACTTACAGTTTGGGCATATAATGTTAAAAATAGTTAAGGATGTACTGCTTAGAATAATGGAGAATATATATTTGTTTTAGATAGAGGAAGCTAATAAAAGTAAGGGAAAGGGGACAAAGGGTTGGAAAGCTGTTGGAAGTCAACAAAAAGGGGGGGGAAAGGGAGGGAGTTAGAGATGAAAAAATTGGGGAAAATTGAATGTAAATGTGGAAATAATGGATTCTAACCCAATAAAAATTTTTCAAATAAAAAAAAAAGAAGCTGTGTTAGATTAGCAATCTCACGCAAAGTTCTGAACTGCTGAGCCTTCTGGGTCCATCATATCAAGAACTACCAGTCCCAGAGTTCCTTTTGCACAGGCAGGAGGGAGAGAGGGGCACCTAGTAGGAAGGGCAAAGCACCGTAAGACAATGGGAGCAAGTGCTGCTTCTGGTAGGATTTGCAGGCCCAAGATACACCTGTCTAATTCACTCACAGTCACAGACACTCACCCTCTCTATTGCCATGTCTGGTGGTGGCTATAAACACTAATCCGGCAGCTAGAAACATTCGAAGGTAAAAGAAAGGGAGCAAAAAGAAGCTAGAGGAAACCAATCTGCTCCAGAATTACTCAATGCAGATATAAATAAAAATCAAGAGTGCACTGTTCACTATTGTACATGCATTCACCAAATCTTGTCAAGAGGGCAGACGTATCTTTTGATATATATAGGAAGAACACACACAAATACCCCCTCTCTTTCATGATCACAATGACAAAACTGACCTCGAACACCCCTCCTCTCCTGTCACTCACCCCCACCCTCAGGGCAGTCTTTGATGGTCTTTTGATATTGTGCAGTAGCAATGGGATTGTCTTGTCCACACAGGAAAATCAGTTCGGAATGATCATAGATCTCTTCATAAGCAAGCACTGCTCTCTGCCCCTGTCTACAAGAGGTCCGGTGGGTGGGTGATTACGGACGGGGCTTTATGTTTCAGAGAGCTACTTAGTTTTTTTTAAAAAACATCATTGGAAGCTACCAAGCACTCACAAAATGGCAGCTTGGTCAGGGGATACTGTCACTGAATGACAGCTTGTACAAAAATCATAGTATTTCCTAGTAGGTCCACAGTGCTCATATGAGAAAACCTTTTTTGGGGAAGGGTTAAAGTGTTGGACTAGGATCTGGGAGACCCAGGTTCGAATCCCCACTTTGCCGTGGAAGCTTGCTAGGTGACTTGGGGGTTGTCAGGCACTCAGCCTAACTTACCTCAATTGGTTGTTGTGAAGAGCAAATGGAGAGGGAAGAATGTGGGAAGGCACCTGGAGTCTCCATTGGAGAGAAAAGTGGAGTATAAAGTGAAGTACAAGAAATACTCAAAGCAACTCCTTCCTCAAACTGTAATTTGCCAGGCAGGCGGGGAAGATACATTTCATGTTTTCTCTGGAAGAGGCAAATAGTTTGCAGCAGGAGGAAATAAGAAGTATCAATCCCGGCCCAGTCCGGAGCAAGATGCGCATGTGGAGCAAGAGGAGGGGATCGGGGCTGTCGTTTCCCCATACAGGGCAAAGACGGATGCAGCACTGAAGGTGAGGGGGGCACTTTTCATTCCCTGGGGAGGCATCAGCATACCGCCAGCCCGACCCCCAGCCCGGTCCGCCTCTCCTGCTCCCTGCCCGTCGCCATTGCGCTTTGCAAAGAACCCTTCGGCAGGGATGCGAGGGCGCCCTCCTGGCTTCGCTTGGGCGGCTGCGTCGGCGGCTCCGCAGAGGCTCCCGTTGGGCTCGGGGGAGGGTCGGGAGAGAAGCGCCTCCTCCGGAGCAGCCGCCGCGGCGGGGCCCCTCGCGGCTCGCCCAAGCGCCCGGCCTTGCCAGCTGTAGCGCCGCCACCCAGCGAGTTGAGTGGGGAACAAAGGCAGGCGCAGGCAGCCTCACCGGGTCCGGAGAGGGAAGGGGAGCGGGCGGAAGCAGCGGGGAAGCAGCCGTCACCTACGGCCGTTCCTCCTCCTATGAGGCGCCCGCTTGGCCCACTGAGAGGGCTTAATCCCAGCCAGGTAAGTAAGTGCGTGGAGGTTTGCTCCCGAGGCCTGAGCAACTGGGCTTGCCAGGGATCGGGCTCTCCCTAGTATCTGAGATTTGTGAAGGCTGCCAAGGGGTTGAAGGTTAAATGGCTAGCCCTCTGCCCACCCACGGCGGACTGAAAATTTTGTAAGCCTAGCCTCCATTTACGGAATTGTGGTGCTGGATGGTTTGGGCCTTCTCCAATTCTTGACTCTCCACATTTTAAAAAAATATATAATTCAAACCTTTTTTTGCGAAACAGTTATAAGGCAGTGCATGGCATAGGAGGATTATTGGGAGTCCCTATATCAATGGGGGGGGGGGACGACGACTTGGTCTCAGCCCCATTTGTAAAAACAATGGTGTTGAGAGTTTTCTTAATGGCAAGGCTGTTGCAAATGTTATTAAATTAATCATGATGAGACTTTTTTTCTTTCTTCAAATTCTAGGTTTGTTGAGGTGATGAATGTGTGTGACTTAATTTGAGGTGCAGGTTTTTTGAGCTGACCTCCTATTTGCAAAATCATGGTGAAAATGGATCACCTGTCAGTGTGACAAAAGCACTTCACCACACAGGTTTAAATGTATTTTAGAACAGGGATGTTAACTCAATGGCTCAGTAGTCACCGTTCATATACTTCACTCAGTCGCCCTGGTCAAACATTACAGTGAATACGCTTACAATGTGTGTGCACCTGTTTGTATGAAACAACCTGGTAACAATCAACATGTGTTCACAAATGTGTTGGGGACCAGTAACTGGTTAAGTGAAAGGTTTCAATCACACATTAAGCTGTACATGTAGCATGAGAATGACTCAATGCATATAAAAAGAAAAATCAAATGTACTTTGTCACAGATTATACATGAGTTCAGTGTAAATTGTGAACAGAGTTAGTGATTGTGAGAAAGCTTTCCTTAAGATTTAATAAAGTTTTATTTGAGAAACACATAACTGGAAAGGTTAAGGAATAAAATTGTAGGTGAGGATAAAATGTAACAGTTTAAACAGTATATAGACTGGACTGATACAAAAATATTCAGGCATCCTTAGGACCCAACAGAGACACTGGCACAGATACAGACTCAAGTAGTGGCCAGGCTACAATTTGGGACTGGTTACAGGGATTGTATTAACCCCAATGCTCAAAAAGCAGCACTGGTGGTTACCCATCTGTCCTCAGGCACAATTCAAAGTGCCAGTTGTTACAGGTAAGCCTAAAAGGCTTGGGGCCAGGGCACTTGAAGGACCATCTCTTCCCATACTGTCCAGCCCATCAGTTAAGATCTGCCTCTTGAGCCCTGCTCTCTCTGCCCCTGCCTTCAGAGGAGAGGTGGGTGACAGCTAGAGGCAGGGCATTTTCTGTGGCGTCACCTCATCTTCATATGATTTCTAACTCACACATGTTTTCAAGTGCACAGCTTTGTCTTCAGTTCTATGCACATGTATCTGAGAGTGGGAATTACATTTGAATAAATATGCATAGGATGATATGGGTCCTAGGTTTCAGAGAGAAGGAAAAGATAATAGGAACTCTTTAGAAGTGAGGATAATTTCATCATTAATGTGGGGCTAAGACAAAAACTAACACAGTTTTATTCTTTAAAAACACAGGACAACCTGTTCTTGATGATTATATCAAAGTTATGAAATTAAAGGGTTTTGTATGAGGCTGGATCAACTTATGCAGCTGAACGTCATGGAGAAATGCCGCGTTCTGCTGTTGAATGCTAACCCAAAAAAACAAAGCCTCTTGCAAATAGAAAACATCATAGAGAGAGGTTCTAAGGCCCCATCTCCAGCAACAGTAGTGTTCAACTTTAATTACAGAGAAGCATTTATATTTTTTTAACATCCAGCTTTATCAAGGGTTCTAGAGAAATTGGAAGCTTGCACGCTGTTCTGTGGCATGTCTGACTCTTCTCAGGCCCTTCCCTCATTCCAGGTACCCAAGGACTGGCTAAGGTTCAGCAGTGGTGGGGGAGAGACATGCACAGAGGTTAGAAGGTTATATAACTATTAATATTAAAATTTAAATATTGTATGTATGTTTTTGGTGGGGTGGCATAAAATAATCATTTGGTTCTTTTAGTGAATGTGGCTCTCTGTGAATCACAGAGTAAGAGCCACTGTCTTAAAGATTTTTTGAGAGTGCTTTAGGCTTTTAACGTGTGTTTATCTTGAATACTAAATTGTGTTGTTTGGAATTGTAATGCAGAAGTTAGTGAGAAAAGAACTGTGATCTAGTTGGTTGAATGGAAAACCCTGCAACCAGGTAGAGAGACCCTTTTAGAGTCTTGGCAGTGGGAGCAGGAAGGGGACAGATGACATGTTTTGGCTAAGGCTGAAGAGTTAGGGGACAAGATTTACGGACGAAGAGAGAGACAAGTTTTTTACTTTTAGAAGATAGCGCAGAACCACACTTGTCTTATATACTCTTCTTTGGGGGTGCAGTCACTAGGAGTAAGCCCTTAACCACTGAAGAGTTCATTTACCTGGGCGCTGATCCTGCTGAAATGGAAGATAACTCTTAGCTGAGTGTATTTTCTGAGATGGTGGTAAAAAGGTTGGGGGAACAAAGTTCCAAAAGAATAGGCAGAAAACTTTGGCAAGTTGGATGAGAATTGGATCCTGGTTCTTCCAGACTGTTATGAGTGGCTGTGTGGGCAGTAAGACTTTTTGTGAGATACTGTTTTTTGCTGACATGTTTGTAAGGTGGCTGCGGCAATCATTCCCAAAAGTCCCACCTCTCCACCTGGGCTCTGAACCAGTCCTTGTGATTTTGGCCTCAAGCAAATCCAAGTGTTAGTCAGCCAATCAGCCCACAGAACTCCACTGGATGGGAAGGGTGAGCCACCCTCATGTTAAAAAGGGAGAGAGAAAAACTTCTCAGACAGGGAATTTGGGGCTCTAGATAAGAGCATCAGTTTAGCTAGGGTTTTATTGGGCTTTTATTTGGGATTTGGAGTTGGCTTAGGGAAGAAAGCTTGTTTTCTTGAGACAAATAAGCATCTATTAAGGGCCCCAAATACCATACTTACTTGATTTCAATGGGCTTACACTGGAGTAACTCTTTTTAGGATTGCACTGTTAGTTTTGTAGGTTCTGGGGATGGGAGGGCAACCTTGAACCTGAGGAGGATCTTGTCAGTTGTAACAGGTTCCAGTGAGACCTCGTAAGTTGAGATACTGTTTGGAGAAAGTGGATCCAAATCTCCCTCAGTTTTTTTTTTTTACATTAACCGAGACTGAGTTACAAAGTAATCACTTTCATTGGGAAAGTTTGTAACTTCTGGGGGTGAAGTTGAGAGTCAGTTTCAATTGATAGACTGAAGGAATCCGCACAAGACATTTACCTTATTAAATACTTTATTTTCTGTTAAATATATATTGTTATCTCCATCTGAGTCTTGTCTGTCCAGTCAAATATCTGTGGAAAAAAGGATTCCTGTTTACCTCATAAATAATTACAATATTATTCTTTGGGGGCATGGAGATTAGACACTGTTATCATTTTAACCCAAACTTGTGTCACCCATTTACCTGATAGTGGGCAGTTAGGGTTTAAAAAGAGACAAAGAGAAGCCAGAGTGTGAGATTGGTCATTTTAAGAAAAGGGTCCGACTCCATACTGCTGCAGACCTGAGGTGTATCACTACATTATAAATAATACTATATAAATAATATAGAGTTGAAATAGGAATTGTGAATATGAGACAAATCTTCCCATTTCTGTTCTTCACAGGCTGCAAAAAGGTATCACTGACTGGATCTAGATTGCCATATCTTTCCAGAGCAGTGGAAACAGCTGTTCTGAATAACAAATCTGGTCATGGAGATAAACAAGGAACAGTTTGGATCCTATTTTTTTTCTCATGGAAGCCTTTCAGTTGATGCAAGATGTCAAAGCAAGGTAGGCTGTGAACTCCACTTCCTTTTCCCATGTAAAGCATCTCGTCCTGCGTGTGAATATAAAGTTACCCAACTGGATTTATTTGTTGATAGCAAGTGCTTTTTTTTCCAGGACTCCATGTCCTTTGAGGATGTGGCTGTGTATTTCACAGAGGAGGAGTGGGCTCTGCTAGACCCTGTTCAAAGAGCTCTTTACAGGGAAGTCATGCTGGAAACCTATGGGAATGTGGCCTCTCTGGGTAAGCAAATAGCTGGCTGCTGGGTAGATGGTCCTGAGTTATTTTATGAGAGTCCTGAAAATTCCCTGGTAGAGATCCCTATCTGTTCCTTATCCCTGTGCCCCCAGATTTCAGTTCTTCAAAATCACTGGAGAACGTATGTTTACACTATAGAATTATCCTAGTTTAACATAGTGTCAAAGATGTGACTAGTTGGTTTATGTTGCTTTTCATCCTAGAAGAATCTTGGATGTGCAAACCTGACATTATCTCCTGGTTGGAGGAAGCAGGCAAGATGTTTGTCAAGGACCCGGAGGAAGTGAAGAGCTCCACAGGTAACTTCCTTAGATGTTCAGGGAGAAGGGTTACAAATTTTGTTTCATAGATCCAGAGGAGTTAGCCGTGTTAGTCTGTAGTAGCAAAATCAAAAAGAGTCCAGTAGCACCTTTAAGACTAACCAATTTTATTGTAGCATAAGCTTTCGAGAATCAAGTTCTGACGAAGAGAACTTGATTCTCGAAAGCTTATGCTACAATAAAATTGGTTAGTCTTAAAGGTGCTACTGGACTCTTTTTAAATTTTGTTTCAGTGTCTGAGAGAATTGCAGTTATATATTGTTCAACCCAGAGCATGTCCATTGCTCTGTCTTTATGGATTCATGTCATCCCCTCATGTATGGATCTAAAGCTGAAATGGACCCAGGTTCCTCTGATGCTGGCTGGGATTGTGGCCTCAATGACTGAATATTTTCTCCTTCCTTAGATTCCATGTCCCTCTGGAATGATGAGTCTCTCTTTCTTTGTCCAAAAGAAGACATAACTGTGAGAGAGATCAAGATGGAGAATTTTCCACAGGAAGGCCTTTCATCAGAAGATGTGCTGGAGTTTTTCCTGGAAAGATCTGAAGAGAAGATTAGCTTCCCAGCAGAGGCGGCTGAGAGTGAGTTTTCTTTGTGGCAATATCAGAAAGAAGTATAACCTGGAAGGATTTCTTTTTTCCCCCTCTCAAAGCTGATGTATTAACTGGCGTAAATGCTTAGAAAGACTGAAAATTATAGACAGTATTTTAAAACATGATTGAATAGCATTCTACAATATAATACAGACAAACATTTTTACAGAATGTATCTTGATAGTTAAAGCTTGGTAACTTGCTAAAGCACTTCTCATCTGAATAACAAATTCCAGTAGATATTTAGCTGGGTCACATCCTGGGCCTTTTGTAAGTCCAACTACTATATATAATTCTCTGAGCTTTTCTGATCACTTTCACAAGGGCCTGTGCTCTTCCTCCAGTGACCAACACTGCTGCAGTAATTGCATTTAGAAATGTCACCTGGTGGTTTGGTAGCTCTACAACAGGTTTAAATGGTGAAAAAAATCAGGAGATCATTATGTTAGTACTGCCAGCAATTTTTCTTGTTGTTCTCCAGAATGGTTGAGGCCTAGGACACTGCTGTCACACATGTTGAAACAAGGCAATGCCTTGACTACAACACCAGCAATTAACAAGTTTTCGTGTTACATATCTTTGCAGTTTTGAGTGGTGAAAAATGCATTTGGACTGCCATCTTTCGAACATTCTCTTTTAATAATAAACTTACTGTAAATGCAGACCTTTTAGTTATCAGATACATTCACATCATTGTCTACATTATAACCCTAGGCTCTGTTCCGAGTGTTTACAGAATTTTCAAAACTATCAAAGGTTGTCAACCCATTCCTTAGTCTAAGACAATTTGTAACTGTAATTGCATATTGAAAGAGAGTCATTCCTCCTTTTACTGCATGGGTGCCAGAGAACAAAACACCTTTTTATTTTGGATAATGTTTCAGCATCTGATCAAAGCAGTTCCCTCCCAGAGTTTAGAGTCGGCCATCTTGAAGGCAGAATTAAATTTTTCAGCTCTAGTCCCTGAGGCTAACAGAGACATTGGCGAGGACAATTTGAATTCATATTTGGACCAGATTCTCAAGGTTTGTTTGTTTTATTTACTTCATTTATGCCCCACCTTTCTCTTCAATGGGGATTCAAAACAGTTTACATTGTTCTCCTTTTTTCCATTCTGTCCGCACAACGCCTTGAGGTAGGTTGAACTGAAAGTGTGGGACTGGCCCAAGGGCACCCAGCAAAATTCCTTGGCAGAGTGGAGATTTGAAC
This sequence comes from Eublepharis macularius, assembly GCF_028583425.1. NCBI lineage: Eukaryota > Metazoa > Chordata > Lepidosauria > Squamata > Eublepharidae > Eublepharis > Eublepharis macularius. Next base: position 165,192,596 of record NC_072793.1, on the reverse strand, counting down.
CTGGATCTCCCACAGTGTAGTCTGACACACTAACCATGACACCACACTGGCTCTCTTTAGCGTGCGCTTGTTGGGCACAAGGGATTCTAGTCTTGTTTTCCCTTTTAGCCGTTAGTAAGGCATTCAAAGTGGCCTTAATATACTCTTCTTCAATAGATTTTAGAGAAGTACCATTTGCCCCTATCTGAAACTAGCTGACAGCCCAGACTAAATTAGCTGCTTCATAGTAAGTAGTAACTTTTCATGTTTGGGACCGTGACCCCCTTCCCAGTTTGTCCGTCTTTCATTCCTTATATTGGGATTTTAATTCTTGTCTTTTCCTAAGTAAATTCAGAAAAGAGACTCTGTGTATCTCTTACACATGTTTCCAATATCTTGATTAGCACATTTGGAAACAAGTAGAATGACCTTTGAGAATTAACATCCTTAATGCATTGATTTTCCCCCAAAAGGATCGTCTCAACTGAGACCAGAAGTGCAATTTCTCTTTTGTACTATTGATTACAGGAATATAATTCAGCCTAAAGAAGTCTTAATTAGCATTTGACAGAGACATACTCCAGTATTTCACAGTATTTTTCTTCCTTCATTTAAGTTGTTGGATATAGCAATCCTTTGGTATATTCTGAAATGTCACATTGTAAATAAGTTGCTCCAATGTACATGTTAATTTTATATTCTGAGAGTGCACCATATTCTTTTATCACCTCTCTCAGTGTCTAATCAGATCTTAATATGTCTGTAAGAAATATATCTATATAACAACAACAACATTTGATTTATATACCGCCCTTCAGGACAACTTAATGCCCACTCAGAGTGGTTTACAAAGTATGCCATTATTATCCCCACAACAAAACACCCTGTGAGGTGGGTGGGGCTGAGAGAGCTCCAGAGAACTTTATTATATTATATATTATATTATATTATATTATATTATATTATATTATATTATATTATATTATATTATATTATATTATATTATATTATATTATATTATATTATATTATATTATATTATATTATATTATATTATATTATATTATATTATATTATATTATATTATATTATATTATATTATATTATATTATATTATATTATACATAGCTCACGTATCAGAGTCTCAGTGGGAAAGGTGGTTATAAACAAAGTAAATTATTTATTTATTTATATTATGCCTTTCTCACTGAGACTCAGGACGGATTACATAGTGTGACTTTAGTACAATTAGTGGCAAGGACAAGGGCAGGCATTTCCATACAGTGGCAAGAACACTTTCATAAACAATGTCATAGGGTAAATGAATAGTTTCAAGAACATTTCCATAAACAGTGTCATGGGGTAAAAGAATATAAGTTTGCAAAGATACAGTATTAGCAAGGATCCAGTATGGGGTTGAGGAATTGCTGAAACAGAACATAATCAATTCTAGGACTTACATTGAACAACATAAAGCACAGGTAGTATATAGGGCTACATATTTAGAGCAATAGGTAATATGGTTCCTAACTCATTAGCAAAACATCTGTGACCCCTTTCCTACAATCCCACCCTCTTAGCTGAGAAAAAAAGGCCTTTTTGAATAATTGTTTTGCATTGTTTGCGGAAAGCCAGGAGGGTGGGGGCTGTCTTGACCTCCTTAGGCAGGCCGTTCCATAGGGTAGGTGCCACCATAGAGAAAGCCCATGAACTGGCTGCTGTCGATTTTGCCCATGTACTGGCTGGCACCTGCAAGAGACCCTGTTCAGATGAGCGAAGCTGCCATGGAGGAACATAGGGAGGGAGGTGGTCCCATAGGTATGCTTGACCAAAGCCGTGAAGAACTTTGTATGTAATAACTAATACCTTGAACTGAGCTTAGTAAACGATGGGTAGCCAGTGGAGCGACTGTAGGATGGGAGTGATGTTCATGCTCCTGCTTGCTCCTGATAACAATCGAACTCCAGCATTTTGCACTAATTGGAGCCTCCTAGTTTACTTAGATGGGAGGTCAATGTATAGAGCATTACAGTAGTCAAGCCTTGATGTTACCATAGCATGGATCTAAGTGACCAGGTCAGCCGTATCAAGATAAGAAGCCATCTTCCAGGCTAGAGTGAGGTTGTAGAAAGCATTTTTTGCCGCTGCCTTAACTTGTTTTTCTAGTAGTAGTGCTGGATCCAGTATAACCCCTAGGCTCTTAACTGAATCTGCAAGGGTCAGATGAACTCCATCGAAAATGGGGAGTACAATGTCCTTCAAGATCTCTGCCTTCCCAACAAGCATCACTTCAGTCTTGTCTGGGTTCAATTTCAATTTGTTATTTTTCAACCATTTCACCACGGCTGTCAGGCAGCGATCTAAGATTTCCACTGCATCCTCCGGGGACCTGGATAGTGAGATATAGAGTTGGGTGCCATCTGCATACTGATGGCATCCAACTCCATAGCTGTGAATGAGTTCTCCTAAAGGCTTTACATAGAGGTTGAATAACATGGGAGATAAGATTGCGCCCTGCGGAACCCCACAAGATAGTTCCCATTCTAGAGATAGCTGATCTCCAACAACAACCCTTTGAGTCCGCTCCAAGAGAAACTATTTAAACCAGTCCAGGGCACATCCTTTGATGCCCAATTCTGTTTCTAAACGCCTCAATAGGATGGCATGGTCTACTGTATCAAAGGCTGCAGACAGATCCAATAGAAGCAGATTGGAGGCATGGCCTCCTGCTTTTCCATGTCTGCTTTTCGTTTAGCAACTGAAAAACAATGACTAGCTGCACCCCCTGCTTTCTGTTCTTCTCCTTTTCTTTGGAAAATATCTTGACTGACAAAGGTTGCAGAGGCTTCTCTAGGTTTATCAGAGTAAGAATTGTTCAGTTGTGACTGATTCTGCTATGTCATATTTGTTCCCTGGGGTTTTTATTGTATTTCTCTTTGTATTCCAAAAGGAGATGAAGGGGAACCAAGTGCAGTGAATGCAGGAAGATACCAGGATCCAGAAATTGGAAAAGAAGCTGGGAATCACGACCAATGGAAGACTGAAGGAAATCAGAAGCAGAAAAAGAAATTATTTGTCTTTCAAGGCAGGGATTTCCATGAAATTCTATTTGAGGACAGACAGCTGGAAGTAGAAAGAGGGAATGAGCATTCTGTTAATGGGGAAAGATCTGACTGCAAATCTTGTCTCAAGAACCATCAAAGAATTCACATTGGAGATAAACCGTATAAATGCTTGCTTTGTAGGAAGAGCTTTAGTTGCCCCAAAAATCTTACTATTCACCAAAGGATACACACTGGAGAAAAACCATATAAATGTTTGGAGTGTGAAAAGAGCTTCAGGTGGAGTGCACAGCTTACTTCACATCAATGGATTCATAGTGGGGAGAAACCGTATAAATGTTTGGAGTGTGGAAAGAATTTCAGTCAGAGCACAAGTCTTATTTGTCACCGAAGAATTCACACTGGGGAGAAGCCATATAAATGCTTGGAATGTGGAAAGAATTTCAGTCAGAGCACAAGTCTTATTTGTCATCGAAGAATTCACACTGGAGAGAAACCATATAAATGTTTGGACTGTGGAAAAAGTTTCAGTCAGAGCGCGCAGCTTATTCCTCATCAAAGGTCTCACACAGGAGAGAAACCATATAAATGCTTGGAGTGTGGAAAAAGTTTTAGTCAGAGTGCAAGCCTTACTTCACATCAATGGATTCACACTGGGGAGAAACCATATAAATGCTTGCAGTGTGGAAAGACCTTCAGTCAGAACACACAACTTACTTCACACCAAAGGATTCACACTGGGGAGAAACCGTATATGTGCTTGGAGTGTGGAAAGAGCTTCAGTCAGAGCATGCAACTTACTTCCCATCAATGGATTCACATGGGGGAGAAACCATATAAATGCTTGGAGTGTGGAAAGAGCTTCAGTCACAGCACAAGCTTGATTTGTCACCAAAGAATTCACACTGGAGAGAAACCATATAAATGCCTGGAATGTGGAAAGAGCTTCAGTCAGAGCACACAGCTTATTTCACACCAAAGGATTCACACTGGGGAGAAACCATATAAATGCTTACAATGCAGAAAGAGTTTCAGTCGTAGTGATAATCTAACTATACATCAAAGGATTCACACTGGGGAGAAACCATTTAAATGCTTGAAGTGTGGAAAGAGCTTCAGTCACAATACACACCTTACTTCCCATGAAAGGACTCACACAGGAGAGAAACCATGTAAATGTTTGGTATGTGGAAAGAGCTTCAGTCGTCGTGACAATCTAGCTGTACATCAAAGGATTCACACAGGAGAGAAACCATATAAATGCTTGGTGTGTGGAAAGACCTTCAGTCAGAGCACAAGCCTTACTGTACATCAAAGGATTCACACAGGGGAGAAACCATGTAAATGCTTGGTATGTGGAAAAAGTTTTAGTCGTAGTGACAAACTAACTGTACATCAGAGGATTCACACTGGGGAGAAACCATATAAATGTTTGGAGTGTGGAAAGAGTTTCAGTGAGAGTACACAGCTTACTTCCCACCAAAGGATTCACACTGGGGAGAAACCATATGAGTGCTTGGAGTGTGGAAAGAGTTTCAGCCACAGTAGAAGCCTTACTGCTCACCAGAGGATTCACACTGAAGAGAAACCACATAAATGCTTGGAGTGTGAAAAAAGTTTTAGTTGCAGTAAAAGCCTTACTTCACACCAAAGGATTCACATCAGGGAGAAACTAGATGTGACAACCTCCCCTCATTCCAGATACCTGACAAGTGAAAGTATTTATGGGCTTGTGAAAGATGTGAACAAATCGTGAAGTTGGAATTGTTCGAATTCCTTGATGCACCACAGAGCATGGACTCATTATTTTGGTATCTTACCAATTCTGTGGCCCTGGAAATCAAACTTAAGCTTTTTATGATGATGAATGAGAAGTAAACGTGAACACTGGAAGAAAATGGAGCAAAAGAAGGGACAGGAGACAGCCCGGGGGTGGAGGAGCTGGGGTAATCTTAAAATATGCTTGTTAATATGGAATACTGCCGTTTCATTATAATTATCATGACTCCCTCTGACTAGCCCTGTGGCTCTGACCTGGAGGGCTTAGAGGAAGAGCCTGAGGAGCCAAGGCCAGAGACCTAGGAGGACCAGCGGGATCCAGGAGGTTCTGATGCTGCAGAGGCACCAGTTGACCATGCCCCACAGCACCCTACCAGAGTCCTTGCCACCCGTTTCAGAGATCAGCTTAGGCTTCCACTAGGCAGGACATGAACCTGGACCCATAGCCCCTCAAGATCCACACTACAGGAATGCCAGTGGCAAAAGGTCCGGGCAGAAGTTGTGCAAAGGAGGCAAAGTGCAAGGCTGGCAGCGCAGCACTTCCCTGTAGCTCCAGAGCAGAGCACTGCAAGTGGCAATTCCTCACAGGATCCTGGCCAGAGCCTAGCACAGCCTCCTAAGCTTCAGCACCTGCCATCAGATGCAATCCAGCCAGGTCACTGCTCAGCCAGTGACTTGAGAAGGCTGAACTGGTGGATCAACCAGCCCACTAGGTGCAAGCCCTGCGCTCCAGCCTCCAAGTTCCAGCCCTTGGGTGCCCTATGTTCCTCAGCCTAACCAGCTAAGCCAGGGGCTCTACTCCATTGGAGTCCAGACCCAGTAAGCCTGCAGGGCTCAAGACAGCAATAAACTTTTAAAATACATTTTTGGATTCAACTTTTTATGTCAGTGATATGCTCTGTTAAGTGCACCTCTGCTTCTAGCATGACTACTTTAATTAGGAAGCTCAAGTAATTGAGCCTCTGTTTGGGACTAGCTGATACTCCTTGCACCCTGATGGAAGGGCTGTGTGTAACATATATACATGCTTGGAATGTGAAAAGAGCTTCAGGTGGATACAAAATTTACTTTTTGCTTAATGACTCACACTGTGGAAGAGGGTGAAACCATATAAATGTTTGCAGTGTGGAAATAGCTTCTGTCAGTACATTCATAGTGGGGTGCAATTATATAAATGATTTTTTAAAATTATCAGCTGCCCTTGAAATTGGTTCATCCATCAACACTTTCTTTATTCTGTTAAAGGTCCTGGTATGTTGATGACCTACTAAAATAGCACATTGCATGACCTGTCAGTTTCTCTCAAATTAGACTTATGCAAGCACATTTTCTACGAGGTGATCAAAACTGGTATAAACTTGCTGGAATTTTAGTCTGCTGCCACTCATTTCATAGCTGTGATTCTCAAGTCGTTGCTGGGTTGAGTAGACCCATCTGTTTGCACAGAGAAAGCAAGAAGGAAGAGAAGGTAGAGATCCAGGGCTGTCAAAGGTGCTGAAGAACAAAACCTTTGGCTCTAAATCCCAGCTTGTGTCATCTCCTTGCCCACCTCAAGCTACAAAACAATTGGGGGCCTGAAAAGGGCAGAAGGCTTCAATAACTACTGGTGAGCATGCTCAGTGGTATTCATCTTCCCACCATCTGCATTTGGTACCGCAGATCCCTGAGCAAGAGGCGGCTGCGAGGGCATCTCCATGTGGCTGATCATTTGTGGGTACAGAGTAAGGCCAAGCTGGTTGTCTTCCAGTGAAGGCATCTGAATATGTCTAACGAAATCTGCAGTTATGTTTCACTTAGTAGTTGGTTATGTCCAGCGTGCTGTTCTGTTGCATCTACTCATTTTAATTCCTGTGTCTGTTACTGAATGGATTGTGCTTCATCATGAACCCAGCCTTGTGTGAGTTTTACTGAGTGAATTATATAATTAAGAGCAAATATATTGCAGTTGGTGGCAAAGGAGGGATCCATGTGGTACAGAAGTGAAAGAACTGTGAAACTCTGTGAAATGGCAGGCTATACTGGAGAAACAAGATAGTGCTGTGGGAAACTGGCCTACATATGGAGAAAGGCTTAGAATGGTATTTAGAAGTGAATGAGCTCTCACCCATCCCTCCAAAAACAACTTGTTACTCCTTTGCTGAGCATTGTGTGTGTGTGTGTGTGTTATGTGCCATCAAGCCACCTCTGACCTATGGTGTCCTTATGAATGAAAGACCTCCAAAAGTCCTATCATTAACAGACTTGCTTCTTTCCTACTGCCTTCCACTTTTCCTAGCATTATTGCCTTTTCCAGGGAATTTTGTCTTCTCATGATCTGACCGAAGTATGATAGTCTCAGTTTTGTCGTTTTAGCTTCTAGGGAAAATTCGGGCTTGATTTGATCTCGTATTATAGGAGGAAAAACATACACACTTGTGTGCGAAATTTGATTCCTCCAGAAAAGTCTACAAATAAGTTGTTTAAAGAAATAGCTGAAAGCTTTAGATTTCACAAGAGGCGCTAGAAGAAAGGTGTGGCAGTTTATTTAAAGTATTTGTTAGCCAATAAATATTTTAAATAATAATAAATATTGTAAATAAATATTTTAAATAAAAAATAAAATAAATATAAATCATGTGTTCCCTAATGGTCTCTTATTTGGGAACCTATTAAGATAAGGTCATACTTACTTATGAGTTAAGGATAAATCTCCACTCCCTAGATATTTGACCAGACAGACAACACAGATGTAGATAAACAACAAATTTGTATTTAACAGAAAACAGGGTAGAAGTTTTGTGTGGAATACTTCAGTATATAAAGTAAAACTGGCTGTCAGTTTCACTACACGTAAGATTGGTATGTTTGGCCCGGAACAGGATGCTTATTTATCCCACCAAAACAAGCTTCTTTCCTAAACCCCAGACCCTCCCTAAAAAGCCAAATAAAATCCTGGCTAAACAGATGTTCTTATCCAGAGTCACAAATTCCCTGCCTGAAGAAAAATGTTTCTCTTCCCCCTTCTCACCTGCGGCTGGCTTCTCATGCAGGGGAGCTCCCTGGGTCCTGATTGGCTGACAGTCACTTGGGTTTGCATGAGGTCAAGATCACAAATCCCACCCCCACACCCAAAACAAAGGGGGATTTTTTGCCACAGAAGATGAATGTGTTTCCTCATTATAGCAGCATTTTGGTTTCTTAAAAAAAACCTTTATAACATGATTTCAAGGAGGGGCTTAATGAGGCATTAAGAGATAAATTTGTCAGCTTGTCTCACTGAGTAAACTAATGTAAAATTATCCCATTTATGGATGACTAGCTGAGTAATGTAATATGATAGACGGTTGTTTATAGTCCCCTCAACTCACTGTGATATGTAAAAATTGTAGTAGAATGTGTGTGTATTGTATAGATCAAACAAATGTATAATAAAAGTATTTAAAAAGAGACATTTATATGTGGATTTCACAGTAAGAAAGTACAAAGGGATCTTTCAGCTGAAGAAAACAGTAGAGTAGAAAGCAGATTGGTAATGGAAACAGCCACTAGAGATGCAGTGGGACTCCAAAGAGGAAACGGAAGCACAAAATGGCTGCTGAACAAAAGTTTCCATTTTCCTACCAAGCATAGGTTCAAAGATGCATATTGCAAAAAATGCAGAAAAGGAGACATATTCAAAGATTATGTAATATTACAAGGAATGCAGAAGGATTTACATCTTTTTTTCTTACTGGCTCCTACTGTGCCTCTCAGCAGCTTCAACTGCAGCGCTGTGCCTCTTGGCGTGGAGGCATCAATGATTCCCGCACCTGCCTCCAGTGTTGCCAGCTTGGCAGGGGCAGGCTGCGATGATTCCCACCCAGCCAGATCCCAGGCCTGGACAGCCCAGGTGAGCCTGATCTCATCAAATCTCAGAAGTTAAGCAGGGTTGGTCTTGGGTAGTCATTGGATGGGAGATCAACGAAGACCAGGGTTGCAGAGGCAGGCAATGGCAAACCACCTCTGATAGTCTTTGGGTCCCCATTGAAGAGGTGTGATGTAAATATCTAAATAAGTAAATTTTGGAAAAAGAAAATGAGCTCAGTACGGTATATTAAGATCCCCCCATTCCCCCCCCATTGCTTTATTTGTGTTATTTTTCACCATCCTTCCTCCCTAACAGTTTTAAAGACGGAGAGTGGCACATAAATGTAGATCCCATGAATTAATCTGGATTGCAGAGGAGGCCGCTCCTGCTCTCCCCACACAACCGACACAGGAACTCCCCAGGAATTATGTCCCTCCACTCTCTCAGCCCTGGAGTTGAATTGAGTCTCGGCAACGACTGCCCCCTGCCTCCCCTGTTGGCAGCAGGGAGGGGAATGATGACTTCTGCACCCTTTACCTGCCTCCAGCATTGCCAGGTCAGCTCTGAGGGGGGGGGGTGATTCCTGCACCCGCCCGCCTATCTCCTCCATCAGCAGCATGGCACGGGTTGGGAGCAACGATTCCTGTGCCTCCTGCCTGCCAACATCATCACCTCCTTGGCTTGGTGGCAGCGATGATTCCCACCCAGTCAGGTCACAGGGAGCTCCTCCCCCAGGGAGGGACAAAGGGTGCAAAGACTGGCTGGGTCCCACTGTCTCCTGGCAGGCCTGCTCTGTTCTTCTTCCATCCAGCTGTTCTCTCCCTTGCCACCTCAGAGTAAGCTTCGACATTCACACCACCCGCTCATGGCTACCTGCTTGCCTGCCCACTTGTTTTCCGGACAATCTATTTTGTTCCCAAGTGCCCCCTCATACAGATTTAAGTATCCACAGCAGGGGGCACTTGGGAATTTGATATGTGATATATCAAACAACAGGATCACACAAGTAGAAATGCAGTAAGATCAGTATAATATATACAGCAAATGATAACACAATAAAAAGCTGGTATAGTCCACAGCCTCTTTCCTCTTGCAAAGTTTCTTTCTGAACCATTTTGTTATAGTACAGGCCTTTTGCATTAATGGAAAAGCCCTCCTGAATAACTTTGCAGAATGAATTAGAGAAATCCTCTTCCCTTCCTCCTGGTAGCCTTTGCAATCTCCTGAGGCAGGCTGTACAACAAGGTGGAGGACACAACAGAGGAAGGTTTTGCTGGACGAGAAAAGCTGTCACAGTGGAACAAAGAAAAAGAGGCAGTCATGCAGATATCTGTGTCCAATGCCTTTAAGGGCTGTGTATAAGATAATCGGTGCCTCAGATTGGGTTTGGTAGTTGCTGGGTAGCCAACAAAGTGACTGTTGTATGGATGTTGTGAGCATATTCCACCTGCATTCTGGTAATAACTGAACTGGGGCATCCTGTACTGTCTGGAGTCTCTGAGTTGACTTCAAGAGCAAACCCATGTAGGGTGCATTACAATAGTCTAGTTTTAGTGTTACCATGACATGGATCCAGGTGCCTACATCAGCTGGGTCAAGGGGACATCTTCCAGGCCAAATGAAGGTGGAAAAGGGCAGTTTTTGTGACTGCATAAGCTTGCTTCTCCACCAGTAACACTGGATCCAGTATAGCCCATTGGCTCTTAAATGGGCAGCTGAACCCCATCAGATGCCGAAAGTGCAACCTGCCTTCCCAGCCAGCATTACCGTCATCCTCTCAGAGTTCAGTCTCCATTTGTTCATTCTCAGCCACTTAACAACTAAAGTCAGGCAGTGGCTCAAGACCTCAACCACATCCCCGGGGATATCTGGCTAGAGGGACGCAGAGCTGGGTGTCCCGGGCATACTGATGGCACAGCATCCAATACTCGAACTACGAATGCTTTCTCCTAAGGGCTTCCCATAGAGATTGGATCCCATAGGAGATAGGATTACAGTAGCTCAAGAAAAGCTCTTCCAGTACCTTGCGATCCAACGTGGAGGTATTCCAGTCTAAGCGTTTTAAAATCAATGGGCTTAGACTGGAGTAAGTGAATGTACAATGTGTGACTTACTACTGAGTAATAAACACAGGATAGCCACACCAGGCAAGACCAAATCCACCTATTCACGCATATCCCAGTTCAGTACAGCCAGGTTCCTCCTCCGAAGATCAGAAGCTCTGATACTTTGCTCTGATACTTTGCTCACAGCTAGAAAACTGGGCGGTGCCACTTGAACACTTCCTGGGGGGCAGATCTTGCCGAGAGAAAATTAGCAGGTCAGGGAGCAAGACTGCGCCTGAACCCTTTCTTTGCCCTGCTGGTTTTCTGTTCCCGTCAAGGTTTCTGTAACACAGGGGAGATTTTAGAAACGTGACCCCCCCACCCACGCACCCCGTCCTGAGCGGTGCAGTCCGCGCTGCCTTCTCTGGCGATTCTGTGGCCAGACTTGCATTTGCATCTTCTGCCGCTTGACTCGCGTGTCTTGCTGCTGTGGGAAGGGAGCGTCTCCGAGCGGTACAGCAAGGGCCGGAGAGGGGGGATCGCGTCTCTTGGGCGCCTCTTCCTCCCAGGCAGCTTCGTCAGGGAAACTGGACAGTTTCTGCCGCCCCAGCAAGAGGGGCAGGGCCGATCTGAGCCCGGCTGGGTTTTGTTTGCAAAGGGGCAGGGGCGCGTGTCCGCTTGTTACGCCCCCGGGTATAAACTTTATAAACAGACCGATAAGCGCCTGCTCCTCCCCGACCCGTTCCTCTGAGGCTCTGCTCCTCCCGCCTGCTTCCTTCCAGCTTTTCTGATTGATGCCTCTTTGGGGGACATTTTAGGCGGTGTTGAAATCCTGGCCGGCGGGAAGGCGGCTGGGCGGTGCCGGAGGAGGCTTTCCATGCGGGCGATCTGCGCCGAGCGAGCCTGCAGCCCCTGATCAGTCCCAGGGAAAGACGCCCCATTGGCCCGGGCCGCGAAGGGCAAGGTCTCCTCTCGAGGCACTTACAGAGGTGAGCACACCTGGGAGGCAGAGAGAACAGTTCCGCCCCAAGGCCCTTTCTCCAGCCTAGAGCGGGAAAACGAAACTACCGCGGTTGCTCTCCCTTCCCTTTGCCGAGGCAGCCATGGCGGCTGGCGGTCCAGTCAAAGAGCTCTGCGAGGAAGCCACTTGCTCCGTCTGCCTGGAGTTTTTCAGGGATCCCGTCACGATCGCCGAGTGCGGCCACAACTTCTGCAGAGCCTGCCTGGCCCGGAGCTGGGGGGAGTCGGGGGTAGAGGCTTCCTGCCCCCAATGCAGGGGAAAAGCTCAGCCGAAGAACCTGCGGCCGAACCTGCAGCTGGCCAACTTCGTGGAAATAGCCAAGAAGTTCCCTCTTCAGGAGGGACAGGGGGGCGTCTGCGAGAAGCACCAGGAGCCCCTGAGGCTCTTCTGCAGGGATGAGGAAGAGCCCCTGTGCATGTTCTGTGGCAAATCCAAGGAGCACAAAGATCACGAGGTGATCCCCCTGGAGGAGGCTTCCCAAGACTACAAGGTAAGAAATCTCTGTGAATCTTCCTTGGGACCAGCCTTGGCTTCTCTCTGTAAGTTTTTTGCAGTGGAAAGAGCCCTACTGTGCAAATAAGGACAGGTATTAAAGCAATTAACATTAGGAACCAGCTGTTTAACAGTGGCGGGGGATTGGTCCAGCCTTCCTTAACTTTAGATGCCCAGCTTATTATGTGGAAATGCTGCCACCCCCACTTCCTGGATACATTTGGTTGTCCAGAGGTTGGAAACAGGATACTGGGTTAGGCAGATCCATGCTTGGCTGATCCAACAGAGCTCTTGTTGTGCCCCATTTCACCAACACAAGAGACTATTTCTCAACTTTGTGGGCACAAAATTTCCCGTGGTTGCAAAGTATCCTTATAGGCATAGGGTCTTGTTGGTCTCTCGTTGGCTTGTAATGATATTTTGGCCTTTTCTTTAAGCCACAAATTGGCTTCCAAAGCAATGGAGAGTAATGCATGCATCAAAAGAGGTGCTTGAGGTTCTCCTCATGATGGAAGGGTGCTTGTCTATGGCCTTATCTCTTCCCAACTTCATCCCACCAGAAGATTACAGAGGGCCAGCCAGGACGAGAGGCTGTCTGGGAGAAAATGGATGGGCTGGTTTGGATTTGCATCTGAAATGTGGCCTTCAGCCCAGCAGGGTCCATCCGAATTCATGCAGTTCCTGTCAAGAAATACTATGCCAGTCTACTTTTTGGCCTTTTTCAAATATTGGTTCAGGCCTTCTGGCCTAATTGGAAGCTACGAAGGCCTTTTCCTCTGGGCAAGTGCAGTCAGGAGGAGGCTGCATGGTTCCCATATAAAAGAGAGTGGGATGGAACAAGCCACAGGTGCAGATCAGAGCGCTTCAAGGATAGAGCTCAGGAGGGAGTCTCAGAGCCAAGCTACAAGTGACACCTTTCACAGGTTGGACACTTGTCAGCTTCCCTCAAGTTTTGATGGGAAATGTAGGCGTCCTGGTGCCAATCAATCAGTTTCGTAGGCAACAGGGGATGGACTTCCTGCAGACCTTCTGCTGACCTGGAAGTGAACTTCTGCTGACCCGGAAGTGATGATTTTCTGACCCAGATGTGACGTTTTCATGAACCAAATGAACTGGTTCTCAGCCCCACCCTCCTCAGGGTGATTGTTGGGGGGATAATAATAACATACTTTGTAAACCGCTCTGAGGAGGTGTTAAGTTGTCCTGAAGGATGGTATATAAACTGAATGTTGTTGTTGTTGTTATTATCACCATCATCATCTCGTCTGTGGCCCATTCACTGATTGATCAAGCTGGTCAGGCCATACTGTGGGCAGGTAGCCATAAAGCTACTTACATCCTTCCTACAGATCATGTCCTTCCTATGTTAAAGGTCACATTTTTCCTTTGGGGATGGTTGTTGTTGGATGCCTGTAGTCACACACTCGTTCTGGACTTTGGATTCTGTGGTTTTCTCTGGACTCTTATGCTCTAGCTGAAAGGTAACGGTCTGTTTTAGAACAAAATGCCTGTGACAGTATTATTAGAACAGCTATTTAACTGTTATTATTTTCTTTTCCTGTTTTGCATACTTCTGTAACAATATTTTCTTGCACTTCTTTAATATACTTGTGAAGTTATTCAGGTTTCACTGCTTCAGTCTGAATCCAGCACTATTGCCTACTGGCCACAGCTATCCAAGTAATTGTTTTGTGGACCTTAATCTGCAAAGTTGTCTGTCTTGCATGACTGATTTCGTTTTGGTAAATACCCAGGAGGACTTGAGATTTGCCTCTTGGTCTCAAGTGAAGTGTTAACCTAAGAGATTGGTGGTAGCTTTGCTCGTCCGCAACTGAGGATTCACTTTCCAGTTTTGAGGGTTTTGTCTCTTGACCCCCAGGGAGGTTTCAACAGTTCCCGCATCATCTCCTTACACACTTGGATCCCCTTTGGGGGGTTTGTCATAATAACCCCCAGGGGTGTGCACTGTGCACTGCAAGAAAGGAATGGGGTGAGTGTGTCTGGGGGTTCCTCTGGTACATTGCAAATCGTAGCTCAAAGTGGGGCCCGGGAGAACATAGTTTACTTGGAAGCAGGACTTGTGATTTGTTCATTGGCTTTCAATGGAATATAAGGCTTAATTTAAAAAAAACTCAGTTACACCTAGGTTTATATGATTTTTTGTTCTGAGTGAGGCATTAATTATGTCCAATCTTCCAGGCCAGGGGAGATGCAGTTCCAGGTGTGTGGGGGAATTAAAACAAATTCTGTTCCTTTGTTTTGGGCACCAGCCAGTCGTGGCAGCTCGGAAAGAGAGAGTCTGCCAGAAGCACCAGGAGCCGCTGAAACTCTTTTGCAAGGCCGATGAAGCCCCCGTCTGTCTGGTCTGTGACCGATCCAAAGAGCACAGAAATCATGAAATCATTCCCGTTGAGGAGGCTTCTCAAGAGTACAAGGTAAGAAATCGACATGGTGGATATTGGTGGGGGGAAATGGTGGATCCTTCCCTTTTGGGACTATTTGTAGGGAAACTTCCTCCAGTATCTACCCCAGCCTCTTGGCCTTCCTCCTGGCTTGACAACTCCCTTGGTAATTGCCTCCCCCTTTCCTGCTGAGGCTAATATGCAGGAGATGGGCTGACGCCCTCTCTAGCTGTGTTGCTGTTTGGCCAGCCAATTGCTCTCAACCACTACCTGATCATTTCAACTGGGGATACTGGGGATTGAACCTGGGACCTTCTGCATGCCAAGGAGATGCCACTGAGCCAAAGCCCCTCCGCTGCACTGCAGCACTAAGGGTGTGTGATCTGTGTTCAGCAACCAGATTAAAAGATGGATTAATCCTGATCTGGCTTAATGTGGTCAAGCTGGATCGCATGCCTAGACCCCAGATGGGATCCAGGCACTTGGGCTCGCAGCAGAGGTGGAACAGCAGCAGCAGTGACAAGACAGTCACTTCGCAAATGGAGCCAAGTTCTGTGCTGCTGCTGGCAGGGGACGGGGAGCAGCAGGCAGTTTTCTCATCCTATTTTCCCTTTCCCCCCCCCCACACACACACCTGAGCCCCTTGAAGCCTCCATTGCTGGCTGCCTTTTAAACTCGGTGTCTCAACAAGCTCCCCCCCCCATCCCTTGCTTCACTAAAAGGATTCTTGGCAAGGATTCTCTGGTGTGACACTGGAAGTCTCTGCACTGACAATAAACTTGCACTAGAATTATACTGAATCAGAGGATCTACGTAGTTAAAAAGGCTTGGAAATGTTTCCTCCATAGGAAACAGTGGACAGTGTTTCCAATCCTGGGGTCCAATCCTCCTGAAATTTGGGGGAGGGGCCTTTAGGGGACAGTGAGAAGTAGGCACCCTGCAAATTTTGTAGAGATTGCTTAAAAATGCCCTCCAGCCTCCCCTTAAAGTCATTTTTCCCTGTAGAGAGCAATGGCTGATTCAACCTGAGATTCTCTGACCGGGATTTTACAGATCCTGCTTTAAAAAAAAAATCGCTGACATCAGAATATTTTTTTGGGTGCACACCCCTATGTAGCACTACTAGAAACCCCCCTTGCTACAGCTATCTTTACTTCTGCTCTTGCTCCACATTCCCCCTCCAATATCACAGTGGATTTAATTTTGGCATTCTTCGCCAAACCTGCATTGGTATGCTCTTTCTTGGAAGTTTGTACCCAAATGGGCTTTGGAGTAGTGTGGAATGGGAGGCAGAGATTTCCATCCCCCAATCCAGCGCCATTTACCCTCCCACCTATTTTGGGTTTTTAAAGTTTTATTTATTTAAAATATTTATTAGCCACCTTTCCTTCAAAGGTGCGCAAGGTGGCTTACAATGTAAAATATCAAATAACAGCTCTTATTTAACAGATTGTGACCAGAATATCTGAAAGACTTATCTTCTCCCATATGTTCCTGCTCAGGAATAAAGTTCACAGGGAGAGGCCCTCTTGACTGTCCCATCAACCAAAGAAGCTCCATTGGTGCGTACATGGGACAGGGACTTCTTGGTGGCAGCCCCACAATTGAAAAACAACTTCAGAAGGCTGTTGAAGACTGTATATTTAGGATACGTTTTTAATGTATTTTACCTGTGTTTTAACTCTGTTTTGAACTGATGTTTTTTGATACTTTACATTGTAAGCAGCCTTGCGCACCTGTGGAAGATAGGCAACCAATGAATGTTTTAAATAAATAAAAATAAACAAAGATTGGAGACTGTCAGGAAATTATCCAACATAGTAGGGATTTGGGAAAGTTGTTTTCCAACCCAGGTTGAATTACTGCCTCCTTGAGCCCGGTTGGTATGGTTCCTGTTCTCAAGAAAGCACCGGTCACTCCCCTCACCCAGTCCGCCAGTCCTCCTCTGGCAGCTTTATTCAGCCAGGAAGGACAAGGGTTGAGCACACGGGTTGTTGGTCTCACCTCTGGAAGAAGGATCTTGTCCTTATTATCGAGCTCCACAAACAGCTCCTGCCAGTGAACTTTTTGCCGCTTCTTTTTAAAATTATCAGTAGTAAACATGCTATAATTGTTAACACACTATAATGATATACTGACTGAATATTTTTAAAAATTTATTCATTTATGTCATTTATATCCTCCGTCCACTTTTTTTTTTTGCAATGGGGACTCGAAATGGCTTACATTGATCCCCTCTACTCCATTTTCTCCTTAGAACAACCCTGGGAAGGAGGTTAGCCTCTGTGTGTGTGTGGTTAGCCCAAGGTCACCCTGTGAACTTCTGTGGCCGTGTGGGGATTTGAACTTGGGTCTCCCAAAACTAAAAACCAGCCTGTAGCAGGGGATGAGGGTGGAATGGTGGGTAGGATGGGGAATATCCATGTGGAAGCAGTATTGCCACTGCGAATAGCATCCCCAGTGGCAATCAGAGGAGAATAAGGGAGCTGCTTGTGTTTAGCCTTTGGAAAATGTTGTTGAAGATCCCATTAAGGACATCTGGCAAGTATATCTAGCTTGGCCCTTAATGATGGTTTTGCTTATTGCCAAAAAGGAACAAACCTCATTTTGGGGTGTTTCCTCTCCCCCAGGAACAATTCTGCAACTGGCTGGAGATTCTGAAGGAGGCGAGAGAAGGAATTCTGGTCTATAAAGCAGACGTAGTGAAGGAAAGTCAAGACCTGCTCGTAAGTGTCACTATTGCTGAGAAGTGAACAGATTCTAGAACCAGTACTGGTTGGGGGGGGGGAGAGAATTCAAATGGCAGAAAAGTCAACCCATGAGGCAGCCCCCCTTCAAATTTGGAATTGCTTGGTTCCCCACAGAAAACATTGCTTAGAGATCCCTTAGAATGGTATGTTGTGAACATTTCCTGTGGGAGATGTATGGGGCCATTTTGTACTCACTTTCCCCTGTACTGGTGGTGATGCTGAAATTTCTAATGGTCTTCTTGGATGTACAAATTCATCCTGCTCGCTATGCTAGTTTGCATTATGAGTTCAGTATTGTTTTCTTAAGCAGATACTCTGTGCCTCTGAATGTTAAATAAAGTTCTGTGCACGGATGCTCAATATTCAACAGCCCAGGCCCCTAAAGACTGCTGTTTGGTAGACTGAACAATGCAGTTCTGAGCAGAGTTTTACCCTTCCAAGCCCATAGCAGTAAATGGGCATCGGAAGGTTTAACTGCTTTTGAGGATGCCTCAAAAAAGTCTTCAGTGTTAGCTGCTTACTTGCACTTAAACTCTGAATCTCTACGAACTACAGAGCAACTTGGAAGGTCTTTAATTTCTGCTGGTTGCAATCAGTTGATGTCCCAAGCCATTGTTAGCTGTGGGGTGTATCCTGGGCAGAAATACCCAAATTACTCAGGGAGCAATACAGTAATGTGTTTGTCCAGGGCCCATTAGTTTCATACACCAACACTGGAAGCCTGAAGAAGTCTCCAAAATATCTGAGCCCCCTTGTACTAGCCACAAATTGGCTGGAAATGCCAATGGCTAGTGCATCAATCCGGTATCAAGCCTAGCGGAGTTCAGCCATTACTAATTCTAAGAGGGAAAGTACTTGGGATATTCAGTAGCCTGTCAGTTTCCCCCCTAGAAGTTTCTTCTTGCCCAAAATGCAGTCAGGGAAGTTGCGATTTAAACTAGGAGACCAAGTGAGGTGGAGAAGCTTGTTATCTCTTTTTCCCCCGGTGGTTTTTCTACTCAGACCTTGAATCTGGTCCTTTGTTGAGAAGGGGGGAGAGGCTGCCTATGGAGGGAGTTTTAGTGGGGAAACAGAAGGCCTCCAAAGTCCTTCCTACTCTCTAGGTCTTCTACTGCAGAAATAATCTTTTGTGACTGAAAGAACCCCTCCATGAGTTCAAGTGAGATCAGCTGGTACTTTAACCCCGAATGTGGGTTAAATTTCTCTTTTTCCCTGCCAAATTTTGATGGGATCTCAGTGAAAGGCAAAAATTGCTCATCTGATAGGAGTGTCTTATAGTGTTCCTTCCAGCGTGTTTCTGACATGCTTTTCTTCTCTTTCCATCTCAGAAGCAAAGCAAAGAAGAGAAGCAAGCAACAGCAGCCAAGTTCAGCCGACTGCACGAGTTTCTGGAGGAACAAGAGAAACTTCTGCTGGCCCAGATGGAAGAGGTGGAGAGGGAGGTAGCAAGCCAAAGGGACCAGCACCTGGCGGAGCTCTCTGAGGGACTCTCCTCTCTTGAGAGCCTCATCCGGGAGATGGAGGAGAAGAGCCAGCAACCAGCCAGTGACCTCCTGCAGGTAAGGGGGTGGCAGGAAGACCCTCGGCTCCCCTTTTGGAGATGGCTGGCTCCAGTTCTTTTCTATGCCTTCTTCACTTAGGCAAAAAGCCAGTGAGACCATTTTAGGCTGTGCATAAGTTCTTGTTCCCTCTCTGTCCGTGTACTGCTTGTCCCTCTGCTGTTGCATGTCTTCTTCTGTGGCTTTTCAACAGCAGCTTACTGTTTGATCAGTATTTTTACATCTTAAATTTTGTTTCTAAGTAAAGAACACTTCAAAGTGTGCATTTTAGTGAAAAAAGAAAATGTCAAGGAACGGTTCAAATGTTTTGCTTAGGATAAGTATGGCTGGTGCAGTAATGCACCATCCAGTGTTCATTCCATATGGGTGAGCATTGCGGGTCAATAATGGGGAAGGCATTAAGTTCTACGTGGACCCCAGGTGACTGCAGAAGTGCAGTTTCTCAGGTGACCTGAAGGGCCCTGGTGTGTTAAGGGCCTCTGTCAGAGTCTCCCCATTTTGCATCTCAGTCACAGACATATCTCAGAATCTGCTGTTCTGTGGAGCCTTTGTTTGTTGAGGCTGAGAATCAAGAAGCTGTGGTGGTGCACAGGTGGTTTGAGGTTTGCCAGTACCTCAAATTTTCTTCCCAGTGTACCCAGGAGGGCATTGAAGTACCCTTTTCTGGCACATTCCTTGCTCAGTTGAGAATGTGACACCATTTCACAGTGGCTGGCCAAGGGTCTAGAGGAATCCATGGGGTCACACTGATGGAGAATGGGGAATGGCCCTTGTTTGAGAGGTTAAGCAAACTACAAAAGAAAATGGCAGATGGAGGAATCTCTGAAGCGTGCGTGTGCGCGCGTGTGCGCGCGTGTGCGTGTGTGTGTGTGAGAGAGAGAGAGAGAGAAAGTTGGGAGGAAAACCAGGTTCATAGGTAGTTTTTTGAGACAGTCAGAAATAAGGCCTGTATGAAAGATCTTCTGCAGCGACTTTTAAACTGAGTTTTTTTGCCGGGGATGGCAATATATTGTGTACTGTTGTCAAATGGATTGCCTGGCTCTACTCTGAAAGGGCTTCACTTTGCCTGCTGCTGTCATTCCCTCAGGAAGATGCTGAATGAACTTCCGGTTTGGGATCCATGGAGGTCTAACGCAGCTCTAATCGTGGAGCTGACCGGGCTGCCGTTTAAGCGGCCAGCGGGGCAAAACAAAGCCCGCGGCCAACTGTTCTCAGGCGGAGAACAGGCATAGAACGCTCAAGTACCTCAGGGAGCGTTGATCTCGGGCGAGGGGGGGTCCTACGCAACGGATCCTCTCCCGACCCTTGAGGTCCCACCCTAAGACAGGTCGGCTATAATCTCTGCGGCAGTCCTGGTGCCAATGCGGTTGGCATAAGACCTACATGCCCAAGCTTCAACAGGGGAAAGAAGAGTGGATGGGAATCTAAGATTGAAACAGCGATTACAACCCATGGAAAGTGAATGAGAAGGTAAAGATCACTATCTCTTGAAACGGGACAGATTACTTAAAGTAAAGAAGAATTAAAGTAGACTTTTAAACTGCAACAGACTCAGTATAAGGAGGGGAGGACCCGGCAAGAATTATATTAGAAAAAGGACTAAGTTAAACGAAGTTATTAAAGAAATTGGACTACTGTTTTGAATACCTGTGGCTAGAAGGAGATATCAGGCTGTGAGAAAGTTTTACCATCGCGAGAACTGCTGTGGGAAGTCGGGAAACAGGAAGTACGTAACAACGATAGAGTTGCTGGAGAGAAGCGGCCCTTGCCGGAGGGCAGGAAGAAGGGAATCGCCATCTTTGAAAGGGGAAGAGCCGCGGCTTCAGCGAAAGAGGAAGTAAGCCATATTGGATTACAAAAATCATAGAGGAACCATAGAGAAAAGACGCCCGACATTTTGGACTATTTAAAAGGTTTTTTTGGAAAAACCAGGACATTTAAACTAAAAGGACATTAAATTAAACGCCACGGAGCTAAGGAAGAGAGCGGACTCGTGGGAGCGAGCCAAAGCAAGCCCCACGATGTAGAAAAAAGAGTGGCAATCGGCGATAGAGAATTTGGATAAAAAACTTTTAGAAGTGATTAAGGAGCTCAAGGACATGAAACCGGAGTTGGTGAAAGAGGTTAAAGAGACAGTAAAAAATGAGCTGGCAGAAGTGAAGAAAGGTATGGAAACAATGCAAAATGACCTGCAGGGAACACAGCAAAGAGTTAAGGTAGTGGAAAGTGCAGTGGAGAATTTAGCAGATACGCAACGAACAGAGATGAGGGTGATGAGGGGGAGAATGGCGGTTGCGGAGAGTAAACATATGGAGAAGCAGCTGAATGTGGGTCCTTAGGTCAGCGGATAGGAAAGCCTACCCTGATCGAAAGGGCACTCTGCTCCCCTTTCCTCGTAAATGCTTAACAAGGCAACGTGCAGTTCCAGCCGTCCAGGTCAGTAACTGGTTAACTGGATGCCAGCAAAGATAAACATTATTTCCTTGGTCATCAGTCCTTGTGTATGCATGCTGTGCTTAAATAAAGGAGCCACTGCCTGGCTAGGGAGACTAGCCTTCGCAGACTGATGCTCAGAATCGCAACCCTGTGTCGTGTCATTCCTACAAGTGGCGCAGCCGAACAGGGACACCCGCTCACCAACGCCTGGCATAGGCCCCTTTGAGTGCACTCCTTCGTCGCTGTCTCAGTGACCCCTTCATTGGTGAGTATGGGAGGACAATTTTCACATGCCCAGCGCAGGCATATCGAGGAACTCCAGTTCCTGGTTCAGAAGTCCGGCGGGTCCGTGACTTCTAGTCAACTTCGCTCCTTGGTTCAGGAGCTTACTAAGCTCTGCCCCTGGTATCCTGAGGAGGGGTCTCTCCGCCTCAAGGACTGGGAGAAAATCGGCCGGGTTCTCCATGCCCCGCCACGAGCTCATGTAGAATTGTTGCATACCTGGTATCAATGCAGGAATGCAGTGGAGAAGTTTACACCCGTTCCAATTGCTCAGTTGTCTAAGGAATGTCCACCGGAGTATGCTGAGGTGCAATTGCTTCCTCCAGCACCGCTCAGCTCTCCCTCCCCTCCAAAACCCTCTGCACCTCCCGGTAAGGATTTTAATCCTCCACCTTCTGCGGGAGGGGTGCCAGGGCGGCTGGTGAGGGAGGTACTGGAACGAGAACTCAGGCAGGCGAAATCTGAGGATGTGGCAGAATTAACTGAAATGCTTGCTATCTGCCCAGTTCACGTTACTGACCAGGTTGATGCTCAGGGTCGCCAGATTGTGGAGTATAAGCCTCTCTCTTATCCTGTTCTTACTGAGTTAAGGAAAGCGATTCGAGATACGGGATTGCAGAGCAGTTATGTGCAGGGTATGCTTGAGGCTGTCATGCGTAATCATACTCTAGTCCCAGAGGATTGGAAAACCATGATTCGCATGCTTTTAACTCCTGCACAATATGTGGTTTGGGAAAGTGAGTTCCGCCAGCAGTGTTTACTAAGAGGCGCCAATTCTGGTGGCGCTTACACTGCTGAGCAACTCTATGGGGCAGGAAATTTTAGTGACACCAATCATCAGATAGTCTTGCCTGCTGCCACTCTGGAGGTTTCTTCAAATTGTGCCTTTCGCGCTTTTCAGCGTGTCCCCTCCTCTGGCAAACCCTCGCAAACCTTTTCCAGCGTTCGCCAAAAAGCCACAGAGCCTTACACAGACTTTGTTAATCGCCTGCAGGAAGCCCTCAGGCGTCAAGTTGATAACGCTGACGCTCAAGAGGAGCTGTTACTTAAGTTAGCTAAAGAAAATGCTACCTCTGAGTGCCGAAGGGTTATCACCGGTCTGGGGAACAACCCGGAGTTGGCAGACATGATTAGAGCTTGCCAAGATATAGGAAGTTCCTCTCATCAAGCCTTTTTGCTTGTTGCCGCTCTACGTCAGGGTGTACAACCAACACCTACCAGCCCAACTTGAACAGGACAGCCCCTCACACTTGTAGCTTTGCAGCAGCTCCTCGGCACCCTTAATTGGGTGGAACCTTATTTTTCTTTCCATACCAGTCTTTTGAGCCCATTGTTTTTTCAGAGCGAAGGTCGCTGGATTACTAAATATTCTGCCAACCAGGCCTCTCCCCAGCGAGCGGAGCTCGCTGCTGCTATCCTTGCATTTCACACCTTTGCCCAGCAGCCATTTAATCTCATCTCTGACTCCCACTATGTTTGTAAGCTAATCAGCTGTCTTCCTGGTGCTTATCTGGCTCCCCGCATCGATTCTAATCTTATGGCTCTGTTCCTCATTCTAAAATCTCTCCTTGAACAGCGTTCTTGTCCCTTTCATGTTGCCCATATTCGAAGTCATACCTCCTTGCCTGGACCTTTATCGGAAGGCAATGCGCGTGCTGATACTGCTGTCCATTCTCTGTTTTCTGATCCCATCTCCAGTCATCAATTTTTTCACCAGAATGCCAAAGGCCTTGCTCAGTTATTTAATATTCCTCTATCAGAAGCCCAAGCCATTGTATCAGCGTGCCCGCACTGTGCTGGCTTTTCTCACGTCCCTGAAGGGGGGGTCAACCCTCGTGGCCTAGGGCCCAATGCGCTTTGGCAAATGGATGTGACTCATGTTCCTGACCTCTCCCCATGGAAGTTTGTTCACGTATCTATCGATACCTTTTCTGGGGCGCTTTGGGCCACTCCTCAGCGGGGAGAAACTGCTTCTCATGTTATTTCCCATCTCCTCGCTGCCATCACTGTTTTAGGCCGTCCACAGCGGTTAAAAACTGATAATGCTCCTGCTTACTGTTCTTCTACCCTTCAGCAGTTCTGTGATCAATGGAATATTTGTCTTTCTCATGGCATCCCATATAACTCCACGGGTCAAGCTATTGTTGAACGGGCTAATCGTTCCTTCAAAACCCTGCTGCAAATACAATTAAAACAGGGGAAATATAGAACCCCCAATTTGGCAAACATTACACAGCAAGTCCATAAGGTTCTTTTTACTTTGAATCAATTAAATTTCTCTCAAACCCCAGGAACCATGCCTATAATAACCTGGGGTCGAGATTTTGCTTCTTTTCTTATCCTACAGGTCCTACAGGCCAACAATCAACCGGAGACGCCCGAGAATCTGTGTGCTGCCATCTTTGCGGTTATAACTGCCAATTCACTTCTCATTCTGTGTGTGCTGTTTTGTTTTCTGACCCCTGTCCAGGCAGATTCGTTGCCTGACCACCTGCAATATAATCTTTGGGAACGTCTTGCAAAGCAGGTTAACGTTTCCTCCTTTTGTCTGAAAGAATCCACTGATATGCACATGCTTTTAGCTTCTTGTTTAATCCCAGTATGTACCCCTTTGTCCTATCTGTTAAATGATACTAACCTTAAGATGTTTATAGACCAAACACAAATTGGGTACCAGCACATGTATGATTGGGGAACTACTTCCTATCAATTACCCTCTGATGCTGTGTCATTGTATACTCCTTTTATAGCTTCTAATAACACTGCCAACCAGACTACATGCGCACGCATTGTGAATTGCTCAACCAACCCCAAAAAGCCTCACTGTCTGTCAGTTGGCCCGAATGTTATTAATTGTTCCACTGTTGAAAATGTAACTTTTGCCTTTGCTTACACTCGTTTGCCCCCTGGGTGGTTTTTTTCTTGTGGCCATCGCACCTTTAACTATCTTCCTGCCAATTTGTCTGATACTGTTTGTTGCTTAAGTCGTCTTACTGTTGTACTCCCTGCCAAAGACGATTTGTTAATCCCCACTCGAAGACGCAGGGCAGCCCTGCTAGATTCCAGCTGTGACTCTACAGTGAATCTCCTCAGCGATGCTGAGGCTGTGGCTCTCGCGGCCTCTCTAGTTGGCGTTCCAGCACTCACCATTGTGAATCATCGAACTCTTAGCAAAATAGCTTGCAGCCTGACAAAGACAATGAATGCAACTTCTATCGCAATTGCTGCCCTGAATGCTGAGCTTATTGAGGTCCGACGTGCTGCTTTGGACAATCGCGCTGCTATTGATTATTTGCTGTTATTGCATAATCTAGGGTGCGAATCTGTTAAAAATATGTGTTGTTTTAATGTGTCTGATAATTCACAAAAAATATCTGTGCAATTGAACAATTTACATAACCTAGCTTCTGGTATTAAGCAAGATCTGTTACCCTCTTGGTGGGCCTCAGTCTGGTCCTGGCTGCCTACTGGGTGGTTCGGTCTTCTTGTCCAATATGGAATTGGATTTATAGTATGTTTAATTCTACTTTGTTGCCTGTTACAGTGTCTCCCTGCTCTTGTATCTATGGGGTCGAGGGTGCTTGAAAAACAACCTCACGTGTATCCGCTAATGGCCTCACAGGCCAAAACTTTAGCCAAACAACTGCATTATTACCAACTGCATGCATCTGATGTTGGATCCAATCTATAGTCAGATACTGAACAGGACTGCTTATTGTAACTTGATTCCTGCTCCTAATAAATAAAAAGAAAAAGAGTGGAGTGTGGGTCCTTAGGTCAGCGGATAGGAAAGCCTACCCTGATCGAAAGGGCACTCTGCTCCCCTTTCCTCGTAAATGCTTAACAAGGCAACGTGCAGTTCCAGCCGTCCAGGTCAGTAACTGGTTAACTGGATGCCAGCAAAGATAAACATTATTTCCTTGGTCATCAGTCCTTGTGTATGCATGCTGTGCTTAAATAAAGGAGCCACTGCCTGGCTAGGGAGACTAGCCTTCGCAGACTGATGCTCAGAATCGCAACCCTGTGTCGTGTCATTCCTACAGCTGAAGTTTCGCGGCTTGCCGGAAGTGGAAGGAAAGACAGCTCAAGAACAGATTGCTGAAGTGTTAGCTGAATACCTGGGGAAGGAGGAGGAGGAAGTTGTGGCTATCCTAGATGTGGTATACTGTGTAAATTCAAGATTCGCGACCCAGAAGAAACTACCAAGAGATGTGATTGTGCAATTCACGACCAGAAACATAAAAGAGAAGATTGTGACTAAACAGTTTCAAGATCCATTGGAGATTGATGGCAAGACGATTATTATCATGAAGGAACTACCCAGATCGGTGTTGTTAGATCGAAAAAAATATAAAGCTCTAATTCAGATTCTGAAGGACATGAAAATAAGGTATAGATGGGAATTACCAGAAGGAGTGTCCTTTGAATTTGGAGGAGTGAAAAAGCGCATTAGATCTGAATCAGAGATGGAACAGTTTATAAGGGACAATGAAAAGGACTTACCAGCAACAAGATTATGAATATGGAGTGCAAAGTTTTATCTTGGAATGTAAATGGACTTAATTCACTGAATAAGAGAAAAAGTATTCTCCACTGGCTATTAAAACAAAAATGTGATATTGTGTGCCTGCAAGAGACTCATATTAGAAAGCAGGATGTAAAGTATTTAAAATTGAATAAATTGGGCAGTGATTTTGTAGCGGCCTCCAATAAAAAAAAAGGGGAGTGGTATTGTATATAAAAGAGGAGCTACAGCCAAAGTTAGTGATGAGAGATGCGGAAGCCAGATTTTTAGCAGTGGAATGTATATGGAATTTAAAGAGAGTACTGGTGATTGGAATCTATGCACCTAATGGAGCAAAAGAAAGCTTTTTTGAGGACTTGAGGAAGCAATTAGATTAACTTTCTTATGACCAGATAATTCTTGCAGGAGACTTCAATGGAGTGACAAACTTGGAACTAGATAAAAAGTCAGCAACTGCACAAAAGAAAAGAGGACTACTACCAAAGACGTTTTTTGTATTGACGCAACAGGAAACTTTGGAAGATGTATGGAGAAGACAAAATCCCAAAGGCAGACAATATACGTTTTTCTCGGCGAGACACTCTACGCTATCAAGAATTGATATGATCTGGGCCTCAAAAGACTTAGCGCTTTGGACTAAGGAGGTGGAAATAATGCCTATGGCAGGCTCAGATCATAATCCAATTATGTGGAAGTTGGGGAAAAGGAGTAAAAGGAGAGGATGGAGAATAAATGAGGATTTGCTGCAAGAGGGAGAAAATATGGAGATGTTGAGAAGAGAAACAAAGTTTTTCATACAATATAACATGAACAGAGAAGTACCAACCAACAAGGTATGGGACACCTACAAGGCAGTAATTAGAGGCATATTAATGGACTTAAATGGAAGAGCCAGGGAAAAAAAAGAGGAGAAGAGACAGGAGATCACGGAGAAAATAAAAGCCAAAGAAATACAGTTAAAGAAAAGACCAGGGAAAAAGAAAATCTACCAGGATATTAAAATTCTTCAAGAACAGCTGACAGCAATGAATAACTAAGAATTGGAATGGAATCTTAAGAGAATGAATCAAAAGGCGTTTGAAGGCGCAAATAAACCTGGGAAATATTTGGCATGGCAATTAAAGAAGAGAAAGGAGAAGAAGATAATAAATAAAATCTGTGAGGACAATAAAGTGTACCTGGAGCAGACAGCTATCAGCAGAGCCTTTTATAAATTTTATGCCAAATTGTATAATAAAAAAGAGGTGAATAAAGACTCAATAGCGACATACTTGGAGAAAATGAAGCTCCCAGTAATTTCGGAAGCTTGGAGAGACAAATTGAACAATGAAGTAACGGAGGAAGAAATAAGAAAGGCAATACAGTCAACAAACTTGGGAAAGGCGCCAGGACCGGATGGACTTACAGCTAAATTTTACAAGGTAATGGCTAATGAACTGGCACCATTCCTAAAAGATGTGATTAATGGTGTTTTAAAGGATCAACGGATCCCAGACACTTGGAGTGAAGCTAATATATCACTGATCCCCAAAGAGGGGCAAGATCTGACTAACGTGAAAAACTATAGACCTATATCGTTACTTAATAATGATTATAAAATTTTTGCGAAGATACTGGCGGAAAGAGTGAAGGGATGGCTTTCTGAAGTTATTAAGGAGGAGCAAGCTGGTTTTTTACCAAATAGACAAATCAAAGACAATTTAAGGACAGTCATAAATGCTATTGAATACTATGACAAACATTGTGACAAGGAGGTTGGCTTCTTCTTTGTGGACGCTGAAAAAGCGTTTGACAATTTGAACTGGGACTTTATGTTTGCCACCATGGAAAAGCTACAAATGGGAGAAAGATTCATAAGAGCAGTAAAGGAAATTTACAGAGACCAGAGTGCAGCAATTGTGGTGAATGATGAGGTGACCAAGAAATTGACTATAGGTAAAGGTACAAGACAAGGTTGCCCGTTGTCTCCACTGTTGTTTATTCTGGTTTTGGAAATACTGATGATACAGATACGAGAAGATAATGCAATCCGTGGAATAAAAATAAAGGACTTTTCCTATAAGGTCAGAGCATTTGCGGATGATATAATGTTAATTGTGGAAGATCCAATGGAGAATATGCCAAAGGTAATAGAGAAAATTAAGGAATTTGGAGATTTGGCAGGATTTTATGTAAACAAAAAGAAGTCAAAGATACTATGTAAAAACATGACTAAACAAAAACAACAATTATTAACGGAAATAACAGACTGCGAAGTAACAAGCAAGGTGAAATACCTGGGAATTGAACTGACTGCAAAGAATATAGACTTATTTAAAAACAACTATGAGAAATTGTGGACTCAGATAGAGCAAGACTTGATTAAATGGAATAGACTGAACTTGTCATGGTTGGGAAGAATTGCAGTAATTAAGATGAATGTGTTGCCAAGAGTGATGTTTCTGTTACAGACAATACCAATTATCCGAGATTCCAAGCAGTTCGATAAATGGCAGAGGAAAATATAAGATTTTGTTTGGGCAGGTAAAAAGCCTCGAGTGAAAATGAAAGTGTTACAAGATGCAAAAGAAAGAGGCGGAATGCAACTGCCCAACTTAAGACTTTATTATGACGCAATTTGTTTAGTGTGGTTGAAAGATTGGATGACGTTGAAAAACCGGAAATTACTGGCCTTAGAAGGATATAAAAAAATATTCGGATGGCATGCATACTTATGGTATGATAAAGTAAAAACGGACTTTATGTTCTTACATCATTATATTCGGAGAAGCCTATTCACAATTTGGAAGAAGTACAGAAATTACCTACAAGATGGAATCCCCTCATGGGTGGTTCCATATGAAGTAATAGATCCAAGAACTGTCGATAATGAACAACAGTGTTTAACATACAAGGAGATAACCTGAATGGAACTTTCTAAACCCAAAATAAAGACGCAAGATGAGTTGTCTCCAAGTTACGATTGGTTTCAGTACAGACAGATCAGAGATCTTTATAATTCGGACTGTGTGAAGGGAGGGATAAGAATGGAGAATTTGGAATTAGAACAGGCACTTTTACAAGAGGACAAAAAGGAAATCTCTAAGGTATATAAAGTGCTGCTGAAA
This sequence comes from Eublepharis macularius, assembly GCF_028583425.1. Classification (NCBI taxonomy): domain Eukaryota; kingdom Metazoa; phylum Chordata; class Lepidosauria; order Squamata; family Eublepharidae; genus Eublepharis; species Eublepharis macularius. The sequence continues at coordinate 165,163,332 of NC_072793.1, read as the reverse complement.
TGGTATACTGAAGATGAGACAGTTAAAGTGCAAATGGTGAAGTGGGCTATTAATTTCAATAAAGAAATAACAATGGAGGCGTGGGAATACTTGTGGAAAAATACGTTGAAGATCACGACATGTACCAATATTAAAGAGAATGTCCATAAAATGATTTATCGTTGGTACTTGACACCAAAGAAAATTGCGCTAGGGAACGTGAATATGTCTAATAAATGCTGGAAATGCAAGAAACATGAAGGATCTTTGTATCACATGTGGTGGACTTGTGAGGTAGCTAGGAAGTACTGGGGGGAAATAATAAAAGAGATAAGTGGGATTTTACAATTTCAAATAAATAAGAACCCAGAACTCCTGCTGCTGAACTTGGGAATGGAGAGCATTCCAGCACAATATAGGACATTGTTATTTTATATGACAGCAGCGGCTAGACTTTTGTATGCGCAAAAATGGAAAGTGCAAGAAGAGCCAACTATCGAGGACTGGATTTACAAATTGCTGTACATGGCGGAAATGGACAAAATGACAAGAAAATTGAGAGACCTTGATCCAGGACAGTTTAACACAGACTGGGAGAAGCTGAAACAATATTTGGTGAAAAAATAGGAGGTGGGAGGAGAACTGTGGCAGTTTGAAAACTATTGAAATGTAATAAAACAAGAGGGGGGGGTGACTTTACCGGGGATTGGGGAGTTAAATGAGAATTTCTAGGCAATTATTTTAGTGGATTATTATATTAAGTAGTAATTTCATTTTTGACAGACAATTGTATAATGGAAAAAATATATAGCTAAGATATAATGAATATAAGTATATAGAAGTTAAGTTAAATTGATTAACTTAAGCTGAAGGTATATGGTGTTTATAGTCATATTAAGAAATTTGGGTTAAACAGATAAATTATTATTGATAGATAACTATATAATGGAGAAATTACATAAGCAACATAGAGTATAAGTCAAATGGACACCAGTAAAGATGATATGCCAGAAATGTAATATTTAGCTGATATAGTGAAGCCTAGAAGAGAGTGAAAGTACATATATAAGGGACAAAATAAGTTTGATATGAGTAGGGGGAAAATAGACAAGGGGTTGGAAAACTGTTGGAAGTCAACAAAAAGGGGGGAAAGGGAGGGGTTAGAATAAAGATAGGTAAAGGAAATTGATTGTATGAAGTCTGAAATATAATGATGTCTAATCCAATAAAAAAATTTCAAAAAAAAAAAAAAGGAAGATGCTGAATGTGTTGCCTTCCAGGGCCTGAGGGCTCTTCCAAGTGTGGCCTGTGGCAGATGCTGAGTTTCCTCCTCTTTCTTTTTCTCATTTTTCTTTTTAGGATGTCAGAAGCACCGTGAAGAGGTGAGTGGATCTCTCGAGTGACCCTCCTGATTCTGGGAAAGATCTGAGTTGCATGTAAAGAAAAGGGGTCCTTCAGGCTACAGACCCGGACAGATGTGACCAAGACTGCAGATCTCCCTCAGGAAATGGCAAGCTGGAGATGTTCTCGGTCCGATGGATGGAAAATCGTGCGCCAAAATAACACAGAGCGGGGAGGGAGTGTCAATCTCTAGAAGGTCCATCTAGACTTGAGGTGCTGAAACAGGAATGATCTTCTCTTGGGCAACAAGCCATCCCCAACAAGCCAGGAAATACACGGTTTAACTTGAATCTCCTTACCTGTTTCAGTTCCTCAAAATGGCAGATGGTAAATGTTGTTGGATTCAACCAGAGTCTTGGTTGGCATCTGGGCTGCCCAGGGGGCCACTTGAGTGCCAGGCTCCAAGAGTTCTGGGTATGAAGGAGGCTCCTCATGAGGACGCAGGAGTTCTGCCATATTTCCATCAGCTTTCCTGCCATTTCATGGTGGCACCTCATGCTGCTCTTGCTCAGGCCGGATTAGTTGAGGATTTCACAGTTGTTGGTCAGAAATCTTGCCCCCTGCTATACGTCTCCTCAGATACGTTCAGGGGAAGAAGGAGGGGCCCATGACATTATTGGGCTTGAAGTTTCCATATCTCCCAAACGTGACAGACAATTAAAAGGAGCAGAAGGAAAGATCCTCTTGAATACAGGGCTGCCATGTGACGTCCTTTCTGTCTGGCACATTTTTATTCTTCCCTTCCTCTAAGGAGCTCATGGCAGTGTATGTGATTCTCTCCTCCTCAAAAGAGCCCTGTCAGGAAGGTGAGGCTGAGAGAAAAAGAAAATGGCCGAGGCCTGCCCAATGAACTGCAGGGCTGAGTGAGGAATTGAACCAGAGTCCTGCAGCCATAGCCCAGCTCTCTAATTACTACACTGTGGTTGCTTCCTTCTTTCCATCGGCACATGTGAAGTGGGGCTTTGGGGTTGCTGCTCTCAAAGAAGGGCCTTGTTCTTCCTGATGTCTAATTTATCCTTCAGATGCCTGGCTTTGCGCTCTCAAGAGAACAGTGAGGGGCTAGATGCCCCTCTTCAAAGGGCCTCCCTTCTTTCTTTGCTCTCAAGATCCACTGCTGTCTTTAGGCCTTCTACCTATTCCTGTCTTCATCTGTTTGCTCCACTGGTGGGAATTGTGGATTGGATAGTTGGTGAGTTAGTAAATTTTTTCTTCAGATACAAAGAAAAGGTGACTTTTGAGAATCCATTGACTTTTCCTCTTGAGCTGAAGTGGAGGATCTGGGACTTCTGTGAGATCAATCACTTGCTGGAAGATCACATGAAGCAATTCAAAGGTAATGAAGAACACCTGGTGAGGTTTCAGACTGGACTTCCGATGAGGCCAGGTGTGACTGGGGAGTCTTCCAGGTCTTTTGTATCACTAGAGGGGCCAGCAGTACAGGAGATTCACATACCAACTCAGACGGCCATTTTAGTTCACCATGGAATTCTTTTCTGTTCAAATTTCTCTTGCGGCTTTCACTCAGGATGGCATTCTCTGGATTTTCTCACAATGATTCTGCATTTTGACCTCTGGTCATTCCTGTGTCCAGGCATTGGTGAACTGGGACTTGAGCAGAAGAAAATTCCAAAGTGAAAGACATACTTGAAGACCTGACCTCTCAGAGCATCCTCACTTAATGGAGACAGTAGATATCTTCCTAATCCCTCTCAGGCACAAACACACCCTTTCATCTGCTCTCTCTGTGTCCAAACTGAGTCTGTTGAAATTGGCCACTATGAATTGAGCGTATTTGTTTGCTCCAAAATGTCTAGCTGGAGCCAGTAAATGGTCCATGGGTGACTGAGATATTTCCATTTCTAAAGATGAAGCCATGTCTAGGCTGGGGATTTTGGCCCCCTTAGATACAGTCTCTTTTGGCTTCCTCCTGCATTCATTTCAGATGCCATCCACACCCCATGGAGCCAGTGACAAACTCACCCCTGATTATTAGTGGCTCTAAAGTTGACTTGAAATCCTTAGACATGATCTGCAAGATTCTGGAATGTCAAAACTCAAATTGTGGTTTTGAAATTACTCTTCAGAAAGAGTTCCAAAGATTTAAGCTGCAGTCTAACTAATATGAGTCATTAAACCCCCATTGAAACTTATGGGTTAAATTATCTCCAGCTCTAAAAGGTGTGTTTGAAAGGTACTTAGCCACAATTAAGTTTATCTGGGTTGGGCCTTTGGGCTGCAGTCTGTGACTCTCCCTGTGGAGCAAGGCTCAGCTAACTCAAGGGATTGACTTCTGGCTGTACATGTTTGTGATTATTTTGTTGGTTTGCTGAATTTGATACTGTAATGATTTCAAGTAAATGTGTGCCTGTATCTTTAAATGCTTGGTGAGATAGGTGAAGTGTGGGGGTAAAAGAGGGATGAGTGAGTGATATGACTGGTTGATGACTGAGAGGGTGGGCAGAGTTAATGCAGTTTAGACTGAGAGAGGAGAGCAAGTGTCAGTCAGAAGAAAGCAGGCTAGCTGTGGGCTGCCTGAATATGTTGAAGTATTTATGAGAGAAATATAACCTGTGTGGAACCTGAACTGAGCATGTTTGTGAAAGGACACTCAGTCAGGGAAAGAGAGGCCAGCTGTGTGCTGCCTGAGCAGGTTTAATATTTCTGTGAATGAGAGTCAGAGAAAGAGAGGCTAGCTGAGTGCTGCCTGAGGAGTTTTAAGCATTTCTGTGAGAGAAATATTGAGTTGGAAAAAGAGGCTAACTGTGTGTGAAGCCTTAGAAGAGATCTGTATGAATGAGTTTAAATGAAGTAACTTTAAGAACTGAGAACTACTTTTATGAAACTGATACGCTTCTTGAAAAAATAAACGTTTATTTTGCTTTAATTATATCCCAGAGTAGCTGTCATTGCTATATCCCATTCTTATCCTCAGGGCCACATAGAACCACGAAGGAGCCTGACGCTTAGGCACGTTAAAAAAGAAAAAACTTAAATAAAATATCTAGGAATATAATATTCCTGGTGGCAGCAAACTGCCCAGAGGGTGTTAAGGGAAAGATAAAAGGGAAAATCTACCCTAGAGAAAGAAAGGGTCGTAACAGATACTCTTTGTTTATAATTCCAAAATGCTGGCTGTTGCTCAATTTAGGAAACATAATTCACATTAAGTGAAGAGAAACTTGAATATTTGCAAGAAAGTAAAATTGGGGGGAGGCTTTCTCCCTGTAGATTTAAAGTGGTGTTATAAACTGATACTTGTGTTGCCTGGCGCTCACTTTCTGTTCCCTTTGTTTCCTCAGGCACTCTGGTCTCTGGACTTCAGGTGCAGGAAGGTATATTTCTCTTACTCAACTAGCCATTTTGTTGTGAAGTACATAGTTTCTCCTACAATCCCGGTACTTCAACTTAGCCGTATTTTTAGTTGTAAGATTATCTGGTCTTCATTAACTACCTCCACTCATATCCCTGCTGCCATATTTAACTGGCAGGGAAAATGGGCCTCTCTGACTCCTCCAGAGGGGAGGCACAGACCAGGTCATTGACAAGCTTGGGTATCCATGATTTCAAGTCGCAAATGTGCCGGTATACATCAGTGTATGTATCAGTTACTGAACTCATCCCCAAAACACTTGACAAGTTTTCTATAAAATTACATGTGTGTTCAGGGCAGCAAAGTCACTTTCAATCCACTTATTGAACACTGGAAAATAAACATGCTTCAGTGTTGCAATTTTGGAAGCATGAGAATAGCATTTCTAAGGCTCCGTAAATTATATGCAAGGCAGAAGTCTGTCACTGATACCTAATGACATTTGTCACCTGGGTTAGTTGTACAGAACCCAGGTGCAAGTGAGCTCATGGGAGTACCAAGGCTGAGGGCCGGTGTCCTGTTAAAAAGAGCATCCTTGTGAGATTTGGCTTCTAAATGCAACTGAGCGTGCGCAGTTTCAAATGTGCACGCTCAACAGCAACAACTGAAGCATGGACAGGCCGGATTTCTTGCCTCTTCCCCATGGGACAAAACAGCAGCAACAGCAAAGCAACTATCATCCAAATCCAAATATATTATTGGTAACCAAAGTTGCTTTTTTTGATGTTCAGCATAACAGAAACATTTACTCTGCAGAAGCCAGTTTTGACAGGAAACTGTTTTTGTTGCCTTGAGTAACAAAAACTGCTGCCGGAAGCCAAATTTGACCAGGGTGCTTTTTTAACACTCCACCAGAGAGAGAGGGGGGGAGGGATAATCCCCTACATCCCCTCACCTTAGGGCTCAGAGGGGTCTAATTGCTCTGACTGACAGCATGACCCAGCCATGGAAACCCATGTTCATGTGACCTAGCATGGCTCTGGTCGGTTCTTAGAGTCTGCCTGTGTTGCTGGCTGACATGGGATAGAGACTTTGGTTTGGTTCGTCATTCTTGGACCTGCAGTTGGACTTGGTTGCTGGCCCTTGGCCATCTTGTTCTTGGACTAGGTGGGAAAGCTGGCCCTTGGTGCTCTGTTCTGTTTGGATGTTGTGGCTTGACCTTACAAGGTAACCTCTGGTTTACCAGGTAAAGGATCCTGCTAAGTAACTGAAGGATTTTAGTGAAGACGTTTTTATTGTTCTCTTACCCTGCTTTTGCGCACTTCCTATACATGTAATCTTTAGGCACAATTATCAATTACTCTTTGTGTGGTGTTACTGAGTTTGCAGTCTTCAGTCTGAATCCATCCTCTTGGCCTCCTCACCCAGTTACCAGCTGTTTTGTTGGAACTTGGCAGGCAAGTGGTCTACCTTGCAGAGCTGACTCCCAGGATAATACTCAGTATGGCTTGAGTCTTCATTTCATTGGTCTCTAAGCTGAGGTTAGGCAGAGGAAATTGGTGTCCCTGGTCTTCTCTGGGGTGCAAGGGTCTCTTGGCACCCAGAAGTATGCTTGATTTTTGAATCTCCCATCTTTCAGGACCTGAGCAATGATGACCACATCCCAGTGAGGCTCCTCCCCTTCCGCATTCCCACTGTCCCCAGGGTCCCATAGGGGCAGCGCTCTCCCTGCACGTTCAGTGAACACATGGGGCTGTCCTGTGTAATGGGTTAGACACATGCCACTTCTTCTGTCACATGGGTGATTCCTCAGGCTTGTGTATGTTGGACAGCATTTTTAATATCGTGCTCTCACTCGATATTACTGATATCTCATGGATATCCTTCCCAAGAGTCTTCACCAAGGTTCTTGTGATCCTAATGGATCTCCTTTGCACTCAGCAATTGTTGATCTTCCCGTACTTGAACAGGGAACAAGGATGTTATCCTCGAAAGGCTGATAACATGTCTCTGCAATCATGGCTTTATAATAAATCCTGGAAAGAGCCATTTGATCCCATCATGACAAAATTTCCCTCTTGGGGTATGCATAGACACCACTTTAGACATTTCTACCCCAGACCGACAATATAAGATTCTTAATTTTCTTCAGGACACTACAAAGAAATCTCATAATGCTCCTAGCATATCTACTAGGTATGCTGGTATCCTGCCAGGATGTGATATCTAAGTTCAGTTTCTGTGCCAGACCCCTTTTTAGGCAGAGATTGCAAGAATCATAGGGTTGTAAGGGGCCTCTAGAGTCATCTAGTCCAATGCAGGACTAAAGTCACGGCAGAGTGGTTCAGCAGGCAAAACCTGGACCAACTGGAGTGGCGTTTGCATCCAGAGATTTCCCATCAAACCTGTGCACGCTTTGCGGTTGCCACAGTGGACCTCTTTGCATCAACTAACCATCAACTACCCCTTTTCTTTGTCACCAGAGATGCCCAAAGGCAATGGGAGTGGAGGCAATGATTTGCAGCTGGCCAAATGGACTAATGTATGCTTTTCCATGCATTAAACTCGTCCTGAAAGTAACCCAGAGAGTGATAGTTCCAGGAGCAGAGGTGGTACAAATAGCGCCATACTGGCCCTGAAGAGTCTGGTTTCAAGATCTGGTCAGGTGGTCATCTGAGAAGCCTCAGGGTTTACCCATCAGCAAAGACTTGCTATCTTAGGAGCCAGTTTTTCATTTCAGTCAGATTTCCTGACGTTAACAGCTTGGAAGCTGAGCAACAATACCTGCAGATAAGTTGGACGTCTCTGATAGAGGGCTCTCTACTCTGATTGCCACTTGGAAAGCTTCTACTAATAGAGTCTACAATTCAGCAAGTTTTCTCTGACTGGTGTACCAAAACGTCTCTTGACTTCTCTAATATCCAGATTGTGAATTTCCCTCAGTTTCTGCAGAATGCTGTAGAGAAGGGCTTAGGTACTAACACCCTGAAACATCAGGAAGCTGCTGTTTCAACGGTATTGGCGGTCAATAAGAGTGTTGCTTTCTCCATCATCCTCATTTTAAACATACTGTTGAAGCCCCAACAGTTCAAAGATTTCCTAGCTGGAACCTAATTATAGTTTGCAAAACTGTTTCCAGTGCGCCCCCCCTCCTCACCCCTGCATTTGAACCTCTGGCCACATGCCCCTTAAAAGCACTCACATTGAAGACTCTCTTTTTGTTGGCAATCATATCGGTATGTAGAGTTTCGTAAATTAATGCTTTGTCTATTGACAGGAACCTCTGCATTTTTCACAATGTACTGACCCAGCCTGTGTTCCAAAAGTTAATTCTCTGCTCCATGTGTGTATTATGTGCCATCAAGTCACCTCCATCCTATGGCAACCCTATGAAGGAAAGATGCTCAAAATGTCCTATCGTTAACAGACTTACTCAGATCCTGCAAACTGGAGGACATGGCTTCTTTTATTGAGTCAAGCCATCTTGTTTTAGGTCTTCCTCTTTTCCTGCTGCCTTCCACTTTTCCTAGCATTATTGACTTTTCCAGAGAACCTTGTCTTCTCGTGATGTGACCAAAGTACGATCGCCTCAGTTTTGTCATTTCAACTTCTAGGGGGAATTCAGGCTTGATTTGGTCTAGTACCCACTTATTTGTCTTTTTGGCCGCCCATGGTATCTGCAGAACTCTCCTCCAGCACCACATTTCAAATTAGTCAATTTTTTTCCTGTCAGCTTTCTTCACTGTCCAGTTTTCACATCCATACGTCGTAACGGGGAATTCTATAGTTTTGATTATCTTGATCTTGGTTCCCAAAGAGACACCTTTAAGGATCTTTAAGGATTGGTAAGCAATCGGTTCCAGGATCTCCCCATAGATATGGATTTTGGACCACTGGATCAGGAGCTACTCCCCCAGACTCCTTGAACTTTGAAAGAAATTTCTCTAGCCCCTGTGGATGAGAGGACTCGAGCTTCCATTCCTCAATGTAAGAAAAGGCATATGCTGGTAATTGGAGACTCCCTACTGAGAGGGGTAGGGTCTGCCAGGACCTGTCCACCACGGTTAACGCAGTATGTGAACTGGGTACCCTTTAGTTGTCCTTAGGGTTGATATTAGATCAGTTCATGTCACTCTCCCAGGAGGAGGTAGGCAGGGTCCTGCGTGCTGTGAAACCTACCACATGCCCACTGGACCTGTGGCCGTCATGGCTAGTGAAAACTGGTGGTGCTGGGATTCAGGTACCATTGGTTGACATCATTAATCTTTCTTTGAATTCTGGGATTTTCCCAGACTCACTGAAGGAGGCAGTGGTGCAGCCATTATTAAAGAAACCATCAGTGGATCCTGTTGGTCCACCAATTACCACCCAGTTTCGAATCTTCCATTCCTGGGGAAGGGAGGGGAAGGGTAGAAGGGGTTGCATCAGTGCTTGGTTCTTGTGGCCCATTTTACATGCCCAGGGTAATGCTGATCGCCACCTTAGGGTCATGTAGCAATTTTCCACTGGCCAGTTTGGCTAGGAATCCTGGAGGTGTTTTGCCATCTTCTGGGCATGGAGCAAAGGTCACTGGGGCAGTTGGGGGTGGGTAGTTGTGAAGTTCCTGCATTGTGCAGGGGGTTGGACTAGATGGCCCTAGAGATTCCTTCCAACCCTATGATTCTATGATTCTCTAGCTCCCACAGCTGCTTTTCCAAGTCTCCATCTTCTGATTTCTTCCTTGCAATCTGCATTCTTCCTCCTGTAAAAGCCCCCCCCCACACACACACACTGCCTGTGCCACATTCATGCCCTTTCTCCAGCAGCACTGGCTGGTGTGTACAGCTTGAACTGCTGCCACTTTCTACCACTTGCAAGTATGTTCACAACAATGCTGGGAGGATGGGTGGTGGAGCACTTGCAAATGAATGGGCAGTGAAGGGCATGTAGACATTTACAGAGGAGGTGCATGGGTATGCCTGTGTGGGGGAAGGGGTCAGTGACAGTAGGACCCCCAGATGTCCCTCCTCAGGGTACAGCCCTGGGTTGTATTCACATGACTTTTTATTGTGTGTGTTCTTAGCTACCTTCTCTTCAGTCCCCGGAAGTCTGTGTTGCCTTTAGGATGGGACAGAGTTCCTTAAACAGGACAAAGGAAAGCAGGAGAGTCTGTGAATCTAGGGGAGGATTAAAACTAAAAAAGTAGATGAGAGCAGACCAGGAATGACAGGAGGGAGCAGAACAAGACAGGAGGATCTGTCTAAGCACATAATGACAGGGAGATGCAGAAGGAATTCATATGGAGGGACGTGATGTTAAGGGGATGTGTGAGGGGACATCTCTGAATCTCCCAGCTGATTGTGCTTTTCTTCTCTCGCTTCCTCTCCCCCCAACAGCAAAACTGACTCTGGATCCAGAGACAGCGTATCGGCGACTTACCGTGTCTGAGGATTGGAAAAGCATGGGATGTGGAGAGAAAAAGCGAGATCTACCTGACAATCCTAAAAGATTTCATGAATATGCTGCTGTGCTGGGACGTGAGGGATTCACAGCAGGCTGCCATTTCTGGGAAGTCCTTGTGGGAAGTGAGGGAGAGTGGAGTGTGGGGGTTGCCAGAAAATCTGTGAGGAGGAAGGGACAAGATATCTTCTGTCCTGAGGAAGGAATCTGGGAGGTGAGGAAGTGTAACAATGACTACAGTGCTTCCTTAAAAGATTGTAATTCTCCCCTGACGTTGAGTGGGGAGCTGAAGAGGGTCAGAGTGTGCCTGAACTACGATGGGGGGCGAGTGGCCTTTTTTGATGCTGACAGGGCAGCCCTGATCTACGAGTTCTCTGGAGCCTCCTTCTCTGGAGAGACCCTCCTGCCCTTCTTTTGGGTTTGTGGAAAAGGCCACCTCAAACTCTCTTCTTAAGACAGTCTCTTCATGCAGGGACTATTAATAAGAGAATACTGTTTCCTTAGAAACCATTTTTTAGTTCTGCAAAGGCCTCTAGAAGCTCTGAGCTGTCAAAATTGACGGAAGTAAAATGGGAACAGTCCCCCCCTTTTTCTTCTACACTATTTCTTAAGAAGACAATGACACATTTCACATCATTCATAACAAAATATTGGTATACTGACCGTCTAGCCTCTATGGCATTCAAGCATGCCTTCAACACCCCCCCAAAAAAGATCTCAGGCAGCTGTGAAATGGAAGACCCCAAAGCCCAGCCTTTGCTGCTTCCCAAGAGATGCTTGGAGACCCTTCATCTCACCTCCCACAACTTTTCAATTTTGTTTCAATGCAGCTGCCAGAGGTGAGGTGGAGTTAGACCAAAGATCTGTTACAGTGTGTAGGGGACTCATTTCCCCAAGCTCCATTTTTTAATTTAAATTGCCCCTTTTGGGTACCATTTACAGAGGGAGTATGTTTCCGCGGTGTTCTTGAATTAAAGGATTCTCTCCTTATTGCTTTAGTGTGTCTTCAAAACCACATTCTAGGCCTTTTCTTCAAGGAAAGCACTTACATTTGTTACTGCTAAGTTTTCCTCTACAGGAGTAAGAATTTGGGTCTGGTGATTTGCAGGAGCAAAGAGGTATTAAAAAGCCCCACTTCCAGCCGGTCTTTTGCCTCAGGGGAAAACCAGAACTGCATCTAATGGAGATCCAGTAGAGTGTCCTGAGAGACCCCAGTTCAGATTTCCATTCTGCCAGGGAAGCTTGCTGGGGGGCCGTGGGCCAGTCCCACTCAGCCTAAACTACCTCACAGGGTTGTTGTGAGGATAAAACAGAGGGGAGGGGAACAACGTAAGCTGCTTTGGGTCCCCACTAGTTAGAAAGGAGAGGTATAAATAAAGTAAATCTTCTATCATTATAATAAGGCTCAGTCCCTGCATCGTTGGCAGGTGAAACATCCACAAATAAAGCTATGAGGCTCAAAACTGCCTCTGTCTTGGGGATGATATGAGAGATGCATTGCAAAATAGGAAAGGAATTGAAACATCTTGGTCTGTGTGATCCCCAGAACCCCCTGCGTTTAGCATTGGAAGCAATGGCTGTATTTGGTGGGAACAACTCAACAGAAAATAAAGCTTGGAAACTCAAAATTGGCGACCAGCTTCAGGACGCTAATGGGAGCAGGGGTTAGAGCCTCTGATTAGGATCTAAGAATCTCCAGTCTGCCATGGTGACTTTGGGCCAGTCACACACAACTTCATGTACCTGAGAGGGTTGTGAGGATAAACTGGAGATGAGAACAACGTAAGACATTACAGGCAGACATTGTAGAAAAACGTAACACAGAAAGGGAGGGTGGACCATATCCCCTCCTTTACAAAACACACAGATTATGAATGGCCATGAGTGATTACACCCTGTGTTGTGTAGCAGTTAAGAGTGTCTGACTAGGATCTAAGAGGCCCAGGTTCAGATCTGTTGGAAATTAGCAGAGTTAAAGGCAAAGATTGTGCACTGGAATTAATGAGAACAGACACACTCCAGTATAGCTCTGTAAGAATACTAAAGGATAAAAACAGGTTTACATTTTTGGATGAAAATAAGAAATTGCTAGACTGACTACATCTTTGCTAGAAAAGCCGCTGAGAGAGATTGAGAAAGCAACAGAGAAAGCAATAAAACTTCAGTGGACACCATCACTTAATTGCCCCCCCCCAACACGTTGCCCAATAGAAAATCCTGGTTCTACTTCATTAAGCGTAGAGACTCTTTCCATTGCGGGAATCTTTACTCGAGGTCTAAGTGGTTACATGCGAATAAATTTACTAACTAAATGCGAATAAATTAAATTTACTAAATAAATTTACTAACATGCAAATAAATTTACTAAGTGGTTACATGCAAATAAATTTACTAACACTAAATTTACTAACACTAAGTAACACAAACAGTTTGACTCTTTCATGACTAAAACAAAAACACTTGCTAAATCCCAACAAAATCACACCCCTGTAAATGTACAGCGTATCAAACTGCCAGCCTCAGCTTGGGGATCCAATCCATACCACCATGGTGTTGTGCTGGTGCAGCGGCGGTCCATCTCATGCCTTGGGGGAGATAGTTGCTGCAAGTGAGCAGGGTGCTAACAGCACCCGCAGCCTGCCCTGCCCTCCCTCCCAACACCAAGGCCAGCCTCCTACCAGAAGCAGCCCACAAAAGAACTCACTGAGAGTCACTCGGGACTAACCATTTTTAGTTCTAGCACAAAGGTTACAGACCAGGGCCCTGCCCCTCTGATCCATGTAGAGTCACAGGCTAGTCTGCGGGTGGAGGGGTGCGGAGGAGACGAAGATGACACCGTTCTTGGGCCAGCCATTCCCTCTCAGCCTACCCCACCTCACAGGGTCGTTGGGAGGATGAAATGAAAGATTGAAGAACAATGCTGAAAGCTACTTTGAGTCCTCACTGAAGAGGAGAATGGTATAAATATCTAAAATAAATTTTAGAGAATGTAGTGAGCCCAGTATGGTCATTAAGAACTTCCCATTTCTCCCCATAGCTTCATTTGTGTTATGTTTTGCCAACATTCCTCCATGCCAGTTTTAAAGACTGAGAGTGGCACATAAATGTAGATTTCATTCATTAATCCGGACTGCAGAGGAGCACCCTCCCGCTCTCCCCACACAACCGACACACGAACTCCCCAGGAATTATGTCCTCACAGTCTCTCTCAGCCCTGGAGTTGAGTCTCAGCAACAACTGCCCCCTGCCTTCCCAGTTGGCAGCAGGGAGGGCAGTGGCGAATTCTGCACCCCCCCCAACAACCTGAAGCTCCATCAGCTCAGCTCTAAGGGGGGGGGGATGATTCCTGCACCCGTCTGCAACATTGGCAGCATGGCACGGGGTGGGAGCAAGGATTCCTGTGTCTCCCACCCACTAACATCACCACCTCCTTTCCATGGGGGCAGCAATGATTCCCACCCAGCCAGATCACAGGCAGCTCCTCCTCCTACCACCCCTGGGAGGGCTGAAGGCTGCAAAGACTGGCTGGGTCCCACTGTCTCCTGCACCGCACTCTTTTCTTCCAGCTGTTCTCCCCCTTGCCACCTCCGAGTAAGCTTCTGCATTCACCCCACGCCCCCTACTGGCCGCCTGCTTGCTTGCCCACTTGTTTGCAGAACATTCTTATTTTGTTCCCAAGCGCCCCCAACATGCAAATTTAAGTATCCGCAGGTGGGGGGGCACTTGGGGATTTGCTATGTGAAATGTCAAACAACTCAGAACACGAAATCACACAATGAAGGAAAAGCAGGATAATACAGACAGCAACAGGTAATACATATAAAAAAACACTGGTATAGTCCACAGCCTATTTCCCCTATCAAAGCCTCTTCCTGAACCATTGTTATAATATTTTTACTTATTTATTTATGGCATTTGTAGTCCACCTATTTCCCTGAGATTCAAGGTGGATTACACAATGTGAGAATAGTACTATTGGTATCAAATACATTTCCATACTGGACATTTACATAAACAATGCCATAGGATAAATACAAGTTTACAAAGACATAGCATTAGCAAGAATCCAATACAGAGTAGAAGAATGCTGAAAGAGAACATAATCAATTTTAGGACTGACAGATAACATATAGCACTGGTAGTACATAGGAGCACATATTTAAACAGATAATATGCAAGGCAACATGGTGAAGTCTCTGGTCCCTAATGCATTAGTGAAGCATCTGAGACCCCCTTCCTACAATACAGTCCTCCTAGCTGAGTAAAAAGCCTTTTTGAATAATTTGGTTTTGCTTCATTTATGGAAAGCCAGGAGAGGGGGGGCTCTCTTGACCTCCTCAGGCAGGCTGTTCCACAGGGTTGAGGCCACCACAGAGAAAGCCCATTTACGGGCTGCTGTTGATTTCACCCCTGTGCAGGCTGGCACCTGCAGGAGACCCTGTTCAGATGAGCGAAGCTGCTGTGGAGGAACAAAGCGAGGGAGGCGGTCCCGTAGGTATGCCGGACTCAGGCCATGAAAAGCTTTGTATTAATAACCAATACCTTGAACTGAGCCCGGTAACTGATAGGTAGCCAATGGAGTGACTGTAGGATGGGAGTGATGTTCATGCTCCTGTTCGCTCCTGATAACAGTCGAGCCACAGCGTTTTGCAGCAATTGGAGTTGCCTAGTTAACTTAGATGAGAGACCTGTATATAGTGCATTACAATAGTCAAGCCTTGATGTTACCATAGCATGGATCCAGGTGGCCAGGTCGGCCGTGTTGAGGTAAGAAATCTTCCAGGCTCGAGTGAGGTTGTAGAATGCATTTTTGTGGCTGCCTTAGTTTTTCTAGTAGAAGTGCTGGATCCAGTATAACCCCATGGCTCATTCTCAGCCACTTAACAACAAAAGTCAGGCAGTGTCTCAAGACCTCAACCACAACCCTGGGAAATTTGGGATGCAGAGCTGGGTGTCCTCAGCATACTGATGGCACAGCATCCAATACCCAAACTAGGAATGTTTTCTCCTAAGGGCTTTAAGTAGAGATTGAATCCCATAGGAAATAGGATTACACTAGTTTAAGAAAAGCTCTTCCAGTACTGACCGTGTGATCCTAAACATAGTTACTCCAGTGTAAGCCTATCCAAAAGAATGGGTTTAGGCAGGAATAACTCTGTTTAGGATACTCTGTGACTTACTCCTGAGTAACAGGCTCAGGACATCAACACCAGGCAAGGCCAAATCCACCTGTTCTCGCAGATCCCCCCTCCAAGGTCACAAGCTTTGATAACCTGCCTGGTTAAAGAACTAGAAAACTGGGCGTTGCCACTTGAACACTTCCTGGGGGGCAGATCTTGCTGAGAGAAAATCAGCAGCTCAGGGAGCAAGGCTGCGTCTGAGCCCTTTCTTTGCCCTGCTGGTTTTCTCTTCCGTGGCCCTTTCTTTAACAAAGGGGAGCTTTTAGAAACGTGGCTCCCCCACACTGCCTGAAGTGGTGCAGTCCATTGGGCTCCCCTCTGGCGGTTTTGGAGTCGGTGGGGTTGCATCCCGTAATACGCGTGTCTTACAGCTGTGGGAAGGGCGGCAGGGAAGAGCCAGAAAGGGGGCAACCACGTCTGTTGGGGCCTTCTTCCTCCTATTCAGCTTCCTCAGGGAAACTGGACAGTTTGTGCCGCCGCAGCAAGAGGGGCAGGGCCAACCTGACCCCGGCTGGGTTTTGTTTGCAAAGGGGCAGGCGCACGTCGAGGCTTGTTACTCCCCTCGGTGGCCCTGATGAGGGCAGAGAGGCGGGATATAAGCTTTATAAACAGCTGGACCAGCGCCTGCTTCCTCCCCACCCCCTTTGCCATTCGGCTCTGCTCCTCCCGCCTGCTTTCTTCCAACTTTTCCTGAAGGATTCCTCTTGGGGGAACCTTTCTAGGCGCCTTTCTGCTCAACCCGCACAGGGCGGTCAGGTGGCGGCCGAGGATCCCCTGCTCCGAGCGACCCTCCAGGCCCTGACCAGTCCCAGGGACGGACGCCCTATGGGCCCGGGCGCGGGATGCGAAGGGCAAGGTCTCCCCTCGAGGCGCTTGCAAAGGTGAGCCCCTGAGATTTCACCGCAGGGCCCTTCTCCCGTCTAGAGGCTGCTGAACCCACATATGCTGAGAGTCATTTGCAGGAAGGGAAACTCCCCGTCGCTTCCCTAAAAAGAAAACGAAACTACCGCGGTTGCTCTCCCTTCCCTTTGCCGAGGCAGCCATGGCGGCTGGAGGGCCGGTGAAGGAGCTGTGCGAGGAGGCGACCTGCCCCATCTGCCTGGAGTATTTCAGGGATCCCGTCATGATCGCCGAGTGCGGCCACAACTTCTGCCGAGGCTGCCTGGCCCGGAGCTGGGGGGAGTCGGCGCCGGAGGCTTCCTGCCCCCAATGCAGGGGAACAGCTCACCCGAAGAACCTGCGGCCGAACCTGCAGCTGGCCAACTTCGTGGAAATAGCCAAGAAGTTCGCTCTTCAGGAGGGAAAGGGGGGCGTCTGCGAGAAGCACCAAGAGCCTCTGAGACTCTTCTGCAGGGATGAGCAAGAGCCCCTGTGCATGTTCTGTGGCATATCCAAGGAGCACAAAGATCACGAGGTGATCCCCCTGGAGGAGGCTTCCCAAGACTACAAGGTAAGAAATCTCTGTGAATCTTCCTTGGGACCAGCCCTGGCTGCTTCTTGGCTTCTCTCTGTAAGTTTCTTGCAGTGGAAAAAGCCCTACTGTAAATGCAAATAAGGACAGGTATTAAATCAATTAACATTAGGAACCAGCTGTTTAACAGTGGTGGGGGATTGGTCCAGCCTTCCTTAACTTGAGATGCTCAGCCTAATATGTGGAAACGCCCTCTCCCCCTCCTGAATACGCCTGGTTTTTTATATATATATATATTTATATATTATATATATATATATTTATAAATATATATATATATATATATATATTTATATATTTATATATAAATATATTATTATATTATATTATATTATATTATATTATATTATATTATATTATATTATATTATATTATATTATATTATATTATATTATATATAAATATAGATAGATAGATTAAAAACAAGTTTAAAACATAAGGCCTGAATGGCAGGCTACATATATATACTAAAACTTTCTAAAATATCTCAAGATACAGATGATGGTACAGTGCAATGACCAACACAAATAGGCCAAGGTACAGTAAAAACTAACCAGATGCGTTTCGGCCCTAAGGCCTTCCTCAATGGTCAATTGTAAACAATTTATGATCAAACACCCACACATACAGCAATCATATAGAAACCAATCATGCAATGCTCCCGGTGTTTTATCTAGAACTGTAACAAAAGAAGAAGGGGAGGAAAATTTTTTAATATAATATAGTCCATTATTCAGTGCTAGAATTATAGGTAAAATACTGGATCAGAATTTACCTCTGGTATTGTGTGATAAACTTCAAATAATGCAGTAGATCCAGGACTGCATTCACACACTGCTCTTCATTTATTGTTGCACTCTAAAGAAAAAATGTACCAAATTAGAAAATTATACCCTAACATGCTCTTAATTGACCCCGGAGGTTCTCCAAACCCAATCACAAACCAACCTGAGGCTTGGTTTCCAATGTATAGGAGTGTGTTACATCAATCTGCAGTAAAGATAAAATGGCACTTTAACCTAAGAAAGTTCAGCTTTATGAAAAGGTAGAAGGGTGATGCAATGTCTCCCATGTGATAAGAAGATACGCTCTCAAAGGAGGTGGAGGGGAGGGGGGAAGGAAAGAGAGAAGGAAGAGAACACTGGAGTGGCAAAGACACAGCACATATTCAGTTAGGGCCATTGTCCAAATCCAGTCCAATCCATCTCAGACACAGCAAGTCCAGTCCACTTCTTCATTAAGTCCCCAAGGCATCAACGTCTGGAGGTGGTGAATCCAAAACACTTCTCTTTTCTGCAGGAGTTTGTGAGAGCCCGAAGATGTGTTCTGTATAACTTCCACAACCCAAAATTTCAGCTGCTTCTCCGTATGGCCGGCAGTGAGATAGTGGTTAACAAGTGGGGCATTCAGTTTCTTTAATCTAATACAGCTCTTATGCTCACAAATACGAACTTTAACAGGTCTGGTAGTCGTACCTACATCCATCAAGTTGCAAGGACACTGAATAACATAGATAACTCCCTTGGTATTACAGTTGCTGAAGGAATTAATTTCAAACGTCCTAGTATTTGATGAATTATGAAAAGTTTTTTTAGGCACAGAGCCACCACATCCAGCACAGTGTCGACAAGGAAAGAAACCTGTTGTAGCTATCCTCCCACTTCCACAGCTGCTGTCCTTCACCTCTGGTAGTTTACTCTTAACCAGGGCTTTTTTTCAGCAGGAACACAGGGGAACAGAGTTCCGGAACCTCTTGAAAATGGTCACATGGCTGGTGGCCCCGCCCCCTGATCTCCAGACAGAGGGGAGTTTAGATTGCCCTCCGCACCACTGAGCGGCGCGGAGGGCAATCTCAACTCCCCTCTGTCTGGAGATCAGGGGGCGGGGCCACCAGCCATGTGACCATTTTCTCCGAGGGCAACCCACTGAGTTCCACCACCTCTTTTCCCAGAAAAAAAGCCCTGCTCTTAACTAATAAGTCCAGGAGGTTTTTTTGCTCTTTTCGCTGAGAACTAGGGGGGAATCTCTTCATCTAGGACTATTGGACAGAAGATGCCAATGTCTAGCTACGATGGCCTGAACTGATGTGTACGTACTATTGTATGTTAAAGGGATGGCCATCCTGCCTAGGTTCCCCTTCTTGGTTTTTGGGGTAAGTAGCAAAGCTCTAGATGTATTCTGGGCCCTAAAATAAGCTTGTTTCAGGATTCCAGATGAATAGCCTCTATCATAAAATTGGTTCATCAGAATTCTTGCTTGTCTCTGGAAACTTGCCTCCATGCTACAATTTCTCCTCAGTCTTAATAGCTGAGAATATGGGAGGTTCCTTTTTAAATGACCTGGGTGGAAGCTGTCTCTTGTTAAATATGAGTTGGCATCTGTAGGTTTTCTATTGACATCTGTCTGCAGAATGTTGCCAATCCTTCTGATCTCTACATCCAAGAAATGCCCTTTAGAGTTATCCAAAGACATTTCAAAGTTTATTGTACTATGGATGTTATTCATGAATATACCAAATTCCACCGTCTCTTTAGTTCCATTCCAAATTAAAAAGATATCATCAAGGAATCTTTTATAAAAGATGGTACATGGTCTATAAATGTATTTGTTTTCTAATCTATCCATGAATAGATTGGCCAGAACATCACCTGCTTACACACTTGGATCCCTTTTGGGAGGTGTGCCATAATAACCCCTCAGGGGTGTGCACTGCAAGAAAGGAATGGGGTGTGTGTGTGTCTGAGGGTTCCTCTGGTACATTGCAAATTGTAGTTCAAACTAGGTCCTGGGAGAACATTGTTTATTTGGAACCAGGATTTGTGATTTGTTCATAGGCTTTCAATAGAATATGAAGCTTAATTTTAAAAAAAACCCTCAGTTACACCTAGGTTTATATGATTTTTTGTTCTGAGTGAGGCGTTAATTATATCCAATCTTCCAGGCCAGGAGAGATGCAGTTCCAGGTGAGTGGGAGAATTAAAACAAATTCTGTTCCTTTGTTTTGGGCACCAGCCGGTCATGGCAGCTCGGAAAGAGAGAGTCTGCCAGAAGCACCAGGAGCCGCTGAAACTCTTTTGCAAGGCTGATGAAGCCCCCATCTGTGTGGTCTGTGACCGATCCAAAGAGCACAGAAATCATGAAATCATTCCCGTTGAGGAGGCTTCCCAAGAGTACAAGGTAAGAAATCTGGAAGGTGGATATTGGTGGGGAAGAGTGGTGGGTCGTTTCCTTCTCTTGGGTCTGTTTGTAGGGAAACTTCCTCCAATATCTACCCCAGCCTCTGGGCCCAAATTGGGGGAGTGAAAACACCCCATTGTTGCCTACTTCCTGGCTTGGCGACTCCCTTGGTAATTGCCTCCCCCTTTCCTGCTGAGGCTAATATACAGGATATGGATAGACGTCCTCTCTGGCATCTGGCCCCCAATTGCCCTGCTGAGCTCTGAAGGGTCTGCAGCCCTCCTGGTTTGAACCCCCAAGGGACTCACTTCTTTCCTGATTTTAATTGCTGTCCTGAAGCTGCTGTTTGCTTCTGGATGTCAGGTCTGCCTACCAATCATCCATGACTGGTAGGGCTGGAGGAGAATGCCTGCAGGTTTGGGACCTGTCTGTGTCCCCAGCTTGCACAAAATAGCTGTGATGTAGCAGTTTAAATCAGCACCTTTGGGTTGATCGAGTTCTACTTGATGCTGCCTTGTTCTGAGTCAGATCACTGGTCTATCGAGGTCAGCCTTGTCCCTTCTGACTGGCAGTGCCTCTCTGGGTTCTCAGGCAGAGGTCTTTCCCATCAGCCACTACCTGATCATTACAACTGGGGATACTGGGGATTGAACCTGGGACCTTCGCATGCCAAGGAGATGCCGCTGAGCCAAAACCCCTCTGCTGCACTGCAGCACTGTGTGTGATCCGGGTTCAGCAACCAGATTAAAAGACAGATTAATGCTGATCTGGCTTAATATGGTCAAGATGGACTTCATGCATGAACCTCAGATGGGATCCGGGCGCCTGGACCTGCAGCAGAAGGAGCGCAGCGGCAGCAGTGAGAAGGAGGCAGAGGCAAGAGCCACTTCGCAAATGGAGCCAAGCTCCATGCTGCTGTAGGAAAGCGGTGTGAGGATGACAAGAGAGGAAGAGCAGCAGGCAGAGTTGATTCCCATCCCATTCCACCTCCCCCTGCCTGAGCCCCTTCAAGCCACCATTGTTGGCTGCCTTTTAACCTCAGCATTTAGCATTTGGAAAATGTTGCTGAAGATCCCGTTAAGAACAACTGGCGAGTATATCTCATTTGGCCCTCAATTATGGTTTTGCATATTGCCAAAAAAGAACAAACCTTAATTTTGGGTCGTCCTCTCCAGGATCAGTTCTGCAACTGGCTGGAGATTCTGAAGAAGGAGAAAAAGAGAATTCTGGTCTATAAACAAAAAGTGGTAAAGGAAAGTCAAGACCTGCTCGTAAGTGTCACTATTCCTGGGAAGCGAACAGATTCTAGAACCAGCACTGAGGGGGGAGGAAAGCGGGGCACTAAGGGCAGAAGAGTCATCCCATGAGGCACCCCATCTCTCTTCAGATCTGAAATTTGTTTCCCACAGAGAACACTGTTGAAAGATCCCTTAGAACAGTATGTTGTGAACATTTCCTGTGGGAGATCTGTGGGGCCATTTTGTAACAACTTTTTCCTGTACTCGTGATATTACTGAAATTTCTATTTGCCGCCTTAGAGGTAAAATTCATCCTCCTCGCAATGCTAGTTTGCATTATGAGCCGAGTATTGTTTTCTTAAGCAGATACTCTATGCCTCTGAATGTTAAATAAAGTTCTGTGCATGGATGCTCAATATTCAGCAGTCCAGGCCCCTGAAGGCAGCTGTTTGGTAGACTGAACAATGCAGTTCTGAGCAGAGTTTTACCCTTCCAAGCCCATTGCAGTAAATGGGCATCGGAAAGTTTAACTGCTTTTGAGGATGCCTCAAAAAAGTTTTCAGTATAAGCTGCTTACTTGCACTTAAACTCTGAATCTCTATGAACTACGGAGCAACTTGAAAGGTCTTTAATTTCTGCTAGTTGCTCTCAGTGAAACAACATCTCTCAAGTGTTTTTTTTGGGGGGGGGTCAGAATCAGTTGATGTCCCAAGCCATTGTTAGCTGTGGGGTGTATCCTGGGCAGAAATACCCAAATTACTCAGGGAGCGATACAGTAATGTGTTTGTCCAGGGCCCATTAGTTTCATACACCAACACTGGAAGCCTGAAGAAGTCTCCAAAATATCTGAGCCCCCTTGTGCTAGCCACAAATTGGCTGGAAATGCCAATGGCTAATGCACCAATCCGGTATCAAGCCTAGCGGAGTTCAGCCATTACTAATTCTAAGAGGGAAAGTACTTGGGATATTCAGTAGCCTGTCAATTTCACCCCTAGAAGTTTCTTCTTGCCCAAAATGCAGTCAGGGAAGTTGCGATTTAGACTAGGAGACCAAGTGAGGCGGAGAAGCTTCTTATCTCTCTTGCCCCCGGTGGTTTTTCTACTCAGACCTTGAATCTGGTCCTCTGTTGAGAAGCGGGGAGAGGCAGCCTATGGAGGGACTTTTGGTGGGGAAACAGAAGGACTCAAGAAGTCCGTTCTAGGTCTGCTGCAGAATTAATCCTTTGTGAGTGAAAGAACCACTCCAGGAGATCAAGTGAGATCAGTGGGTACTTTCACCCTATATGGGGATCCTTAGAAATCTTTTTGTTTCTCTGTCAGATTTTGGTGTGATCTCTGTAACAGGCAAAATTGCTCTTCTGATAGGAGTGTCCTGTAGTACCCCTTCCCACAACAAATCTAGCTGTATTCCTTAAGTGTTTTTCTTCTCTTTCCATCTCAGAAGCAAAGCAAAGAAGAGAAGCAAGCAACAGCAGCAAAGTTCAGCCAACTGCACAAGTTTCTGGAGGAACAAGAGAAACTTCTGCTGGCCCAGATGGAAGAGGTGGAGAGGGAGGTAGCAAGCCAAAGGGACCAGCACCTGGCAGAGCTGTCTGAGGGACTCTCCTCTCTTGAGAGCCTCATCCGGGAGATGGAGGAGAAGAGCCAGCAACCAGCCAGTGAACTCCTGCAGGTAAGGGGGTGGCAGGACCACCCTTCGGCTCCCCTTTTGGAGAAGGCTGGCTCCAGTGCCTCCTTCACTTAGGCAAAAAGCCAATGAGCCCACTTGAGGCTGCTTGTAAGTTCTTGATCGTCTTCGTCCTTCTGTGCAGCCCCACATTGGGACTGCGCAGGCGCAGGCCAGCCGCGGAAAAGATTTTTCTAGCTTTTAGAGATGTGAAGGGGATGTTCGGATCCACCGCGCATGCGCGCCGGTGTTCCCGCCAATTTTGAATGCATATATATCCGAACGTCCCCGGCATTCCCTCAGTTCCTTTTTCGCCGCCGTCGAAAAGGTTCTTATTGTCTAGCGTTTGTTGTCTCTCAGCGTCTCTTCGGAGTTCTTTGGTCGTTTCCTTCTACTATTCGGTATTTTCCTGTGTCCATACTGCGGGAGATACCGTTCGAAATGTCTCAGACATCTTTATTTAAAGAGTGTCTGAAATGCGGAACGAAAATGACACACTCGGATGGCCATGAGCTCTGTCTCATCTGCCTGGGCGAGGGGCACGTCGTGGAGCGTTGTGCGGTATGCATGTCTTTCACCCCGAAAGCGAGGAGCGATCGAAAGGCCAGGCTCCGTGCCTTCTTGTGGGATGCCAACCTTCTCCCCCCCAAGCCATCGGGCTCATCGGGAGATAGGCCCCGCTCCGCCGCTCCGTCACCGGCGCCGGAGCCGCTTCCATCGGAACCGACGGGGCAACCCGTTCCGGAGGCCCGATCTGACTCCGGTTCCGTGGATCGTCCTTCGAGCCGGAAGGCCAAGAAGCGTCCGTCATCCAAATCGAAGCCCTCGTCCAAAACTTCGGCCACAGAGGCTTCTTCGGAGCCCCCGCCAAAAAAGGCCAAGGCCAAGTCAAAAGCCAAGGGCCGTGCACCATCCCCGGCTCCAACTGTGCCACCCGGTACTCCGCCCAGACCGGTCCTGATAGCTGACGATGTGGTGAGTCTCCACACCCCGTCACCTCCTTGTACGCCTCCTCCGTCGGTTCCAGAGGAATTCCTGCCGTTCCCGCCTTTCACGGAGCCATATCAGCCATTCGAGCGTTCCCTGCCGTCCGCCCCGGCGCCTTCGGAGTCCTCCGTTCCGATGCCGTCCACCTCGTCGGTTCCGGCGCCATTTCGCTGGCCTGCCCCGGTGCCCGCTCCTCTACCTCCTTGCCAGTCTGTCCCGGGGGTAGGGAACATGGCCTCCTGTCAGGATTTCGTGGCCTGGTTCCAGCAGTCCGTGCCCTTCCTGCAACATCCTTCGGTTCCGCAGCCTTCCGTTCTGGCTCAGCCGATTGTGCACCCTGCGCCTGCTCTTCCTGTGGCTAGCGTGCTGGTCCATTCCTCGGTTCCTGCGCCTCGTCCTTCAGCCCCAGTTGATCGCCGGACTTCGGTTCCGACGCAAACCCTGGCAGAATTTTCAGATTCCGAGGATGGGGAGGGCCTGGCTTCCCCGTCAGAATACTCTTCGGATGTGGCTTCTGACCCTTCCCCGGATGACACCGTGGGCGAGCTTCATTCGTCGTCCCCAAACGACGACTACAGAATGTTCGCCGAGCAGATGGTGAGGATGGCCGCTGCGTTGGAGATAGACGTTTCCTCCACGACCTCCAAGCCCAAAAGCAAGCTGCTAGAGGCGCTGTATTCTGGGTCCCCCGCGTCGGTGGCGTTCCCCCCTGTGGAGGATTTCGTTGACAATGCCCTTGCGCTCTGGCAGTCACCGGCGTCCCTGCCGCCGACGGCAAAGAAGGTTGAGAGGTACTACCGCCTGAAGCAGGACGATTGCCCGTACCTCTTCACTCACCCTAAGCCCTCTTCTATCGTGGCGGAGGAAGGTCAGGCTCGGTTCCGATATGGTTCCTCTTCGGCTCCGGCAGACCGGGAAGGCAGGAAGCTGGATGGCATGGGCAGGAAGATCTACTCGTCCGCGTCCTTGGGATTCCGTATAGCAAATTTCCAAGCTATAATGGGATCCTATAATTTATTCCTGTGGAGAAGGCTGTCCTCTTACCTCTCCGACCTCCCGGAGGATCGCCGCCACCTGGTTAAGGCCCTCCAAGCCGAGGCCATGAAGCTGTCAAAACAGCAGATGACAGCTGGCAAGGACGCCGCCGACTCTGCAGCGTGAGCGATGGCGACTTCGGTGGTCCTGCGTCGGCACGCCTGGCTCCGGTCCACGGCACTGCCGCCAGAGAAGAAGGCGAAAGTGGAGGATTTCCCGTTCGAGGGGCCCCAGCTCTTCTCGGAGAAGACGGATGAATCCCTTTCCCTGATGAAGAAAAATCAGCAAACGGCCAAGTCCCTGGGAGTCGCCCCCTCAGCTCAACCGTCGGGTCCGAGGTATCGTTATGGTCGGTTCCGATCCTACCAGACCCCTTATCAGCCTTACCAGCAGCGTCAAGGGCGGTTCTTCTCGGACCAGTCCTATGGTCACCGATCCTATTCTACCCAGCAGCGTCATTCGTCCAGGCGTTCCGGCCGGTCCAAGGGCAGGCAACAGCCCTCTTCACCCAAGCCTTCAACCTCCGCGCAGAAGCCCTCGGTCTTCTGACTAAGCCTGAACGCTCCCCTGTTGGCCTCTGAGGACACTCCCTCTACTGCCCGGTTCTTGGACAGGCTTCGGCCTTTTTTGCCCTGCTGGCAGCTTGTTACATCTGACGCCTGGGTCCTATCTATTGTGGCCCATGGTTACAAATTGTTGTTTGTTGATGCACCTCCCCTTTCTCTCCCTCCCCGTTGTTCTCCATGTTGTGATGTTGTGTTACACAATAATGTTATAGAGTTGGTGAACAAAGGTGCTGTCCGGGTGGTCAATGTCGCTACTTCCCCTTGGGGATTTTATTCGAGGTATTTCCTGGTGGATAAGAAGGATGGAGGTTCCTGGCCCATTTTGGACCTTCGGGGCCTCAACAGTTATTTAAGGGTTGAGAAATTTCGGATGTTGACCCTGGCACGGGTTATAGAGCTCCTGGAGGTTGGCGTTTGGCTAGCTATTTTAGACTTGAAAGACGCCTACTTCCACATCTCCATTTTCGAGGGCCACAGAAAATACCTGCGGTTTGTCTATGGGGATTCTGTGTATGAATATACGGTGTTGCCCTTTGGGCTGGCCTCTGCACCCAGGGTCTTCACGAAGTGCATGGCCACCGTGGTGGCATATCTACGGTCCAGGGGATGCTTTATCTACCCATACCTGGATGACTGGCTCCTGGTGGGACCTTCAGCTGACTCTCTCCAGGCCCATATTGCCCTCACTTTGTCTGTGCTGGCTAGGTTGGGCTTAGTGGTTAATGGGGATAAGTCTATCCTGACTCCGGGCACAGCCATTAGGTTTATTGGGGTTCATCTCGACTCTCCACGGGGCAGAGCCTTCCTGCCCCCCGATCGCCTAACCAGGCTTGCCTCCTTAGCCCGTCATTTCCTGCATAACCGTTTCCAGACTGCCCTTTTGATCCAAACGTTGTTGGGCCTTATGGCCTCCTCCACAGGGGTAGTTTTTTTCGCACGCCTGCATATGAGGCCTCTGCAAAACTGGTTCGTCCGGAGGTACAACCCCCTCACTATGGGCCAGCATCAGAAGTTCTCCATCCCCAGGGTGGTGCAGCGCTCCCTGGCCTGGTGGACTGTCCCGGAGAACCTGTCCGAAGGTTGTCCTTTTGGCCCTTTCCTGGCGGAGGTCACCGTCTTTACTGACGCCTCCAACTTGGGATGGGGAGGGCGCTGTGGGCAGCTCTCGGCCCAAGGTGTCTGGTCCCCAACTGAGGCATCCATGCACATAAACCTTTTGGAGCTTAGAGCGATCCGTTACTCCCTTGCTTCTTTTGCAGATGTCATTCGGAACAGGAGGGTTCAGGTCCTGTCGGACAATACCACAGCCTGCTATTACCTCAACAAGCAGGGAGGAACGGTCTCGCTCAAGCTCTGCAGGGAAGCAACGACTCTCTGGAAGTGGGCCATGGTCAACAACGTCCTTCCCAGGGCCGTTCACATTGCCGGGGAGCTCAACACCGCAGCAGACACACTGAGCAGGGTGTTTCTACCTCAGCACGAGTGGTCCCTAAACAGGGTTTACCTCCACCAGGTCTTCCACGCATGGGGTACACCACTCATCGACCTCTTCGCCACGGCCCACAACAAGCAGGCCCCGCTGTTCTGCTCCCGGGCCGGAATTGGCCGTCTCTCCCTTGGGGATGCCTTTCAGATACCCTGGTCCCCGGGGCTCTTTTATGCCTTCCCGCCCTTTCCGCTCCTGCACAAGGTCCTCTCCAGGATAAGGGCCTTCGACACCCACTGTATCCTGATTGCCCCACAGTGGCCCCGCCAGGATTGGTTCCCGCTCTTACTCTCCCTGTCCCAGGGGCGGTGCCTAGCGCTTCCACCAGCCCCGGACCTATTGACCAGGGACGGGGTCAGACACCACAATGTGGCAGTTCTGAGCCTGGCTGCCTGGCTCCTGTGCGCTCCGGAGTAGGCCTCTCCTCGGAGGTTCTTAAAGTCATTCTAAATGCCCGGAAGCCATCTACCAGGCTGTCCTACCAGAGGAAGTGGTCACGTTTTTCCCGGTGGCTGGCCCCAAAAGGGGTCTCTCCCTTTGACTGCCCCTTACCTATGGTTCTCGACTACCTCCTATATTTGTGCTCACAGGCTCTTGCCTTCTCCAGCATTAAGGTCCACATGGCTGCGATCTCTGCTTTTCATGAGCAGATTGATGGAAAGACCGTTTTTACTCACTGGCTTTCCAAGCAGTTCCTAAAGGGCCTGTTCAAGACCTTCCCTCCTAGGGCCCCGCCGATTCCTCAGTGGAGTCTGTCCCTGGTACTCTCCCAACTGATGCTCCGGCCCTTCGAGCCCCTATCCACCTGTCCCCTGGCCTTGCTCACTCAAAAGGTGGCCTTTCTGGTGGCAGTCACGTCTTCTAGGCGTGTTGGGGAGCTGTCTGCTCTGAGGTGTGACCCTCCCTTCCTGCAGTTTTTCCCTGGTACCGTGATGCTCCACACTAGCATGGAGTTTCTGCCCAAGGTAGTCTCCAAATTTCACCTGCAGCAAAAGGTGGTCCTCCCTTCCTTTTTTCCAACACCCTCATCCCCAGGGGAACGAGCACTACACACATTGGATGTAATACACACATTGGACAAATATATGGAGCAGAGGTCCATCAGTGGCTATTAGCCACAGGAGATAGATGGTATTCTCTTTGTGGGGAGGTGGTGCTCTGTTGTCTTGGTGCTGGAAGGAAGGCAGTGGGAGGGCATCTGGTGTCCTGGCCTCACTGACAGTCCTTTAGATGGCACTGGATTTCTAGCCACTGTGTGTGACAGAATGTTGGACTGGATGGGCCACTGGCCTGATCCAACATGGCTTTGCTTATGTTCTTATGTTCTTAAAGCGTGCTTTATTGTTTTATTTGCATCGCACCAAATGTTTCAGGAAATCTCCTGCCCTGTTTTTGTGTTACTCTGGCCCTCGCAAGGGCTCACCTGCTTCTGCCCAGTCCATCTCTCGCTGGATTGTGTCTACAATTAAACTTTGCTATCAGCATGCTGGAGTCCAGTGTCCCTTGTTGGTTACCGCTCATTCCACTCGAGCGCAAGCTGCTTCTGCTGCCTTCCTGTGAGGAGTGCCGCTCCGGGACGTCTGCCGAGCTGCGACATGGTCCACTGCAGACACTTTCATCAAACACTATTCTGTGGATGTGAATGTACGGCGTGAATCAGCTGTTGGCACGGCTGTCCTGCATTCTTTGTTCCAGTAGACACTCACACCCGCCCCCATTGGTGAGATGCTAATTATTCTCCCAATGTGGGGCTGCACAGAAGGACGAAGACGATAAACAGGGTTTCTCACCTGTAACTGTTGATCGTCGAGTCTCTTCTGTGCAGACACACATTCCCTCCCGCCTGCCCCGCTGTGAGTGCTTGGTTTACTCCATTGTTTCTCCGGTGGCTCAGGTGAACTGAGGGAATGCCGGGGACGTTCGGATATATATGCATTCAAAATTGGCGGGAACACCGGCGCGCATGCGCGGTGGATCCGAACGTCCCCTTCACATCTCTAAAAGCTAGAAAAATCTTTTCCGCGGCTGGCCTGCGCCTGCGCAGTCCCAATGTGTGTCTGCACAGAAGAGACTCGACGATCAACAGTTACAGGTGAGAAACCCTGTTTTTTCCTCTCTGTCCCTGTACCGCTTGTCCCTCTGCTGTTGCATGTCTTCTTCTGTGGCTTTTCAACAGCAGCTTACTGTTTCATCAGTATTTTTACATCTTAAATTTTGTTTCTAACTAAAGAACACTTCAAAGTGTGCATTTTAGTGAAAAAAGAAACTATCAAGGAATGGTTCAAATGTTTTGCTTAGGATAACTATAGCTGGTGCAGTAATGCACCATCCAGTGTGCGTTCCATATGGGTGAGCATTGCGGGTCAATAATGGGGAAGGTATTTAAGTGCTACGTGGCCCCCAGGCAGTAGAACTGCCTCCAGGTGACTGCAGAAGAGCAGTTTCTCAGGTGACCTGAAGGTCCCTGGTGTGTTAAAGGCCCCTGTCAGAGTTTCCTCCTTTTGTATCTCAGTCACACCCACCCTCCCACATATATCAGCTCCTGCTGTTCGGTGGAGCCCTCGTTTGTCCAGGCTAAGAATCGGGAGTCTGTGACTCATAATGGTGGTGCAGGAAAGGTGAGGTTTGCCAGTGCCTGTTTTTCTTCGCAGTGAGCCAAGGAGGGCATTGAAGTACCCTTTTCTGGCGCATCCTTTGCTCAGTTGAGAATGTGGCACCATTTTATAATGGCTGGCTAAGGGTCTGGAGGAAGCCCTGGGGTCACACTGGTGGAGAATGTGGGATGACCTTTAGTTGAGTGGTTAAGTGAACTACAGGAGAAGATGGCAGATGGAGGAATCTCTGAAGCATGTGAGTGTTTGTGTGCGTTCATGCATGTGTGTGCAAAACTTGGAAGGAAAACTAGGTTCATAGGTAGCTTTTTGAGACAGCCGGAAATGAGGCGACTTTTAAACTGAGTTTTTTTGCCAGGGATGGCAATATATTGTGTACTGTTGTCAAACGGCTTGCCTGGCTCTACTCTGAAAGGGCTTCACTTTGCCTGCTGCTGTCATTCCCTCAGGAAGATGCTGAATGTGTTGCCCTCCAGGCCCTGAGGGGTCTTCCAAGTGTGGCCTGTGGCAGATGCTGAGTTTCCTCCTCTCTTTTCTTTTTAGGATGTCAGAAGCCCTGTGAAGAGGTGAGTGGATCTCTCTTGTGACCCTCCTGATTCTGGAAAAGACTGGGTAGCACGTGAAGAAAGGGGTCCTTCAGACTTCTGGCGCCGTCAGATGTGGCCAAGACCATAGATCTTCCTCTGTTAGTAAATGGCAGACTGGAGGAGAGCACGTGGTCCCATGGATGGAAAGTCATGCCCCAAAGTAGCACACAGGGGTGGAGGGGTAAGCAGGGTTAACACCTGGCTGTCAATCTCTAGAAAGTGCAGCTAGACTTGAGATGCTGAAGCAGGAGTGGTCTTCTCTTGAGCAACAAGCCATTCCCAACCCAGGAAATACACGGTGTGGTGGAACAGGCGCTGGCTCTCAGTCCAGGCAACTGAGCTGCCGTCAATGGCCTGCTAGCCCCGCTATCCACCTCCCACCGTCCCTGGTGGGCGTGGCTCACACTCTCCGTCGCTGCCACCACTTACTGATTTGTACACCGCCTGACTGAGGGGCAGTGAGACCCCTCTGGCTGACTTTCTTTCTGGGAAATGAATTGCCCAATCTTTGGTTGGGCCCTGGAGAATTGGCAACCCACCAAGGTCTGGCCTGATCAGTTTCTCCTGGGCTCCCTCCCTTCCTGTAGTGTGCCAAGTTGGGGAGGTTATATAGTCAGAGCACCACAAGGTTCTTTATATTCAAAAAAGTATAATTTAATAACTATATACAGAGCACTATATACAAAGCAGGTAAAGGCACAACACATAGGGGTAGACCCCCTTTTCAGAACTCATAGGGCAGAAAAGCAAACTGAAGAGAACCGCTGTCTGCTTTCCCTACCACACTGTTCCCTACTCTACCTTAAGGGGGGGGGGTCCTGAGGGAAGGTTCACCTTTTATTTTCTTTCTGCTGCCTCCCAGGCCCTCCACATTTAGGGCCTAGGCAACTGGGTTTTACCCAGCAGCAGGAGCCTCTCCTTCTTCAACCAAGAAGGTGACTCACTTTTCTCTTCAGGATCGGCTGAGTCTCTCACTATTCAGGCTCCACCCCTTATTTTTCCCGCACTTTCTTGGCCCTGAGGCAGCTGGGAGTTGTAGTCTAGGAAGAAGGGCGCCCCACACCAAGACTCCTTCCGGCCCCTCCCTGGCCCCACAGCCCATCAAACCTCAGGGGGAACATTTTTTTCCTTTTTAAAACAGATTAACTGCAACCAGCACTCATCTCACCCTTGGCAACCATTTCGTTACACACGGTTTGACTTGAATCTCCTTGTTTCAGTTCCTCAAAATGGCAGATGGTAAATGTTATTGAGCTCCACCAGAGTCTTGGTTGGTATCTGGGTTGCAGGCCACTTGAGTGCCAGGCTCTGTGGTGACCACTCCAGAGAGCTCCGAGTGTGAAGGAGGCTACTTATGAGGAAACAGGAGTTGGGAGTTGTGCCATATGTCTGCCAACATTCCTGATACCTCATGGCTGCTCTAAAATAAAATAATCCTATGATGTAACTCTGTTGGCAGGTTTCAGACAACTCACATTTATCCTGGTGCACCACAACCATTCCACCGAGAGCGGCGCGCCCCGGCTCCAGCAGGGCTCAGAGGGCTGCAGGCGCGTTGCCCCCCTGCGCCTCAGCCTTCCCCAAAACCCCTTCCCCTCCACCTGCCAGCCCTCCCCAGACCCCTCCTGCCTCTCAGCCCTCCCCAGACCCTCCCTTGCCCCTCCACCTGCCAGCCCTCCCCAGACCCCTCCTCCTGCCTCTCAGCTCTTAGGAGAATGTTGAAGGAGTAGATGCGCCTCTTCAAAGCCTTCTGCTTATTCCTACCTTCATTGATTTGCTCCACTGTTGGGTAATTCAGATTGGATAGATGGTGCCTTAGAACATTTTTTTCTTCAGGTACAAAGAAAAGAGGATGTTTGAGAATCCATTGACTTTTCCCCTTGGGCTGAAGTGGAGGATCTGGGACTTCTGTGAGATGAATCACTTGCTTGAAGGTCACATGAAACAATTCAAAGGTAATGAAGAACACCTGGAGAGGTTTCAGACTGGACTTCAGATGAGGCTAGGTGTGACAGTGGAGCCATCTGTGTGTTTTGTATCACTAGAGGGGCCAGGAGTGCAAGGGATTTATGTACCAACTTGGAAGGCCATTTTAATTCACCGTGGTATTTTTTCTGATCAAATTCCTCCCGTGGCTTTCGCTCAGCATGGCATTCTCTGAATTTTCTCACAACAATTCTACATTTTGACCTTTGGTCATTCCTGTGCCCATGGATTGGTGAACTGGGACCTGAGCAGAAGAAAATTCCAAAGTGAAAGACAGACTTGAAGACCTGACCTCTCAGAGCATCCTCACTTAATGGAGAGAGTAGACAACTTCCTAATCTCTCTCAGGCACACACGCGCACGCACGCACACACACACACACACACACACTTTTGATTGTCATCTGTCTGTGACCAAACTGGGTCTGTTGAAACTGGCCACTATGAATCCAGCAAGCTGAAGCCACGTCTAGGTTGGTGATTTAGGTCCCCTTTCATCTAATCTCTTTTGGCCTCCTCCCTGCCATTCATTCCAGATGCCACCCACACCCCAGGGGAGCGGGGAGTAGATGCAATCAGTAGCTTCTGATAATGGCTTCTGATACTCCCCACTCCCCTCTCCACCTATATATTTGACCAATTTCTTCTTAACCCTCCATGCATCTGATGAAGAGAACTGTGATTCTCGAAAGCTTATGCTACAGTAAAGTTGGTTAGTATTAAAGGTGCTACTGGACTCTTTTCTATTAAGTGAAGAGAAACTTGAATATTTTCAAGAACGTAAAATTTGGGAGAGACTTTATCCCTAAAGATTTTTTGCTAGCTTCTACTTAATCCTTCCATTTAGAAACAAGAAAAGGAGTGTTATAAATGGATATTTGTGTTACCTGGCACTCATTTTTTCCCCTTTGTTTCCTCAGACACTGTGGACTCTGGATTTCAGCTGCAAGAAGGTACATTTCTTTTCATTCCCTAGTTAATTCTTTCTCCTACAATCCCTGTTCTTCTACGTAACTGTCTTTTCAGTTGCAAGATTATCTGGTCTTCGTTAATTGCTTCCACTGCTATCTTGCCACTGTATTTAATTGGCAGGGAAAATGGGCCTCTCTGAATCCTCCAGAGGGGAGGCACAGACCCAGTCATTGATAGGGTTGGGAGTCCATTTTCCTTCAGTGGATTTCCAGGTCTGCTTGCTGGCTTTTTCCCACGTTTAATGTGTTACAGCATTTCCCTGGGGGAGGAGAGCCTGCTAACTTTGTGGCATGTCCCGCCCGCCTTGATGCTGGCTTCTGATACTTTCCACGCAAATTTGTGTTTGTGGGAAGAGAACTGGAACAACACACAACACACCCTTCTCTCACCTTTTCTTCTCTAGTTCTTGGCAGGTCCATTTCTGAGCAGGAAGAGGCCATTGGGAGGGCCCAATTCATGTCTTTGCTTTAGGGGAGAGATGGAGAGATACAGGCACTCGCAAGGGACTCTACACTAACTGTTTGTACCTCTGTCTCTCTGTCAAATCTCACTCTGTCTCTCAAATCAAATGCTGGCTAAGTTTTGCATTGTCCCTCCCCTTCTGTTTTAGCTCTGTTTTCCCTTTTTAAAATGATTTTTTTTTTCAAGTAGCAGATGTGCCTGTACACATCAGTTACTGAACTCATCCCCAAAACACTTGACAAGCTTTTTATAAAATTACTGGGTGTCAGTTCTATGGTTCTTAAACTATGATAGACAGACCCCTGGGACCCTCACGTCAAGCACTCCATGGTTCTTGGTTGAAAAGGCTTTAATCAGAGATCAATACTGCCCATAGATAGATCCACAGTCGACTAAGAAAATTGACAGGAATGGCTAAGCAAGCAAAATTACATTCTGATATAGGTCTCATTATTTCCCCCTCCCTTCAGTAAACTTATCTATGGCGGGAAGAGCTCATGAGAAATTCTCAAAGAAGATACATGGCTTTGTCTAGACACCAGGAAGGCAGTAGATAACAACAGTTACATTTTAGCACACACAGCTGCAGCAGCACGGTCACAGCATTACAGGGAGACATTCCCAGGAGAGATAAGATGTTTCACATTCCCGCAGGCCTGTGAAAGGAACTCAAGTTAGAGCAAAAGCAATGTAACCTCAAGACACAGCAAAATAATGGCATGAATGGGTACAGTCATGACACTGGGTTGGTTTTTTTGGAGAGCTGTCCCCAATGCTTTAAAATATACATGTGTGTTTTAGGGCAGCAAAGTCACTTTCTATCTGCTTCTTGCACACTGGCAAATTACATCTGCCTTAAAAAAATTTTAAAACATGCTTCGTTTTGAAAATACAGAAGCAGCAGAATAGCATTTTCAAGGCTCTGTAAATTATATGCAAGGCAGAAGTCTGTCACTGATGCCTAATGATGTTTGTCCCCTGGGTTAGTTGTACGGAACCCAGGTGCAAGTGAGCTCATGGGAGGACCAAGGCTGAGGGCCGGTGTCCGGTTAAAAAGAGCCTCCCTGTCAGATTTGGCTTCTAAATGTTACTGAGCATGCCCAGTTTCAAATGAGCATGCTCAATACAGAAACTGAAGCATGGTCAGAGGCCTTGTTTCTTGCATCTTCCCGATGGAACAAAACAGCAGCAACAGCAAAGCAGGTATCATCAAAATATGTCACTGGTAACCACAGCTGACTGGTTGCTGTTTTTGATGGTCAGCGTAACAGAAACATTCACTCTGCAGAAGCCAATTTGGACAGGAAACTGTTTTTGTTGCCCCGAGTAACAAAAACTGCTACCGGAAGCCAAATTTGACCAGGATGCTTTTTTAATACTCCACCAGAGAGTGGGGGTATCATCCCTGTATCCCATCAACTTAGGGCTCACTGGGGTCTAATTGCTGTGATGGACAGCATGACCCAGCCACGGAGAGCCATGTTCCCACTGTCCCCAGGGTCCCATAGGGGCAGCGCTCTCCCTGCACATTCAGTGAACACATGGGGCTTTCCTGTGTACTGGCGTAGAGTGTTTCAAGGGAATACAACTCCCGTTCTTTTTTTTAATCGTCCAAGTCATCCAAGCTGCAAAGAACAACAAATATTATGGGGGTGCTTTTTATTTTGCTACCAGGGAAACAAGTTGAATAAGTAAAGTAGGATAATTAATAAAAAGATGGAATGAGAAAAGTTAATTTAAAACTAGAGAGAAAAGAAAGCAATATGTAAAAAGCTGGAAGAATTAAAATATTAATGTTATTTTATTGTGTTTAATTTCAAAATTATCTATATTAGTTATTTTTTAGTTGGGTTATATTTCTTGTTGCTCTTGAAAAAACTTCTTGTTGTTTCCTCTTTGTCCACTTTATGGCAGCAGAGGCCATATAATTGCAATTTCTCAAACACCAAATAATAACAAAATAGTAAAGAGTCCAGTAGCACCTTTAAGACTAACCAACTTTAATGTAGCATAAGCTTTCGAGAACCACAGTTCTCATCTGACGAAGAGAGCTGTGGTTCTCGAAAGCTTATGCTACAGTAACGTTGGTTAGTCTTAAAGGTGCTACTGGACTCTCTACTATTTTGCTACTACAGACTAACATGGCTAACTCCTCTGGCTCTATGACCAAATAATGACAATGTCCAAATAATGGGGCTTTTCCAAAATTCACACCAAGCCTTCTGGCCCCACTGTTACCCTCCAGTCCAAAGGGGAAAAGCAAAACACAAACAAACAAACAAAAAACAGTTGCCATGTAGAATCCAAGAAAAAAAAAGGACACAGCCAAACAGAGCACTTTTCCCTAATTAGGTATGTGTTTTAAGATCATTTTTATTGAAAATGTCACTCTTTTCTAGGTAAGAATTCCAATAGTCTTTTAAATTAAGATTAAGATATAGTTTGGAAACTTAAAATGGGTTTGAGATGGGGAAGCAAGAATTGTGACACATCAAAAATTCCAGAGTTTCTGTTGTTTACTGGTTATAGTCCTTTCATATCTTTCGTGTCTTTGAAGTTTTAAATAATCGATGTGAAATGGAGCTTTATAACCTTTTATCCTCCCCCCTTATCTCCTTTCAGCAATTTTTCTCAAATCTCTTGTAACCTAGCAGGAGGGGGGGGCTATGACTTCATGACCAAAGCTTTCTTATTACTTTTCAAGGTCCTTGTAACAATTAGAAAGTAATTACCGAAGTGATCCAGAAAGTGATAGTTCTAGGAGCAGAGGTGGTACTAATAGCGCCATACTGGCCCCAGTTTCAAGATCTGGTCAGGTGGTCGTCTGAGAAGCCTTAGTCTTGCTATCTCAATAACAGATTCTTCACCTCAAAAGGATCTCTTAAAGTTAACAGCTTGGAAGCTGAGCAACAACACTTGTAGAACAGTTAGGCTTCTCTAACAGAGGGCTGTCATGGAGAGCTTCTTCTATTTCAGTCAACAATTCAGCGTGGCAAGTTTTCTTCGATTGGTGTACCAAAATGTCTTGACCCCTTTAATATTCAGATTATGGATTTCCCACCATTTCTGTAGAATGGGGTAGAGAAGGGCTTAGGCACTGACACCCTGAAGCATCAGGTAGCTGCTGTTTCAGCTGTATTGGATGGAGGTCAATAAAGGATGTAGCTTTTTCCATCATCCTCATGTTAAACGTACTGTCTGAAGCCCTGATGGTTCAAAGATTTCCTCGATGGAACGTAATTGTAGTTCCCAAGTCTCTTCCTAACCTCCCCCTCTCCCCCTTTGAACCCACAGCCCCATACCCCTTAAAAGCACTCTCATTGAAGACTCTTTCTGGTGGCATTTCCATCAGTATGTAGGGTTTCAGAAATTAATGCTTTGTCTATTGATAGGAACCTCTGCATTTTCCTTGATAAGGTGGCTTTATGTATTATCCTGGCCACTATTCCTAAAGTTAATTCTGTGTTCCATAGGGCGGCAGAGTTGGTACTTACCCCACACACATGTGTGTGTCCTCCTGTTACTGTGCATTCCTCCTCCTCTTAAAAGCACTCCCTTTCCCCAACAGCACTGGCTGGTGTGTGCAGCTGGGAGGGCTACTGCTACCACCTGCAAGCATGTCCACATCAGTGCTGGTCAGCTGGGAGGATGGGTGGTGGAGCGCTTGCAAATGAATGGGCAGAGAAGGGCATTCAGACACTTACAGAGGAGGTACATGGGTATGAGTGGGGGGAAGGGGTCAGTGACAGTGGGACCACTCAGATGCCCCTTCTCAGCGTATCAGACCAGCCCTGGGCTATATTCACATAAGTTCTTACTATATGTTCTTGGCTACCTTCTCTTCAGTTCCTGGAACTCTTTTTTGCCTTTAGGGTGGAACAGAATTCCTTGAATAGGACAAAGGAAAGCAGGAGAGCCTGTGAATCTAGTGGAGGATTAGGAATAAAAAAGAGAGCAGACCAGGAATGACAGGAGGAGGGAGCAGAACAAGACGGAGGAGGATCTGTCTAAGCACATGATGACAGGGAGATGCAGAAGGAATTGCTATGAAGGGATGTGATGTTAAGGGGATGTGAGAAGGGACTTCTCTGAGTCTCCCAGCTGATTCTGCTTCTCTCTCTTCCTATCCTCCCAATAGCAAAACTGACTCTGGATCCAGAGACAGCACATCGCCTACTTGTCCTGTCTGAGGATGAGAAAAGTGTAAGATGTGGAGAGAAATGGCAATATCTACCTGACACACCTGAAAGATTTTATACATATACTGCTGTGCTTGGACGTGAGGAACTCACATCAGGCTGCTATTTCTGGGAAGTCCTTCTGGGAAGTGAGGGAGAGTGGGGTGTGGGGGTTGCCAGAAAGTCTGTGAGAAGGAAGGGAGAAGTTAGCTTCAATCCTGAGGAAGGAATCTGGGCAGTGGGGAAGTGGAGCGACCGCTACAGGGCTTCCATAAAAGGCCAAAACTCTCCCCTGACTTTGAGTGGGGAGCTGAAGAGGGTCAGAGTGTGCCTGAACTACGATGGGGGGCGAGTGGCCTTTTTCGATGCTGACAGGGCAGCCCTGATCTATGAGTTCTCTGGAGCCTCCTTCTCTGGAGAGACCCTCCTGCCCTTCTTTTGGGTGCTTAAGAAAGGCTACCTCAAACTCAAGACAGTCTCTTCATGAATGGACTATGAATAAGAGAATATTGTTTCCCCAGAAACCATTTTTTACTTCTGCAAAGACCTCTAGAAGCTTTCAGCTGCCAAAATTAACTCAACCAAAATGGGTACAGTTTCCCCCCTCTCTTTCTTCTACATTATTTCTTAAGGAGATAATGACACTTTTCATATCATTCATAACAAAGTATTTATTCTTTATACTGACCACCAGGCCCTCTGTAGCTGTCCTGACTCTCACACTCACACCCCTCCCCCCAAAAAATCTCAGCTGTGAAGAAGACCCAAAGCCCAGCCTCTGTTGCTTCCCAAGGGAAAACTACATCTGATGCTTGATCTCCCACAACTTTTTAAATTTGTGTGGGAAATCAGATGTAGAAAACTATATCTGATTTCCCACAACTTTTAAAATTTTGTTTAAATGCAGCTGCCAGGGGAGAAATGGAGTTAGACCAAAGAGCTGTTCTAGTGCATAGGGGGTTCATTTCCCCAAGCCCCATTTTCTGATTTAAATTTGCCCCTTTTGGGTACCGTATATGGAGGGAATATGTTTCCACTGTGTACTTAGATTAAAAGTTTATCACCTGATTGCTTTAGTCTGTCTCTTCAAAACCACATTCAAGGCCTTCTCTTCAAGGATAGAACTTAACATACAGTAGTGCTAAAGAAGTAAGAATTTGAGTCTGGTGATTTGCAGGAGCAAAGAGGTATTTAAAAGCCCCACTTCTAATTGGCCTTTTGCCTCAGAGCAGGTGCAGCCCCAACCAGTGTGCTGTAGTAGAGTGTCATACTGGGTTCTGAGAGACCCCAGTTCAAATCTCCACTCTGCCATGGAAGCTTGCTGAGGGGGGCCGCAGGCCAGTCATACTCTCAGCCTAACCTATCTCACAGGGTTGTGAGGATAAGATAGAGGGAAAGGGAACCATGTAAGCTGCTTTGGGTCCCCACTAGGTAGAAAGGAGAGATATAAATGAAGTAAATCTTGTGTAATAATAATAATGCTGCACCCATCCCTCTGTGGCAGGTGTAACATCCACAAATAAAGGCAGAAGGCTCAAAACTGACCCCTGTCTTGACGATGATATGGGAGATGCGTTGCAAAATAGGAAAGGAATTCAAACATCCTGGTCTACATAATCTCTAGAAACCCCTGCCTCCCTGTGTTTAGCATTGGAAGCAATGGCTGTATTTGGTGGGAATAAGTCATCAGATAATAAAGCTCAGAGGTTTAAAATTGGCCACCAGCTTCAAGTTGCTAATGGGAGCTGTGGTTAGAGTGCCTGCCTAAGAACTAAGAGACCCAGGTTTGAACCCCCAGTCTGCCATGGAAGCTGGGTGACTTTGGGCCAGTCACGCACTTTTAGCTTCATGCACCTCACAGGGTGGTGAGGATAAACTTGAGAGGAGGAAAACAACGTAAGACATTATGGGCATACATTGCGAAAAAACATAACACAGAAAGGGAGGGTGGAACATATCCCCTCAAAAAAACAAACAGGGATTAAGAATGGCCCTGAGCAACTACAGCCAGTGTAGTGTAGTGGTTAGAGTATCTGACTAGGCTGTAGGAGGCCCACGTTCAAATAACACCCCTGTAACTGTACAGCATATCAAACTGCCAGCCTCAGTTTGGTGACCCAGTCCAAACCACCATGGTGTTGTGCTGGTGCAGTGGTGGTCCATCTCATGCCTTGGGGAAGATAGTTGCTGCAAGTGAGTAGGACACTAACATCATTCACAGCGGCCCTGCCCTTCCTCTCAACACCAGGGCCAACCTCCTACCAGAAGCAGCCAGCAAAAGAAGTCACTGAGAGTCAGGACTAACCATTTTTAGTTCTAGCACAAAGGTTACAGACCAGGGCCCTGCCCCTCTGATCCATGTAGAGTCATGGGCAAGTCTGCAGGTGGAGGGGTGCAAAGGAGATGAAGATGACACCGTTCTTGGGCCAGCCATTCTCTCTCAGCCTACCCCACCTCACAGGATTGTTGTGAGGATGAAGTTGAGGATTAAGGAATAATGCTGAAAGCTACCTGAGGCCCCCCATTCAAGAGGAGAATGGTATAAATACTGAAAATAAATTTTAGAGAAGAAAGTGAGCCCAGTATGGTACATTAAGTACTACCCATTCTCCCCTCCCATTCCTTTTTTGTGTTATTTTTCCCCACCTTTCTTCCTGCCAGTTTTAGAGATTGAAGGTGGCACATAAATGTAGATTCCGTGAATTCATCCGGATTGCAGAGGGGCCCCCTCCCTCTCCCCCCCCCACAACAGACCCAGGAACTCCCCAGGAATTATGTCCCTCCACATTCTCTCTCAGCAGCCCTGGAGTTGCGTCCCTGCAACAACTGCCCCCTGCCTCCCCATTTGGCAGCAGGGAGAGCAATGATGACTTCAGCGCCCTCACCCGCCTCCAGCACCATCCGCTCAGCTCTGAGGGGGGGGGGATGATTCCTGCACCCACCTGCCCACCTCCAACATCAACAGCATGGCACAGGTGGGAGTGATAATTCCTGTGCCTCCCACCAACATCATCACCTCCTTGGCTTGGGGGCTACAGCGATTCTCACCCAGCCAGATCACAGGCAGCTCCCCCGCAACCCCTGGGAGGGCTGAAAGCTGCAAAGACTGGCTGGGCCTGGACTGGCTGTCTCCTGCTCTGCTGTCTTTCCATCCAGCGGCTCTTTCCTTTGCCATCTCAGGGTGAGCTTCTGCTATCAGCTTGCTTGCACGTTTGTTTGCCGAACAATCTATTTTGTTCCCAAATGCCCCCAACCAGTGTTCCCACTAATGTGAGCAACTAGTTGGGGAACAGAGCTGAGCCGAGCGATGGGGCCTGGCTTGACCTGTGCATCCTGAACCCACTGGGATCCCCTCAGCCCCAGAGATGTGAGGAGAGGAGACAGCACCTCATCTGCCCTGGTAAGTTGTTTAACTTGGCCTTGGCGCAGAAGGAGGCTGGCAAGAAGGATGACGAGGGGAAGGAGGGCAGAGGGCTGGGCCAGATGCTCATCGTGCTTGCCAACAGCTGGAGGAAGAGGAGAAGGAGAAGGCAGTTGCGGTGCTAAAGGAGGCTGGTTGAGCTTTACTGCTGATGAGGCCTCCTTTTTGAGGCCTCTTCCTAGTGACTTTTATAGCCTGAAATGCTGACTCAGCCAAGAACCAGATCTGGTCACCCTGTCTCGACAAGCTGAGCATCTACCTCTAAAATGAGATTAATGCATGTAGACCAGAGTAACTCTGCTTAGGATCGCGCAGTTGGGGTTTATTTTAGTATGGCCACTTTGGGGCTAGCTCCAGGTTGGCTCTCTCATTTTCTTTTAAGTCACCTTCTTTGCAGGATCATAGGCTCACAGCCCTTCTTCACCCCTCCACCCCAAACCTGGATCAGAAGCTAAAGCGAGCCTCCAAAGAGAGCCAGTTTGGTGTAGTGGAACTCTAATCTGGAGAACCGGGTTAGATTCCCCACTCCTCCACTTGAAGCCAGCTGGGTGACCTTGGGTCAGTCACAACTTCTAGGCGCTCTCTCAGCCCCACCCATCTCACAGGATGTTTGTTGTGGAGATAATAACATTGTAAACCACTGTGAGTGGGTGTTAAGTTGTCCTGAAGAGTGGTATATAAATCAAATGTTGTTGTTGTTATAAGGGCAGCTGTCCCTGACTAGCCTTCTCTCCTGCCACAGAAGCCAAGCGAAATCCTCCTTGTTCACAGGGGATTCTGTAGGTGCAGAATTAAACAGGAAGCCTTAAAGATTTTGCTGGATTTGAGTCCAGTGGCACCTTAGAGACCAACAATATTTTCAGTATATAAGCTTTCCACAGTCAAAGCTCTCTTCTTCAGATATGAAAAAAGGGAACTTTGATTCTCAAAAGCTTATACCCTGAAAATCTTGTTGGTCTCTAAGGTGCTACAGGACTCCACGCCTGCTGTTCTACTGCAGACCAAGACAGCTACCAAACTGAAACTCTTGGTGCCACAAAGTCTCCATTTTCACTTGGTCTAAAACCAGTGATTACTAGCCAATTCCAGAGGTTTAGGTATTGATCCTGGTCATGTTAACTGGCTTGCAACCGTGCTGATTGGCCTAGTTTTAGGGTATCCTAATGATGATAGATCAAAGCATTCTGGAAATGTTTCCTGCTGTTATCTTGACTTCTTAAAAATTATGTTGTTTTTTGTTTGTGAGCCACCTCAAGCAGCTCTCTGTACAGGTGATCTCTCTGTGGCTGCTCATTTGTGGATGGTGGTAGGGCCAGGCTGTTAATCTTCCAGGGAATGGGAGGGTGTCTGCTGTATATCTAAGGGAAACGGCAGTTATGTTTCACTTAGTAGCTGGTTATGTTGAACCTGCTGTTCTGCTGCATCCCCTCATTTTAATTCCTGTGTTTGTTACTGAATGATTTGTGCTTTGTTGTGAACCCAACCTTGTGTGAGTTTATTGTGAATGAAATGCGGGCAAATGTTGTTCCTCATCTTCAGAAAAGGGAAAAAAGAGGATCCAGGTATCTACTGACCCGCCAACTTGACATCTATACCTGGAAAAGTCTTAGAACAAATCATCAGTCAGTCCTTGAGCATTTAGAAAGGTTGGCTGTGATTACTAAGAGCCAGCATGGGTTTCTCAAGAACAAGTCATGTCAGACTAACCTGATCTTTTTTTCGAGAAAGTTACTACCTTGCTGGATCAGGGGAATGCTGTAGACATAGTTTATCTCGATTTCAGTAAGGCTTTTGATAAGGTTCCACATAATATCCTTGTCGACACATTGGTAAAATGTGGTTTGGATCCTATTACTATTAGGTGGATCTGTAACTGGTTGACAGATCACAATCAAAGAGTGCTAGTTAATAGTTCTTCATCCTCTTGCAGAAGAGTGACAACTGGAGTTCCTCAGGGATCGGTCCTGGGAGCTGCTCTGTTCAACATTTTTATAAATGATTTGGATGAAGGAATAAAGGGAATGCTTATTAAATCTGCAGATGATACTAAATTGGGATGGGTACCAAATAGGATAGAAGACAAGAGTCAGGAAACTGGTCTAAAACAAATAAAATGAATTTCAACAGAGATAAATGCAAAAGTTCTGCATTTAGGAAGGAAAAATCAAATGCATAGTTATAGGATGGGGGAGACTTGTCTTGGCAGTAGTATGTGCGAAAAGGATCTAGGGATCCTAGTAGACCATACACTGAACATGAGTCAGCAGTGTGATGTGGTAGCTAAAAAGACACATGCAGTTTGGGGCTGTATCAACAGAAGCATCGTGTCCAGATCACAAGAAGTGATGGTATCACTCTGCTCTGGTAAACCTCACCTAGAGTATTGTGTTCAGTTTGGGGCACCACAATTTAAGAAGGATATAGATAAGCTGAAATGTGTCCAGAGGAGGGCAACGAAGATGGTGAGGTGTCTGGAGACCAAGTCCTATGAGGAAAGGTTGAAGGAGCTTGGAAAGTTTAGCCTGAAGAGGAGACAACGGAGAAGCGGTATGCTAACCATCTTCAAGTACTTGAAGGGCTGTCATATAGAGGATGGCACGGAGTTGTTTTCCACTGCCCCAGAAGGTCAGACCAGAACCAATGGGTTGAAATTAAATCAAAAGAGCTTTCAGCTAAACATTAGGAAGAACTTCCTGACAATTAGAGCAGTCCCTCAGTAGAACAGGCTTCCTTGGGAGGTGGTGGGCTCTCCTTTGGAGGTTTTTAAGCAGAGGCTAGATGGCCATCTGACAGCAATGCTGATTCTGTGAACCTGGGCGCACAGATCATGAGAGGGAGGGCTGAATGGGTTACATCAGTACTTAGTTCTCGTGGCCTTGTTACATGTCCAGGGTAATGCTGATCACTATGTTGGGGTTAGGTAGCATAGGCCTTTTTGGCTAGGGATCCTGGAGGTGGTTTGTCATCTTCTAGGCATGAGAGTATGGAGAGGGGAGGTAGTTGTGAATTTCCTGCATTGTGAAGGGGCTGGACTAGATGACCCTAGAGGTCCCTTCCAACATTCTGATTCTATATAATTAACAGCAAATATCTTGCAGTTGGTGGCAACGGTGGGATCTGTGAAGCTTTTTTTTTGTAGTACAGAGTTGAAAGAACTGTGAAACTATGTGCAATGGTAAGCTGTATTGGAGAAACAGAGTCCTTGGGATAGTGCTATGGAAAACTGGCCTACATATGAAGAAAGGCTTAGAACAGTATTTTGAAGTGAATGAGTTCCTAACCATCCCTCCGAAAACAACTTGTAGCCACCTTGTTGAGTATTATTGGAGGAAAAACATATACTCTTGTGCAAAATATGATTGTTCCAGAGAAATCTATGAGCAAGTCTTTTAAAGAAATAGCAGAACGTTTTAAATTTTACAAGAGGCACAAGAGTAATGTGAACTTAATCCT
This sequence comes from Eublepharis macularius, assembly GCF_028583425.1. Lineage (NCBI taxonomy): Eukaryota > Metazoa > Chordata > Lepidosauria > Squamata > Eublepharidae > Eublepharis > Eublepharis macularius. The sequence continues at coordinate 165,118,728 of NC_072793.1, read as the reverse complement.
GCTGAAATCAGTACACTTAAGCATACATTACAACTTTTTAAAAATGCTAACAGAATTATTGGGGGAACAGGGCCAGCTTTATGGGATTGCCTTGCTCGGCTGCCCCATAAAAGTGGACATTTATGAATAAACAAAACGATCTGTCAACAGAGGGTGGTGTAGAAAACATGAGCAGGAGGGGTGGGGTGGGGATCAGGCAGAGAACTTGCTTCCAGAAAAGCAGGCACTTTTGTAAACTGTATGAGAAGAGAGCCTGGTTCTTTTATACAGGTAGGTGAGCACTCACAGTGAGATCCTAAGCAGATTTCAATGAGCTTAGACTGAAGTAACTCTGCTTAGAATTTCACTGTAAGACTTATTGTGGACTAGTAATTTCTGTAGATAGTTTTCAAGGTGCAAATGTAAACAATCTGGAGCATCATTAGAAAAGAACAAGGGTCCAGTAGCACCTATAAGACTAGCAAAATTTGTGGTAGGGTATGAGCTTTCGTGAGCCCATCTGTATCTGAAGAAGTGGGCCGTGGCTCTGATATACTTTTCAATATCTGGTGGAAAGTGCACAACAGTGACTTACTTTTGAAAGTCCAAAAAACTAAAATTCTGTTCTTACTGAGGTGATAAATCTAAATCTAGGGGTACTAGGAGACAAAGCTGACCTTGACAGAGCAACGGGTCTATTTTCATATGGAAGTCAGTCTCACTTTATCTACACCCAGGGTTTTTTTTCAGCTGGAACGGAGTTCCGGAACCTCTCGAAAATGGTCACATGGCTGGTGGCTCCGCCCCCTGATCTCTAGACAGAGGAGAGTTTAGATTGAGCGGAGTGGAGGACAATCTAAATTCCCCTCTGTCTGCAGATCAGGGGGCGGGGCCACCAGACATGTGACCATTTTCTCTGAGGGCAATCCACTGAGTTCCACCGGAAAAAAGTCCCAGAAAAAAAGCCCTGTCTACACCCCACATTTCCCTCATTAGTTTCTGGAAGCCACCTTAAACCCTTACAGCTCAAAGACATACGTACAACGTGATGTGTCTTTGACAAAACCCACAGGGGCCTCACTTATTTATTTACTTCATCTACACCCCACCTTTCTCCCTGATGAGGATTCAAGGTGACCCACATAATTCTCCTCTCCCTCATGGCATCCCCTCAACAACCCTGTGAAGTAGGTTAGGCTGAGAGTGTGTGACTGGCCCAAGGTCACCCAGTGAGCTTCCATGGCAGAGTGGGATTCGAACCTGGTTCTCCCTAGTCCAATACTCTTACACCACACTGGTCCTCACTCTCTTACTTGGGTTTTTCTTGCCCCTTCAGATGCTTCCTAAAGAATTCCTCCTGGTTCTTCTGCAGGATCTCCTCCTTGGTCAGTTCCTTTCTGTATTCAGCTGCAACAGGAAGGGCCTGCCTAACAGCTGGTGCTACTCTGGGGACTCCAGCTGGAAACTGATCAAAACCGCATGGTTACAGTAAAAAACAGCCACACAGAAAAGCAGAGCAGTATCCGTGCTGGCCTTAAGAGGAAATGGTTAATTTAACACAAACAAGGAAGCAAGTATTGCTCATCTGTGCAGACTCAATTCTCGACAAAAGCTGGACTTGGGGCAGGAGGTATCCTTCAGTAAAACATGATTATTTATATCTGAGTCTTTTGCTCCTTGACTAAGGCTATTGCTATTATACATTTGCATTTACATATACATTATACATATATATATTTGCATGTCAGTATGTCCCTATCTGCCTACCTTTGGGGGCAATCACTCTACACATCTGTATGTGCAGTGAGGTATGGAGAACAATAAAAATCCCGTTGGTCTTAGGAACATTGAGCTTCTGACCTGTGCCATCGCAGGCATGGCAGTTGCTTACTCACCATCATTTTTGGAACCTTGTTTTTCCTTGTCCTCAGATTTTTCTTTTGGTTTCTCCCTTTGAGGTTCTCTCACTGACTTCGCTGTTTGTTGGGACTTTGCCGGCTGTTCAAATGTCTTCATGGCGGTGGGAGCTCGGACTTTACTGCTCTCTTCTGGGGAAAACATTACATGATTATGCCCGCTAATTACCAGACAGAACAAGACATGTTGGGAATTTTTGCCCCTCCCCTCCTCCTCCTAGGGGCTAGAAATCACTTGGAATCATGTGGCCATGTCCTCTCCTGTGCCCCAAAGTCACAAACCACCAGTCTCTTTCCCTTTCAGTAATTAACAGACCACCATCCTACAACACTTGGTGCTTTTTCCTTGTAGCTTCCCCCTGCTGAAGGTTTTCAGTGAATGTGTATTTCACAGGGCCAGATTTAGCCCCCCCCCCCCCCCCGATGTTCAAAAACAGCCTTTCTTTAAGTCAGGATTTAATGCTAATCTAGATCTGAGCTGGTGCTAAGAAGTTATTGATATCAAGAGTTTTTTTTTTAAAAAGAAACGTGTTGAAAACTAACACGAGTAAAACATTTTCTAGGGCAAATAAAACTTAGTCACATATCTTTATGCTGATTTCTAGAAGAGCTAGTTGCCTTTGAAACGCTGACTCAAAAAGCACTGATTGTAGTAGCTTTCTACCTTGCTTCCAATGAACCATTTCCTAGCCCCTGCTGAGATCCACTGCATTGGACATATAGGAGCAAATCTACTAAACTCTCCCAGTGGGAAATGACTGGTCTCCTCTTAAGCCCACAATCATGCCTTCTGCCAACCTTGAAGCTAAAAGCAGGTACACATGGTGGCAAATTCAGCCCCGGGTTTTGCCCTTGAATACCACCCTGCTCACATTACAGGCTGTGATAAACTATGCTGATGTAACGGATGTATTCAATTCACATCCAGTTAAGGAGTCTGGACCAATTAACCTTGAGAGAATCGTTCTCGAAGTCGGCTAGCAAACAGATACTTCATTGGTTCTATGTCAGATAAATGAGGATTCTGAGTATTGGATCTTTCCCCAGCAACAAGCAGAAATTTTATTCTGAGTTAATACTTCTTTTAGTAAGTTAATACATTTTTTGAAATAAAACTTAACTCTTTTAATTAGGCAAGAGCTTAGAAGATACATGCATATGCCAATTAATCCTGTGACTGTTGAACAAACACATGCAATAAGAATCAAATATAACATTTCTTAACACTTATCTGAATAGTTTAAAACTAATCAGGTTTTTAGCTGACTGCTTTCAGAATGCTTTGAAAGCTCCCCCCCCCCGAAATATCTCACCTAAATCTTGTTTTAGAGAGCTGTCCACAGAAGTCCTGCTTAGCTCTACATGACACAGTGACAATTGCAAAATTAGATACATCTTTCTAACGATTGGTTCCTTCAAATGATTATCAGATAAAAAACCAGGTGTTCAAATAAACAACTATTTTTTCTCATTAATTTCCTGAGCAAGATTACAAAGGCAGATTTTAACACTTTCTTCTGATTAAAAGAGCAATATATCTACAATCTTAAAAACTAATTAAACTAACTGTCAGTGGATAAAAAGCAATGCTGTGCTTATCCTGACCATCTGGTGAACTTACATAAAAACATAAATGCTCAGCATAAATATGATTTAAATCAAGCATACAGGACACTGCAATCTGCAACATGTTTTTCAGAGTGCCTTTTCTTGGTGCAAATCAGTAATGTGAGTTTGTCTTAGCAGGGGATTTTGCACTAAGTATAGCCCTATCCTCATTTTGCAGAGGGATTTAAAAATATAATACAGCGATCCTATTGCTTCCTCTGCATCTTTGAGTATGCTACTGCATTATTAAAGTGTATGGGAAGAAAAGAGACTGCAGTTTTTCAGAGCTGAGGGAAAGGCATTCTGCACATGTTCAGAAGTATTTTTCTTCTAGAATGCATCCTGTGCAGAAAACAGACTCTTTTTTTTTGGTGAGGGAACTCTTTTTTTATTCTTTTTTTTCCTTTTAAACCAAACAAACAAAAACAATGTACAGAAGTAAAATAGAACAACAACAAAGTCTTAGTGAACTATATACAATAAACGTCATGCCAATATAGTTAAAACAAAGACAACTAGCATTTTCTTTTTCAATTATTTGATAGTCGTTGCTTCAAATCTGAGTAACAAAAAGTAAATGCTTAGGTGGAGAGTGATTTGTATTGGAAATGAATTCAATGAATGGTAACCATTTTGCAATAAAATCAGTTTCTTTCAAATAGTGTTCACTCTGGTATAATTCGTCATGTATTTTTTCTTGTATATAGTGGTCCCATATTTTTTCTAACCATTTTTCTGCTGTGGGAACCGTCTTTGAAAACAGACTCTTGAGTTAAACCCTAGTGAAGTCTTGGTACAAACTGAGTAATTGGAAGAGACACATTCTACAGAGAAAGCCAGGTTAGTCTGTAAAGGAATTGTTTACCACCATTTAAAAAAAATGTATTCTAGTTTCACTTTTCCTAATTAGAATCTATTGCATCAGATTCATGAACTGAATTTTGAGTCTGCAGATACAGGTAAACACATGGGAAAATGTTTGTAAGGAAGGAAAGCAGTCGTAATTCCCATTAAAATGTCTGCTATATACCTTGTAGTTAATTAACATTATATGTTAATTTTTTAAAAAAACTGCAAGTGAAACGGAAGTCAGCCCCATTGCATAAGGAGTCCTGCTTAGGATTGCTATCAAAAAATCTTTAAGGAGGCAGCAGCAGGGGACAGGAAGGCAAAGGAAGAGAAAAGAGAGCTGGAGCTAGCTGGATTTCAGCATTGGGGGACTAGAATCATTTTCTACAGTTAGGGCAGGTGACAAAACAATAGTGTACGGAGAACTGACTCACCTGCCTCCTCTCTCTGCAGGATAAAACTGACTTTTCACATCTCCCCAATTCTCCTTCGCCCTTTTTAGCATCATCATGTTGCTATGTGTTTGCCTTTTTGTTTGCGGAGGTAAAAATATTTTTAAAGTATTTTTTCAGTTTACTGCTTTTTGAGAAGCTGATGTCACATTTATTCAAAAGGGCTTATTCCCAGATAACTTCTCAGTTACACTTAACTGATAGTGTGCTTCAGTATTGTGGTGAGGCCATTGGCTGGAGCGTCTTCCCGATTCTGCTTGTTCCTGGTTTGGTGTTGTGTTTTTGAGGAGAGCGGCCTGTTGCGTCATATCCAATTGCAATTATTGTTCTGTTTGCAGTAACAGAAAGCTAAGTGATTTGTTTTGCTATGATATTTGTTTTAGACAAGGGTTATATGGGGGGGGTAGAATTTTTGTCTGGGGGCCGATGGTAGCTCTTGGCTTCCCGGCATCTGCTCCAACCCCTCAAACAGAGATCGTCACTTGAAGGATCTGCAACAGACATTTTTGCAATTACACTATCTGCCTGACATAGGGAGAAAGATGGTTGGGAACTGGACCCAGAATGACACCCAGGGACAGCTTGCTACAAGACAAGCCCAAAGAAAATAACAACAGAACACTGTTGGTGTTCAGCTACAGCCCACAACCATAGCACAAGTTAGATCAGCCGCAAAAAGAGCTTTCTTCCAACTTCATTTGGTCTGGAAGACGGCCCCCTACCTTGACCTGACTGATGCAGCCACCTGGATGCATGTCACGGTAACACTGAGACGAGACTGTTGTAATGCACCCTACATGGGTCTGCCCTTGAAATCAACTCAAGAGACTCCAGTCAGTACAGGATGTCCCAGCTCAGTTATTATCAGGAGCTAGGCAGATCATGCACTTAACATCCATTCTTCTGTCTCTCAGCTGGCTGCCCATCAGTTACCAGACCATATTCAAGGCACTGACTATCCGATACACAGCCCTTCAAGGCACTGGACCCAGATATCTGCAGGTCCATCTCTCTTCCTTCGTTCCACTATGACAGCTTTTGCACATCCAAGCCAAATCTTCCTCGGTTGTGGCCTCCATCTTGTGGAACGGCCTGCCCCAGGAGATCAGGAGGGCTCTGTAATATTGTGAACACCAAGACACAGCAGCTTATAGCAACTTGATAGGTTTAGTTTAGCTCTTGCCTGCACCGCTTACCTTCAGCTGGACTCTTGGTTGCTCACTCCTCAACAGCAACTGATTGTCTACAGGAGCCCTGCAGGGCCAAAACTGAAAGACACACAAAGCAGAAAACTGTCCCCTTGAAGCTGCTTGTATACATTACCACAGGCTCCCAGATTTCTGTCTCCACCCTGCTGGGGTGGGGTGGTGGTAAAGAGATTTGCTTGGAAAAGAGGCCGCCACAGGGCCCAGATAATGCAGCCAGTGGTAATGTGGCAAGATGGAGGCCTTTCCAGGCACCCCATCCACAAAGCTGTGATGTGACTGCTAGAAGGGCAGCCGGGGAAAGTGGCCCACGACAAACAGAGAGGCTCCTGTAGCTGGGAAGTTAGCTCACGCAACATCCCTCCTCCTCCACTCAGGAGCCAGGCTGACAACTCTCTGCCCCCGTCCCCATCAGCCCTACTGAACCCAATGAGGACGCCAGTCTCCTTTGCCCCAACTCCAGGGCTTCACCGCCAGCCAGAAGAGCCAGACACCAGTCAGGTGAAGTGGGATGGCTGGTGGCGCTCTGTGAAAGGCAGGAGTAGAATTGCTGAGATGGTGTGGAGGCCACGGGAGGAGCAAGGAGCTGCTTTGTAGCGGTGGGAGGCGTGGGTTGGAAAGAGCCACCAAAGAGGCGAATGTTGGGGTGGCAATGAAGAAGGGGGAAGGCTGGTGGGAGGCTGAACATCCTGTTCACTGCTCTGAGGTGATTGGGCAGTGGCCATGGCTGCTCCTCACATTGCTGGAGGCCAGGTAGAGCCATCGTGGCACTGTCTCCCCTCAGCTCCCCAGCTGGGCCGCTAGAAGAGGAAGCTTGGCAACAACCCATGGGCCTCTTCTGCTTCTCAGCTCCCTACAACCTCCAGGTACATTCCCCTGGACAATCTTGCGAAAGGTGGCAAACCTACGCACAACCTTCTGCCCAGGGACAACATCCAAACTCTGTAGGGAGAGACTTAAAACCTCCCCCCACCAATCTGCTCCTTCACCCCTGTAAGTTTTCTCTTTCAGGGCAGGTGGAGTACACTTTGAATCTCAGTGAGAAAGGCGGACTGTAAATTATGTAAATAAAACCCTGTTCATGTACCTTCCCCTTGCAAAACGTGGAGGCAAACAGGGACACTGTTAAAAGGGAAGCAGGGATTTGGAGGAAGGAGCATCCCAGTCCCCCTGCTAAAAAAAGGGTTGGATGTCAAACGGGAGGAAGCAAAAGCAGGGGCCATGGGATTCCCTCTCCTCCCTTTATGTTCCCTGCCCCTCCCCCCAAGCCAGCAATGTGGAGAAGCTGAGGGGTGGGGAGAACACCTGCCATGGTGGAAGCTGGAGGGTGCAGACGGGGGGCTTCCCTTGTTCTCTGAGTTTAAAGTTAGCTAGAGGGAGGTGGAGGAAGCTCTATTATCCTGGGGTACAAGGGTTTCCAGGCAATTTTGTATTACCTCTAGGGGCCCCACGAGCAGAAACTCGCTGGTGACACCTTCTCCTGAGAAGATCCAACCCTTTGAGCTTGTCAGCCACAAACTTTTTTTATTTTAAAATATTATTCAGTAAAAAGAAATGTTGATACATAGATTTACAACTCAACTACAATTCTATAAACAAATCATATAGGTGTTGTTAAATTCAATTCTCCATCCTAGTCAAAATGACATCAAGTTTATTAAACTTATCTAACTTTCTGCCATGCAACATTTATGCAACACACAGGTTAGTTTATTCAACTGTACACATTCCTTTAGTTTCTCTAATCACTCTTCTTTATTTGGGATTATGTTCCTTTTCCAATATCTAGCAAAGACTAATTTTGCCAATGTTATGGCATTTAGAACAATTTTTTGAGTGTCTTCGGGAAGGAAGTCTACACGGTTAAACAAGAAACATTTAAGAAAAAAGAGTAACTCTTTGTTTATTCCTTGAGATGTAGTTCTAGAAATCATTTTCCAATCTTCTTTGGCTCTACTGAATTTCCACCACATATGTATAAAGCTCCACATATCCAACAATCACCGTTATCCTTTTGATTAATTTTAAGCTAATTTATGAGGGGGTAAATGCTACTGGCAAAACATTTTAATCATATTCTCTTCAGCCATAAGACTTACTGAAAAGTGCAAGCCACTTTTCAATGCTGATATTCAGAACTCAAGTTCCATAACAAATTCAGTCCCTGTTCCGTAGCTTTACAATATTTCCTACTGATTGCTGCCTAAATCTAACAAAAGATGATATATCTTAGGAAAAATTATTTTTTCCAGCTATTACTAATTTTTCAAAATCCATCACTTCTTTTCTTATTTCTTCTTTTCTTAACTCTGATTGTATAAAACTTTTAACCAACAGTCTCTCAGTGCATCAGCATCAGCAACCTTTTATTGGCATTCAGTAAAAAACAATTTACATCAAGCAGGGCAGAAACCAAAATACAGCAAAATCAGTTGACAGAGGAATTAACCATATACTCCCTAATCCACATAGCAATTGAGAAATACGATGCAACCGTATATGTAGTGTGGGGACAATGATCTGACAGTAAGAAACTAATCCTCTGTCAATATATTGTCGAAAGCTTTCATGGCCGGAGAACGATGGTGGTTGTGGATTTTCCGGGCTGTATAGCCATGGCCTTGGCATTGTAGTTCCTGACGTTTCGCAAGCAGCTGAGACTGGCATCTTCAGAGGTGTAGCACCAAAAGACAGAGATCTCTCAGTGTCACAGTATGTGATTTCACCTGCCAACATCTTCCCCACACTGTGACACTGAGAGAGCTGTCTTTCGGTGCGACATGTCTGAAGATGCCAGTCAGGAACTACAATGTCAAGACCACAGCTATACAGCCTGGAAAATCCACAACAACCATAATCCTCTGTCAGATTGACCCTGACGATTGATCAACAGAGGGCTAATCAAAGAGTCCCGCACGTGGACATAAAAGTCGCAATAAAACACGAATTACGGATTTGGGTTGCATCCTTCCACAAGGACATAGTTTATTGGGGTAGGGTGTGTTTGTAAATCTCCCAGACAGAATTTCAGAGGGTAAAACGTTAAAACATGCGAGCATAAAAGCTCAGTGGAAGCGAGGGAAAGACAGCGATGAGAAATAAGTGGCAGGGCTTTTGTACTTAGGAATGATTCCAAACTCCAATGGGGAGCAGTGAGAAAGGTTGACTATAAACAATGTAAATAAATAAATAAAGTATAACCAGTGTTGTTAGTTACAGCAATTGTGTTGTTGGTGTGAATATGGGAACAGAGTTGGCATGTTGATTTATTGCAGGCTCAGGGTCCATGTTTGTGTCAGAAAATACATTATTGTGAGTGAGAAGTTGATTAAGGTTAGGGGGCTGTCTGTGGGCAAGAAAGGGTTTGTCTCCCAGTGCTTGTGAGAGAAGATTATCATTGTCCAGCACAGGCTGCAAGAGATGCTTTAGGCTGATCCTGCACTGGGCAGGGGGTTGGACTAGATGGTCTGTATGGCCCCTTCCAACTCTATGATTCTATGATTCTAATTAATGAAGAGTTGAACAGTTTTAAGCTAAGAGCTGTATGTGGTGGTGTTCAGTTGTTTTTAGATTTATGCAGATTCCCCAATATAGGCTTTACTATCCTCCCATATAGAACTTTTAGATATCTCACTGCCAGTATTAATTTCACAGAACAGTTTCAGTTCTTCTTTTCAGCTAGTGCAGAACGTGGTCAGCCAGCCAGCCACCTGACTCCACCTTTCTGGTAATTTTCCATGCTCCTGCCCAGCTGGCATCCATCCTGGGCCAGGTAGTGTCTTGTGCTAATGGCATATGAGGCAGGGGTTTATGGTACTGGATCCATAAACTGCCATCTTAGCATGAGAGGGACCTGACTGCTAACAGAACCTTCTTTTCCCTGTACGCTGCAGTCTCAATCAGGCCCCTGCTCACAGGGGAACTGAATTCCAATGAAGGAATTTGCAATGCACATCTGATCAAAAGGAACCAGGGTGGACATGAGAAAAATATAACATGGTGTTAAACTATCATTTTCAAAAAGGAGGAGATGCTGGGCTGACATTAAGGATCTTTGTGTGATTTTCTTGTATAGTTTTGGCCACATAAGTTCCCTGATGTGAACTGTAGTATGAACGCCATCTAAAGTCTTTCCACAATTGGAGCATTTATATGATTTTGCTTGCATGTGTTCTGTGATGGTAAGCAAGGCCTGAACGATGACTGAAGCTCAGTACACATTTGAGCATTTGTATGTTTTTTTCCCCAGTACGGAATCTTTGATGAGAAGCAAGGCCTGAGCTGCATCTGAAGCTCATTCCACAGTCAGAGCATATGCATGGTTTCAGCCGTGTGTGCTCTTTGATAGGAAGCAAGACCTGAGTCGTGACTGAGCCTCAGTCTACATGCTGAGCGTTTATATGGTTTTTTTCCTGTATAGAATCTTTGATGAGAAGCAAGGCCTGAACTGCATCTGAAACTCATCCCACAGTCAGAGCATATATACGGTTTCTCTCCAGTATGGATTCTTCGATGAGAAGCACGGCCTGAGCTGTGAGTGAAGGTTTTTCCACATTCTGAGCATTTATATGGTTTCTCTCCTGTGTGGATTCTTTGATGGCAAGTGAGGGCTGAGCTGTGACTGAATCTCTTTCCACACTCAGAGCATGTATATGGTTTCTCCCCTGTGTGTATTCTTTGATGGGAAACAAGGCCTGAGCTGTGACTGAAGCTCTTTCCACACTCACAGCATGTATATGGTTTTTCTCCTGTGTGGATTCTTCGATGGGAAGCAAGCGCTGAGCTATGATTGAAGATCTTTCCGCAGTCAGAGCATGTATATGGTTTCTCCCCAGTATGGATTCTTTGATGGAAAATGAGACCTGAGCTGTGACTGAAGCTCTTTCCACACTCAGAGCATACATATGGTTTCTCTCCTGTGTGAATTCTTTGATGAGAAGCAAGGCCTGAGTTGCGTGTAAAGCTCTTCCCACACTGAGAGCATGTATATGGTTTCTCCCCTGTGTGGATTGTTTGATGGGAAGCAAGGCCTGAGCTGTGACTGAAACTCTTTCCACACTCAGAGCATGTATATGGTTGCTCTCCTGTATGGATTCTTTGATGAGAAGCAAGGCCCGAATTGCGTGTGAAGCTCTTTCCGCAGTTAGAGCATGAATATGGTTTCTCTCCTGTGTGAATTCTTTGATGGGATGTAAGGCCTGAGCTGTGACTGAAGCTCTTTTCACACAAAGAGCAAGCATACGGTTTCTCTCCTGTGTGGATTCTATGATGAGAAGCAAGGCCTGAGCTGTGACTGAAATTCTTTCCACAGTCAGAACATGTATATGGTTTCTCTCCTGTGTGGATTCTTTGATGGGAAGCAAGGGTTGAGCTGTGAGTAAAGCTCCTTTCACACACAGAACATGTGTATGGTTTCTCTCCTGAGTGAATTCTTTGATGGGAAGCAAGGGCTGAGCTGTGATTGAAGCTCTTTCCACAGTTAGAGCATGTATATGGTTTCTCCCCTGTGTGGATTCTTTGATGAGAAGCCAGGTCTGAGCTGTGATTGAAGCTCTTTCCACATTCACAGCATGTATATGGTTTCTCTCCTGTGTGGATTCTTTGATGGGAAGCAAGGGCTGATCTGTAAGTGAAGCTCTTTTCACACTCAGCGCATGAATATGGTTTCTCCCCTGTGTGGATTCTTTTATGGGAAGCAAGGCCTGAGTAGCAAGTGAAAGTTTTTCCACATTCTGAGCATCTGTGAGATTTCTTCACTGTCTGTAGTCTTCCATGGAAAATAAGGATTTTGTTGATGCCCATCCTATATTCTGACCACTTCCATTGTTTCTCCTCATGTTGCAGTCTCTGTTCTGAGATTTTGTGTGAAATGCCAATTAAGCTTTTTGCCCGGTGAAGGACATTAATGCTTTCCTCCCCTTTATTTTGTTTTTGTATTGAAGTAAACTTGACACATTCGGATACGCTAGATTCCTTCCTTCCCTTCTGCTTTGCTTCAGTTTTCCTTCCCTGCTCTTCTTCTGCTTTCTTGGTTTCCCACTCTGTAAGAATAAAGGGAGAAACTAAATTGAGAAACTAAATAACAGAATGAAAAATATCAAGTGAGGATATAGTTCCTGACATGTTTTCAATCATTTCTTTTCATTGATATCAAGTGATATGAAATGCACTGCAATGGAAGTTTGCTGGGTAAGCTTGGGTCAATCACATACTCTCAGCCTAACCTACTCTATAGGGTTGTTGTACAGGAAAAAATAGAGGACACACACATTGCATTGGACTTGGAAACTCTCGAAAGCTTACACTCTGAAAATTTTGTTGGTCTCTAAGGTACCACTGGACCCAAATCCTGCTGTTCTGTAGACCAACATGGCTACACCTACCTGAATCTTGACTTGTTAACCATGTAGGCATTCTTTGAGACTTGGTATTACCTTTCCTAACATAAGGAATGCATGATATCTGGTCTTCAGTGAATGTGGTTTTAAACAGCTTCCATGTATCCTCTAGGGATTTTACTGTCTTGTGTTGTGTTTCCCTTTTAGCTTCCTTCTAAGTATTCCCCTCATTTTTTCTCAAGTTCCTTCTTTTGAAATCAAATGTTACTGTTTTGGGTTTTAGGGGTAAATTTCCATTGCATTTCTTATATGCAATATCTTGTACTGTTTTTATTGCATTGTTTTCTTTATAAACCAATCTTATCATACCGATTATTATATGTATAATAATATTGCTACTGTTATACTACGGTTTTTAAAGTCTGTAATCTGCCTTGAGTCACAGTGAGAAAGGCAGAAAATAATAAATGAATAAACAAACACACAAATAACCTTGGTGAACAAGTGAAGGGTAGAAGCCAACCCAAAGGGTACTACCTAGTATTGCAAATAGTATATCCCATACTCAGACTTGAACAACCTGGAGTGCGATGGGTTAATCCAAACACAGAACTGTGTCAAATCTAAATGTCATGAATTACATGTATAGTAGCCTGAGTATTGGACTATGGAGGTCTCTGTCTGGAACTACTTATTTTGTAGGAAGTGTCCTGTACCTGGTTGGGTGGACTCCTCAGGAGTCAGTTCTTTGACCACCTGGCCTCTGAGGCAAGAGGAGCTGGAACTGGTGCTGGAGCACAGGGCTTGCACCCGGTGGCCCAGCTGGTCCAGCACTGCAGCCTTCTCAAGCCTCAGCTTGAATAGGCCGAGAGGTGACCTGGCTTAGCAGCATCTGTTGGCAGGTACTGGAGCTCAGGAGGCTGCCTTGTGCTCAGGCCAGGGTCCTGTAAGGAACCGCCGTTCTCAGCACTCTGCTCTGGGGTTACAGTGAGGTCGCGTACAGCCAGTCTGACATTTCTCCTCCTGTGTGCCTCTTCAGCCTGGGCCCTCTGACGTCACTATTCTTGCAGAGTATCAGTGGGTCCCTCGGGACTACAGCCCCAGTACGTCTCCTGCCTGGCAGAAGCTCAGCGGCTGTCTCAGGGGATGGCAGTGTGGGCTCACTTGCTGGTTCTGGCAGAGTGGCTTCTGATAGAGCTGGGGTGCAGCAGATGTCTCTGCCATGTCAAGATCTTCCTGGACCTTCTGACCCTTCGGCCCAAGCCTCACAGGACTTTCTCCTGAACACTCTAGCTCAGGCCACTCTTGGCTAAAATCAGTCATAGGTCTGGTCAGAGGAGGGGTCATTGGGGGTTATGACAGGAAGTGGTTGATGCGCTTCAGGCCTAGTATTGCTCACAATCCACTGTTCTTTTTAAGAACGGTGAAGACTGAATAGACCTCCAAAGAGCTTTCTCGTGATGGTACTTGGTGTCTCTTATTTCAATAAGATGTTGGGTGGCAACTAACATCCTTGTTTGTTTTTCACAGCAATCATGATGTATTGGATCAGATGAATTTGTCTCAAATGGTTGTACCACCATTCTTAGCACCTATCTTGGGGTTCACCCCTCCTGCCCACCGTTCCAAGTGCTGATTACAGCCGCTCAGACTCCTAGCAGGCCTCCAGGGAGGGTGAACAACCCTTCTTGCTTGAGACTCACCAGTCTCCGAGTTCTTTACTCTGGGGGGATCTTGCACACAGTCGGTCAAACACTCGAGACACAAGACTTATATAAAACAGATGTTTTATTAACTTAGAAGAGTGTGTGCAGGTTGCAGGAACCACTCTATTAAGGCACAAGCAAAAGGCATAAAAATAACAAACAGCTTGGCTATTCTTTACTAAGCTAACTGACTAAAAACAAAAGCTTGCCAACTTGCATTTCTCTGAAGAGGCTTGAGGCTCATACTCACAAACAAAGTCCATAAACCATGCCCGGCAGGTACAGGCATCTCAGGCCTGACAAGAAGCAAAGTCTCTCACATGCTGATGGAATAAGGTAGCATGGAATGATCCAACAAAGTCTCAGTGAGTGTGTGTAGCGGCGTGGTCAGAACTGAGAGGAGCCATCTTTTCTATGACTGTCAGCCAATCAGAGGCACACTTGCAATCAGCGTTACTAGCCTGAGAACTGAGAAGGAGTACGTGTGGAGCCAAGACTCCCTTGTCTCTCAAGGACGCCTTCCCTAGGCAACAGCTCACAGGTGCAATTCATTAACAGCTGCACATTCCACTCCCAGGGTGTCAGGCCAAAACTGGGCCTGCAAGATCTTAGAAGCCTGAACCAATGTAGGCATTTGGGCTCAATATGGCTCTGCTAGACAGCACCCTGTCAGAAACTGCTGGGGCTTGAACCCCGAAATTGGGCGCTTTGCTGCCATTGTCACTTTAGGGTGAGCTGATCCCAGTGGCTACAGGAAGCTCTGAACCTCACGAAAGACTTCACCCACAAACCTGGACATTTTTTCCTGAGGAAGAAGCAAACAGAAACTTCCCAAGGGACGTTGTGCTGTTAACATTCCACCCTTCCCATCCTGACACTCTGTTTGCTCCTGTGTCCTGACAGACGTCTCCTTAGTGATTTTGGGCCCTGGTGCCAAATTTAGCACAGTCTTGGCTTCTTGGCATTTGATCCTTTGAATTTGTCCCTGGCTGCTAGTTCCCTGGACACTGCTTAGCTACCCACGATTCTGGTTCTGACCATTCCAGAAGTCTATTGTTCACTTCCCAGGCAGGGTGAAAGAATGAGAACTAGCCCCAAGTGGCAGACTTCTGATATCATTCCAAGATACCATGCAAAGATTTGATAAAATCCTCTCTCACTAGCCTAGTTCCATGTTAGGGTTAAGGACTCTGTTGTCTTTTCCTGTGGTATCTCTGCCTCCGGTGAAGGCTCTTGCACTTCAAAAGGAAGTGCTGATAATGCTTTGTTGTCAGCAGGCCTTTTTCTTATTTTTGCATGTGCTCTAGTTATCTTTAAGGTGAGCCAGAACTTGGAGCCACGCTAGGTCAAGCTGGAAACTGAGGCACACAAATCAGCCGCAGCTGGTGCTGCGCCAGGAGAGCACGAGGGCTTAATCCCAAAGACGCAGAATAATACAGGCTGGGTGTCACACATGAGAAGATGGAGGCCCCAGGCCCCAGGAGAAAGCCACAGACAAGCTGGGTGTCGGCATCACACCAGACAAGGATGAAGCCAAGGTTTAGAGTGAAGAATGGCAGCGGAGATGCCAGGAGAATGCTGTGCACCCGTTACAGCCGGCATTCGGCGACACTGATACCCTGGTTACACATGGGCGCATCGGGAAATGTGTGCCTTATTGTAGGGGTCTCTTGGGAGAGGGAGCAGGAAAGTGGCATTGCAGTCAGTTAGTCTCGCCTCCAACCCGTTGCTGCCCAGTTTGTTAATGCTAAATTGATCCATTTGGATCCCTATTTCATGTTTGACAGAGACCTGAAATCCTGCTCCCCAAGATAACTTCCCACTAGAACAAAAGTATAGGGGGAAAAAGTTTTCCATCGGACAATTCGATAGCTACCTGCCAATTTCTCTTCTTCCATGGCGACTTGTACAAACGGCACTTCCTCTGCTTCCAGCCAGGAGGTGAAGTCAGGCTTGGGAATCAGAAGTCCTTATTTGAGAAGAGAACATTGGTTATTTCTGGCTACAAACAAATTTTCAGACATTACTAACCAGCAGGTCTGTGCAACCTCCCCTCCAGCCCATGAGCAGAGAAGAATGGGTGGCAGAATGCTTTACTCCTCGGCATAAGTATGCTGCTGGGGCTACTGCTGCAAACAGAAAGCATCCGTCTCCTACTCAATGGGGCCTCTGCTTATCCAGCATATTTTGAAAGCATCCTGGAAAAGTACTCTGGGGAAGCGAAGCCGGTAGTATACATCCAGCTATAAGTTACTACAGGGAAAGGATGTCCTAACCTAGAGAACAGCTTTCTCCCTTGTGGAACGCATGAAAGGACCTTATACTGAAAGAGACCATTGGTTCAGCAAGGTCAGTATTATCTACTCAGACTGGAAGTGGCTCTCCAGAGTTTCAGGCTAAGATCTTTCACCTCACCTACTAACCTGATCCTTAACTGAAGATGCTAGGAATTGAACCCAGGACCTGGGCCGATTCCAGATGGCCCAAAATTGCGGTTTTTCTGCGTAAATAATCGCTTACCGGCCACGTGTTCACTTTCGTCTCCATCCGCTTTGTCTCGCAGCGTTGTGCACATTTGCGCAGTTCGATGTGCGCAAATGTGCAACTGCGCAAATGGCACCCGGTCTTAAAAAAAAATTAAGGGAATATTGTTGCCGGCTGGCCGGCAAAGGAAGGAGGGAAAGGGGAGGGCCTCTCCGCGGCGACGAAGCGTCCAGAAGTGTGCAAACCCGCAATACCATGTTCACACCGTCCGCTTATAGAGCGCAACTGAGCGCCATGGACCGCAGGTAAGCCGGGACGGGAAATTGTGGGTTTTTATGAGTGAGGTCGCTGAAAAAGCGAAAGCACTCGCTCTATTTGTGCCCGTCTGGAATCGGCCCTGCTGCATGCCAAGCAGATGGCTACAAACTAAATGAGCGGAGAATGGCAAAGAAACAGATCTGCTATTCATGTGTTTGGTGAGTTCCCTACAATGCAGTATTAACATATTAACAATAGCAACAGTTCCTGCTCTGGCAGAAAGGGAAAGCTGTACCGAGAGAGGTCAGATTCTCGTAATTCTCCATCATGACTTCTCTATAAAGAGCCTTTTGGCCCGGATCCAGCAGAGCCCACTCCTCCTCTGAGAAGCGCACAGCCACCTCCTCGAAGGTTACCAGACCCTGAAAGATGGAAGGAAACATGTCCCCTTCAGCAAGGACAAGGAGCCAGGAGCGGTTTTCTGTGGCATTCCCAGCCTTTCTTGTCAGCAGTTCTGACAAATGCAAAGGGCAAGAGATTCCTTCAGACACAGGGGGTGGAAAAGAGGACAGAAGCACCTGGGGTCTCCCCTCCCTTCTCCCCTCTGATTCCTTTCCTACCTGATCAGGCTGCATCGATGGTCCGTCTGCTCCAACGCACTGAAGGGAATTCCCAGAATATCCATAAGGCATCATTCCAGGGCCTGCGATGGAGACAAAAAAAATGGGAAGATACTTAGCCTGTCACTACTTGGCCCAATCCCAGATGCTGGAGCTCACCTTTAAAGCCCTATATGGCCAGGGCTACGGAGAGCCACCATGGTTCCCTGGACAAAGATTGCATCTCCCCCTGCCCCCTTCATCCCTGATCCAAACCAAATATCATAACAACGCCAATCCCTTAGCTTGTTGTTACCCCGAATAGAATAACAATGGCTCATTAGGTAAAAAACATTAAAGGAGAAAGGCCCGAGATTATTGAAGTATGGATTTTAAGTTAGGATTCACACAGTGCCCATTGCAATGGGATATTTCAAATACCAACCAACAAGTACAGGTCAACGCTGAAATTCTGGGCTGTGTAAATTGTGTGTAAAAACTTAAAAGCATGGAAGAAAATAGGAGTGTGGGGGAAAGACCATGTCCTGGTCTAGTGATTTTTGTGTGTCTGATTAACTTAAGTGAAACTAGCATGTGGCTCCTGCCCCTCTTGGTTCAAATGAATGAGGATGAACACAAGTGCCCATAGGACGTTACACGAGACTCTGGATCAAAGTGGATACAGAATACTTTTCTAAAACAAAAGCACTGGAAGAACTGGATGACCAGCTAAAACTGCATTCTGACTGCCTGTTTGGGTTCTTATCCTATTATTTTGCTACAAACAACTGTTATACGGACAGGTACAGCCCAGAGTACCTGTGGATTTCAAGAACACACATACACAAGCCTCGCCACCATATTGCTGAAAGAAAGTTTCATTAAGTTCTCCCTCTGGGCTTCATTTAGTCCTTTTTCACAACTTACAACAGCAGGCAATGGCAAATCTGCTGCTCTCTTGGTCTTCTTTCCCAACCATCATTTTCATAGCATATCTTACAGGAGAAGACTCTCTGCCTGTATCTCTGAATTAAACAGGATGAGCCTCCAGTTTTATACATATCCAGAAGTAAATCCTATTCTGTTCGATGGAATTTACTTCTTAATAAACATGCTTAAATGCAGGCAGACTGCTTTGGGAAGTTCTAATCCCATGGACCTATGTCTAGAATAAATCTCACTAAAATCAAGAAAAGCAATAGGCTTGGGCTAAGGCACACATACCAGAGCAGAAGCTACACTGAACAAACAGCCCAGTCTTATGAATATTTACTTATCATGAAATTAAGTTGTACTGTCTTCAGTGGGATTTAATTCCAGGACAGCATGCTTTTTAATATTGCTGCCTTAACGGCTTTGATAAGCTCTGTTGTTAACAGGTCTCTTATATTTACAGGAGATCTTCTATCCTTAACCCAAAAGAGACAGATTCCATGTGAAAGGAATCAGACACAATCCAAAAACTATTTAACAAGTTTATTTCAGCAATGCAACAACGTTTGCTGACTTCTAAAAAGGGCTCTGGGAATTGTCCCGAGATCTTTATTACAGGTCACTGGTAGTCAGGTAAAAGATAAAATGTTCACCAGAAGCAGGCCTTTTGAAAAGAGCCTGAAATTTCATATATTTACTCCTGGGAGAGTAGATTGGCCCTGTCTCTATAAAACTGCGCTTCCCAAGTCAAAACAGATGATAATAATATACACAGTAATAAACATACAGCTAGCAATGGAAATCACAAAATAGAGGGCCTCAAAACCGAGATCAGAACAGAACCCATCAACTTTACTAACCAAAGATCAGCGCCTCGTCTCCAAAAGAGATACAACAATCCCCCCTGTGAAAGGCAGAAAGGGAATGAATTCCCCTGGGTTGCCAGGGAAGAAAAATGCATCATTCTAGAGCCACCACTCTCAAAGCCCTGCTCCTTCTTCAAGGCCACCGAGCACCAGCAACCGCTATTATCTGGAACTCCATTGCACAGGCTGATCAAAATGCAGGGTGGTGGTGATTCTCGTGGGGAGAAGGTGCTCCATCAGAGAACGTTTGGAAGGGAGTAACTAAAATGAACAAACGAGTCTTCGTTTACATTTCACATTCCAGTCCTTTTATGACAGCACTCTCTCCTCCCGCTGCCTCTTGGCTGGAATTCCAAGCGCTGGCTTGGGCCTATAAAATTGCTGATGCACTTTTTAAAAATCGTGGGTGAACTCAAGGCAAACTAACATCCCTCCTCCACAGACTGAAGAGGGACATAGAAGTGGCTCTTGGATTTCAGGCTTACTTGGATGAAGGCAGCTAAGTAGAAAGATGCCCCATTAAATATACCCTCCTTACCCAGAAAGGTGGCACTTCCATTGCACTCCTGCTTGATCTCCTGAAAGAATAATTCCTGCTCAGGAACTGCCAGAGCATGCTCCACTCCGTCCGATGGTCCCTGAAAGAGCAGAGAAGGAATTAGGAAAGGACCGGTGCTGGTGAACATCTGGGAAAGTAGGCTGAATGGACTCTTTCTTGGATGATTTCCTAGTAAAAAACGGGCCCTTGGACAGAAGGGATTATGAAGGTGGCCTCTTCCATATTGTCTAGAAACCGTCTCCTCTGCGCTTCTGGCTTCATGTTCTTTACCTGGCTCTGGAGGAAGCCTTCTGCCAGGGCCATCTCCTGGGAACTGGTCTCTCGCCCGCGTTCTCTGACCCAGCTCTCTCTCTCTGGAGGCAAGGCAGTAAGGATCTCCTTGTTCTTCCGCCTGTTTCTTTGTTAAGGTCAAGAACAGCAGAACAAACGTGGTTGCTAAGGCCAACAAGGTGTTCCGTGAGCAGTGTGTCACCCTCTCCAGGCAGATGAGACAGAAAGCAAAGGAAGCTGGTTAGGAGCTGAGACTTCTCTCTGTAAGGAAAAAAGGAAGTTCCTTCAGTGATGCCTATGGACAGAAGTGGTGGACAGAAGAAGAGCCCTGCAAGATCAGACCCACCTCGCCCGGCCAGAATCCTTTTTCCTGTGTGGACATCCGGTTGCCATCCCCTGCTGCTGCCCACCTCCTTATAACTGATCTTCACAGATAACCTGCTCCTAAACATGGAGGGTCTGTTAGCCACTGATAAGCATATCCCCAATGAAAGTGTGCAGTCCCCCTTCAAAATCACAACCACATCTTCAGCAGTGAACTCCATAGACATATTTATTTACGTCATTTATAATCCGCCTTTCTCACTGAGACTCAAAGTGGATTACATGGTATGAGTCAGGACAATCAGTATTACAACATTTCAGTTTACATGTAATAGGTATATACATTCAATGTGCAAGATTTAAAGACACAGACAGAGAAAGTTTAAAGATTTAATAGTGTTGAAATAGAGCATAGACAAATGTCATGATTGATATATTAAACAACATATGAACTACACAGTAAAATCATACTTATAGCAATAGTAGTGCACTTTATGATTCCCCATTGTTTATAGAAATAGTATTGAAGTCTGTGGTCCCTCATTATCCCTTTACTGATGGATCTATTGAGGCTACTTTCTTAGAATACAGCCCTCCCATCTGAGCAAAAAGCCTTCTTGAACAATTTGGTTTTGCATCGTTTATGGAAGGCCAGAAGAATGAGAGCTTTCCTAACCTCCTCAGGCAAGCCATTCCATAAAATGGGGGCCATCACAGAGAACGCCCATGTTTGGGCAGCTGTTGATTATGCCCATGTGCAACGGGGCAGTTGCAGAAGACCCTGTTCACATGAGCGAAGCTGCCATGGTAGAATATAGGGAAAGAGGCAGTCCCATAGATACAATGCACCAAGGCCACAGAGAGCTTTGTAGGTGATAGCCAATACCTTGAATTGGGCTTGGTAACTGATAGGAAGCCAAATGCAGTGACTGTAGAATGGGAGTAATATTCATGGTTCTTCTAGTTCCTAGCTTCCCTCTCTCTATTCTGACACTGTGGGACAGGGAGAAAAAATTCTCTATTGTTGTGCAATTTTATAAACTTTTTTCATACCCTCCCTCCCCCTGCATTAGCAGTTTTCTCCCTAAACCCAAAGCCATAAATGTTTCAGTCTTTAGAGAAGGAGCTGCCATTCCATCAGTGTTTGACTGTCTACCTCTTCACCTTTTTTGGCTCCACAAGATCTTTTTTGAGACACCAGAAATGCATGCAGAGCTCCAAAATGTGGCAACACTGTAGACTGGTTCACAGGAATTATAACATGGACTATTTGTTTCCAAAGGCTTTCTTGATAATGGCAGGAATCTTGGGGGGCGGGGGGGATGACAAACGTGGGGTTTGTTATTTTATTATCGTTTTAAATTGAATTTTTAAAAAACAAAACTTTTATTGTAGGTCACCTTAAAATTGAGGAAAGGCAGGAAATGAATGTTGTAATAAACAAATAGATAGATAAATAACAGCCAGTAATAATCCTTCATAATCCCCTTCTGCTTGTCCTCACTACCCTTGGCCAGTATCAGTTCATCATCAGTATAAACAAGTCCACAAGGACTTGTGCGGAGGCATCTCATTCACCCTCCCGTGCTATTTCCTCTTTCCATTGCTGTAGTCTCTCCCCTCTTCCTGCTTCCTTCTCTCCCACCCACCACCCACCCACTACTTTACCTGTCTCCCTCCACATTTTCAGCTTTCCCTCTACCTGCAGCAGCCTCTAACCAGGAAAACTATGACCCAATCGTGTGCTGCCAGCCACTGGGCTGGCATGGTAGCAAACCCATAAGGAGCACCTTGTGGGGGAGGTACCTCATTTCCCCCTACATCCCCACCATTTCCCCTCATTTCCTCTTCCTGGCAACCCTCATATCCTTTCCCCACCTCCTTCTCAGCTACCCACCAACCTACCTTTAATCTACCCCTCCCATCTTCAACAATATTTATTACTTATTTACTTAATCTATACACCACCATTCTACATAATGGGGACCCAAAGCAGCTTACATCACTCTCCTCTCCTCCATGTTATCATCACAACTATCCTGCGGGATAAGCGAGGCTATGTGAGACTAGTTCAAAGTCACCTAGTCAGCTTCACAGCAGAGAGGAGATAAAAACCTGGGTCTCCCAGGTCCTAGTCTAAAACTCTAACTACTGTACTACACTGGCTTTTGTGGGGTTGCTCCTGTTGAACATTGGCAAGCTTCCAGACCTGGGTGAGTTACGCAACGTGGGTGGTAGCAAGTCACCCAGTGGTTGCTGGCAGGCCTGGCAAAACGAGTCCTCCCCAAAGGCCAAAACAGCCATGGAGAGGGACTGGACAAAACAAGGCTTGAAGGTTGGCAATGCTGTTGTGGTTGCCAAGCAAAGGCCACTGAGGGCATTCATTTCTTAAAGCTGCAGGTGTTCCTTTTATCATTTGGGGGGGTTTTAACTCCCCAAGAAATGATAGGACGTTTTGGAGTCATCATAGGTCGAAGGCGACTGGGCAGGCACATAACACACAAGAAATACATACATGTGTGTGTGCACGCGTTTGTGCCCTGGCTCTTACCCCGGGGGGCCGGGCCTCCCCCGCGCTCTGCTTTGCTCCCCCTCCACCCTGTAACCCCTACAGCTGTCTCAGGGCGCCTCGGGGTTTGAAATGAGGCGTCGCCGCACCCACCCACCCCTCCGTTGTAGAGAGGAAACCGAGGGTGCTGCAGCGAGCGGTGGGCGAGGAAACGGAGGCTGCATCCAGGCGGGGAGGGGGCGCTGCTTGCTTGTCGGGGAGCAAGAACCAGTGTGGGCTTGCTTGCTTGCTCTAGAGGAGCAGCACACACATGCGTCCATCTACAACCTGGGGTTGCTTTTGGATCCAGCCCGATCTCGGCACGTTTCTTAGCCCCGTCCAACCCTCCCCGGGTCTTTTGAGCCCACTTCCCACCGCGCGCTCCTTCCTGCGACTCCCCTCAGACGCTTTGGCAGGCAGCTCACCCGATCCTCGGGGGGGGGGGGCGCGCAGGGCTGACGCATGCGTCAAAGCCGCCTTCCCACCGAGGGTGCTTCTGGTAGGAAGGGGCTCCCCGGTCCTTCCTTCCACTCCAAGAGCGCCGACTCGCTCCCTTTAACCCTCGATTGCGCTTCTGCCAGAAACAAAGCGGTCGGAGGGAGGAAAGGCGGTGCACCCCCCTGAGCGCTCCTCCCCATCCCTGAAAAATTGCTTCTGCATCTTTGGTGCGAAGAGCTGGACCTTCATTTCTACTGCAAAGACAAGGAGGTACAAATGCATGGGGGGGGGGGGCGCCACGTAAGAAAAAGCGGATTGCTGGCAGCGACCAGATGGGCTTGGTGGAAGGAAGAGAGGGGCTCCTTGCAGTGGGAGGCCGAGGAAATGGCAGCCGAAGGCCGCCGCCGATCCAGAGGACGCGGGGCCCCTCGCTCCTCTCCTCAAGGTTACTTCAACTGCCCCATCCTCTACACTGCAAGGGGGGGCGGGTCTCCCTCCTCCTCCCTCTGTGAAGCCAGGAGGTCCTGCAGCCCCAGAGAACTCAAAGGCCTTCCCCTCACGGGGACAAAATTGGTGCAGTTTCATGTTGGGGAAAGGGTGCCGGGGGTGGGCTGCGCTCCTTGTCCTCCTGTCCCGCCTGTGGTGGCATTCAACGAGGAAGGGGAGTTTGTGAGTCTGGGTGTCTCGGTCTTCCAGGCCTCGGAGGCCAGCAGCGAATGGCCCTTCCTCTTCTGCCCACCTGGAAAAACAAACTTGGTCTGCTGAACTTCCTTGGGGAAGAGAGCAGAGAGTTAAAGGTGCATCGTTGGGGGAAAGTGGGAGGCGAGTTCGGATCTTTTCCTTGCTGATGGAATCAGACTGGGAGAGGGATATTCTTTCACTGGCTGGGGAGACTGGTGGCTCTTCTGAGCACCGTTTCCCAATTTGGCACCTGCCCCGTGTCTTAGGAAAGAGGGCAAGGCTAAAGACATGGCATTAGCAAGGATTCAAGACAGAGTAGAAAAAGTGCTGGAGCAAAACATAATCAATTCTAGGACTAACATTAGACAGCATGGAGTGCTGGTTCACAACATACTTTATGCCCAGCCTCCAGACCTTTACTATAATAAGGTGAGGGGCATAACATGGGGCAGAGGTGCTGTTGGGCCTGGTATTCACTTGTCACATGCCAGAGAAAGGGCTCGGAGCCTTTGCATTGCTGAGAGCAGAACCACAAGTGACAAAAGGCACAGATTGGACACTTGTCAGCTTCCCTCAAGTTTTGATGGGAAATGTAGGCATCCTGGTCTCGCAGCTTCGCTCTCTGACTGCTGCCCAATGGACTTTTCAACTGTCACTTGTCCAACATTCCGCCAAGCTGCCTACATTTCCCATCAAAACTTGAGGGAAGCTGACAAGTGTCCAACCTGTGCCTTTTGTCACTTGTGGTTCTGCTCTTAGTACAACTGGAAAGGTTTCCTCAAAGATGTCGTCACTGATGTGTAATTACCAGGACACACACACCCATCAGAATGGCTCCACAAGGGGTGTTATAGTTTTGAATCTTTTTGCCCTGCCTTTTGTCTGATGTGGGAATAAGTCCAGATTTAAACAGGATGATGTCAACCCCACAGTTAAATGCCTTCCCCTAGGATGCTGTAAACGCTCAGCAAACCACTTTCCCCATTATTTTTTTATTCTTTTCCCTTTAGTTGGTTTTCAGTTTTTCTCAACAATCTTTGCCCCGTAGAGCGCACACAGCCTGATGCCACAATTTTGTTTGGACTGGAAGGCCTGAATGAATAAGGAAAGTGTTTGTTGCTTTAACATAGCAGGGGATGGTGCCAAGGGCTTTGTGGGAAAGGAGGGCTTTAAGTAAAGGCTAGGTAGGAGTTAGGAGGGAGCCATCACACAGATTTTGGAGGGAGGATTCTGGGCATAAAGGGCAACAGGGCAGAAAGGGCAGAGGAGGATGAGCACAGGGATGTTGCAGGCAACGGGAATGGAAAGATGAGGGGAGGGATTGGGGCCAGGGAGGGCTTTGGAGGTATCAAAAGCTGGTCTTGGATTCAGAAGAGGGCTTCAAACCAGCAAAAGAGAGGCCTTCTGTGATGAGGTGAACAATTTTGGTGACAAAGGGCTAATACAGAAGTGGGGACTGAGGGAATCACAACAAGGAGGTCTGGGGTAAGGAGTGAGCATGTGGAAAACTGGGAATTTGTCAAGCTGCTGTAGCATAGTGGTTAAGTGGTTCACCTGTGAATCAGCACTCTGCTGGTTCAAATCCCACCACTGTCATCTGCTCAGTAGGTGGTCTTGGGTAAGCCACTCCTCTCAGCCCCAGCTCCCCAGTTGCATTGTGGGGATCATAATAACACTAACTTGTTCACCGCTCTGGGTGAGGCACTAATCTGTCTAGAAGAGCAGTTTATAAGCACAGTTACTATTATTAAGAAACGGGGCTTATTTTTGCAGTGTTGGAAAGAAGGGACAGACTGAATAAAGGGCGCAAAGGAGGGTAAAGCTTGCTTTTGAAAGTGTAGGGCGATGTTGAAGGATAGGAGGAGAGGAGAGGGGGGAGCAAAGAGAAGTTCCATCTTGGATATGTGGAGGTTGAGAGTAGAGATAGAAGAGCTGGAGGGGTGGGGGAGATGAGAAAACTCAGGGGGTTGGGAATTGGGGTTTTCCACTAGGAATTTTTTCAGTTTTTCAGATGAAAAAAAATTGAGGGGAGACCTGGAAAAAACTCATGAAATATTTTCTCTTGATGCTTCTTAAGACAAGGGTTTTCATGCTCAAAATATAGAGCATGAAAATGTCAGGATTTTTTCCAGTGAAAAATGTATGTAAGATAGTCTACAGCATTAAATAATGATTAATCTTATATATACTGTAAACATGTACCTCATTTCTCAAGAATATTTTCTATTTATGGCATATTGTTGCCAAAAATTTTAACATTTAACGTATTTAATAATGCATTTTTAAGGAGTTCAATTTTTCAATTTAATAAAGTTTGACTTAATATCTAAATACGCTGATAATCTTACCATTGTGAGTGTGTGAGGGTGTTTCTGTCCAAATAATTGTACTTGCTTTTGTTTACTTCCATGTTTTGTTTTCTGCCTTCAACTTTTATTTTACCCTGCTTCTCAGATAGCAAAAGTTAAGATCCATGAGCTGCAATAGCATAGGGTGCTACAGTTTGCAAGTCCTTTATGAGTAATTCTGATAGCAAAGAAGACATTTTAACCTTAGAATCAGAGTTGGAAGGGGCCAACCCCTTGCCCAATTCTGGAATAGCCTACAGCATCCCCAACAATTATTTGTCCAGCGGCTCCTTGAAGACTTATGGCTTCCTTATAGCTTCCTTATGGCTTCAAAACCTCTGGACATTTTCCATCTTTTACTGAGAGGAAGGCAAGATGTCCTGATAAAACCCAGTACAAAGGATCAAGATTCTTCCCTTTTGTTTCCATCTCTTCACAGGCAGTAGAGCAGCATCAGCGTCACTTTCTGGATTGTGCCCTCTTTAGGGTAGATGGAAACAGCCACTATGCAGCCTGCTCAGGTAACGGAAGAATCCTCTGGGAGAGATGCAGGGGGCACTTTGGAGGGGTGCTCCTTCTTTGCTGTGGGGCTGGGAGGAATTTCACTCTGCCATGTTGCTTCTGGTGTGAAGAACATTCCAGCTGTCCCCTCGGCAGGCTGTGAAATCCACCGATCTTCTGGAATGAAGAGACAGCTGCAGTGCTGTTCTATTCACTACTCAGTTACTTTCAATTTGGCCACCTATTATCTGATGGAGGAGGGCATTTTTATAAAGGAATGGGGCTGCATTATAAGAGAATGCTTTCAGTAGAGAGAATGGAGTTGTGGACTGTACTACTAATATGTATTATCTCTTGCTGTGGTTTTAATCTTGCACTCTGCATTACATTTCTGCTTACATAAAACCATTGCATTATCACCCCGCCCCACCTTGGACAGCTGCTGCCTTTGTCCAGGTAGGCTAGACTTCCTCTGGCCTCTGCTGTAGCCAACTAAACTTACAGTGCAGTCCTAAGTAGAGTTACTCCAGCCTAAACCCATTGAAATTAACAGGCTTAGACTAGAATAACTCTCTTTAGGACTGCACTGTTGTAGCACAAAACATTTAAAACAATATGTAGGTTGCTAAAGAGCTATTAAAATATATCTGAAAACCAGGAAAGCTGCTTAAAACAAACAAGGAGTGCAGCATGAGTAAGCACCTTTTGAAATACTCCAAGCGCAAATAAATCTATTGTAATGAGGTGACTAAGGCTTAAGGATGGCCGATGATTGGGGGGGGGGGGTTGCTGTGAGCCCAGAGGGGGACCTTCAGGCTTCTTGGCCAGTCCCCAGAGTTGCAGCGCAAGAAGGATGAAATGCAGTCCTGTGGATCCACTGACGTTTCTGAGCAGCTGGAGGAGGAAGACCCACGTAGAGCAGCTTGCAGCAGTTTTCCCAGGCTGCTCCAGGGGCAGAGTGAAGGAAAGCTTTATATTTTCTTTCTTCCATTTCTATTCTGATTTTTTGTCCAGATTTTAAAATATGGAACTCAAAAACAAAATAAAACAAGACAGAAATAAAATCTAAGCAAACCACAACAAAATCTCCTAGATAGCAAACATCTAAAGTCTCTGAACTTTGGGAGGGGCGAAGCAGAAGAGGCCATTTGGAGCCACTCCTGGATCAGGCCTGGGACCTCCTCCCTCCCTCCCTCCCTCCCTCCCTCCCTCTTGCATTTCCTGTTTATAGCTTGCCTTTATGGGACTGGACAGAGACCAGCAGAGCTTGAAATTTTGGGTCCCACTTCCTGCATCTTCCTGTTTCCTTTGAGGTTGTAAGCACATGTGAGGGGGGATTATTTTTATCTTCTTTTTCTGCAGAGGTTGGTGACCTTTGAGGAGGTGGCTGTGTATTTCTCCGAGGCTGAATGGGCTCTGCTGGATCCAGCCCAAAGGGCCATGTACAAAGAAGTCATGCTGGAGAATTATAGGATGGTGGCCTCTCTGGGTAAGCCTGCCTCTTTGTCCTGAACTGATACTGCTTTTTCTACCCTTGGAATTCCTACATTCTGCCTTCATCAAAGCACCATCTGTATCCCAGGATGGAGACATGCCCTGGATAGGCCTGCAAATGCCTCTCTGTAATCGACCAAAGTCTTTGCAAGGATTTAGGGCATTTTTTGGAATCTGAGGAGGGGCTGTGGCTCAGTGGTAGAGCGTCTGCTCGTCAGGCAGAAGGTCCCAGGTTCAATCCCCAGCATCTCCCTGGTTAAAAGGACCAGGGAGGAGGTGATGTGAAAGACCTCTGCCTGAGACCCTGGAGGGACACTGCCAGTCTGGGTAGATAATACTGGCCTTGATGGACCAATGGTCTCATTCGGGATAAGGTAGCTTCATTTGTTCCTTAGATCTGGGAGGATGAAGACAGACAAAATATTCAGGGAGAATTTGGAGCTTCACCCATTGGTGTGAACCCGGCTTCACAACTTTTCCAGTCATTGCTGGTTCCTAACTGAAAATGGCTGTGTGCAGAGATGCTGTGGCCTTGCAAATGGCCATAGTCATTTGGGAGCCAGAAGTGTCATGAGGGATTCACTGAATCTGTGGCTCATTGTGAAAAGCTGCTCTGGGATGAGAGGGAGGAGGGATCTCGAGTGGCTCCAGCCAATCAATGCTGTCTGCTACATTCTGCAGAGCTTGGCGTTGGAGAAAATGCATGTGAATTAGATGTGCTTCAGTGTAAGCCAAAAATGGTCTCCTGGCTCATTTCTGGAGGAGGAAGGGGAGGAGTGATGGCCAACGGGTTGAAGCTTCCCTTCTGTTTGTGGGCTTTGGTTCCACAGTGACATTCCCAACAGGCCCATGACTCTGAGATACAGGAACAGCAAGCAAACCTGACCTGATCTCCTGGCTGGAGGAAGAGGAAGATCTATTTATCAATTATAGCAAAGAAGGGAGAGAGAGCACTGGTTATGTTCCCAAATGTGTAGGGGGGACACTCTGTTGTCTGGAAACGGTGGATGTTAGGAAATGGGTGGATTTTTCAGATTTCATGTAGCCCTGTGGGGCTTTCAAATCCTTCCTTTGGACTCCTTGGCACTTCCCCATATTACTCCTCCCCAGAATTAATTTTTTTCCAAAAGAACATAGGGCCACGGGGGTTGAAATCACCCCCTTCTTCCATGGGGCAGGATGGAATTTTGAAGTTTGGCATAAAAAGGCTTTTAAAAATTTCCCCAGGCGTTTTAAGTAGGTTTTAAGCACCTATGTTGGATGGTATATTATATGTGCTTTGCGTATGTACAGCTGTCTTATGTTTTTGGTAACTAATCCTGTGAGTATTTTTATACTAATGAGTTTTTAGCTTGATGTTTACAGAGAATGTTTGCATTGTTTTATCTCGTAAACATCCTCAAGCAAAATTGTTTGCAAGAACAATATTAATTTTTTCTATTAAAAAAAAGATTTTGTCCCTTTATGAGGCCCTTCAGGCTGGTTTGGAATCCTTGTAATGATTCCCCCCCACCTTCCAAAGCAGGAGCTGTGGTTGCCACTGCTGAACTTCCCTCCTGGCAAGAAGAAGAAGAAGAAGAAGAAGAAGATCCATTTCTGCAGAATGCTGAGCAAAGAGCAAGATCAGCAGGTGACTGTCAGGGATTAGGGCTGCCACTCTGGGTTAGGCAATTTCTGGAGATTTGGGGGTGGAGACTGGGGAGGGCAGTCTTGGGGAGGGATCACCTAGGGTATTATGCTGTAGCATCCACCCTCCAAAGCAGCCATTTTCTCCTGAGGAATTGATCTGTGTAGTCTGGGAATGAGTTGTAATTCTGAGAGATCTTCAGGCCCCAATGGGATGCTGGCAGCACTAGTTATGTGTATTTCAAAATATTTGTAATGTCTCTGTCTCTGAGGGCAATCTCAACTCCCCTCAGTCTGGAGATCAGGGGGCGGGGCCACCGGCCATGTGACCATTTTCTCCGAGGGCAATCCACTGAGTTCCACCACCTCTTTCCCCAGAAAAAAAGCCCTGAATAGGGATTAATATTCAGAATTTTCTTCTGAAACAGGAAACCTATAGGATCCATAAATTAGGAACAAGTATGCCAAATGGGCTTAATCTGAGTGTTAACTTTTCACCATAAATAAAATAACAATATTAGGGCTATCTACTTGTAATGTTATGGAAAATATAGGTATGATGCTAACACGATTGTAAATGACACTCTGTAAAAATGGCAATATTAGGTGACTATCACTTTAAACACAACATAGACGTTTTCCATTAGAACAGCCATACTTGTAAAAATCAGCTAGTGACCGTCCAGTGCAGAAGGAAACACACAGTTGCCTTTATTCTTTGAGGAATTATTCCTATGGAGAGCAAATTATTCAAGGTATTCAAAGGCTTAATAATACAGGTGGTTATAAGGGATTTTTAAATATGGATTATGAATATATAGTGTTATGTTAATAACATTAATTGTATTAATAGTTCCATAAGATACTTTCATAATATAAACAACCTTGAGGAAGCATATGGAAACGAGCACATACTGGTGGCTTGTTTGTTGCTGGGGAGTTGGAAGTTCTCATCAAGGAACTGGAAGAAAAACCGACAGCAATTAGAGACTTCAGCCACCTCTGTGCTTGCACTTCCTAATGTAAAGGAATTGTTCCCCATCTCACCTTCCTTCTCACTGTCCTTGCCGAAGAGGCAGAGGAGAATTTGCATATAGGTGGGAGGACTTGCTTCATGCCCACCCCCCCTCCCTGTTGTACAGAGGAGCATGCAGCCACTCAGGCTGTGTCCTTCCCTTTTCTATGGCTGAATTACAGACGGGGGTGTGTGCGCATTTGAGTGTGTTCTGTCTCCCAGACCCACTCCCTCGAAACCGGAGGAAGGGAATAGGGATGCCATCCTCCAAGTGGGGAGCTTTCAAAGCATTGTTAATCAGAAATAGAGCCTTTGCAGGTATCAAAGAACAAAATTCATTCTTACCAATCAGATTTTAAAACAAAATGTCTCAGATCGTTTTTTGGCGGAATTCAAGAGGTACGTGAGGAGCAAGCTTAAAATAATTCACTATGTTTCACTGTGGGCCACTTCCTGCTGTAGCTAAATGTCAGAAGGGGAGAACCTTACCAGGGGTCTGCAACCAATGACTGCAGTGCTGAATGTGGCTCATCATGGGATCTAATATGGCTCTTTAAAGAAAGAAAATGAAGTCTCTGTTACATAGGAGTTGAACAGCTTATGTTTGAATTGTGGTTTTCATTTGGAAGATGCCTCAAGCAGGACTCTGTGCAGTGCTCAGCCCCATTGACAATGTAAATACATTTGCTTTCACCCAATACTGTCGTCTCAATCTACAAGTTGCTCTGGAAAGTGCTGGCATGAGTCTTCCCAAAAATGACTGTTTAGGATAAGTGATGAATTGGGAATGTTCCATAATTTGTGGCTCCATTTCTCCCTCATTGGATTTCTGTCTTTATTTTTCCAGATGATGAGAGCAAGTATGAGAAAGAACAACAGCACAGAAGGAAAAATGAAGGAGAACAGGAGCAGGAGAAGAAATATGTTTTGTCAGATGGAGCTGAGGTCAATGAAATTCCAATCCAACAAGATGGTTACAAGAAAAGGAGGATGTTCCCTCTACGTGCAGAAGTCTTTACTAACAAATTAACCCTTCACCCACATCAGAGATCACAGTATGAGGAGAAATATTCAGAGAGTAGAAAGAGATACAGTTGGAGTTCACACCTTCTTGGGTGTGAAATAATCCCTACAGGCAAGAAACCTTTTAAATGTTCAGAATGTGGAATGGACTTTAATTATAGAACAAATCTTGCCTCCCATCAAAGAATCCACACAGGAGAGAAACCATATAGTTGTTTAGAGTGTGGAAAGAGATTCAGTCAAAGCTCAAACCTTGCTTCCCATCAAAGAATCCACACAGGGGAGAAGCCATATAAATGCTCAGAGTGTGGAATGAGCTTCAGCCAGAGCTCCAACCTTGCTTCCCATCAAAGTATCCATACAGAAGAAAAACTACATAAATGCTCAGAATGTGGAAAGAGCTTTAGTAAGCATGGAAGCCTTATTTCTCATCAGAGACTTCATACAGGAGAGAAACCATATAAATGCTTGGAATGTGGTATGCGCTTCAGTCAGGGCTCAAGCCTTGCTTCCCATCAAAGAATCCACACAGGGGAGAAGCCATATAAATGTCCTGAGTGTGGAAAGAGCTTCAGTCAGAGCTCGAATCTTGCTTCACATCAAAGTATCCACACAGGAGAGAAACCATATAAATGCTCAGAATGTGGAAAGAGGTTCAATAAGAATGGAAGTCTTACTTCCCATCAAAGAATCCACACAGGAGAGAAACCATATAAGTGTTCAGAATGTGGAATGTGCTTTAGTCAGAGCTCAACCCTTGCTTCTCATCAAAGAATCCACACAGGGGAGAAACCATATAAATGCTCTGTGTGTGAAAAGAGTTTTAGAATGAGTGGTAGCCTTATTTCCCATCAAAGAATCCACACAGGGGAGAAACCTTATAAATGCTCAGAATGTGGGAAGAGCTTCAAACTCGGGTCAATTTTGGCTTCCCATCAAAGAATCCACACAGGTGAGAAACCATATAAATGCTCTGAGTGTGGGAAGAGCTTCAATCAGAGCTCAAACCTTGATTCCCATCGAAGAATCCACACAGGAGAGAAACCATATAAATGCTCTAGTTGTGGAAAGAGCTTTGGTCGGAAAGAGTACCTTACTTTTCATCAAAGAATTCACACTGGGGAGAAGCCATATAAATGTTCAGAATGTGGAAAGAGCTTCAGTCAGAGCTCAAGTCTTGTTTCTCATCAAAGAATCCACACGGGGGAGAAGCCGTATAAATGCTCCAGTTGTGGAAAGGACTTCAGTCGGAAAACAAACCTTACTTTTCACCAAAGAATTCACACTGGGGAGAAACATGGAAAGAGCTTCAGTAAGAATGTAAACCTCACTATGTGTCAAAGTATACCCATAGAAATGCCCTGAACAGGACCAACTGTAGTTTAATTTCCTATCAAATAATTTACTGGCGAGACTTAACAAGAGTGCTTGATATGGATATTAGAGTAGGATTTGCCTCATTGAAGGAGATGGTGAGGCACCACAGCAATCTAAGTATGTCTAGTGTGAGCGTTTTTAAAGAAACCTGTTTCTGGGGTTTAACCAACCACCAATTCTTAGTGGAGGATAGAAGAATGATTTAAGCCTCTTTGGGTCTCCATTGGGGAGAAAACCAAGGTATTAGTAAAGGAAATGAACGAGCCCCGTGGTGCAGAGTAGTAAGCTGCAGTACTGCAGACCAAGCTCTGCTCACAACCTGAGTTCGATCCCGGAGGAAGTCAGGTTCAGGTAGCTGGCTCAAGGTTGACTCAGCCTTCCATTCTTCCAGGGTCAGTAAAATGAGTATCCAGTTTCCTGGGGGTAAAATGTAGATGACTGGGGAAGGCAATGGAATTCTGCCAAGAAAACGTGATGTGACGTCCCCCCATGGGTTAGTAATGACTTGGTGCTTGCACAGGGGACTACCTTTACCTAGTAAAGGAAATAAGTTCATATTCCTGTAAAAATTCCTCCGTCTATAGAATTGAGTAAGAAGGGTGAAGAAGCAAGAGGCCATTTGCTTCCTACTTCCAATTCAAGTCATTGAGCAATAATTTCCCAGCATAAAAGCTGTAGACTTCTTCTTAAGATCAAGACAGGTGTTCTGGATGCTGCCAGAGGCCCTGAGATTTGACCAGATGGAGGCTCCCCAGCTGCCTGAGACTCAGTGAAGTATAACATGTAGAGATATTCCAGCAGCCATCTCAAAGGGCAAAGGGCACCGAAAGAGCTCAAATGAAGTCCAGTGTACTACAATCAGTGATGTGGCATTTCCAGGAAAAATTGAGTTGCAAAATATTCCAGAAAAAGTTTTCTACAACTTCCAAATTCAAATGTAAATAAATAATTTAAATAGAGCGAGCAAGTTTAAGTAATATTAGGAAAAGAAATGAAATTCACCATGTGTAAGCCTGGACCATGTACATGCACTGAGTTTTTTGTCCCTGCTTCATATCCCATGTTTAGACCATCTAGACTGTGGGCCAAAAAAATTTTCCATGGAAAAATATAGCATCAGAAAATTTCCCACCACAAATCACTGGCTAAACTAATGTTACTTGTGGTCAGACTGCAACAAACAGCATCCCATACATACAGCAAGCTTTAGAACTGGGAACAGATGTAACCCGCTACTCCTACATAGTTACAGATTTTTGGCCATCTCAGAATTCAGTGCTGCCCAGGACAAAGAAGCCAGAAAAGGCCTAGATGTGAGCTGAAATCAACAACTCCAGAAAAACCAGCAAGTCTGAGGAGGCATCAGTGTAACAGTCTCAAGGAACTGGGCCAACCAAAAAGGAGCATCTTGAATACAAAGAAATATACAAAGCTGTGTTTTTATCATGCCTGAATAGTGTACGTTTTGCATACTGCCAAGATGGGGCTTTCATATAATTAGAAGATACCTAGGTACCCAAAATGGGAATAACTATAAGCAATTTGTGGGGCTGGGTAAATAGGTAAGGAATCAAATTAAGAAGTAAACAAGTAGTAAATATATGTTACATAATGAAAATTTAGGTGGGGAACACATTTTATCCAGTCAGTGACCCACTTAAGGCTCTTTAAGAAATGAATCAAAAAGCTAGTGAAAAAGACCAAAGGTTTTGTCAGATTGACAAAAGAGTAAAAATGTCTTCTTTTCCAGGGACAACAGGCTTCTCTGTTAGTTTGGGCAACCAAACTTTGGGATTCTATAGGTGATGAACCTAAAAGGACTCATGGTGGGGGACCTCATTGTACTTGAAGAGAGGAGGACACTCTGAGACGTTTGGGTATCCTCCTGACCTAACAGTCAGTGGACTGTGCTGCGGAAGTCTCCCAGCTGATGGTGGTGGGCCCTCCATCCCCACTGGAGATGGGAAAAAAGCAACCTACTTTCTTATGGGACAGACTCAAAGGGTTCCTTCAGTGTGGAGATTATCTTTCAGGGTTGCACAGGGCATGATCTTGTCCCCCTTGTCTCCCATTCCCTCACCACTGGAGACAGAAAAGATCAACCTACTTCCTGCCCACAGGGATCGTGGGAAGGAGAGTACCAGAATGAGTCTGAGGGTCCTCCTCTACTTCAAATAAAAGGAGCCTTCAGGATACGTCCAATGATCTGTTTCTTCCTTTATCCCATTCCCCACACTATTTCTTCTTTCCCCTCTCCTGGCAGCCCTCTCATCCATCCTCTTTCCTGCTTCCTTCTCACTCACCAACCAGCCTCCTATTTAGTCCCCCCCCCACTCAGCTTTATTCTTTATTTGCTTCATTTATACCTCATCTTTCTCCCCAACAGGGATGCAAAGCAGCTTACACTGTTTTCCTCTCCATTGTATCCTCAACAACAAACTTGTGAGGTACCGTGTGAGGCTGAGAGTGACGGGCCGAAGGTCACCCAGCCAGCTTCTATGGTAATGTAGGGATTTGAACTTTGGTCTCCCCTATTCCAGTCTGAAATTCTAGGCACAACACCAAACCAGCTTTAAGCTTTCTCTCCATTCCTCCCCCTGGCAGCCTCTCAACGGGAAAAAACGATCCATACAACAACAACAGAACCCCTAGATACGCCCCTAGGCAAATATGATATGGCCAGCTATGGACCAGTAGCTGATCTGCCCTTTCTGGACAAAGTGATTGAGCGGGCAGGAGGAGACCAACTCCACATCTCCTTGGAAAACTTGTGCTTTAGATTCTTTGCAGTCAGGCTGGGCTTTGGGACAGAGACAGCTCTGGTGGTTTTAGTTGATGATCTCCCTCTGAAGGTAGACCAAAGTCATGCTTTTTTGTTGCTCTTCCTGGACCTATCTGCAGCCGTTGGTTCAGTAGATCATGGCAGCTTTTGAAGTATTTGGAGGCAGAAATAGATATCGGGTTGCATTAATTTGTTTATGTTATTTATAGCTGGCCTTTCTCAGTGAGACTCAAGGTAGATTATGTCATGTAAGTCAATATGAATTACAGCTGGAACATTCCATGAACAAAGCAGTAGGTTACAGCAATAGTCAGGCAAGTATAGTCTGCAGTCCCTAACCCTTTCCCAAGTACCTGTCTGAATAATTTCAATACAGTCTAATCTTCTAGGCAGAGAACTTAAAGGACCTTATGCTTTGACGGGGTTCAGTTGACTCTGGCTGACTCCATTAAAAGCCTGATGCTTATAATGGATCTAACCCTGCTTCTAGAGAAGCAAGTTAATGCAGCTGCAAAAAAAAAAGCCTTCCAATTCAATCTAGCCCAGGTGATGGTTCCCTACCTTGGCACAGGCAATCTGGCCACCTGGATCTACACCATGGTAACATCCAGGCTTGACTACTGTAATGCCCTCTATGTAGCTTTCCCCAGTTGGTGCAGAATGCTGCAGCTAGATTACTATCAGGAGTTAGGTGAAGCATACATATTACTCCCATTCTGCAGTCACTCCATTGGTTTCCCTTCAGTTACCAGTCTCAATTCAAAGTTTTGGCTGTCGCATACAAAGCCCTTTATAGCGTTGGCCTCTTATATCAACAGGATCGCCTCTTTCCCTGTGTTCCCATGTGGCAGATTTGCTTATCTGAACAGGGCCTTCTGCAGGCACCATCCTGCAAATGGGGAAAATCAACAGCTGCACATACCCATTCTTTGTGGTGGCCCCTACCTTGTAATGGTATACCTGAGGAAGTCAGGAAAGCTCCCACTGGTTTTCCACAAACGATACAAAACAGAATTACTCAATAGGGCTTTCTTAGAGCTAATGGGGTTGTGCTGTAAGGAAATGGTTCAGAGAAATGCTTTAGCAAAGGGACAGAGACTGTAGACTGTACTACTGCATACAGTCTTGTTGTAAGTATGTTCCTACTGAGTAGTTTCCGAGTTATTTTAATATGTCAAATTGCTTGTTTTGTTTCAGCTCTAGATTTGGATTTACACTTGTTTTCCCATTTCTGCAATCGTTACGCTATTGTATTGTTTACTGAGTGTTTCAGCCATTGATTGTACTGACCTGGACTGTGTAATCCATCTTGAGTCTCAGAGGGAAAGGCATATTATAAATTAAATAAAGTAGCAAAAATTGTGTAATGGTGTTGCATTTTCATAATTTTAATAATATGTATGCATGTTAATCTATGTATTCTCACAGATTCCACAGTTGGTCAGGACTGTCTGTAACCCAGGCAGTTCGTTAGTGTCGGTGAAGAAATAGCAAATTTATTGCTGTTTCAATTGTGAACAAGTGCCATTTTTAGCTTTACAATTATAACTTTGCTTTGAGAATTTAATGAGAGGTATCAAAGATGATCTCCGCACAACTGTCGTTTATATTTGTAATCACTTTGTGGACTAATCATTTTATTTAGGGGACAATCACGTGGCTTGTTTCTGTTCCTAACTGCCACCATCTTTATAAAAAAAGGTCATGGAAGGGGCTGGACTAATCATTTTATTTAGGGGACAATCACGTGTTAAAGTTAGAAAGGTTTGTTTCTGTTCCTAACTTCCACCATCTTTATAAAAAAGGGTCATGGAAGGGGCTAATCATGCTTTCTGCCAGTGACTTCCGGGCAAAGGAGATCCATGCCTGTGCAGGGCCTCTAAACTTTACATAGCATTCTGCCAATCAGCTTAAAACCTAATTTGCCTTAACTGCATGTATTTAGCTACGTTTGAGAAATGTTAGGAGACCTGATTTTTATCGTATGCTGTTTTCACGTACTGGTAAGATTAGTTAGTACCTGTATGTATTTATCAAATTCTTGTCTAATAAAGATTTATACTTTAACACAAAGAATTTTTCTGTTTATTCTGTTGGCAAAGGATCTGACCCCAGGTCCATAAATTTATTGTGCCACAACAGTTAATTCTCAGAGTTTATTTTACATAGATCCAGTGGGAATTCTGCAGCTGTTCAAGATAATGAGGAAAATGCTCATGGGGCTGAGTGATGTTGACCCCCCCAAATTGGGTGTGAATTAGATAATTTGTCAGAGTAGTACGTCAGAGCTAAGTTGCCTGATAGCCACAGCCATGCCTGGGCCAAGCTGCGTGATCCATGAATTTTAATGTAGTTATCACACTGTGTGGAACCATGAAATGCTACCCCGGTTGTCCTGAAGGATCACGCCATGGACTTCAATGAGATGTGCGAGTTTACAATGATTTTGTTGGCGTCCATTTAATACTCATAATGGTCCATGAGGATATTTAATGCAGCTTTTGGACAATAGCAGTGCCACAGAGACTTGGATCTGTGTGTTTTTATGGTTCATTCTGTGGCCATGGATGTGACCTTGACATATCATTATGAATTTGGGGTGGTTCATGTATAAAAATCCTGAGGATCGTGAGGATCCATGTTTTAGGGCTACGGAGGTGACACAATGGTGGATCTGTGTTGCGATATGTGGTTATGGATGTCATACGTGATTTGATGGTGAGTTTTCAGGGAACCAATACGAAAAAAACTTGGTGCTTCATGAGAATGCATGCTTTGCAGCCACATTTTTACCCCATGGCATACCAAGAAGGAATAGGTACGAAATTTTTGTGGTTGAATCAGTGGCATTGGAAATAATATCTGATTGGATGGTGAGTTTTGGGTGAGCTTGTGTAAAAGATCTAAAGATCCATACCTTGGATCCATACTTTTGCACTGTGGCAGCCCCAAGAAGCAATGGATACATGGTTTTTGTGGTTCAGTCTGAGACTTTGGACATGGTTTGGAATTGCATGGTGAGTTTTGGGTGACCCCATGTAAAAATACAGAGGATCTGTGATGATCTGTGCTTTTTAATTATGTTTTGCACCATCGCGGTGCCCAAACCAGTGGATACATGATTTTTTGGGTGCAATGCAACCTGTGGCTATGGACATGATATGAGATTGCAAGGTGAGTATTTGGTGGCCCATGTAAACATCCAAAGAATCATGAGGATCCATGCTTTTGAGCCAAGTTTTTGTGACATGGCAGCACCACAAAGCGGTGGATGCATAGTTTTTTTGCTGAAAAGTCTGGTTATTGGCATGACATGGGATTGTACAGTGAGTGTTGAGTGACCCCAAGTCAAAATCTCAAGGTACTATGAGGATCCATGGCTTGAAACTATGTTTCTGTGCCATGGTAGTGGCATAAAGTAATGGGTATGTGATTTCAGTGCGATCTCTGGCTATGGACATGATATGGGATTGCATGGTGAGTTTTTGGTGGACCCATGTAAAAATCCAGAGTGCTTTTGAATGTTTTTGTGCCATGGTAGCACCACAAAGTGGTGGATGTGTAATTGTGGTTCACATTGTGGCTATGGATATGAGATGGGAGTGTATTTTGGGTGACCCTCCCCAAGTAAAAATCCAGAGGATCCATGAGGATCTGTGCTTTCACATGATGTTTTTGTGTTGTGGCGGCACCATGGAGCGGTGGGTGCGTGATTGTTTTGGTGTTGTCTGTAGACTAGGACATGATCTATAATATGACGGTCTTTTTGTTTTCTTTCAGTATAAAAATCATATGAATGCATGAGGATCCATTTGAAATAATCTGGATCCGACTTTTACCCACTCCCATTTGATATCAGGTGTGCCCCTTTTCCTCCTTATGTATTTCAGATTTTTCTGCAAACCTGGAGTATTTTTCAGGTTTTATAAAAATAATTTATCTTGTCCATTCA
This sequence comes from Eublepharis macularius, assembly GCF_028583425.1. Lineage (NCBI taxonomy): Eukaryota > Metazoa > Chordata > Lepidosauria > Squamata > Eublepharidae > Eublepharis > Eublepharis macularius. The sequence goes on along the minus strand of NC_072793.1, from coordinate 165,078,597 downwards.
CAACTTTCGAACTTAAGTTTCTGAGTTCAGAATTAGATACACTGATGATGATAATGATGCGATCTCAAGATTTCTTTCTTCCAACATCTTCCACTTTCCACTTGCTACACCGCACATCGTTTGCCTAGTTTGGTGATGTAACATATCAGCTACCAGGTTGGTGTCCCCAAATTTGCCAGTGTCTGCTTACCTCAGGGTTTGATGGGAAGTGTAAGAAGTGTAAGCATCCTTGCATCTTTAAGTGTATTGTTTACAGAGTGGCAGGGAGGGAAATGCAGGTGTGGGGCTCTTGCTGGGCGCCCCCCTTCCCCTCCACTAGGTGTGTGTGGGAGTTTCAGGGCCCCTCTCCTGCCTCACTTTCCCGCACAGCAGACAGGGCGCCTGGCCGCTGCTAGTGCGGCTTTGAGCGGGGGGGGGGGGGGCAAAGAGGTCAGCAGACAGGGTGCCTGGAGCATCATTGCATCTCCCCACCCACCCCTCGCCCAGCCCCCACTTGAAGCCACACGGCCCAGAGCTGCATAGCCCAGCGTTGCTCTGGCTTTCCCCCCTCTTGCCTGGAATGTCACCATCTCCCTCCCCGCACTCGCCCAGCCCCCACAGAGTGATGCTGGGCTATGCAGCTCTGGGCTGCACAACTTCGGCCAGGGGCCAGGCAAGTGGGGGGGGGGAGAGATTCAGCGATGCTCTGGGTGCCTTTCCCCCCACTTGCCCGGAGCATCGCTGCCACGCAGCCTGGAACTGCAGTACGTCTTCAATATTTAAAATGAATCCTTACATTCCCAAGCCCAGTTGCAATGCAATTGCCATAATATATCATAATGCCATGCCACTCACAAACCGATGGTGATTTTGTACAATCAGTATCAAATGGTCACAAAATGCGCCATGAGAATCAATCAGGCCATGCATTCCTCAGGTGTGCTCTCCCACTGTCACTGCAAATGCGGAGAATTGGCCAGCACAAGAGGGGGAAAGGACGTGCTTGAGATGGGAAAGTTGTAGAATTTTGCAGAACCCCTAGGGGGGGGGATACTCACAGCAGACCGGGGTTTCATAGAACCCTGGCTGGAGATGCTGCTATTGAGCCTAGCAGGGCTGACTTGCCCTATGAGCTTCCCAGGGAAGTCAGGCTTATTATATTTATTTATTTAGGCCTTAGAAATAAAACAATGGCCCTTTCCTTTCTGCTTGATTTTACAGTAGCTCTTTAGGGCAGCTATGTGCATGATTACCTACATTTCTGTTTGTTAATAGGGTTGCCAGGCCTCCAGGCTTGAATGTGGGAGATTGCGGGGGGGGGGCACACACTCGCTCTCTGGAGCACTTTCTTGCAACTCAGGAAATGATGTCATCCAGCACAACAAGGAAGTGAAAGCCCCCACGTTAGGCTGATTTGGTAAAAATCGGCCCCCAACACTAGAAAATGACCCTGAGATCTCAGAACATAGTCTTACTAGGCATTCCTTTGTTAAAGCTCCAGGCATGGTTTCTATTGTTTTGAGGAGTTTTAATCTCTTAACCATTTTCTTAAGATTTCAGATGGTTCTGCAAACCAGGACTTCCTTTGGGATGGCAGAGAAATCTTTTTGATCTGTCCCTGGCTCCGTTTTGTGGCTTTTTTGATTCACACCCTATAGCCAGGTTAACGTTAGATATATGTTTACCAGGGCCGATTCCAGATGGCCCTCTGCAATCCAAAACGTTGCGCGTTGTCGCGCGTCATCGTGCAGAAAACGTGAAATATCGCGTTTTCTCGCGCGAGTTTTGCCTACAGGTGGTAGACAAACTCCTGGTGATCTGCTTCACTGCCCAATGATCACTGGTGATCAGCACGAGAAGGCAGGCTCACCCCAGAACTTGCCTGCCATCTCCAGGCAGTGTGGGCAAATGGCTGGGCACATGCCCCTGTGCTCCTGTGTAGGGTTAAAATGCTGTCGATTCGAGACTGGAGCAAGGATTAAAGATTAGCCCTCTTGGCAGAGGTGTGGTGGAAAGGGAAGAAGCAAAGGTCAGATGCAGAGGGGAAAGCGAGCTGCCGTTACACTGTAAGTTGGTTTAGCTATGGGGTAGGGGATTAGTTCCAGCTAAGGTTGCCGAGAAGCCCTTCTGACCTGTTGCTGTCCCTTTATCAAAGGAACTTGCCTCTGGCGTTCCCAGAAAAGTTTACCTTAGTTAGTATGTTTTTGAGCTGAAGGAGCATATTTGAGGTTCAGTGTGATTGTAAGGTTCTGGGCAATATGAGACAGCCTGTTAAATGTTTATGAAAATCCAAGTTCAAAATGGTAGCCTTGTAGACCTTGCCTTTCTCTCTTTCTCTGCAGTTTGCAATGTCATCAGCAGCCTATTTCACCCACAAGGGGATCTCTTTCCCCATTAAGGAACTCACGGAGGAATCAATCAGCTATGTAGAAAATGAATTCCAAGTACTGGACGATGATGTATTCAATGTTGCATACCCGAAATCAGGTAGGGAAGAAAATGGGTGGAAGGGGGAGTTGCACAGGTTGCTCACACTAAGAAGGGGGAGAAAAAACCCCTTCACATAATCCAGTTCATTCTGGATTATGTGAAGATGTAAATTATTAGAGAGACGTGTCGTATATTCTGAGGGTATTGTGTCTTTTTGAGTTGGGGTTATTTGAACCTTTTCAGCTCCTGTAGTTTTAGGGAGTGTGGCTGAAGTGGGTGGTTTTAGAGTTTCTGTTGGTTATGAATAAACAAGTTAGGGTTCATACCTATTGAATCTCATTTTTGCCACTACCAGCCACTGCAAGATATTACCTATGGAAGACATTCAGATTTTCCTAGAGAAATTCAGTAACTTATGAATGACACCTAGCACAGATAGCCAGAGTCAGCATGGTTGTGGTAGTTAGCACTTTGGACTATGATCTGGAAGACCCAGGTGTGAATCCCCCACTCTGTTATTCAAGCAAAACAAAGAAGACTTAGGGAGGTAGGGTTACCAGCTCCAGGCTGGGAAATTCTTGGAGATTTTGAGGGTGATGCCTAAAAAGGGTGGAGTTTGGGAACGGGAGGGACCTCGGAGGGGTATAATGCCATACAGTTCACCCTCCAAAGCAGCCATTTTCTCTGGGGAAACTGGTATCTGTGGCCTGGAGATCAGTTGTAATTCTAGGAAATCTCCAGCCACCACTTGCAGGTTGGCAAACATATGGAGAGAAATGGTGACCCCATAACTGGTGGACTCCCTCTTAGGTACCAACTGGATGGCAGAGATCTTGGGTTTAATCCGTTACTATGGGGACCCATCATGGGTCCGCAGCTTGTCATTGTTTCAACGGACCCCTTGGATCGAGACTGTTCACGGCCTACAGGTTGCTTTGAAATCTCCTCCACCCAGGCTGCTCTCTACTCACCTTCAGTCCCAGCTTTTCCCCAAGTCCTTTCTTCGCTCCAAGGCCAAGGTAAGAAAGGAGAAGCTCACACTGATGCGGCTCCCCACACAGAGGCTCCCTCAGATGTGTAGCAGGCATGGGGGAAATGTGACCTCTCTTGCATAGCAACTATGGGGGAAGCCCCATCTGTACATACTGGACTAAAGACCACACTCAGAAGGGTGCCATATTCTGTGCTATGATGTGTGAAGTAAAACCACAGGAAGCCTCCTTAAGAGTTGCTGCAATTTGCAGTGTACACAGAGGAGTCATGTTCTCTTTACAAGCTTCAGGCTCGTATTGTGGGAGGCTTCCTGTGTTCCCAGTTCATGCTTTAGTCGAAAAAGGGTTGTGGGGGGGGGAATTCACTGTCAAGGTGGGGAAGATTCCCAGCAAGCCTCAAACACCCTTTCGTGGATATAATTCTCAAGACAGAATTAAAAAAACAAAAAACAAAATTGTATTTTAAGAACTTTATATATTGTTTGTCTCTGAGACGGAAGGCAGATTACAAAAATTAAAAACTATGCCAAAGGAACTGTTTTAAGACAAGCAATAAACAATGTAATAAGACTGGATTGCAAGATTTGAAACACAGCATACTCCAAGTAGGGTTGCCAAGGGAGGGGGAACACCCAGCTCTTCCCTTGAATTTCTTCTCACACGCACACACTCCCAGCGCATCGCAGCGCATCGCAGAATGATGTCATCATGCAGGCCCCAGAAGTGCTCCTGGGCTTTGTGCTGAGCTGATATGGGGCCCGAAACAGGCCAGATCAGCCCGGTGTGAAGCACAGGGGCACTCCTGCAGTCTGTGCAACGATGTCACTCCTGGGAGTGATGTCATCATGTCATGCTGGAAGTGTACCCCAGAAGGCCCGTTCACGTGCCTTTCCCCCCACCAGCCAGGTGACTGTTGGTGGGGAGGAGGTTGGGAGCAGGGGATCCCCCACTGGGGGCCTAGCAACCCTAACTGTAAAAAATGCAAAATCTGGATTAAAGAAGTTAAAAGACAATGCAGTAAGAAGGTAATAAATACAAGAAACAGTGCCATAAACCAGTGGATCTCAATTTTTAAAAAAATCTTGCATTTCAGCAATATGTTAAAGAACCCAAGTTCCACCAAGACAGGGGGGGAAACCCACTTTTCCCAAGAAGAACATTTATATGTTTACACAAGCATTCTTTTTTTAAAAAAAAATTATTATAGTTTATACAAAAGAGGACCATTTATAAAGTAACAAACCAAAAGTTTCAAAAGATCATACTTTAAACAAAGTTCAATATCAGTTATCCAAAAAGAACAATTTGTTTCATAGTGATTTAAATTCTTTCCTCTTTGTAAAAAAGTTAATTTAGTAATAAACTTTTTAAAAATTTCATCAAATCATTCTCTTAAACCTGAGACAACATCCTTCTTCCAAAATTTTGCAAATATCATTCTAGCAACTCTGATAAGATGCAAAATAATACCATGAAATTGTTTCTCAACAGTACAAAAAATATCTCAGGTGGGTACATTATACCTTTAGTTATTTTCCCCAAATAAACTATTGCACGAGAGTAGGTCCTCCATAGATGATAAAATCTGCCTTAGGAAAATTGCAATAGCAACGTTTACCAGAGCTTTAATGATACATATTAGCAAGTTTTTGTGTGGTTAAATACCACTAACGGATCGTTTAAAAGGTATTTTCACTGAACTAAAGACAAATTGAAAAATGTGAACCAGAAGTGAGAATATATTTTCAATTTTGTTTGAAAACTGAACATCCTATCATTTAACCCATTTACCCTTAAAATTACTGCTACCGACTTTAATGCTGAGAATTATATTATAGCTATATGTTATTACATGTTTTTTACATTGCACAAATACCAGTTCTAATTCAAAAGGCATTCTGTTGTTACTGCCAACATGCCAGTGTGGCATAGTGGTTAGAGTGTCAGACTAGGATCTGGTGGACCCTGGTTGAATCCCCACTGTGTCACTAAAGCTTACTGCGGGTCTTTATGCCAATCAGACACTTTCCGCCTAACCTACTTCACAGGGCTATTGTGTAGATAATATGGAGGAGAAGGGAACAATGTAAGCCAATTAGGTTCCCCATGCAGGAGACAGGTGGGGTATAATGCAGTAAAATGAAAATAAATATAAAAGGCCAAAAGGTCACAAGTGGTATGTCACACATGCAGGTGGACACGGGAATTAAGGGAGAGCAAATTCTTAATAATTGTTATGAAAACTCTGCCTCCCACCTGAACTGCTTCCGCTTCCCATTGGTGGTATGCAGTTGAGAACCATTGCCATAAATGACAGTCCTTGTCACCCTCCTAAAAGCACCCTCTGGAACAACTCCCTTTTTGCTACAGCCCTACATTTGATTTGCTTCTCTTTTATACTCCAGAATACCGTAACATATCCAGAACTTCTGAAGAATTTCAGACAGACGGCTTAATGGCGACTGCCAGGATTCTGCCCTGCTGAATTCAGCCCTTTTCTCTCCCACAGGTGATCTATACTTTGCGCAATCCCAAGGACGTGCTAGTCTCACACTATCATTTCTCTAAGATCTTCAAATTATGGAAGGACCCTGGAACCTTGGAAGACTTGCTGGAAGAGTTCCTGACTGGGAATGGTATGAAAAATGGCAAACTTGAGCTGCGTTTCCAATGGATTCATGTGGACCCAGACCTCTTTCCACTGTATCCTAGTTCCTTCCTTGAACTGGAAGAGAGAACCAACAGCTGTGATGTGTAGCAACTAACAGACTGTAGTGTAAGATAGATTTGTCATGGCTTCCCACAGGGAATTCTGGGAATTGTGGCATCTGTCACCTGTCTGAATTTTGCATGCTTAACTCTCCCTTTGCCTGGATAACCAGGTGAGCTTGATCTCGTCAGATCTCAGAAGCTAAGCAGGGTTGGCCTTGGTTAATAATTAGATGGAAGACCTTCAACGGAGACCAGGGTTGCAGAGGCAAGCAATGCCAAACCACCTCCGTTAGCCTCCTACCATGAAAACTCCACCAGGGGTCACTATAAGTCAGCTATGACTTAATTGCTTTCTCCACCACCACCACCACCTCTCCCTTCAGATTTCAATGTGGTGTTTTCTCTTCAACTTTTCTGCCTGTGCGTATTCGCAAATGTGCAGAATTTTCCTTTTGGGTTTTCCCCTCCTGCCCTCTTTCCCACCCTTCTCCCCCTTCTGCACCAGTGACACCGACAGTGATTCCAATGATGATGTCCACACCTCATCACATAACCCTCTTTATTTCATGGTGGTGAGAACCAAAAAAGATGGCACCCACACCAGGTTTAAAAGTGGTGTGTGGAAAGGTAGGTGGCCAAAATGAATTTGATCCTTGAGGAGCAAACACTCAAAAAGAGAGAGTAAATTGCCCATGCAGAAAAGACCTGAACCCAGAGGCCCCATTCGACCCCAACAATAGACCTAACTCTCTGTAAATATGTCTAGTCCCCACGCTAAATCAGTCTCATTGACCATCACCACCACATCTTGTGGCAGTATGTTCCACAAGTCCACTCCCTGTTGTGTGAAGGAGTACTTCCTGTTGTTGGACTTGAATCTACTTGCTAACAAGTTTCATAGAATGAACCTGAATTCTAGTAGTAGGGGCAAGGGAGAACAGATTATCTCTCTCCCCTTTCTGTACACCATACATAATTTTGTAGAGTTCTATAATGTCATCGCCTTAGCTAACCTAAGAAACCCCAAATGTTTCCATCTTTCCCTACAGGCCAAGCACTCCTACCTTATGATAGTTTTGGAAGACCATTTCTGCACTTCCCCCAGCTTTTCTAATCTGTATCCATTTTTGAGATCTTTCCATTTCTCATTTCCAGTGCCTTTTGGTTCCTGGTTTGATCACGTGAAAGGCTGGATACAAATGAAGGACAGAGACAACTTCTTTTTCATCACCTATGAAGAGTTGCAGCAGGTGTGGTTCTAACTCCAGGGCTGTCTTCACATATAGTTACCTCAGCTTATGGAGTGCCAACTTTTGTTTTCAAAAATTTTGGTTTCTTGGGATGGGTGCCTCAGACAATATCCCAAGTCTTCCACAAGTTTTTTTTTTTAGAAGATAAAAAGGACCTCTGTGAGCATAGCGCCTCATATAATGTGCAGAGAGGCACATTATAAGGAAGAAACTGCTTCCTCATCTTTGTGTGGCAACAAATTTAGTACTTGGTGCCTCACAGAAATTCTAGCTAGGTTGTTAGATGTTTCCTGGTCGCTGTGCTGACTGAGAGGTTGAGTGGGACAAGATGGTGGGCAGATGGTTCATAGAGGCTTCTTGGCCATCTGCAAGATGGTGGCAGAGAGTCCCACATATATGGCAGCAAAGGAACCCTCCAAAATGGCCCCACATGTTTCTCTTGCTAAGGGTCTGATCACCATGGGGCAATCCAGTATGAAGACATTTACATTATCAACCTCTGGCTTCGACATTTTTCATTTCCAGGACCTACGAGGCAGTGTGGAGAGGATCTGCCACTTCCTCGGGAAGGAGCTCAATAGCCAGCAAATTGATTCTGTGGTAGAAAATGCCTCCTTTCAGAAGATGAAGGATAACAAGATGTCCAATTTTACTGAACTCTCAGAGAAGTATATGGACCACAAGAAAGGGAAGCTCCTGAGAAAAGGTACATGTAAAGCTAAAAGGATCTTTAGTGCTTGTTTGTGTATATTTGCTGAAACTTCAAGTAGTGAGGGCCGATTTATACAGGTTGGGTAAAGGTTCCCCACCCTCCATGTAACAGTCAAGTGTAAGTTGAGTTTTTCTCCATTCCCGTGCATGATTTGAATTGGGACCACAGGATGCATAGAGAGGAGGCTTCTTCAGCCTCTGCTCCAAGCTGTTTTCATGTCCTGAAATGGCCAGGAGATGGCACTCTTATACCCCAATGGGGAAACCCACTTAGAGCCAAGCTACACGTGACTTTTTTCACGTGTAGAACACTTGATCATTTTCGCAAGTTTTCCTGGGAACTGAAGTCCCAGTGTCCTTCCCCTCTGTGTTAGAATCACTGCCTGAAGAGCCAGAGAAAGCCGGCTGCAGCAGTAGCTTTTGCAAATCCAGAGCAGCTCCCCAGGAGCAAGATGCCCAGGGAGAAAGCTGCAGCTGCCTGCCCCCAAAGATCGTTGAGAGCAGGCTTGTGACTAGAGGAACGATTTGCAAAAGTGTGAAACAGCAGGTACTCGAGGAGGCATATTTTTAATGTCTTGTAATTCCCTTTGTGGTGACTGGCCCCTCTTGCGTTGTTCCAGGAATCTGTGGGGACTGGAAGAACCATTTGACTGTGGCACAAAGCGAACATTTTGACCGTGTATATCAGGAAAATATGCAGGGGATGAACATGACCTTCCCGTGGGACTGAAGGATCCCAGAGTGTTCTGCTGTTTGGCATCCTCAAAGAACAGACATGCCATCTGGACCAAGCCCCATCTACCAAGAAACCAAGCACTGCTGTTAGCAGTTTGGTTAAGCAATAATAAAACATATTATTCACACTGCAGGGGGAAGCAGAGATAAAATCATTCTCTCTAGAGCAGTTATCTGCTGATGCCCACTTCCTTGTTCCCACTTCCTTCTTCCCCCCAAAAAAGAGCCAATCCTCACTTTCCTCAACCTCTCTGGAGCAGGAGATGCTCCTCAAGAGGTATCACCTTTGGATCTGCAGGGAACACGCATTTGGGGAATTGCTGCCCCATGTAGGACAATGCTTGACTTGGGAATCTTCCATCCTTTTGCAGCCATGACAGCCATTTTGCAATTCTCTCTCCCAATGAGAGCCATTTTTTGACTAGCTCCACATCTTATGACCGCTCAGTTTTGTGCTGGTGCCCACAACTCTTCCTCACCACTCCAAAAGAGCTCAACAACTACTTCAGAGTAATCCCAGGTCTTAACTTCCTGCTCTTCCAGATTCCTTTGTAACAGGGTTCTCTCTGCAACATTTCTTTCTGACTTGGAAGTAATTTGTATACTAGAAAAAATATGAATCTAGCACAGAACTCATGCGCATTGTCATCAGGGGGAGTGTTCCAAAGTACATGTTCTGATCATAAGAAATAAACTAGTGGACTTGTTTAACATTGAGGTGATGTTGAACATTTTTAAAAATCTGAATGCCTTTTGAGATCTGAATGCTCAAGAAAATGAACAGGTTCAAGGAAGAACTGAGAACCTATACTTTTACTAGAAAAGTAGGAGGAGGAATTTTAGGAGCTGCAGCTTTTACCACAACTTCCCTCTGCTCGCTCTTTAACCAGAAATAGTATTCTGAGAATTTGTTCTTTGAGGCAAGCTGGGCTATCCCTGGTGGACTGAAACAGCAAACAGCCGCTCTGTTCCTTATAACCAGAAAGCTTTCTTTTTAATGTGCACGGGCTCTGGGAGTCTCCTACCACAAAAGCACAGAACAAATCACCTCATATAACCTTTTATACCTTTCCCAACAAAAAGAGAAGGAACAAAGAACCAATAGAAATGTTACAACTATCTCCTTGTATTGGAGATGGAGAATTAACGGTTGCCTCAATGTTGCCATTGCCTCAATGTTGGGCCTGGTGTACGTGATCTGCTTGCTTCAAGCTTATGGCTCCACATTTGACTTACATCAGGGCCTTAGCCAGATTTCCCAGGATACAGCCTGAGGGGACCACTGTTTGTCCCTTTGGGAAATTTGTAGCCCTCCCCAGTAATAAAGACTGAGGAAATGATGCTGGGAGGGTTAAATCCTTTCTCTGCAAGCTATGATTATGATCTAAATTGGACTCCCACAAGTTTGGGAACTGGTTTCAGAAACTGTTGGGAGATCCAAACACCTAATTCACAGTCCACATGTAGTTTAAGGGTGGACCTTAGAATTAAATGGTGTAACGTAGTTAGGCCATGGTTACCAACAGGTGTGGAGAAAAAAATGACCTCTCTCTTTAACAGAGGATTGAAGTATGTAAATAGGCAGTTGAAACTTATCAGGGCACAGAGGTAAATAACATAGTCTAGTAGGTAACACCCCATTAAACTTCTATTATAGAGACAGTTGGCTTCCCTAGGTTAGGTCCAAGCGACTTGCCCAAGGTCACCCAGATACGTTTGTGACAGTGGAGATTTGAACACACTTCTCCTCAGACTTACTCTGTCATGATAACCTCTCCACCGCACTGTCTGTCCAAGCGTTCCAAAGGTACCACTGAGAACATCTCATCTCTGGTTGCTGCAGGGATACAGAGAGCAGGGCTTAAGACAAAAATTTTAATTGGAAAGCAGGACAGTGTGTGGGAGAGGGGGAGAGGGCTACCACACCACACTCTTGAATCCTGCAAAAGATTGTTACAAACTGTGGCAAAGCTGCCATAAACAACCACTGCAATTCATTACGGCTAGGGTTGCCAGATCATCACCTGTCTCTGGCAGGAGACTAACCCATGGGTGCGTGGGGGCCTTCCTGGAGACATTTTGACATCACCAGTGACAGAATGATGGCTCATGCACACTGCCGGCGACAGGGTCTCTGGCACCTGCGGCAACCCCCCTCCCGCGCGTGCCATGGACTGTGTGATGACATCATCATGTGATGTCATCGCGCAGTGCAAGCTGGGGCATGTGGCAGCAGCGGCAGCGGCATGAGGCTAGCTGGCTGCAGCAGCTGTGGGCCAGCCACGCCAGCTCCGTGGCGCACGCCTCCGCCCCCGACACCCCCTCCGGCGCCTCTCCAGGGCCTTGCACCTGAGGCCACCACCTACCTGGCCTCTATGGGTGCACCGGCCCTGCTCATGCAACACAGTGATATCACTTCTGGTAGGACCGGAAGTAGAGTTACCTGGTCCCCTTATCCTCCCGGCTGGAGGGAGGGTACCTGGCACTCACCTCTGTGTCCCTCATGTGAACGCAAAGCATCATCATGCAGGCGCAAGAGTGCATGCGCTCTGCAGTGGGCCGGTTGATGACATCACTTCCCCAGGAAGTGATGTTGCACTGCCCCAGGCGTGCGTCTGGGAGGTCCGTTCCCACACCTCCCCCCCCCCACAGGCCAGGGTAGGAGCAGGGGGTCCTCCGCTCCCACCAGGGAACTGGTAACCCTAACTGGAAGTGACAATACTGTGCTGCCAGCAATGCTGTAGCATTCAGCCAAAAGGTCTATGGTTTAGCCATAGTTTTAACTGAGTACTAGAGCATCATTGGCAATGCCATGCCATCGTTTCCAGTCACGTTGGAATTGATGCCATTGCTTCAGGATGCTGGTGCTTGCCCCCCTCCGTTTTTTAATGCCACCCCTGCTGGAAGGGCTGAGGGGAGGTCTCCCACTGGCAGCAGGTAAATCGCAACCCTAATTAAGACACAGTGTCTGCAATCAGAAACAGTTAGACGGGAACAAAATCCACCACAGCAGAAAGGAGGGTCATCGTAGTCACCGGCCCAAGGATTTTTGTGTCCTAGGTGAACTATGATTTTGGTGCATCCCATTCAGTAGAGAGAAAAATGAGAAATCACCTCATTGATCCTCTGTTAAAACAACAGGTCATTCTTTTCTCCAGGTTATTGGCAACTCTGACCTGACTTGGATAGCCCAGGTGAGCCTGATCTTGTCACATCTTAGAAGCTAAGCAGGGTCACCCTTGGGTTAGTAATTGGAGGGGAGACCTCCAGTGAAGACCAGGGTTGCAGAGGCAGGCAATAGCAAACCACCTCTGATAGTCTCTTGCCATGAACACCCCACCATAATTCAGCGATTACTTGAGGGCACTCTCTATCACATAGGCTAGATAGGGCAGTATTCTGGCTCAGTATAAGGCAGCCCTCCCTCTGGTTTGCCTGGCCATTGGGCCAGCCCTGGAAGAGGAGGAACATTGTGTTCAGATGGCAGAGTGCCACAGATTAAAATCTCCACTCTGCATGGACGTTCACTGTGTGACCTTTGGGATCATGTTCTCTCTTTTGCCTGACCTACTTTTATCCCTCCCTTCATCCAATGAGCTCAAGTCTGCCACTTTGAGCTCATTGGATGAAGGGAGGGATAAAAGTGGACTATATAACTAGATGGTGACTTGCCCAAGATCACCTATGGAGTTTTGTAGTCAGGTGGGGATCTGAATCTAGGTCACCCATCCTAGCCCAATGCTCTTAAAAACTAGCCTGCCCCAGGCTATTCAAACTGTGAACATGAGGACCAGTGATAGTGTGAATAGCCTGGGGCAGGGCGGGAGATGGCTGTCCGTTAAACAACCAGGGAGGCTGTGCTCTGGAAGGTAAGTTGTAAGGTGTTTTAAGCACCTCAAAGTTTTGTACAATCAGGAAATAAACCCAGTCTAAAGACTGGTTCCATAACTACTAAACAACACTGCCTTTCCACAGTTCCAGCAAGACATCCAAGCTACAGGTAAGGAGGAAAAGTGGGCACCACAGTAAATATAAAATGTCCATGCATAAGTGCCAAATAACTTTCCTAAACTCTAAACAGGACAGTATATAAAGAATAGTGTATTCTTCTAAAATGCCCTTCCAAGGGCATTTTATATAAAACTTTGAAAAGCTCTCTTTAGTTCTCATGTTAAGCAAGTTGTGTTAATGTTGCCAGGTTGGGAGAGAATGTAGATGAGGTTTTATTTTTTAAAAAACGATTTCATCAATTTACACATTGTAGCTTTTAAGTATAAAATCAGCCATTTTACAACTCATTGTTCTTTTACCACTTTTCCACAGTATTTCTTCAGACATTTGAGGAACTCCCAAATGCCTTCTGCTTTCACCAGTAGATCTATTGCTCTGACCAGTAGATCCAAGTACCCTTTATTTCTTAAAGCACAATGGGATCTTGGGAAGGTGTGTTACTGAACTATCCTTTTCCAGCTGTGCCCTTCTTCCTTTCAGAGAGTGTGGAGGTGCGTCCACAGTTCAATCCAGAATCATCTCCTGCTGGAAGGCTGGGGGTGGGGAGAAGAGAGGGTGGCCACATTGGAGCTAGATCGAGTAGGAGATTATTAGAGAGCAGTTGTTGGATTTAAGAAAAGAAAGAGCAAGTGATCCTCAAACATATTACCTAATGTGTGTGTGGGAGGCACAGTAGAGTTGCCAACCTCCAGGTAGTGGCTAGAGGTCTTCTAGAATTACAACGGAACTCCAGGCCATAGAGATCAGTTCCCCTGGAGAAAACTGGCTGTGTTGGAGTGGGCTCTATAGCATTATACCCCACTGAAGTCCCCTCCCCAAAACTACCCACCCTAGGCTGCTCCCCGCAATCTCTAGGAATTTCACAGCCTGGAGATAGCAACCTTAGGTATGGGGTCAGAGGTTCCAGGATTGTATCTCTGATCTCTGGAAAACGTGAGCTTTCCAGGCAGAATCTTCTTCCCACGAGAAAGGGTGGAGTGAGAGTGGCTCTTCCTGTTAGGAAAAGTGAATGATTAGCAAGAATGAGGCCCCCTTGGTGGTTTCTCCCCAGCCGTAGAAACTCCTGTGCTATAGCTACTGGCTAGTTTAGGGCACCGGGCTGAAAGTATCATCTGTCCAGGTTTGGGCGTTTTTTATCCTTGACCTGCCCCCCCCCCCCGCACCGTTCCAATTATCTTTATCTGATGATTTATTGACCAGTATATTGCTTTAGCTTTTAATGTTTAACTTTTTAATAGAATGGTTTTAATCATCGGCCAAAGGCGATTTCTTTTGGAACTTCGGGCTGAGACATTTTGGATAAATAACTATTGCAGCGTATCAGGCCAGTACCAGATGTCCGCTCGGTGTTAGAAGTCCCTGCCCCGATGAGCTTGCAGTAGTCAGTGAAAAACAGGGACGGCAAAGCTCGAAGGCAAGGGATGAAAGTGTTCTTGTGCCTACCACGGGGGCTGCTGAAACCTTTATCAGTGTAAAAGCGCAGAACTGGAAAAGCCCCACTGGCCTCGTCGGGATTTTCTTCTACGAGAATACGAATCGTCAGATCGAAAGCTTTGCAACCCACAAGCCCTTTTCTGGAGGACGCTTTTTTTTTTTGGCAAAGGAGGGGCTTTCCATTGCAGCAGCCGGTGTAAATTTCCCTGTTCCTTCCGCCCGTGCCCAACGAGAATCGCTCGCCGCAAAATCCATCCATGCGCTCCAGCAGCGGCTTGGTAGGGCTTGGGCTCGCCGGCGGTCCGGCTCGTGCTTCGATCACATGATGGGAAGCGGAAAACAAAGGGAAAGCCGCCTTTTAAAAAACAACAAGGAGAAAGTCTGCAAGGTTTTTGTAGTTCCTCCCCTCCCCCAAACACCCAGTCGAAATCCTTTCGTTAGCTAGTGGTTCGAGGAGGGCGCATCGGTAACATCGCTTAATTCGGATTAGCGCCAGTTTAATGCTCTTTTAACTCCTCTGTTGCACTCACGATCAGGCCGGTAAATAAAACTACAATTCTGGGTTCCCCTCCACGTATTCCTATCAAATGCGTTTTCCTTCCGAATCCCCATCCACTTAAGTGATTGCAAAGGTGGACTGCAGAGCGCGTGGGTTCTGTTTTTGAGGCATCCTTATCACGGGGTAGGTGACAGAGCCTTGGTCTGGATAACCCAGCGAGCCTGATCTCGTCAGGTCTCAGGACCTAAGCAGGGTCGACATTGGTTAACAATGGGATGAGAATCCTCCAACCAACACCAGGGTTGCAGAGGCAGGCAATGGCAAACCACCTATGTTAGTCTCTTGTCTTGAAAACCCCACTAGGGGTTGCCATAAATCAGCTATGACTTGAGGGCACTCTCCACCATCAGGTGACTGAGAATCTCTTGTTTTCATTTTTAAAGAAGGTTTTGGGGTCGTGAGGAAGGATCCACGAAAACCACCAGTGCATCAGTGAGTGGGGAAGGAGAGGCGCATCGACTGAGAAATCATCTGGACAGGAGAGTCGTGCCCGGACTGGTGAGAGAAACACCTTGAGGAGGATATTATTTATTCCATGCTAAGCAGATGACTGAGCTGTGATATTGGCTGATTCCGCACACGTTGGATAATGCACTTCCAATCCTCTTTAGAGATCATTTGGAACTGAATTTTTCGTGCGTGAAACAAAAAATCCACTTCCAGATGATTGCTAAAGTGCATTGAAAGTGCATTATCCAACGTGTGCGGAATCAGCCGTTGTCTCTGCCACATCTCACTTGGTGGCCTCCAAGTTGCAAAAAATGGGGCTGATAAATACTAGCCTGTTTTGCAAAGCACAAAGAATGTGAGAAAGTTAGAAGGCTGGAAGTGCTGAATGAATATATTGCTGTTGGTAGAGCCAGTGTGATGTGGTGGTGATATTCCTGGTTGAGGCTCTGGGAGAACCAGGTTCAAATCCCCACTCTGCCATGGAAGCTTGCTGGCTGACCTTGGGCCAGTCACACCCTCCCAGCTTAACCTACCTCACAGGAATGTTGTGAGGATAAAATGGAAGAAGGGAGAAGGATTTATTTATATATTTATTTATTTAGTCATTTATAGTCCGCCTTTCTCACTGAGAATCAAGGCGGATTACACAGTGTGAGATTAGTACAGTCAATATCGGGAACATTTCCATAAATGATGCCACAGGATAAATAGTAAGCTGCTTTGGGTCCCCAAAGGTAGGGTATAAATGAAGTAGAAATGTAGAGGATGCAGCTTTCTCTGTTGCCACACTTCCAAACTATGGAACATGTTAGATTCCTGTTAGATACCAAGACTGACCAACAACAAAATAGGATTGTTGTCTTCTTCCCACACACGGGGTGGATGAAAATGTGAGCTGTTAAACAGAGCGTTTGCTAACAGAGTGAGAAATGTTCCAGAAATGAGATTGTACCTATAATTAGAGCCTGTTTTCTGGGCACAAGGGACTCAACGTGGGGTGTTTTTCCTCAGGACTTGCTGACTTCGGACTGCAACATGAGAAATATTATTCCATGTCCTATATCTAGCCAAAGCTTTATCACATTCTTCACCACCACCCCAAAAGTTCAGGAAAATGTACATTATTCTTTTCCATTTGGCCCTAACAACAATCCTGTGAGGTAGATTAGGCTAGGGTTGCCAATTGTCTGTTTATGGCAGGAGGACTACTGGTGAGCCTGCCCTTCCACCCTTGCTGTCTGGACCAGTGGGTCCAGAAACGAAGTTGCACAACGCGGCACATCATGACCAACCAAAACCCCTTGACGTAAGAACATTGGGTGATGCTCTGGCCATTTCAGAAAATTCCATGATAAGTTCTGGAGCATTGCTCAACATGCTTATGTCATATCCAGGTTTTCAGCTGGATATGATGTCACACAACGTCATTTCCACCCTTTGCCCTGCCCCTAAACTCTTGGGGATGCCAGCCATTGTCCTGAAATCTCTAAGTGAGGCAGAAAAAGAGTGACTTGGCCAGGGTCACTTAGGCCGTTTCCACATGCTGTTAAAGCGACGGGCTACTTACTGAATGCTGGCATTTTTTTCACAGATTCCAGACGCCTCCGATTTCAAAGCAGAAGCAGGCAGTTTGGCTTTCGTTTGTTCAGCATCCTTTACCCAGCACAGGAAAGAGTGGGAAATCCCATTCTCACAAGAGACGCTGAACAAATGGAAGTGAAACTGCCTGCTTCCACTTTGAAATCGGAGGCATCTGGAATCTGTGGAAAAAAACGCCAGCATTCAGTAAGTAGCCCGTTGCTTTAACAGCATGTAGAAACGGCCTTAGTTTGTTGGCTGAGTGGGAGCTAGAAGCCATGGCTTCCACTGCAGCACACTGGTTTTCTTTGGGCAATATTTTCCCAAAATAGAAAGAAAAGAGTGTCTCCTTAACTGAGCAGGAGGAATCCATTGGGGAGGTGTAATTTGGGGGCTCCGTCTCACATTTCTTGCCTAAGGGAAGGAAGCCAACACTGCTGAGGGTTATAAGATGGTCAGATGCCCTTTCAGAGGGCAGCCATCTTTGTTTAGGCCTGTCCTCCGAAATGTCATGATTCTGTTACTCTCCTGGCAAATGAGCTTTTTTGTGAGTGTATGCTGAAGAAGCTTTTTGTGACTATTTGATTGGCAAGCTGCTACTCCCAGAGCTGAAATCTACGCTTTGCCCCAAACAGAGCTGTCATTATATTGAGTTGTATTCTGTTTAAATTATAGTAATTATATCTTAGTGTGTGTTTCAGATGAATTTTAGATTTTAGAATTTTACCCAGTATGGTGTTATTTTGGATTGTTAGCCACATTGTGTCAGAAGAACAGGTAGAAATATTTGAAATGAATTAAGTACAGTAATAACTTTTGACCCATTATTGTTGGCAGGCCTGATAGAATCTGACAAAACTTACCAGATACCTATGTTCAGATTGATACGGAAAAATGGGAGAGCCAAGTATCTTCTGGCACTGCCTCATACATTTTTTAAAATTCTCTCTTCTCTACATGTCCTTCTGCCGTGCACAGAAGCAAGGAGGCTTGGCTGGATTCAAATCAAAGAGCTTTACTCCGAATCATCATGCAGCAAAGCCATGCCGACGTCATCTCTTTGGGTATGAGTGCCTTCCTCATTTAATTGGTCTGGGGGTGAGGAGGGCAGGTGCACTGGTATGGCTGCTGTTCTGCTGTTCATTATTTTGATTTAATATGTTTGTATCATGCTCCCTCCTCCAATTTCCCCACCATCTTATTTATCTTCATTGTATTTATTTATTTTAAAGTCCTGCACTCTTCCACCAAACTTGTTCATCATGGTGGCTTCTGAAAATTACTAAAAGTTCCAAAACTTCAGTTAATACACGTTAGTAACAGTAATCACATTAACATTTATTTTAAACAAGTTTTTTGCCACACTTGAGTAGGATCCATATTATATGGTACATTCTACTATTAAACCATTTGCATCTTCGATTTTCCTTTGTGGGCAGGAAAACGCAGGAGGGGAATTATTACACCAGCACAGTATGCAGTAATGTATAGCCCCATCCCTAGTTGGAATTATAGAAAAGTGATTAAAAGTTTGGTATGGAGTAAACGAAAACAGCCCTTGTTATGTGTGATTTATGATATTCGTATCCTCCATCCAAAGAGCTCAATTTAGATAAGGGTTACACTATTTTATCCTCTCCATGACTCTGGGAAGTAAGTTAGGCTGACAGAGACAATGATTAAGCCAGTATCACTCAATGATCTTTAGGGATGAGTTGATCTTTGAACAGGCCCCCCCCCTCACTCTAACCACTACGCCAACAGTTTTCAGATTTTCTACCTTCAAGTAACACTTGTGACATTAGTTCCATGAAGAAACCCTTACAGGTCTGCCACAGAACATCTCTTTGTCGCAGAGAATCCTGGGAAGTATTCTGGGGTGCAATCAGGGCTTTTTTTCCAGCTGGAACGCGGTGGAACGGAGTTCCGGAACCTCTTGAAAATGGTCACATGGCTGGTGGCCCCGCCCCCTGATCTCCAGACAGAGGGGAGTTTAGATTGCCCTCCGTGCCACTGAGGGCGGAGAGGGCAATCTCAACTCCCCTCTGTCTGGAGATCAGGGGGCGGGGCCACCAGCCATGTGACCATTTTCTCCAAGGGCAACCCACGGAGTTCCACCACCTCTTTTCCCAGAAAAAAAGCCCTAGGCACAATATTGCATCCACAGCACATTCAAGGAAAGATCATTTGCCACGGTCAAGCAACTGCTTAAGACAGCTGTCCAGTGTTAATGGTTTTCTCACTGAGAACTCCCTGATAAGCTTTTGAGGAAATTCTAGCATTACCTAGAACATAGTTTGAAATCCACAGCACTAGACCACATTGTTTTTGAACCTAGAGTCATGAGCAGGCTTCAGTAGTCCATTACAAAAAAAGAACAGCAAAAGCGAGCTAATCTATCACTTTCTTGTCTTGCCCTTTCTTCAAGCAGAGCAGGGTAGTGTATGCAGTACTCCTCTCTCTCATTTTATCCTCACAGCAACTCTGTAAGGTAAGCCAAGAGAGTGGCTGGCCCAGGCTCACTTAGTGAGCATACCTGTGTGGTTATTTGAACCCCCGTCTCCCAATTGTGAGTCTTACGCTCTAACCATTATACCACAGCTGCCCTCTTACTTGAAAGTAACAAAACATAGACCATAATTAAACATTTCATCCTTACAGGGTGTCACTTACACTTGTGCTGTCCTTCATGACTCTGTTGCCATTTTCTATTTCAGAAGGCAGTGAGCGGGACATAATCTACCCCGGAGAAAAACCGCATTACTACGCAATCTACGGCAAGAACTTTGGTGACAAATCCAACCTGATTAACCGTGAGAGACCAAACATCGTGGAGAAGCGGTACAAGTGCCCTGATTGTGGGAAATGCTTCAAGAAACGATCGGCCCTCCTCACCCATGAAAGAACCCACACAGGTGAAAAACCATATACGTGCTCGGAGTGTGGGAACAGCTTCAGTAATAAATCCAGCCTGACAAGACATAAAAGGAAACACACTGGAGAGAAACCCTTTGGCTGCTTAATCTGTGGGAAAAGGTTCAGCCAGAGTTCCAGTCTTATCAGGCATGAAAGGAATCACACCGGATTGAAACCCTACAAATGCTCAGACTGTGGTAAAAGCTTCAAGCAGAGCTCCAGCCTCCTTGTCCATGGGAGAACCCACACGGGAGAGACGCCCTATAGCTGCTCCATCTGTGGGAAAAGCTTTTCCCAGAGTTCCAACCTGGTGAAGCATGAGAGGATCCATACCGGTGAAAAGCCCTACAGGTGTTCAGACTGTGGTAACACCTTCAGTAACAAATCTAGCCTTACGAGGCACAAGAGAAACCATACAGGACAGAAACCGTATAAATGCATGTACTGTGGGAAAAGGTTCAAGCAGAGTTCAGGCCTTCTTAAACATGAGAGGATTCACGCACGACAGAACCTACCGAAGCATTCTGAGCCTGGCAGGAGATTCAGTCAGAATTCTAGCCTGGTTCCCACGCATGCAGGAGATGGTGCGGAAATACTGACTCCATGAGAAAAGCTTTACTTGGGAACCAAACTCCGCCCCGCCCCAAGATAAGATCAGGCTTACAAGAGTGAAACCATATAAATGCTCAGAATGTGTGATAAATTGGGGCTACAGATACAGTAGAATGGGGTGGGACATAAAAATATCACAAGAGCCTTGTTTGATCAGGCCAGGGGTCCGTCTCGTCTAGCATCCTGTTTCCACAATGACCAACAAGTCCCAGAAAAGCCTACAAGCAGAGGCACAGAAGCCAAAGCCTTACCCTGTTGTTATTCCCTTAGCACCTGGTATTCAGAGGTACAGTACCTCTGAACATGGAGGTACTATTTTGCCTTTAACGGATTTGTCCTCCATTAATATACCTAATCCCCATTTAAAGTCATTTAAACTAGAGACCACCATTACATCTTTTGGCAGTGAGTTCTACAAATTATTGATGTGAACAAACATTTTTTCCCCTAAATACACTGGATAATCCAAATTCTAGTATTATGAGAGGAGGGGGAATCTTTTTCTACTTCTATGCCATCCTTATTTTATTCCTCGCTTGTTCCCAATTTAGTTGTCTTTTGTTCCTCTAAAGGTAAATGCTTAAGATTAGCTTGAGTTCCTATTGCAAGCGGAGTATCTTGTTTTTGAAAATTCCCTTATTTTGGCACCTCCCTGAAAACAGCAAAAACAGCCCAGCAGGCAAAGGGTGATGCAAAAAAGTTGGTTTTTACTATATCAGACTGTTGGTCCATCCAAGCCTGTATTGTCTATTCTGAATAGCCAGGATTATCCAGGGTCTCAGGCAGAGAAACGTCTTTTGACAACACCTGCAGTCCTTTACCTGGAGACTGAACAAGGGGCCACCTGTGTGCTCTGCCACTGACCTATGACCCATCCCTACTGACATGAATATATACGGTTGCCTTATACCACATCAGGCAACCGGTCCATCTACCTCTATATCATCTTACATTAATTAGCAAGTGACTCTCCAGTGTCTCAGGCAGAGAAAGACCTCTGCTGCCTGATCCTTGTAACTGGAAATGCCAGGAATTTAATCTGGGAACTGTCTGCATGTGAAGCAGACATCTTCCCACTAAGATGTAATTCCTGCTGCCCTCACTTCCCACTGAGTTATAATTCCTGCTATTGTTTTGAGACTTTTCTGTGTTGGAAATCTTTCAAAAATGAGCTGCTCCATGGAGATGTCTGGAACGATACAGTCATTTTTCGTCACCTCAAGATTCTACCTCCTCATCTGGCTTCTTGTATAGACCCTCCACCCCATAGTCTTTCGCAACCTCAAAGAGAAGTTTATTGATCTCCCGATGGGCCCCACCATACATCGTTGCTGTTCCCTGGGCAGTTCGTTGGTTCAGAAGTCATGCATCTTGGGGATGAAGGATTCAGAGTTCGGTGTTGGCATATGCAAGAGCTCGCCCAAGAGAGAGACCTTAAAATGATCATACACGATCCAGCGACAACTGAGTATTTCCAAACTGATCAACTCAAGGCTGTGATGAAAAGACAGAAGGAGAGAGAGAATAGAAAAATCCTGTATGAGCCATCTGGGAGTTTGCAGCCTCAGAAAGAGGCCTTTTGTGTCATTTTGTGTATATTAGGGAGAAAAAAACCATTTAAATATTCTTAGTTTTACCTCAGTAAGGAAAAGTAGTTGCCATTATCTGTGTCCGTAAACTTATGAATCTCATTTGCTGTGGACAACTGCAGGTCTGAACATGGCAACCTTTTCAAAAATTAGGACCACCTCAAATGTTGCAGATGAGTGCCTCAGAACCCGTCGGATCTAGTTCAGCATCCTGTTTCGCACCATGGTCAACCAAGTGCCCTGGATGGCCAACAAACAGGGCACAGAGGCCAAGGCTGCTCCTGAACGAGTGTTGAGAGCCCACAGAACTGGATGTGAAGCAGAAAAGGGGGGGCAGCCTGTGTCTGAGCATGTTCTTTGCATGCTGAATGGCCCAGGTTCAACCCCTGGCGTCTGCAGCTAAAAGGATCCAGAGTAACAGGTGCTGGGAAAGCCCTTGATCTGCTTGAGGTGCTGGGGAGCTGCTGCCAGTCAGGCTAGACGTGCTGAGATAGCCTGATCCTGTTGAGTCAGCACAAAGCTGCTTCATGGGGTTTGCATGATGGAAAAAGCTCCAGTCCTCCCGTTGTAACAGTCCTCACATGGAAAACAGGCAGTATTACGCAAACTATGCCAAGAGCAAAAAGGATTTCTGGTTTCATCCAAGGCAAGGTTCACTCTTTTTCTGAAAGCATCTAAGTGATTCAGATTCAAAAATTGTTGAAATCAGTCAAAAAGGGTCTTTCCCCACGTTTTTTCTTCTTCTCTTCCCCTCTTGTTTTTGTTTTTGTTTTCTCATCCAGCCTGAAGAAGAGTTCTGGGGAACTTAAAAGCTTCATAATTAATTTGTGCCATTTGGAGGAATTTGCTATGACAAGATTCTTTCCCACTAAAAGCAAATGAAAAGCTTATATTCCAAGATACACCTAATTATCTTCCTAATGTTCCTGTAAATGCATTCAGAGCTGCAATTCTACACACGTTTACTGGAACTTGAGGATGTTAATTCAGGTAATTTGCTCCTGGGAAAGCATGCGTAGGTTTTGGCTGCTCAAGTATTTCTTGATCACTGTATGATAAGTCCTATTCTATAGTTAACCTTATTTTTAAGTTTGGATATCTATTTTCTGAGCAATTTTATTATCCTGTATTCTCATGTGTCTGAGTACAAGTCGTGCCATGTAGAGTCTGCCTCTGTTCCCTGCTTGTAAAAAGTGGTTATAATGGTGGCCTACCTCACAGGGTTGTTGTGATGTCAAACAAATAAAGACTACATATATAGATCCTGCAAGTTTAATTGTTTTATACCCCTCATGGATGTGAGGGCGATCTGGCTGCGACATCTGTCACCCCATTGATCTCCAGAGTTGATTCGGCTGATCTGGCGGGTTAGGCAGGTGTCCCCTTCCTCCCTCACCACTCCATGTGCGTCCCCTCCTGAAGCTGCGTGCTCGGTGGAAGAGGACGACCATCCCAGATAGGAGTGTACCGTTTTTCAGTCAAGGGCATACCCCTAATTTTTCCCTAGTGGAAAGTGGCTTACAACATTGTCTTTCCTTCTTCCATTTTATCCTTGCAACCCTGAGGTAGTTTGGCTAAGAGGAGACTGATCCAAGATCATCCAGTGTCTTGACCTATGGTCAATACACACAGATAAGAGCTACTGAAAGTAGAGGTTCTTCAGGAAGGATTTCGCAAAATTTTTATAATGCACAAATAATTGATTTAGAGCATAGGTCTTGAACAGAATGAAAGGAACTGAATGTACAGGTAAGAAGATATTTCCCTTAATTACTGTAACCCACAAATAAAACCATGTATCGTGCTTAGGTATCCCTGTAAACAGTAACAGTGTCATCTTCAAGAGGTGCCCTTGGGCCATCACTCACTCTCAGCCCAGCCTACCTCACAGGGTTTTTGTGAGGACAAAACGGGGGAGGGGAACCGTGTGTACAGCACTGAACTCCCTGTGTACAAAGGTAACGTGCTGTCAAGCTCCGACCAACTTACGGCAGAGGTGATTTGCCATTGCCTTTCTCTGCAGTCTTGCATGATGGTCCCCCATCCAAATAACAACTCTGCATAGCTTCCAAGATCTGACAAGACTGAGCTATACCATGCTACCTTCTTTCCCAGTGAACTCCCTTGTGGGATAAAAATAGCAATCAATTAATTAATAGGGCTGGAAAAAATAAGGCACAGTTTCTGGACAATTTTTCATGGGCCACCTAAAGTCTGTTGAGTATTGGGATTTTTGCAAACGTGTGTGAAAATTTGGACTTTGGAGAAGCTAAGTAGGCTAAGAGCCAAACTAGATTCAATAAGGGAATCTCCTTACATGTATGAACCTGGCCTTAATCTCATCCACAACTGAATTTAAGCATAGGTATGTTAGTGAATCAAATATCTTTTCTTCCTCTGTATAATCTCACCTGCACCCTCTGCATTTTCTTCTCTCTCCTCTGTGTCAGATTTTGGGCCAGAGATATGATTCTTGCTCTTAACCTGTAAAGCACAGCACATGTTTATGCTACTCCATTAATATCAGTAATGTCTAAGATGTGAAATTAAAACACTGCAAGAATTGACTTTGGGAGAGAAAAACAGGAAACAGGCTCTTTTTAATAAAAGAAGAAAACAGAAAAAACCTCTGTGTTTACAGGGACAGGGATACATCAAGAACATTAATGAATGCCCCCTCTCTCCCTGGTATGGAATAAGTAAATAATTTATAGCAATTCATCACTGTCACCCTTATTTTAAGTATTCTTATTCTGACAATGCACACATTTCTCCTGATGTGCAGCAAAGCTCTCACTTTCCCCACACTGAGGGAACAGCTGAGGTTTCTTCTCCAAATGACTTCCCTCATGTTGGAGTAGATTTGATCTCTGATTGAAGCTCTTCCCACAGTCAGAGCAGTTATATGGCTTCTCTCCTATGTGGGTCCTCTGATGTCTGATGAGGTGGGATTTCCGATTGAAACTCTTGTTGCAGCTGGCACAAGTGTATGGCTTTTCTCCCGTGTGAGTCCGTTCATGTCTCATGAGGTTTGAGGTCTGGTTGAAGCTTTTTCCACAGTGTGAGCACTTGTATGGTTTCTCTCCCATGTGCGTTCTCATGTGCCTCGTGAGGTGTGACCTCCGACTGAAACTTTTCCCACAAGCTGAGCATTTGTATTGCTTTGCGTCTGTGGGCATTCCCTTGTCCTCATGAGGATGTAAAGAGTTCCCAAAATTTTCCCATAAAGTCCTACTTTGATGATGACTTCTTTCATGAGCCCTGAGGTCTGAACTCTGGTGAAAGCTCTTACTACATTCAGAGCACTGGTAGGGTTTTTCCCCCGTATGGATTCTCTTGTGCCTTATAAAACTGGAGTAATTGCTGAAAGATTTCTCACAGTCTGAGCATTTGTATGGTTTCTCCCCCGTGTGGATTCTCTCGTGTATCTGCAATTCAGGTCCCCAGCTGAAGCTCTTCCCACAGAATGAGCATGAATATGGTTTCTCCCCTGTGTGGGTCCTCATGTGTCTGATGAGATTTGAGCTCTGATTGAAGCTTTTACCACAAATAGAGCACTTGTATGGCTTCTCACCTGTGTGAGTTCTCTTATGCAAAATAAGGTGGGAGGAGTTTCTGAAGCTCTTCCCACAGTCATGGCACCGAAACGGTTTCTCTCCTGTGTGGGTCCTCTCGTGTATAATGAAGTGAGCCTTATTTCTGAAAGTTTTCCCACAGGTATAACACCTATAGGGTTCCTTCCTTACAGGGGTCCGTTTGTGTACCCCAAGGCCATTCTCACCTGCATGGGTCCTTTGGTGCCTAACGAGGCTTGATTTGAGGCTGAAGTTTTTCCCACACTCTGTGCAAGTATGTGGCTTCTCCCCTGTGTGTGTCCTCTTGTGTCTAACAAGGCTCGATTTTTCATGAAAGCTTTTCCCACACTCTGTGCAAGTGTGGAGTTTTTCCCTCACGTGTACGAGGAGACTTGTATCCCATACAAAGATCTTTCCACATTTATGAATCCTCTTGTGTACATCAGTTTTATCTCGAGCTG
This sequence comes from Eublepharis macularius, assembly GCF_028583425.1. NCBI lineage: Eukaryota > Metazoa > Chordata > Lepidosauria > Squamata > Eublepharidae > Eublepharis > Eublepharis macularius. The sequence goes on along the minus strand of NC_072793.1, from coordinate 165,052,603 downwards.
TGCCTTCCTCTCCCCAAAGAGGGATCTTCTCAACTGATACCCCAGGGTGAATTTGGGGCTGCCTTTCCAGACCATCCAACGTTTCTCCCCTCTCACGACATTTGGAAATCAGGCCCTTTACTCTTCTGAGTGATGTCCCATTTTGGCCTACTTCCTCAGAAATGCACAGGTGAAGATTCCTGCGCCACAGCCCATTTCCTGTTGAAATAAAATATCACAGTTGAAAGATCCAATTGCCAACATTCTTCCTAGGGCAGCCAAGAACAATGGCTAAGAGGAAATTTTAGTTTCTTTCATGGCCTACCTGGAAATGTGCCAGTCCCACCTAAATGAGGAAATAGTCCTATGCTGGTTTACTCAAAGTCCTACTCAGGTCTATTACTTCCAGTGAAGCATTCTTAGGATTGCACTCTTTCCTAGTTTATTCAGACTGGCTTCCAGCCTCGGCGTCTGAGGTTCCCTTTTCAAATCCTTGCTGAGTCCCTAGTCCTTTCCCCTTACATGGTACCCTTCTAAAGGCAGGATGTTTTAAAGGGGGAGGGAGGAGGAACACACTCAAACATGAGGTCTCCCACTTACAGTCAGAAGTGGGAAAGTCCTAGGAAGGCTGTTCCATGTGATTTCTCCACATATCAAACACGTTACTTACCTGAAACAGCAACTGACGTGGACTGTTTTCCTTCCAGCTCGTGGTGGTTTTCTGAGAATCCTGGTTCTTCTTTTTCTACTTTTATGATCACATCTGGGAGTCCTGATGAGGAGATGGGAAGGAAACGGTCATCTGATTTTCCACAAGGACAGATCTAACAATTTTTTGTTGTTATACCAGGAATTCCCCTAAACATCCAGGATGCACTTGTAATGGCGAACGGGCCAAACTATACACAGTTCTGGAATTCTGTGAACAGAATGACAGATGTGCAATCTGGCCGGGGAAAGGAGCTTCAGATGGGATTTACAAATGGATTTTGAGAACATCTGGTGTTGACTGGAAATTGGGGAGGGTGACCATTTTTAATGTTTTCGCTACATGATTATGGGGTACATTTTTGTAGTTTTTAAAAGAGTTTTCTGAATCACAGAGATTGTTTATAACTTTTGCTGCTGGCTGCCCTGAGCTTTCTGAACAGGTGGGGTATCTGTTTAAAATAAATAAATAAATTGGGGAAAGAGAGGGAGTTAACTCTTCTTCCCCTTCACCATTTCCTTGATTGGAAATTGCCCTCTGAGAGGCTGCTGTAAAGTGCAAATGAAAAAAAGAAAGGCGTGCTATAAGGGCACCTGATTGTTTTTTTTTCTCTCTATTGGAATAAAGCAGCCTAGAGGAGGCATTCTCAATCAGGGAAATAGGAGGACACAGAATAGTTAAATTCCCCATTCTTCTGTCAACAGCCCCAGTTCAATTTGGGCCCCTCTTTGCTTGCTTCTTAGGAACAGACAGCGGGGGCTGGAATCCTAATCCCGTGTTGTTTAATCCTTAGGCCCATAGTAGGTATGTCTTGTTCTCCTGATCCAACTCCCCTGCAGCCAGATGGCAGCTGCAGGGAATGTTTTCCCCCAAGAGCTGCAGGGCCCAATTCAAACAAGGATCACAGTGCAAGACCATGGCACAGGACCAAAAACAGCCCCAGGGGGGAATTATATGCCCCATTATGGGACAAAAGGCACCGTAGGCCGTTTTTTATTTTATTTATGTTATTGATAGTCCTCCTTTCTCACTGAGACTCAAGTGTGGATTACTCAGCATAAACTGATACAATCAACAGGATACATCTAATAATAATCATGTGAGGGAAGGCAGGAAGGGTTGCATTGATGCTTAGTTCTCATGGCCCCTTCTTACATGCCCAGGGTAAGGCCAATCGCCACCTTGGGGTCAGGTAGCAAATCTCCCCAGGCCAGTTTGACTAGGGATACTGATGGTGTTTTGCCATCTGAGCATGGAGTAAGGATCACTGTGGTGTCTGTGTGTGTGTCTGTGTGCGTGTGTGTGTGTGTGTGTAAGGTATTTGTGAATTTCCTGCACTGTGCAGGGGGGTAGACTAGATGACCATAGAGGTACCTTCCAACCCTATGATTTTATGATAATAAGCAACATAATAGAACTAGAATTACAGAAATCTGAAACAAAGCACAGAGGATTAGACATGATACATTAATCCAGAAAATAGTATTGCATAAGTAGAAAACACCACACTGAGTCCAAGATAATACATACAACAAGCAAGTCGCATTTCAGGGCAAAAGCAGAATCATGGTGCGGGGGAAGATCATCAGAAGCCCTCACAGTATATTTCTATTTATTACATTTTTATGCCTTCTTAATTTTGCATCAATAGAAAAACAGCATTTCTACAAAAGTTAAAAACACTTCTGAAACCAAGCCAGCAAAGTAGTCACCACAAAAAAATCAGTCCTGATCCAAACTGGACTCTGTAGCACTTGGGAAAGTAAGTTCCCGGCAGCTGATGTCTGGCTACAGAAAATGGAAGCCACAGAACTGACTTGTGTAGTTCAGGCTGCAGTCGTATCATGTGATTCCCTCACCTATGTTGGTGTCTGAGGCAACCCAATTTTGTTCCAGCACTGGGTGATCTGGAATGCCTGGTTTTTCTCCTTCAAGCCAGGATGTTTCATTGACGTTGGGACTTGGAACTCCTGCTCAGAAAGATAAGGAGTATCTTTAAACTGGAAGCAATTTGGCAATTGGAGTGCATTAGATAGAAGTTTCACCAAGGAAAACAGCTGAGTCCTGCTCTATGTTTGAGAAAGGGCTTGGGGGGGGCAGCCTTGAGAGCCAGTGTGCCAAATGGCCAGAGGAAAAAATGTTCTGTCATTTTAATAAAGGCTGAGTGTGTGGAAATGGGCAGGTTAGGGTTTGCATGGCATGGAGGTAAACAACAATACCTGGAAAGTTAAAGGGGCAGCTAGAGGGACCAGTTTAAAAGTTGCCAACCCTAGTGTGATGCAGTGGTTAGAAAGTAGAGCTATGAAGCTCATCGGGTGACTTTGGCTAGTCCCTCATAAGATTGTTATGAAGATAAAAAGGAGGAAAGGAGAGCCTCCTTGAGCTCCTTGGCAGAAGAGAGGGATGAAAAAAATGTGACCCAGTTTCTGCTAATGGTTGCAGAAGATGCCAAATTGCACAGGTTTCTTTGCCCAGGTTAAAAAACACAAAGTATCTTGCTTGAGTTAATGGAAGGAACAGAGTCTATTTGCCAGACAGGAGCCTCTCTCTCACTGAGGGAATACCCTTCCCATGGCTGTCATACTTCAAAATGAAGCTGGGAGTTCATGTAACTGTGGGAAAAAATTCCCTCCACATTAGAAAAACTAGAAGGAAGGTTGCTAGCCTAATTTGTTCCTTGACACATTTGTTATCTTCATGCAAGTTTTTTTTTCTTGAATGAAGCATTAAAATATATGAGCCCTCACCTGCTGTCTGAAGCAGTCCATGTACAGGTTTACTTTAGTGAGAAGGTCCAAGAGTGATAAATGGGCTACAGGGTGGCCGTCTGAACTGCTTAAAACAGTGTCAATGGTGTCAGGCTTGTTGATCTGATTCCCTCTTAGGGTGTAAATGAGCCTGGGTGCAAATCCTAGACAACTCTGTAGTTAGAAAGTCAGTCTGATACAGTGACGAGAAAGTTGGACTAGGCCTGGGAAGATCTAAGCCGATTCCAGATGGCCAGAAATTGCAGTTTTTCTGCGGAAATAATCGCTTACTGGCCACGCGTTCACTTTCGTCTCCATCCGCTTTGTCTTGCAGTGTGCCATGCCATCCCGCTTCCGGATGTTCGCACGGCCAACTGAGGTACCCAGGATTGGTTGTTTCCTCCCCGTCACAGTTGACGTCGGGGGCCTTCATTGGTTCGCATTTCAGTTTTTTTTAAAAAAAATTTTTACGTGTTTTGCGCAAATGCGCAAACGTGCAGGTATGCGAATATGCGTCGACTTTTGTGCGCTTTTGTGCATTTGTGCGCATTTGCGCAGTTCGATGTGCGCAAACGTGCGACTGCGCAAATGGCGCCTGGTTTAAAAAAAAAAATTAAGGGAATATTGTTGCCGGCCGGCCGGCAAAGGAATGAGGGAAAGGGGAGGGCCTCTCCGCGGCGACGAAGCGTCCAGAAGAGTGCAAACCCGCAATACCGTGTTCACACCGTCCACTTATAGAGCGCAACTGAGCGCCATGGACCGCAGGTAAGCTGGGACGGGAAATTGTGGGTTTTTACGAGTGAGGTCGCTGAAAAAGCTAAAGCACTCGCTCTATTTGTGCCCATCTGGAATCGGCCCTAAACTCCCACTCTGCCATGGTCCTCACTGGGTAACCTAAAGCCAATCATTGTCTCGCACAGCCTAACCTAGCTCACAGGGATTTTGGGAGAATCAGACAGAGCAGGGGAGAGCTGTGTGTGCCTCTCTTGGAGGATAAAATATTGAAAGACTAATGGAACTGCATCTGACCAAAATCTAGTTGGTCTTCTAAGTTTCTGAGGATTCTTCAAATGAGATACTTAGGAACAACACGAAGTAATGTGCCTACCATAAACAGAACAGGTAGAGAATAAAATCTATCAATGGGCCTCAAGACAGAAGGGCTCAAAACTCACCTGAGCAAGATGCTGGGAAGATCTTACTTCCTACAGAAATCAGAGGATCCAACGGCCAAAGTTCTTCATCCTCCTCCTTTTTTATTATCACATCAAGAACTCCTAAACAGGAGAGAAATTGGAAATAAAAAGCAGCCAAAAATGGTGCTGGGATTCTGGCCTCATGGAAACCCACGTCTCTTCCCAAAATAACACCAGGAACTGCTGGGTGTTCTAATGGAGCTTAAAAAATAACCAGAAAGGTTAGCAGGAAGCAGGAAAACCTCTGCAGTCATTTATTGGTTACCCCATTTTAAGATCTACAAAAGGAGAAATAAAATCAGAACTTGGAAAATTATTATCCTCATCATCCTATTTTGGAAAATGTTCAGCCCTGACCAGTTCAGAGAAAAAAGTATAAGAAATAATAATTATTTATTTATGTCAGTTAGACACACACACCTTTTCTCCCCAAAGGGGGAACAATGTGACCTCTTAACACTCTTCCCTTTTCATGCCTGAGTGGGGATCGAATCTGGACCTCCCTGATCCTAGTCTGACATTCTAAACACACCACACGGACTCTGAAGCTGGTTTGCCTAAATGTGATAAAGTAACACAACAGATAAAAATGACAACTTTGGAAGTTCAGAGGCTCACCTAAAAACACCTGTACAAGTAGACAACAGGTTGTAGACCAAGTTTTTGTAGCTAGCTTCTGTGAGTGTGAAGGATGAACTTTTCATATGTGAATGGTCAGCAGCCAACAGAAGATTGGCTGCAGGATTTATGAGCAGGGGATTTCTAGAAATCTCCTAGACATTGCATTTTCCATTGGAGCAAATCTGGCAGTGATTAAAGAAGGGACTATGCTTGTTGGGGGAGACAAAAAGAGAGTAGAGGAGATGTGATTTTGGAATGAGGAAAGATTTAGGTTATGGAGAAGAGAGGGATGTGGCCTGGATTTATTATGAGCAGATCGGAAAGGGAGAGGCCAAGATAAGGCCTGCTTGGAAAATAAGTGGCTTCAAGAGAATGCCTACAAATGTGGCCATTTTAAGAAATGTCTATTTCTTATTAACCTGGCTGCTGTGGACAACAGAAAAAATTAAAATCCAAACATCATAAGGAGAGCAAATTAGAAACATAGGAGTACGGAACTGACTGTATTGCTCATTTTAATTTTCCTTTAGCTCAGTAACTGTAAAGGCAATTTTTGCTTGACTATCTGTTTTTCCTTAATCATCATCAATGACTGTGGTTACTGTGGTGGTTGGTGTTTACCCACATACAAGCCCAACGGCACATGGCTATCAAGGAAGTCATGGCCCCTGACTTCTGGATCTGCATTAGCCTAACAAGCGAGAATCTCAAGGCTTCTCTTAAGACCAGAGTAACTTGGCGTAGGTGGTCAAGAAAAGCATGGAGTTCTTAATTTGAAGAATAGTCTTTTGCAAGGCAAAAACAGAGACTTGAGTTTCCACAAGACTAAACAGGCATATCTGCCTAAGTTTCTAGCAGAAAGGATAATCTTTTTTTCAAAGAAAAAGAGGGCCAGCTGGGCAAATTTTCCATATTGTGGGACTCACAATGTCTGTGAGTCCCACTCCACCACACAAGCCACTCAGTGAGTTTTTGGGACAAGCAAGATTCAAACTGGGGATGTTCAGGGATTTTTTGGCTATCTGATGAATTTGTACTTCACCTGAGGAGGCCCCTGGGAAACTCTTATTTTCCTCAGAGCATGGAGGGTGTGGATCTTCCTCTTCCTTCTTCATAATAACATTAGGAAACCTGAGAAGGAACAGAATGTTAGAGGAGGCAATCGTGGTGGAGTGATATTTAAGGAGGTAATTGCTACTGATTTCTCTAGGGAAACTTATTGATTACAGGATAATTTGGGACCATTCTGAGCAGTGTTCATTCATTGATGTTGTAGTCAACAAGGGATGAAAATACATCTGTAAACTTGCCCCAGAGCAAATGCCTAAGCCAGCTAGAGCAGGCCTTGTATGTTTTTTTCTTGTAGATTCCACCCCTTCCTGTTGGCCGGTTGGCCCCTTAACTTCCCATCCCCATTCCTCTTTCCTCAGCAGTCTGTCTCTCCTCTCCTCTCCTCTCCTCTCCTCTCCTCTCCTCTCCTCTCCTCTCCTCTCCTCTCCTCTCCTCTCCTCTCCTGCCTTTAGTTTCTTGCCATTGCCTCCAGGGGCTCTCCCCACAGTGTCCCCAGTCATCAGCCTGCTTCTATCTGCCACTGACCTTCTTGTCCTATGCCCTGTGCGAGAGAAACTGACCTTTCTTACTTCTTTACACAGAAGATAGCTGACTGGGAGAAAAACGGGGAAACTCCCCTCGCCTCAATAAGGATGGAGATTGCCAGCAAAAGGTTGCCATATATTTTCAAATTGAGACCCAGCAGCCATAAAACAATCTTTACTGATACGTGGCAACTTCCATACGTGCTGTGCAGAAAGATTAGTTTGGAAACTATGAGGGGGTCCAGCTGCCAGCTGGACTTCTTCTCACGACTTCTGCTGCCATCTGCTCCACACTCAACCTCATTTTTCTTACTGTGTTTTTGTACTTGAGATGAGACCCAAGAGTTGTGTAATGCTTGACTATCTGTTTTTCCTTAACCATAATCAATGGCTGTGGTTACAATTTGTGGTGGTTGGTGTCTACCCACATACAAGCCCAACTTGGTACATGACTGTCAAGAGTCCAGTAGCACCTTTAAGGCTAACCTACTTTATTGTAGCATAAGCTTTTGAGAACCACAGTTCTCTTCGTCAGATGTATTTGACGAAGAGAACTGTGGTTTTCGAAAGCTTATGTTACAATAAAGTTGGTTAGTCTTAAAGGTGCTATTGGACTCTTTACTACTTCTCTGCCTAACACCACAGACAGCCACTGACCACCAGAGTAGATTGTACCAGGCTGCTTCACTGTAACAACCACCACAAAATAATAACAGTGACAGTGTACAAAACCATAAACTCAGGTGCTAATACATGTTGCCTCAGAAATTCATCTAAACCCGATCTACATACATGATCAGCTTTATAAGAATATCATGTAATGTACACACTAAGATAAAATGGTTTTATGCGTAGGTAATCCGGTAATCTTATTCAGATAATTTTTGTGAACGGTTAACAGGAGAATTTTTACATCTTTGCATATTAATTGTTGTTATTATTATTTATTTGATTTACAGCCCATCCTCCCCGCAAGTGGGCTCAGGGCAGGTTACAGCAATAGGTAAAAATATAAAGAATAAAACAGTAAAATCACAAATCTCAAAAACATACATTTCAGTAAATCAAAATCTCGACAGATATCAATTCCAGTATCCCAAGATGGGGCCCCCTTCACTCTTCCCCGCACACCATACGTAAAAAAGGGTGGAGGTGTGAGCTGGTATTCTATAACTACACATGTGTGGGGGTCAGATAGCTATGTGCCTCCCCACCACTACCACCCTGCTAGGAGACATAACAACAAATATCATTTGGCAGGTCCCTCTTGGAACTAGGAAACATCTCAAAACAGAAAAGGCTCAACACTGTCCCGTGTCAAGGAGGACAAAATCCTCTTTTATTTAACATAACATTATGTTTTTCGGGTTTTTAAAGAATTAATTCTTTACAAATTTGAAAATAGTAGCAGCTAATTGGAAGAAAACAATCTCCACCAACCTGATGAAGTGAGCTCTGCTTCAGGAAAGCTTATGCTGGAATACATTTTGTTACTTTTTGGGGTGCCATTGGATTCTTTTTTTTTCCCCCTCCCCTCACCAACCTCAAGTTAGATGTCATATTAAGAGGATATCCTTAATGACAAAACTGGCCTGTTATTACTGGGACCAAAGAAACAGTTCTGACAATGCATATAAATTTGTTGAAAGATGGGTGACGCTCATCATGTTTTGGAGTAACAAAATATAAGATGGGAATTTACCTTTTCTGGCATTCTGCAGAAATTGATCTTGTTTTCCCAATGCATTTATTTTATTTAAATGATGAAAACAAAAAGTCCCAGATTCATCCCTGGCATTTTCAGTTAAAAGATCTTATGTAGCCAGGGGAGGAAAGATCCCTCAGACGAAGACCTTAGAAAGTTCCTACCAGTCACAGCACACAACCACTGGGCTGGTTGGATCAATAATCTGCCTCAGACAGCCTCCTTTGATAAAAGCGTGCTTTCCAAGCTTCTCCTTTGCATACAGAAGATCCCAAGTCCAAGCCTTGGCATTTCTCTTAATGGATCTCATGAAAAACTCTTTCTTTGCCTGAAATCCAGGAAAGCTTCTCCCTTTCAGAGGACACAGTACTCAGCAAGAAGCAGCAAGGGGGTATGACCCAACGCAAGCAGCTCCATACAGGTAGTTGGGATCAAATGACAGCAACCAAAGAAAGGGTCGGCATGGCTGCCCCCTCCTCCAGATTCACTCACCTGCTCAGTTGCTCTCCTGCTCCATCTGTGTCCTCCTGTTCCTCTTGCAGCTCTTCTTCACCAGCGATTTCTCTCCCCCCCCCCGCCCTCTTTGGAGGGACAGAAGACTTCCTTAATGCCTCCAAAAGCTGCTTTTCTGATGGTGTGGGACTGGACTGCTTGCATCAATTTTTCTTTAATGTGCTTGTTTTTGCCATTTCCAAGTGCTTATTTTGGGTACTGCCGGCTGTTCATTCCTTTCCACTTCCCATCACTTGACTGAAGCAAAAAGAGCCAGCCAAGCCCTACTAATCCGAGATCAGAGCTCATGGATGGGGAGGAGGGGAGGGGAGGGAAGGAGGGATCTAGAGGGGAAGAGAGGGAGGGAGCATCATCTCTTCTGTTTCCTCGTCTGTAATCAGGTGTATTGCTAAACCTTGGAAATCAATAGGACTGAAACCTGCAGTAGGGCTTTAATTGCTTAATTTCCCTGAAGGATTTGAACCTAGAACCTTGCAGATGCAGCAATTCTCTGCCACAGATGTAAACAGATCCAGAGGAGTTAGCCGTGTTAGTTAGTGTTAGTGTGTAGTAGCAAAATCAAAAAGAGTCCAGTAGCACCAGATGAAAATGACAACTCTTGCCTGTAGTCCCTCTCCATTTTGTCTCTGCCCCACTATCTTCTTGCTCGTGAGCTAAGGTTCTCTCAAGGGGTTGAAATGGGAAGGGTTCTCTCCTTCCTAGAGAGGGATAGAAAAATGTAGAGGTGAAAAATGCAAGGTATTTCTTGCTCTGCCCCCTCCCAGGAAAGTGTGAATTTCTCAATCCCAGACACTGATATGGGGGGGGGGATGTGGAGGTTCCCCAGAATTGCAAAGTAAAAGCTAAATGGGGAGTTAAAGAGAAGAAATTCAGGGATAGGGGGAAAGATGATGTAGAAGCAATCAGGGCAATCCATGGCTGGCAGGAACTGTTGCAAATCAGGCCAGAGACCCATACCTTGCTCTCTGCGCAGAGGCTACCATCCACTGTCACATCGCTGCTATACCTCAGTCACCTACAGCCAAGAGGAAAAGCAGAGTATAAATATTTTAATAACAATTCTAACCCAATACTACTGTTGACTGGCCGTGCCTGGCTCTCTGGGGGTCTCTGGCAGAGAATAGGTCTTTCCCAACACTGGAGAGCCTGCTTAACTGGAGATGCTAGGGGTGATTTAATTAAGCACATTTTTATCCTTCCCTTCCTCCTGGGAATTCAGGGTGGAGTACATGATTCCATCCAATTTTATCCTCATAATAACCCTGGAAGGTGCAGGGGCAGGGAAGTGTGGATAAGGTCACTTCATGGCAAGTGTGGATTTGAACTTGGATCTCCCAAGTCTCAGTCCAGCTCTCTAACCACTATGCCACATTAGCAAACTAGGTGTGCTCTACTACTGAATCATGGCTCCTTCCAACCCTATAACAAGCAGACACAATAAAGTTGCCTGGTAGTGGCTTTTGATTCATCCAAGCCAATATTGTCTGCTTCGACTGACAGCAGCTTTCTGGGATCTCAAGCCGAGAAGGGTCTTTTCCAGCCCCAGAGATCTTTTTTGCTTTGGGGAGAAAGGTGAAGTACAAATGAAGTATGTAAACTGAGGTTTCTAGGGACTGAATCTGGGAAGTTCCGCCAGTAAAGCAGGTGCTTTGCCACTGAGTCACAGCTCTCCTCAAGGATAATAAAAGAAGGCATATCCCTTCCAAAACAGAATGAAGAGTGCAAAGTCAGGACGCCAATAAGCAATAAACAGCCATCAGGGTATGATGGCAATTACTGGGGTGCTTTGTCCTACAACTTTAGCACAGGTCCCACAATTTTAACACAATGCAAGGAGTGTGTTTGTGTGCACATGTTCCAGGGCTGACTTGCACAATATCGAAACTTAGCACTGGATGCTGAATTTCTAATCCCAGAACACCCTTTTTGAAAGAAGCTTCTGCCTGAAATGTTGAAGGGTTACTATCAAAGTTATAGATTCAGAGGAGTTATCCGTGTTAGTCTGTAGTAGCAAAATAGTAAAGGGTCCAGTAGCACCTTAAAGCCCAACCAATTTTATTGTAGCATAAGCTTTCGAGAATCACAGTTCTCTTCGTCACATGCATGGAGGGCATGAAGAAACTGCCCCCCTCCCCTCACCACCTACCTATATAAATATACCGAGAGAGAGAGAGAGAGAGAGAGAGAGAGAGAGAGAGAGAGAGAGAGAGAGAGAGAGAGAGAGAGGTATATTTATATATATATATATATGGTCAGTTTCTTCATACCCTCCATGCATCTGAGGAAGAGAACCGTGGCTTTCGAAAGCTTATGCTACAATAAAGTTGGTTGGTCTTTAAGGTACTACTGGATTCTTTACTATCAGAGTTATGCATCACTTCCTGACATTTTGTGACTGGTTCTACCTCCCATGGCAGCCATTTTGTGGTTGTGTCTACCACCTTGTTTCAGAATTTCAAAGGTGCCTGTAAGTTCAAAAATGTTGTCGACTCCTGCCGTACATGTTCAGACAGTGATATGAAAGAGGACCCATGATGGAGAGAAATGCTCCAGCTAAAACTATGAGTGCATAAGACATCACTAAGGCCACACTGGACAAATATCGTATAAATGCTCCGGGTTTAGGAAAAACTTCAAACAGTGGTCCCTGCTTTTCTTTGATGAGAGGACCCATAAAGGAGAGAAAACCTGTGATTGTTCCAAGAGTGAGAAAAGCTTTAATTGTGATTCAGCCCTCACAGAACATAAAATGAGTCATTTAAGAGAACCTGTATTCATCCTATGAGTGCAGGAATTGTTTCACTCGTTACACTGGTCTTGTAAGACATCCATGTTGGCAAAAAAAACCTAGAATGATGCTCAGATGAAAGAGCAGTAGTGTGGCTGGGAAGGAGTGATAAGGAAACCTGTCCCTTTATTTATTTTACTTCACTTATACCATGCCATTGTCTCCAATGGGGACCCAGAACAGCTTAAACTGTAATGTAAATGGACATAAAATATATAATATTGACAGGTTATCAAACTAGTGCTAACTTATATCATGTTTTCTTTCAAATAGGGATAATTAAGCAAATTATCAAGATGATAGGTAGAAAGTCAGATACCAACCTCCTCTGAGGCTTAGTGTGGGCAGCAGAGCAAAGAGAATAACATCTTGGAAACTTTTCATTGGTTGTGTACACAGTAAAGCACTGAAAAAAAACCCACAAGACATGAGGTAGCCAGAAGACTGTTTTGCACAATAGCTTCAGAGCACAAGCCTTCTATCTGAATAATGAGAATTTAAGAATTTCAGCAATGGGCCCTTAAAGTTTTGACAACCGTTTCTGACTCAGCCTATCCTGTTCCAGAGACAAATGAAATAAATAATTAATGCATTAGGCAAAGGAAAAATAAAGAGGTGTGCAAATGAATTAAGATTCCAGTCAATTTCTAAACCCTACTGCCATGTCAAAAACAACAACAACAACATAGCATTAAGGGAGCAGTCCTAAGAAGGTTTACTCAGAAGTAAGAACCATTTTATTCAATGGGGCTGACTCCCAGGAAAGTGCTCTTAGGACTGTAATTATTTGAAATGTGGATTATTCAAGATAGAGAAAGCTGCTATATCACAGTAGCAGAACAAAGGAACTGGGAATCAAGAAGCTTTGCATTCAGATGTCAAGCATTCACCTGTGGTCTTATCCAAGCCTCCTCTCTTTTGTCCTCATCTGCCATTTGCAACATCGGGATCATAATATTGATGTTGTAAACATTTACTGTTGCGTGACTCTTTATTGAAAGTTGCCCTGCCATGGGTTTATAGGGAGAGGATGGATTTTAATGCTGTAAAAAAAAAACAACAGTAAAATTACACATCATGATAAAAGTGTGTGAAGCACTTTGGACACTTGCAAGGGCTATACAAATGCTAAGTATAATTATATTATAAAATAGCTTGATACCCATGCTTTGCTACAGAATTTAACTACTTTAAATCCAGTTACTGCCTTTCTTCAACTGTCTGCAGTTTCCTTGACCTAATTTTTACCTCAGAACACAGAGTTCCACAGCTGACCTATCAGAGAGGGGGGGGGGTGCAAGCAGGCAGGAAAGCCAGGCCCCACAGGGAGATTGGCAACCCTAGTGAACTTTTAGGGGAAGACTGGAAGGGACATTTGACCTCAGGACACATTCAATGACTCCCAATAGCAACTGCAGATTGTTTAGAATGTTGGGGGTGAGGATCAATCAGGCTGCATATGCAAATAACCTTGAACGGCTGGTCCAATCAGGGAAGAGTGGCCCAGCTGGCAGTGGGCAGAGGTGCTAGCAGGCAGCAGCCTGCCAGCAACACAGGAAAGCTGTATCCCTTTGGGAAAACACATTTCCCCCCTTTTTACCCTCTTAGGAGACAAATTTCTTAAAAATCCCTTCTTAGTGGGTGTTTACATCATGAAAGGAATGTTCTCCCCAAATGTCATGTTTCTAGGTCCAGGGGTTTCGGCTGAGCATTATATATAGACAAGTGTCTCTATATAATTATATATAGACAAGTGTACTGACTGACTCCAATGCTCAGCCCAAACCCCTGGACTTAGAACCATGAAATTTGGGGAGAATATATAAATATATATTTAGTTCCAAGCCTGCAAAATAGGAATTATTTAATTTCTTTAAAATATATGTGCCCATCTGTGGCTATGAGATACAATGTCTAAATGGAACCCCCATGTTCAGAGGCAGTCAACCTCTAAATACTCATGTTGTGGGAGAGACAACAGGAAGATGGGCTTTGACTTCTCATTTTCTATTTGTGGGTCTTCCGGGAGCATAAGGATGGCCACTGTGTGAGACAGGATGCCGGGCTCTATGGGCCATTTGGCTGATCCAGCAAGGCTTCTCTTATGTTATTATGCACCACTGCATATATTATTATACATAATAATAATAATCAGTGGAATGAATCCTCCCATTCTGCTCAGCAAAGTATTGACATTTTCCTCCAGCTTGAAAAGCCTTCCTCCAATTTAAATGGCTCTTTAGCCAGAGGTAGTTTCTTTAGGCTGGAGGAAGAGCCGTTTAAGATGGAGTTTCCTGGAATAAGGTGACAAACTTTGTTCAGCAGAGTGGGTAGGAGGCATACCATTAGTGTATGCTTACAACTTTCAAGCTTTGCAGAGTTGTATAATCAAAGAGGCTTCTATCTCAAGGAGCTTACAAGGACAGTTCTGCATTGCAGCACTGCCATTAGGTAGCGTGAGGTATCCTGTCTGAGGTGGAATGTTTGGGGGACCTTTTTAAGGATACGGAATTGTCACTTACTGAGTTTGGGGGAGCACCGTCATCATGCAGTGACTTTGCGGCTGAAACACAGCCTGCAAACGATGTCATTCAGGACCATCCAATCCCACCACCTTACTGTAACTGGGTCAGAGGTCAAAGTACCAATGTGGTTCACCAACCCCTCTCTCCAAATACTTTTAGTTGACACCCCCCCCCCCCCAGCACCTGTTCCAAGGGAGTCATTCTTCTTTGCTGGTGTCTACTGGCCAATTCATCTGCTATCCAAGGAGCATCGAAACAGCTCTCTGGTGGAATCATTCCCATTGCTCCAGGAACCTTTGAAGGGACGGTGTAAAAACCAGAATGGAATGATAGGCTGTTTAATAAAAAAAAACTATAGATTAAACCCCCCAAAAGTAAACTAAAAACAAGAATTTGCACATGTTCAAAAAAAGATCCATAATGCCCACTTTTAAACTATCTACACCAACCAAATTTGCACACCACACAGGATTGCACGGGACTGTAAATTACAAAACTTTCATAGAATTCAGTTTCTTGTACCTGCTCAAGCTGCGAAGGTCCTGCATGGAGATCCTGCATCTAGGTTGCAGGCTATCAGGTTTGGGGATCCAGCTCCCAGCCTTCGATGGGGTGCCACTTGGCACCGACAGTAAGGAGTATGGGCGTAATCTTGGATTCCTCCTTGTCAATGGAGGCCCAGGCAGGGACGGCGCCAGAGTTTATGCAGCGCAAGATGGATGGGGCGGTGCGCGGAAGCTTCTCCATGCTCCCCACACCGCCCCAGCAGCTGCTCGCAGCTTCTGCACCCGGCTGGGGCGTGTGGGGGCAGAGGAGTGCGCAGCAGAGCTGCCGTGCAGCCAGCTCCGTGCCGCCGCTGCCGCCACGCGCCCCAGCTGGGCGCAGAAGCCGTGAGCCGCTGCTGGGGCAGCGCACAGAGGCTGCGCCTGGCTGAAGTGTGTGGCGGCGGCGGCGGCGGCAGCAGCACGGGTCTGGCTGGCTGGCAGCAGCAGTAGCTGCAGCCCAGTCATGCCAGCTTCGCTGTGCGCGCCTCCGTCCCCAACACCCCCTCTGGCGCCCCTCCAGTGCCCTCGCGCCCGAGACCACCACCTACCTGGCCCTGGGCCCAGGTTACGGCAGTTGCTAGGTCTGTGTTCTTGTATCTTTGCCAGTTCAGGCAACTTGCCCCCATCTGTTGACCTGTGACCTAGCAGCAGTGATCCATGCAATGGTCACCTCCAGGTTGGTTTACTGTAACTCACTCTACACTGGTCTGCCCTTGTACCTGCTCCAAAAGTTATAACTGGTCTAAAATGTGGCGGTGTGCATTTTGACCGGGACTCCGTTCCAGTCACATATTACACCTGTTCTGCGCCAGCTGCATTGGCTTCCAGTAGGGGCGTAGACTTTCTAATTTCTGGGGGGGGGGGCTGGGGCTGGGCCAGAGGCACTGCTATATCTGGTCCTTAAAAGAACCAGGCGTCCAGTGACATCATAGGGAGGAGCCAATGACATCTCAGGGAGGGACTTCCATTGCCACCATCTATGGAGGCGGGGCCATGGAGGATTTAGGGAGGGGCTCCCCACAAATTTAGGGGGACCCAGGTACCCATGAGGACCCTCCTAACAATCCCCTGGGCTGGGCCAAACCTAGGAAAAGGTGGAAGTTGGCCAGTGGTTATAGTGCTATCTCAGCAATCTCCCGCTCTGTCCTGTTTTTGAAATTCACTTTTAGGATAGTCACTTTAAGATCTACAAATATACATGCCATGTGTATAGGACAAACTAATGGTCACAAATTTGACACTAAGGAAGTTAACACAGAAAAGCCTGTAGGGGAAAAAATTTTAAGTTTTCCTGGACGTTCATTTACAGGAGTCTTGATTCTGCCTTATTCATAAGGGTGACTTAGTACTGAAATTTACTAAATTGTGGCATTGCAGGTGCCTTCACTTGGTAAATGTGTGGTTGAAGTCTGAACCAGGGCAGAGTACAAAACAGTTGCTGTGCACTCCATTTCTGAGCAATGTACAGAGTTCAGAGTAGTAGCAATCTCCTTCTTCTCATTTCAAACTCATATTCGCTAAGTGAGTACAAGCACATTTTGAGGCAATTCAGAACAGTGCTAGTCACAACCCCAAAGAAAACTCAGTTATACTACCTAGGACTGTATATACCTTGCTTTCTTAGGACACTGCTTAAAAACTCCACCTTAAAAACACAGACATTCCGAACACATTATTAACAAAATCACATAATTAAGTGCACATTCCTTGCCAATGTTCTCTCCGGGCTGCACACAGGGCAAAAGGAAATTTTTAAAAGGTCTCTGATCTGCATTCCCCCAACCTCAAATCTTGTTCATGAAGATGGGCTTTTTCATTGTTTCAGAGAGACAGCACTCAGGCTGCCATTTTAGGAATTGTCCTTTACGGCAATAGATACCACCTCTCCATTTAAAAACGGAATGTAAATTGAAAGAGGAGCTTAGGAGTGGCTGAAGCACCCCCACACACTACCATGATAAAACTAACTGTTCTCCCACACCCAGCCCCGCCACAAAAAAACAGCAAACATGCAAGCAAACAAAGCTATTTTAGCAAGGAAACAGAAGGTCTACCCCTTCCCAGTGTTCCATTTCCAAAATACAATGTAATGATAAAGTAACTGAAAAGTAACATGAAATAGAGATTCATTTTCCCTATTAAAAGGAACAGAAACTATTCCTTAACAGAGTAGCATTGATTGCAGAGAAAACGTGATGATGGGTGGTTGGAGCATGCTGGCTGGTGTCAGTGTAAAAGAGAAAGAGAAAATAACAAACTTATACTTGCCTTAGTTTTAGAAAAGAAGTAAGAGTTCTTTATTATAGGATTTCCCTACTTTGATAGGAAAGTGGAGAGAAAATTCCTATCTACTGATCTATTCCTGAGATTAACAATCTACACATCAAAGGATAGTTCAGGACAGTATCTATCTTTCTAACTCTCTGGTTTCTCCTCTTCTGAAACTTGAAGAAAGGGACAGCGTTAGAAGCGAAGTCTTGTTGTTGTTGTTATGTGCCATCAAATTGCCTCTGATCTATGGCAACCCTATGAATGAAAGACCTCCAAAATGTCCTATCATTAACAGACTTGCTCAGATCCTGCAAACTGGAGGATGTGGCTTCTTTGATTGAGTCAAGCCATCTCGTTTTAGGTCTTCCTCTTTTCCTACTACCTTCTACTTTTCCTAGCATTATTAACTTTTCCAGAGAATCGTGTCTTCTCATGATGTGACCAAAGCACAATAGCCTCAGTTTTGTCATTTTAGCTTCTAGGGAGAATTCAGGCTTGATTTGATCTAGTATCCACTTATTTGTCTTTTTGGCTGTTCATGGTATCTGCAAAACTCTCCTCCAGCACCACATTTCAAATTAATCCATTTTCTTCCTGTCAGTTTTCTTCACTCTCCAACTTTCACATCCATATATAGTAATGGGGAATATCACAGTTTGGATTATCTTGATGTTGGTTCCCAGAGAGACATCTTTATTTTTAGGGATCTTCTCTAGCTCGCTCACAGCTGCTCTTCCAAGTCTCAATCGTCTTCTGATTTCTTCATTGTAGTCTCCCTTTTGGCTGATGACTGAGCCAAGGAATAGAAAAACTTGGACAATTTCAATTTCCTCATTCTCAACTTCAAAATTGTATAATTCCTCAGTAGTCATTACTTTTGTCTTCTTGATATTCAGTTGTAATCCTGCTTTAACGCTTTCTCCTTTAACCTTCATCAGTAGTTGTTTCAAGTCTTCACTATTTTCTGCCAGTAACGTGGTGTCTTCTGCATATCTCAAACTGTTAAGGTTCCTTCCACCAGTTTTCACTCCACCTTCTTCTAGATCTAATCCAGCTTTCTTTATGATATGCTCTGCATAGAGGTTGAACAGGTAGGGAGATAATATGAATCCTTGTCTGACAACTTTGCCAACTGGAAACCATTCTGTTTCTCCATGTTCTGTCCTTCCAGTAGCCTCTTGTCGAGTACAGGTTGCACATCAAAACAATCAGATGTTATGGCACCCCCATTTCTTTTAACAATCTCCATAGCTTTTCATGATCCACACAGACAAAAGCTTTGCTGTAATCTATAAAACACAAGCTGATGTTCTTCTGAAATTCCCTGATATGTTCCATTAGCCATTGTAAATTTGCAATGTGATCTCTGGTGCCTCTTCCATTTCTGAATCCAGCTTGAAATCTGGCATTTCTTGTTCCATATATGGTAACAGTCTTTGGTTTAGAATTTTGAGCATCACTTCGCTTGCATGGGAAATTAACACAACAGTATGATAGTTGCTGCACTCTTTGGCATCCCCTTTTTGGGGAATGATAATGTAGACTGAGTGTTTGCAGTGTGTGGGCCATTGTTTTTTTTTAATGTAAATTGGAGCCAAGCAATTATGTTGCAATGATGTCCAACAGAGGCCTTGCAATCTGACTGTTGCTACATTGAAAGTGGGTGGAGCCAGCCAGGGTTAAGGCCTAAGCTACTTAGTGTTGGCCATAGCCATAGGCATTTTAAGGCAGTGTATAAATTCTTTTTATTATAAAATTTATTTTAATAAATATAAGCAGAACAGAGAAAATAAAATAAAAATGACAGCAAAATTATAATTACATCAAAAGAAAAAGAAATGAAAGAGTAAACATATAATAAAAAATATAAATAACTCAGGTTTTTTTATATCCAGCACATATCAATCCTTGTATGTGTTTGGTGTCAGTCAGAAAAGAAAGTATAGTCTCCAGTATTCAGATTTCTGATCCTCTAAGCATCTTCCAATTGTAACATTTCCATATAATTAAACTCATTTTTGGCAAGTTTGCCTTCTTTCGTTTTTTTAGATCCACTACCCCATTCATATCTCCAAAGATCATTACCTGCTTGAAAATCAAAAAAGGATTGGAAAGCATTTTCTTAAAAATTTTCTCTTGTATTGTTTGGTGCATATATTGTTGCTAGTGTGTAAATCTTGCCTTCCAGAAGCCTGATTTTCAGAATCATATATCTTCCGTCAGAGTCTCTTAATTCTTTTGTAGCACTTATTTGTAAATTGTTTATATAAACTGCAACTCCTTTTTAAAACTATAAATTCTTAATAAACACAGAAATACAGAAGAGCAAAAAACAGGAACAAAGCCCCAAAGAATCATGGAAATTGTAATATGATAAACAGGAGGGATGGACAGTCCTGTGCTTCATCTGCCATTATAACTGAGTCCCTCATATGAGTTTGTCATTGCTTGCCCCCCTGGCCAAATTCAAGAGGGCTTGAGACCCTCAGCCCCCATGTAGTTCACCGGTTGCCCGGAGGTGGGGGCTCGGGGCTCGAGCCCCTCAGCCCCACCCCACCCCCCGTAGTTTACACCTATGGCTTCCAGTGGAATTCCGAGTCAGGTTCCAGGTACTGGTTTTGACCTTCAAGGCCCTTAGCGGACTGGGACCGACATATCTGTGGGACCGTCTCTTGCCCTACATTTCCTGGATGCTGCTTCAATCAGGAGACAAACAGCTATTAGTGTTCCCTGACCCCAAGGAGGTTTACCTTGCCACAACCAGGGCCAGGGCTTTTTTATTCCTGGCATCTACATGGTGGAATTCTGTCTGTGGAGGCCCGGTTTCAGCAAGATCTGTTATCATTTTGCCGGGTCTGTAAGATGGCGAAGCTCTGCCAGGCTTATGGTGGTTGAGGCAGATGAATAGCCCAACCAGCCCCTCCCAGCTGCGGGGGGGATACACCCTGATCTATATCCAGGGTTTTTTTTCAGTAGGAATGTGGTGGAACGGAGTTCCGGCACCTCAAGCAGCGCGGAGGGCAGTCTAAACTCCCCTCTGTCTGGAGATCAGGGGGCGGGGCCACCAGCCAGCCATGTGACCATTTTCACAGAGGGCAATTTAAACTTTAAAAAACTCCTGCCTTGTTCCAGCTGACCCAAAGTAACGTCATTGTGTGGTCTTGAGTTCCACCATCTCTTTTCCCCGAAAAAAAGCCCTGCCTATATCTATTAAATCCTAGCCATCCCACCCCATGTACCTTGAGGATGTTTTGAGATGTGGGGTGCTATGTGAACCCCTTAGATGTTTTAGCACAGTATTTTAGTGCAGTTTTATATGATTACTTCCAATATTTTATCATATGTTTTTATTATATGTAGTTATATGTTGTGAATCTGCTCTGAGCCTGTTTGCAGGGAGAGTGGACTATAAATAAAATAAAATAAAATAAAATTTGTGCTCTTGGCCTCTGGGTGGAAGGATTACTGCATTAATGGAACCGACCTTTGGAACATGAAGAAATGATGACTGGCAATATTACGGCAGGGCATCTGCCAAAATTCCCTTCGTAACCCCCTCAGGGCCAAGATAAATTCTTGGCTAATCTAAAGATTACCAAAATTGGAAGACTATAATCATTGTACTGAGACTCCATTGTGTGTTTGAGCGGATTCAGTGTTTCCTAATTGTTTCAGATAACATCATAACTTCCAGCAAACCTATTTTTTTAAAAAAATTGGACTTCTCTTTCCATTTTATTATAATGAGTACTTGGGCCTTGACATTCTTTAATTTAAAAAAGGAACGACACGCCATAGGAGGAAGTGTTAAACACCCCTTTCCCGATGCTGTGCACCCCATCTGTTGTTCTTCTGCCCCAAAATCGGCTTTGCTCTTAAAAAATAGACGTTGAATAGATAGTCACATATATCTAGCTTATTTATTTACTTATTTATTTTATACTCCACTTTTCTTCTCGATGGAGACTCAAAAGTGTTGTCATTCTCTCTCTTCTTCCATGCTATCTTCTCAACAACTGTGAGGGTGCCCAGCATGTTTCCATGGCAGAGTGGGAATTTGAACCTGGATATGCCAGATCTTGGTTTGATACTCTAACCATTGTGCCATACTGGATTTCATCTAGTTTTGATTGTCACACATCCCCTCAGACTCTGTTTCCCTTTAAATTACAGAGATGTATCATCATTTTTAAATTTTTACTTCATTTTTACTCAAACTTTCTTCCCAATGATGACCCAAAGCAGCTTACATCCTTCTCTTCTCCATTAAATTTTCACCACCCTAAAGTAGGTCAGGCTGAGAGAGAGGGTGACTGGTCCAAGTTGCCTAGAGAGTTTCCACAGCAGAGTGAGGATTTGAAACTGGGTCTCTCAGATCCTAGCCCGACAAATTCCCTCACCCATTTTCTTCTAACAAAGCTATTTTAAAAGAATTCCATGAATGTTAAAGAAGGTTGGATTCCCTCTTCCCCATCCGAAAGCTCTAAATTTACCCCTAGTTTGGATGGGAAAGCCTTCTCTGAGATTCTCTGTCTCCCCCCACCCACCCCCTCTCTCTCTCGCCTCTGTGTTTACCCACAAGAGTCCCACAGAATCCAAATCCTAGTTATCCGCCTAATTGCAAGTCTCCTTGGCTGTGAAACTAAATATAGCGCACAGCAAATGAAAGGGCAGGCCCTCTCCAGTCTGGTGCCTCTCTGATGAACCTCCAGTACAGAAGCCTCACATTGACGGTAGCAGGCACCTCAGCCACGAAGCAAAGCCCTCAAGCTGGTATGTCAGCAAGCAACAATGGTTTACATGAGGGATGACCTCAAGCCTGACTGGAACATACAAATTTCAGAGCCAAAGGCAATTTGTACGAGGAATGATTTCGCAGGGCGACCCTCCATGCAGGCTTCTCTCCAAGGCCCAGTTAACCGCAGAAATGGTCCATCTGTAACTAGCCAAGACCACTTCCAAGTGACAGGCAGAGGGCTCATATTACTGAATGTTCCTTCCTATAAAAATATTACCCTAAATATCAAACACTAGATACCAAGAGAAAGGTTCCTTCTAGGGTTGCCAACAAGCCTGAAGAAAAATGCCCTGTCTCTTTAATAGAATGGCAGTTGAAGCTCTTCATGGCATGAAAGTAAATACCATCACCTGGTAAATAACAGCCTGTTGAGCCTCTATTAAAGGCACAGGACATTTTCTTCCAGACCTGTTGACAACTCTAGATCTTATCTAGCCTTCTCTTTGACAGGCAAGTTTTCTACATGGATGATCCTAGAATTTCTTTTTCAGTCATGTGGGTTCACATCAGCAGTCAGACACAGTGGCCACCTCAATGAGAACTAGACCCATGAACAATACATGAACTGGGTGTGTTAAAGAAATCCAGTTTGAGCAAGCATTGTGCATAATGGTATATGTGGAATGCATGACACCTAAGAAAGCCTAGGTAGGCCAACTCCTGGGAGAAGCTACTAGGAATCTTACAAAAGAGACTTGAGACTCATCATAGAAGAACAATAAGATATACAGAGATGCACTGAACAATTAATAAATCATTCTAGCAAAGCATTTCTACATTTTGGCATTTATGGAAAACATTCCAGAACCTCATGAATTCAATATACAATCTTGGATTAACTCTGAGAGCCAGTTTGGTGTAGTGGTTAAGAGCGTGGGACTCTAATCTGGAGAGCCAGGTTTGATTTCCCACTCCTCCGCTTGAAGCCAGCTGGGTGACCTTGGGCTAGTCACTCTCTGGAGCCCTCTCAGCCCCACCCACCTCACAGGATGTTTTGTCGTGGGGATAATAGTAACATACTTTGTAAACTGCTCTGAGTGGGCATTAAGTTGTCCTGAAGGGCGGTATATAAATCGAATGTTGTTATTATTTATTATTATTAGAAAGTCAATCTATGTCCTGAACAGAAAAACAAAGAAGAAATCTACTCCACAGGCCTTCTGGGAAGGCACCTTCAGTGTGGTGGAGTCCTCAGCTGCAATAAACTGCATCACCTGATTCAGAAGTGGACAGGTGAGCCATCTGCTTGCTTCTCCTAAGTGGCCTTAATCTGCAGTCCTCCTCTCTCTCTGGCCATAGATGGACATTCAGGGCTTTTTTTTTAGACAGTTGAAGGTTGCTCCTGGCGTTGTGTGCTCATTTCTTTAGACTCATCATTCTTTCTGGTCAGGCAAGAGTTCGGAGTTCTGCTAAAGCTTGAAAAACCTGTTTGATCAGAGATGAAGCTGCCAGAAGAACTGAGCTTGCACACCACGAGTGACTGACGATGCCTCCAACTGTCAAAGCTGGGCCTTAGGCAGCCACACGCTGTGGAGAAGCAGCAGCTGGGAAAGCTGAAGGAAAGCCTGGTCTTGCCCAGGCAAAGCCCCAGAACACTTCAGATCTCTTTCTACTCCTTCCAGAGCTGAAGGCGCCAAGACGCTGCCTGAGGGCACAAAGAGACACTGGGGACCTCAGGGAACAGTTTCGCCAAGCGCAGTGTGACAGCAGTGAAAAGTCTGTGGCCGTAACACCAGCAGACACTCTGAGCCAAACTACAAGTGACGCCTTGCACAGATTGGACACTTGTCAGCTTCCCTCAAGTTTTGATGGGAAATGTAGGTGTCCTGGTTTTACAGCTTGGCTCTCCATTACAGCTGCAAGACCAGGATGCCTACATTTCCCATCAAAACTTGAGGGAAGCTGACAAGTGTCCAACCTGTGTCAGGAGTCACTTGTAGCTTGGCTCTCTGATATGGCCTTCCACCCCTTTGAAAAGAGTATCCTGTCTCCTCTCTGGCATCTTGTGGTGGGGCACAGCAGTGAAGTTCCATGCTTTCTGTTCTGACGCTTGAACCTGCAATCCAAAGGACAGTTTGGAGCTTGGTTTGAACTATGCTTCCTGTTTCTTTCCCCAAGGAAGGAGAAGGCAATATCTTTAAACACACATTTCCCCTCTCTTTTGGCTTCCCTCCTCTCCCTTCTCTCAGGCATAAAGTCTTTATGATAAAGAACATCCACTAACAGCCTTGTACTACTTGTACTACTTTGTACAGCCTTGTACTACTTTGGCTTGTGTTCAAGATACACCATTACAGGAATTTCCCAGGATACCACTTCCTGGCACAAGTGAAAGGATTCCCAAGAAGCACACAATCAGCTATATGAGAGGGAGCACCAGGATAGTAAAGAAGTCCTCCGCTCAACAGGTTCTGCTTCTATATGCCTCTTCCTTTTCTCTCTATATGAATTTCATGGGAGAGAAAGAATACCTAATTTTTAAAAAATCTAATAGGCTTCATTTCTAAGAAGAATGGTATCAGAGCTAGGATTGGGCCATCCTGTTTCCAGGAGCCTTTCCCTCTAAACCCAGCTAAGGTGGGATTAAAATGCACAGAAAGATGTTAGAACCAAACTTGGGTTTTGCTGTGGCTGTGGTTCTGTTCAGGTTTAGATTCTACCAGGTCTGGACCTGGAATACAATAAGCCACATATGGCCACCTACAGAGTATTTTAAGGGCCTTATGGATCAGAAGTGCGCTGAGAGTTCCATGTTTCCCAGGCATGCATAGGCCTATTTTGGATCAAGACCACTGCGCATGTGGAGAAGGGCCTGAAGTCTTCCTCATGCTGTGCTGTTTTCCCCTCATGATTGTTACATGTAAGCTTTCAATGGAGCAAACGGTGGGGGCTCCCCAAGGTTATTTCAGTATATGAAAATGGAGCGGGACGGGGGAGAGGCTGAAGCCCCTTCTCCACATATCCGATCTGATCCAAGCCACACAGTCGCGTCCAACCCCCGGCTACTCCGTAAATCGTCCCCCTCCAGGCCTTTCTGTCCTATAGCACGTCGGGAGAGATCCACAGAGTCTCGCAGTGAAGTTTTTACAGGGTAGTTCACCATTGTTTCCCCCAACCCAACACACTTAGCCGTACGACAGCCACGAATGGTAAGTCATATGTTGCCACCCCCTTGGCACTGTGAGCCGCTGTGGGATAAGGGGGTTCTCCACATAAGTCACAGTCCAAATTCAAACCAGGCCTCAGTACATCTTGGAAGCACATCTGCGATCCAAAGTCTTTACGGCAGCTCCAAGGACTCTGTATTTGTGTGGATTGGATCTAAAACACTCTGTAAGTAGCCATGGGGCTTTCTGTACCTATCTATGCATTTTATCCTGCTTTTCCTTTAAGCTCATGGCAGCTTACCTAGATCTCCTTTCTCTGTGAGGTAGGGGGGGGAGAGAGAGAGAGAAATTACTGTCTCAAGGACATCCAGCAGGTTTTGTGGCAGAGGAGGGATTTGAACCCAGCTCCCTAGACCAGAGGTCCCCAAAACTGTTGCGCATGCGGGCACCTTTGGAATTCTGACACAAGGTGGTGGGCACAGCCTCAAAATGGCGCTGCAGGAAGCAGAACCAAGCACAAAATGTCAGGTAGTTAGGTTATGCGTACCTCTAATAGCCAGTTTGATGTAGTGATTAACAGCAACAGGACTCTAATCTGAAGAACCAGGGCCGTTTCCAGATGGCTTACCTTCTGCCGCTCCATGCCGCAACGTCGCGGCTCGTGCCGGGGAAAACACGAAATATCGTGTTTTCTCGCGTGAGTTTTGTGCAACATCGCACAAAACTCGCGCGATATTTCACGTTCGCCCCAGGACGAGCCACGACGTTGTGGCATGGAGCGGCAGAAGGTAAGCCATCTGTAAATGGCCAAGGTTGATTCCCTACTCCTCTACTTGAAGCCAGCTGGGTGACCTTGGGTCAGTCACAGATCTCTCAGAGTTCTCTCAGCCCAACCCACCTCAAAGAGTGATTGTTGTGGGGATGATAATAACATACTTTGTAAACTGCTCTGAGTGGGCATTAAGTTGTCCTGAAGGGCGGTATATCTTGTTGTTGCTATTATAGTAACTCTTCGACATTTTAGGCAGAAGCTCTGTTTAACAGGTTGCCTTTTTAAATGAACACATTGTTTTAAAACATTTTCTTGCATTATGAATGCTCCGACTTTCCTGGCTTTGCACAAACTGCAAAACTGAATTCTTCACGAGGGCTTTTTATTTTGATGGGAGGGCTGTAGGATAAGGAAGCAGTCTCAAAGAGATGCATCAGTAAGAGATAGGGAGTGAATATTGCAGTAAATATGACAGAGTACAGACTTTACTACTATTCCTGTAAGCAGAGCTTTTTTTCTGGGAAAAGAGGTGGTGGAACTCAGTGGGTTGCCCTCGGAGAAAATGGTCACATGGCTGGTGGCCCCGCCCCCTGATCTCCAGACAGAGGGGAGTTTAGATTGCTGGAGCCACACGGAGGGCAATAGAGGTGGGCACGGTCCGCATTATGGACCTAATTTTGTCACGAACTTACCCAGTTCGTGCTTCGCGAACACGCGGGCCGTGGACTTGTGTTTTTCTCATGAAAGCGCCGAACATTGGGGCTTTCTGTCCGTGTGTCCGTTGGCCCGTCATGCCAGGATTCCTGGTCAAACAATTTCCTAGGCAATGGTGGAACCACCTTCCCCGTTTGGAACACACCAATCGTAGCCCAGGAAACCTTGATTGGCAGCTCTGTCAGCCAAACAGAGATCACCCTTTCTGTATAAAAGACAACGCGTGCAAAGCGTCGGCTCCATTCTCCTGGCATGGAGATGCGAGTTAGTTCTAGCTTAGCAACTGCTTGCTGTGGGGAATTTTTGTGTGTGCGTGTGTGAGAGCGCGGCTTGTGCCTTGGGGCTTTGGGGCTTCAGCTGCAAGAGAGCTTTCTCTTTTCTCCATTTCTCCTCCTTTCTATTCTAGAGCACTTTTAACAAATCCTTTTACTGCACTATTGGGTTACTCTGATTTCTTTCTGCATTTTGAGTCCTTGGGTTCTTCTCGGGCTTAATCCCCCCTTCCCCCCCAAATCTCTTCCTTTTATCTGGGTTGCTGGTGGGTTCTATTGTGCTGTGACGCCACCCTGCTCATAGACCCACAGTGGGTGCAAGGCAGCTTTGGGCGTTGCCTGCTTGAGTTCTTGCCTTCATTCCCCCCCCTTTTTTTTTGGCTGCTGATGAGATGCAAGGGGAGGAAGACTGCTATTAGGCTCTGTGAAACACCTACTCTCTGGTGACGACCAGCAGCACATTTTGGAGGGCTCTCTCTGCTTCACTCCTTTCAAAGCCTTTTTAGTGGGTGACTTGGGGGGGCATTTCCAGCCTGGCTTTTGAGGTGCAAGGGGGAGACTGCTCCTGGCCTCTACTCTCTGGTGACCGGCAGCTCGCTTTGGGGGGCTCTCTCTGCTTCACTCCTTTCAAAGCCTTTTTAGTGGGTGACTTGGGGGGGCATTTCCAGCCTGGCTTTTGAGGTGCAAGGGGGAGTCTGCTCCTGGCCTCTGTGAAACACCTATCCTCTGGTGACCGGAAGCTCGCTTTGAGGGGGCTCTCTGCTTCACTCCTTTCAAAGCCTTTCACTCCCTCAATAGTGGGTGACTTGGGGGGACATTTCCAGCCTGGCTTTTGAGGTGCAAGGGGGAGTCTGCTCCTGGCCTCTGTGAAACACCTACTCTCTGGTGACCGGCAGCTCGCTTTGGGGGGGCTCTCTGCTTCACTCCTTTCAAAGACTTTCACTCCCTCAATAGTGGGTGACTTGGGAGGACATTTCCTGCCTGGCTTTTGAGGTGCAAGGGGGAGTCTGCTCCTGGCCTCTGTGAAACACCTACTCTCTGGTGACCGGCAGCTCGCTTTGGGGGGGCTCTCTGCTTCACTCCTTTCAAAGCCTTTCACTCCCTCAATAGTGGGTGACTTGGGGGGACATTTCCAGCCTGGCTTTTGAGGTGCAAGGGGGAGACTGCTCCTGGCCTCTGTGAAACACCTACTCTCTGGTGACCGGCAGCTCGCTTTGGGGGGGCTCTCTGCTTCACTCCTTTCAAAGCCTTTCACTCCCTCAATAGTGGGTGACTTGGGAGGACATTTCCTGCCTGGCTTTTGAGGTGCAAGGGGGAGACTGCTCCTGGCTTCTGTGAAACACCTACCCTCTGGTGACCGGCAGCTCACTTTGGGGGGGCTCTCTCTGCTTCACTCCTTTCAAAGCCTTTTTAGTGGGTGACTTGGGGGGACATTCGCAGCCTCGCTTTTGAGGTGCAAGGGGGAGTCTGCTCCTGGCCTCTACTCTCTGGTGACCGGCAGCTCACTTTGGGGGGGCTCTCTCTGCTTCACTCCTTTCACAGCCTTTTTAGTGGGTGACTTGGGGGGACATTTGCAGCCTCACTTTTGAGGTGCAAGGGGGAGTCTGCTCCTGGCCTCTACTCTCTGGTGACCGGCAGCTCACTTTGGGGGGGCTCTCTCTGCTTCACTCCTTTCACAGCCTTTTTAGTGGGTGACTTGGGGGGACATTTGCAGCCTCACTTTTGAGGTGCAAGGGGGAGTCTGCTCCTGGCCTCTACTCTCTGGTGACCGGCAGCTCGCTTTGGGGGGGCTCTCTCTGCTTCACTCCTTTCAAAGCCTTTCACTCCCTCAATAGTGGGTGACTTGGGGAGACATATCCAGCCTGGCTTTTGAGGTGCAGGGGGAAGACTGCTGCTGGCCTCTGTGAAACACCCACCCGAGGACCACCGGCAGCACGTTTGGGGAGGCTCTCTCTGCTTCACTCCTTTCAAAGCCTTTTTCACTCCATAAATAGTGGGTGACTTGGGGGGGCATTTCCAGCCAAGTCCTGTCCCTGGTATCCTCCTCCTGATGACAAGCCCTGTCCCTGGCACCTTCTAAGTACCTCCTCTTATTCTTTATAAACTCTACTACTTCCATTAGAATTTGTATGTTGCAGAAGCAGTCTAAGGCACGACTGTTGTCCCTTTCTGGCAAGGCAGGAAGGTGGGTGAGGGTGGCTGCCGCTAAGTTTACGCTAAGCCGGAATTTCAGGTGTGGTCACCTGGTAGGTGTGGGATCAGGCTTCCCCTGGGTGAATGTGGCCTCTTTTTCCACCCTCAGTGAGAATACCAGCGCACTCTATTTTGGCCTGTCAGGAACGGGGGGAACCTCCCCCTCCTCCTGACGACACGTCCTGTCCCTGGTATCCTCCTCCTGATGACACGTCCTGTCCCTGGTATCCTCCTCCTGATGACAAGCCCTGTCCTGGTATCCTCCTCCTAATGACACGTCCTGTCCCTGGTATCCTCCTCCTGATGACACGTCCTGTCCCTGGTATCCTCCTCCTGACGACAAGCCCTGTCCCTGGTATCCTCCTCCTGACGACACATCCTGTCCCTGGTATCCCCCTCCTCCTGACGACACGTCCTGTCCCTGGTATCCTCCTCCTGATGACAAGCCCTGTCCCTGGTATCCTCCTCCTGACGACAAGCCCTGTCCTGGTATCCTCCTTCTGATGACAAGCCCTGTCCCTGGTATCCTCCTCCTGATGACAAAGTCCTGTCCGTCTATGGTGGTCCCCACATCGCAGGGGCAGGTCTGGTTGGCAGGTGGTCTTCCTTGTGGCCAGAGGAATATGCACTTGTCTGGGGTCTGAAGGCTTGCGCTTCCAGAGACCCTGTGGGGAAATATACTCGTATGGTGGTCAACACATCGTTGAGGTGGGATTCCGGATGCCTGTGGCACCCCCTCGGTTTTTCATTTTGGCTTCTCAAAGTAAAACTGGAGTTTGATGGGAGAAGGCCTCCCTGGCGGATTCCCATCGGACAAGGGTTTTTTGGCTGTCACTTTCTCATCCATCCTCTGCCCTGTTCCTTTCTGCTCCGTCGTGGAGGTGAGTTGTTCGGACAGTTGATGAAAGCACTGTCGTGGTGGTGCTTTGAGGATGGCAGGCTTCTCCATTCCATGTTCCATGCCTCACATCCCTGTGTGTGTCAGGGTGATGGATGCTATGCCAATGAATCATGGTATCTGAAATGCAAGCTTTCCTGTCACCATTCCATCTGGTCACGAGGGATGTTCTTGGGCTGGGCAGACTCAGGCCCACAGTACACATACCATGTCAGACAGGTGCGTTCCGGCTGCGGTCCACTGTGGACAACATTGATGGCAATGCTCTCATCGAGTGGGGCGGTGCTTTCCTTCTTCTGCCTTTTCGCCCCCTCCTCCAGCAGAGAGGCCGCTTTTACAGAGGGAATATTTGTGCCACCTAGTCTTCTAGGCAAGTCTCTTTGGCTGCTTCCTGATCTATCTCCTCTGACAGGACCGTTTTTGGCATGACACCGGTGACCTGCACTTTCCCTGTGGCCACCACATCAGTGAGGTGTGTTTCAGTAGGATGAAGATAGGCGTAAGGGGTTGTTGTTCCTACATGGTGTTCTGGGGAGGTTGAGCTTTTGGAAGGACATGTATTTTCCTTGCCCCCACCATGCAGGCACCTTCCCACCCAAGAAACCACATTGGCGAGGTGTCTTCTGTCTGTCACACTCGCTCCATGGCTCCTTTAATCCGCGTGCCTTTCCATGGGGACAAATGCATCAATCTGGGCCCTGAAGGCTTGAGCTGTCAGAGACCATATAATCTGGATGCTGCATGAACCCTGGGCGAAGAGGTGGGCTTTGTCAACAGGTAGCGCTTCTAGAAAGGGGAGACAGCCAGCGGTAGGTAGGCCATCTCTGACTGAACGCAGCTGTAGAGGGGTTGCAGAGACGCAAGGCGTCGGCTACTATTTGGATCACCACCACCACCACTAGGGATGTGCGTTTCGACTTTCTGAATGCCGAAAGAAAGCCGAAACAAAAGTGTTTCGGCTTCTTTCGGGTTAGCTGAAACGTTTAGGAGAAAACCGAAACGTTTCGGCTAGCCGAAAGAAAAAAAGCCGAAACGTTTCGGCTTCTTTCGGCTTTCTTTCAGCTTTTCAATGGGAAAATGCCTCCGTCTTCCCGGACGTCTGGGGGAGGCATTTTCCCACCGAATCAGCTCAAAATTGGTGGGGACCTTCCGCTAACCCCTCTCTAAACCCCCCCCCCAAGTTTCAGACCGATTGGACTTTGGGGGGCCATGTTATGGCCCCCAAAGCAGGTCCCCCTATCCTCCCATAAGAAAGCGAAGGAGCAGCATATTGTTAGCATGCTGCTGCTCATCTTCTTCATTATTTCCTATGGGGAAAAATGAAGAAGCAGGCTTCCTTTGCCAGGGGTGGCATTTTGCATGCAAAATGCCCCCTTACCCTCAGGGGCCCTTCTCCCACCCTTCCTCCCACCCCCCACCAAGGCTCAGCCTGCTCCCACTTGGGGGGGCCATTTCATGGCCTCCCCAAGTAGGTGCTCTGCTCTCATCTCTACCACTGACAGCTGGGGGAGGCTTGTCTTGCCAGGGGTGGCATTTTGCATGCAAAATGCCCCCCAGCCCTCAGGGGCCCTTCTCCCACCCCTCCTCCCACCCCCCACCAAGGCTCAGACTGCTCCCACTCGGGGGGGCCATTTCATGGCCTCCCCAAGTAGGTGCTCTTTTCTCTACCACTGACAGCTGGGGGAGGCTTGTCTTGCCAGGGGTGGCATTTTGCATGCAAAATGCCCCCCAACCCTCTGGGGCCCTTCTCCCACCCTTCCTCCCACCCCCCACCAAGGCTCAGACTTCTCCCACTTGGGGGGGGGGCATTTCATGGCCTCCCCAAGTAGGTGCTCTTTTCTCTACCACTGACAGCTGGGGGAGGCTTGTCTTGCCAGGGGTGGCATTTTGCATGCAAAATGCCCCCCAGCCCTCAGGGGCCCTTCTTCCACCCCTCCTCCCACCCCCCACCAAGGCTCAGCCTGCTCCCACTTGGGGGGCCATTTCATGGCCTCCCCAAGTAGGTCCTCTCAGCCCCTAAAGTCCATCCCTTACAGCCCCACACAAACCCAATTCCCCCCCAGCTGCCACACACAGACCCAAATCCCCACATTAGCCCCTCACAGACCCAAATCCACCCCCACCTGCCCCACACCCATAACCCCAGGAACAGGCTGGCAAAGGCCAGCCCTCTCCCTTTGTTCCCTATGCTGGGAACTTCTAAACTCTCTTTCCCTGGGCAATTCTGCACAGCCCAGGGGTGCCACAATGGTGGGCACACTTCTGAGTGCCAGCTGGTCCCTGTGAAAGAGCACCTGAACCACAGACACCCTCCCTCAAATTCCCCCACCACCTACAGAGATGGCTGGCCAGCCAGCCCCATTGTTCCCTATGATGGGAACCAACTGCACAACAAAGAATAAAACACGAACAACACAAAATAAAGTTTTTTAAAAATTATTTTCTCCCTTTCAAAGTACAAGTAGGCAAAGCATTATGACACATTACACCAGCAGTCCCCCACACAGAAAAATTAACACAACTCACTTAACATCAGAGAATCACAAAACACGATTCCTGTCAAAAACACTTTATTTCTTGAACAGCTTTAGGTTACACAGCAGGGGGGCACACCAAAGGGCATGGCAGCAGTATCTTACACAAAAATAACACAACTCACTTAACTTCAGAGAATCACAAAAGCACAATTCCTGTCAAAAACACTTTATTTCTTGAACAGCTTTAGGATACACAGCAGGGGAGCACACCAAAGGGCATGATAGAAGTGTACTACAGAAAATAATACAACCCACTTCACCGTTTTTGACAGCAGTTGTGTTTGTGTGATTCTCTGATGTGAAGTGAGTTGTGTTATTTTTATGTAGTACACTGCTTTCATGCCCTGTTGTGCCTTCCCACTGTGTAACCTAAAGCAGTTAAGGAAATAAAGTGCTTTTGACAGCAATATTTTGGGGTGATTCTCTGATGTTAAGTGAGTTGTGTTATTTTTGTGTAAGATACTGCTGCCATGCCCTTTGGTGTGCTCCCCTGCTGTGTAACCTAAAGCTGTTCAAGAAATAAAGTCTTTTTGACAGGAATTGTGCTTTGTGATTCTCTGATGTTAAGTGAGTTGTGTTATTTTTCTGTGTGGGGGACTGCTGGTGTAATGTGTCATAATGCTTTGCCTACTTGTACTTTGAAAGGGAGAAAATAATTTTTAAAAAACTTTATTTTGTGTTGTTCGTGTTTTATTCTTTGTTGTGCAGTTGGTTCCCATTATAGGGAACAATGGGGCATCTCTGTAGGTGGTGGGGGAATTTGAGGGAGGATGTCTGTGGTTCAGGTGCTCTTTCACAGGGACCAGCTGGCACTCAGAAGTGTGCCCACCATTGTGGCACCCCTGGGCTGTGCAGAATTGCCCAGGGAAAGAGAGTTTAGAAGTTCCCAGCATAGGGAACAAAGGGAGAGGGCTGGCCTTTGCCAGCCTGTTCCTGGGGTTATGGGTGTGGGGCAGGTGGGGGTGGATTTGGGTCTGTGAGGGGCTAATGTGGGGATTTTGGTCTGTGTGTGGCAGCTGGGGGGGAATTGGGTTTGTGTGGGGCTGTAGGAGGTGGACTTTGGGGGCTGAGAGCACCTACTTGGGGAGGCCATGAAATGGCCCCCCCAAGTGGGAGCAGGCTGAACCTTGGTGGGGGGTGGGAGGAGGGGTGGGAGAAGGGCCCCTGAGGGCTGGGCCCCTGAGGGCTTGCCCTCAGGGCCTGAGGGCCCCTGAGGGCTTGCCA
Source organism: Eublepharis macularius (assembly GCF_028583425.1). Lineage (NCBI taxonomy): Eukaryota > Metazoa > Chordata > Lepidosauria > Squamata > Eublepharidae > Eublepharis > Eublepharis macularius. The sequence goes on along the minus strand of NC_072793.1, from coordinate 165,018,894 downwards.
CCCCTGGCAAGACAAGCCTCCCCCAGCTGTCAGTGGTAGAGATGAGAGCAGAGCACCTACATGGGGAGGCCATGAAATGGCCCCCCCAAGTGGGAGCAGGCTGAGCCTTGGTGGGGGGTGGGAGGAAGGGTGGGAGAAGGGCCCCTGAGGGTAAGGGGGCATTTTGCATGCAAAATGCCACCCCTGGCAAAGGAAGCCTGCTTCTTCATTTTTCCCCATAGGAAATAATGAAGAAGATGAGCAGCAGCATGCTAACAATATGCTGCTCCTTCGCTTTCTTATGGGAGGATAGGGGGACCTGCTTTGGGGGCCATAACATGGCCCCCCAAAGTCCAATCGGTCTGAAACTTGGGGGGGGGGGTTTAGAGAGGGGTTAGCGGAAGGTCCCCACCAATTTTGGGCTGATTCGGTGGGAAAATGCCTCCCCCAGACGTCCGGGAAGACGGAGGCATTTTCCCATTGAAAAAGCCGAAAGCCGAAAGCCGAAAGAAAGCCGAAACAAAGCCGAAAGCCGAAAGCCGAAACGGCTGGCCATTTCGGCTTTTGGCTTATTCGAAAGAGATTCTTCTTTCGGCTTTCGGCTTTCGGCTTTAGCCAAAATTTTTTGGCTTGCACACCCCTAACCACCACCTTCCCTCCATTCCTCCATCCACATCCCTTTCTGTGTGGGAGGCGTTCTCCCAAAAGTGGAGTTCTAGTAGCCTTCCCCGAAGATGGGGAAGGCATGTGTTCCTGTCCATTCAGATGCACCTGGCCCGTTGAGGAGGTGGGTTCTGACTCTGACAGTGGACTTATCTCTCAACCGGGGGGGGGGATCTTCTCGTCAAAGTGGGATTACACATGTCCAACATGTGGTTGTTATGTCTTCCTTTTCTGGATGTTCTGCTGCAGCTGCCACCACATTGTAGACGTGGGAAACGGTTGCGTCTTCTTGCTGTCCTTCCCCTTGCTTGTGCTGGAGACACCATGGGAGTGGTGACTTTTCTTGGTGACCGCCCAGATACTTGCCTCCCTTTTATCCTCAACTCAACTTTTAGAAGTATGTTTTTCAGGGGCACTCTTCCATTCTGTCGCAGCTGTCACGTCGGAGAAGTGTGTTGCTGCTCTCTGGTCGACAGGTGGAAGGGAAGGCACTTTGTTGGTGAGACTGTCCTTTCCCCCGAGGATGTGAGAGGGTCCTTCAAGGAGGGGCGCTAGAACTTTTCTTCCCCCAACGTGTGAGGGAAGGCAGGTGGGGGTTGACCCTAGTACCTTCCCATCCTGGACACGACGTTGTAGAGGTGGGATTCCTGATAGCTGTGGCAACCCAACAGCCATTTTTTTCCAAAATAAATGGCTATTCCATGCAAAATAAAAATGGAGTTTAATAGGAGAAGGCCTCCCTGTGGAGGGGTTTTCTCAGCTGTCACTTTCTTCTGAATAACATTCTCCAATGTTTTCTCTTCGGCCAGCCTCTTTTGCCGCATCTTATTCCATCTCTTCTTTTCATGCTCTCTCTGTCTCATCATGACACCATACAATCTCCTCTTTTCTCCCGCTCCCCGCGTCGGTGAGGTGGGTTTTCGGTTGACTGGAGGTGACAGAGCCTTCTTGGGAGGTTGACCTTTACGAAGGCCATAGTCCTGCACCAGTCAAGCAGGCACCTTCCCAACTGGCACACCACATTGGAGAGGCGGGTTCTAGGCAAGCTGCCTTCAAAGGGTGCACTACCCATCAGAATCATGTGTTGCAGGAAGATGCCTGCTAATTCCCCTGTGCTAGGCACTCCCTCATTGTCTCTGGCCCTCCCTCCAGTGCTTGGCAACGGAAGTTGGGGAATGCTTTGGTCACGGCCACCAAGTCTGTGAGGTGGGTTCCTCATGCTGTTCTGTACTGGCAAATGCACCCCAGGATTTCCCACCCTCCACATTAGTGGGCTTTAACTTCTTTCCATGGTACCTGTCATGTCACCCCTCCCCCATTGGGAGGAAGGAGTTCCATTGGTTATGTCCAACCGTGGGGAGGGGGGGTGGCAAGCACATGAGTTGCCTTTGTGGACTGCACCACGTTTGGTGAAGTGGGTGTTGTCGGTGACCATCCTGCTCCTGCGAGCACAGGGGCCCCTCCGAGTGGTGAGGCCGATTCCGCTCGCTTCCTCCAGGTGTGGGGAGGAGTGACTGTTGCAAAAGCATGAGCTTCATTGCCGACTACGTTCGGTGAAGTGGGTATCGTCAGCAACCATCCTGCTCCTGCAAGCGCAGCCCTCCCCCCTCGAGTGCGGAGGCCAGTTTCAGCAGACTGCAGGGCATGTGCAAGGAGGGGTGAGGCCAGGCCACTGCCAGCACCCACCTCCCTGTCTTGGCGGCCACCCTCTCGGCCGGCCACTCGAAGCCCAACCGGGCCCATTGAAGGGGGCCCCCGCAGGGAGGGGGCGGCCACCGTCAAAACTCACCTCTCCAACGTGATGGCCACCCTCTGGGCCGGCCACTCGAAAACCAACTGGGGCCATTGAAGGGGGCCCCCGCAGGGAGGGGGTGGCCGCCGTCGAAATCCACCTCTCTGATGTGGTGGCCGCCCTCTGGGCAGGTCACTGGAAGCTCAACCGGGGCCATTGAAGGGGGGCCCCGCAGGGAGGGGGCGGCCGCCATCGAAACCCACCTCTCTGACGTGGTGGCTGCCCTCTCGGCCGGCCACTCAAAGCCCAACAGGGGCCACTGAAGGGGGCCCCCGCAGGGAGGGGGCGGCCGCCGTCCTCACCCACCTCCCTTCCTTTGCGGGGATTCTGCCCCGCTCTCCTTTGGCCCAGCGGCCGGGCACATAGGGGGTGCCGCCAGCAAGTGGCTAGACCCCCCGCCCCCTCAGGGGAGGTGACTGGACCCCACCTCCCTGGGCCTGCCGGGCCCGGCAGCCGCCGTCCTCACCCACCTCCCTTCCTTTGCGGGGATTCCGCCCCGCTTTCCTTTGGCCCGGCAGCTGGGCACATGGGGGGTGCCACCGACGAGCAGCCAGACACCCCACCCCCTCAGGGGAGGTGGCTGGGTGCTGCCTCCCTAGGCCTGCCGGGCCCAGCAGCCGCTGCCAGCAGACACCTTCCTTCCTGGCGGGGAATACCACCCTGCTCCCCTCTTGCCAGCCACTCGAAGCCCAACCGGGGCCAGTGAAGGGGGCCCCCGCAGGGAGGGGGTGGCCCCCATCGAAACCCACCTCTCCCACATGGTGGCCGCTGGCCACTCGACCCCCAACCAGCATATCCTTCCTTTGCCAACGCCGCCACGTTTGGTGAAGTGAGTTTCGTCGGCGACGGTCCTGCTCCCGCGAGCGCAAGGGCCCCTCTGAGGGTCAATCCCCAAAGTCCGGTAACAAGGAGGACAGTGGCCCAGATCAGCTTGCTTGAAAGCAAGCAAGCTGACACACCACGTCACTGAAATGGGACTCATTGTCCACTTCCCAAAGAGGCTCCTTCTGAACAGGGTAGCATGAGTTTCCTTCTCTCAAGGTGTGGAAGACATCCTTTCCCTCCCTCGCGTGCCTTCCATTCCAGCAAGGGGCCTTTGAATTGCTGCATGATTTTAACGGCCTGGTCCGTTAAAAGTTCGTGTACCGTGGTCCATGGAAGCCCACGAACCCCGAACCAGTGGTCCGTGGGAAAATGCCGGTCCGTGCCCACCTCTAGAGGGCAATCTAAACTCCCCTCTGTCTGGAGATCAGGGGGTGGGGCTACTAGCCATGTGACCATTTTCAAGAGGTTCCGGAACTCCGTTCCCCCGCGTTCCCCCTGAAAAAAAGCCCTGCCTGTAAGTATGATCCTAATGGGTAGTTCCGATATTGTTTAATATGTCAGTCTCAGAATTACTTATGCTTGTTTCAGCATTTCTTCAACTCTGTTTTGGATTTCTGCTGGTTTTAAATTTTTGCAAATTTGCATGTATATACCCTATCACATTGCTTACTGAATGTCTTTGAAAGTGACTGTACTGACTCACACTATGTAATCCACCTTGAGTCTCAGTGAGAAAGGTGGATTATAAATAACATACATTTAAAAAATAAAAAAATATACTCAGCTTAACTTCAGATCTGCAGTCAGGGTCCTTGTGCCGCATTGGCAAGACAGCTTCACAGCCAAACAGATTGCCAATAGCCAGTAAGAAGCCCAGTTGGAGAAAAAGCCCCAGCTAGCCCCACCCACTTTCTAAAAACACCTGGCAAGTGCCAGGAAAGGTGTCACTGAGTGCCACAGCGCCCACAGGCACCACACTGGAGACCCATGCTATAGCCTATGTCCCACTTTTCCTTCAACACATTCTCTTCCTGAAGACTGATCACAGATTCAGGATTTATTACAAGTGGCAATGATCTTGGAAAAACCTGAACTCTACAGCCATTTCTGTGTGTGTGTGTGTGGGGGGGGCATTCCTGTATTCTATGCCTGCAAATATAAACATCTACCTAAGGAGCACCCACTATGCTGCATCAGAGAAACCATTTGCAGATGGGCCATCCATGTGTTGACTGGGAGGCATGACGCTGCCTCCCAGCACTGAAATGCAGAAGTTGTTGCCCTGTATAGGGAAATTTCCTATCACCAAGACTAGTCGCTACTGACAGATTTTCTATCGTCCATGAATCCACCTAATTCCCTCTTAAAGCCATCTATGCTTGGGGCCATCACAACATCCACTGGCAATTCCACAACTTAATTACTCACTGAGTCAAGAAATATGAGCTATTGCCCATCAACTTTAATGGGTGGCCCCAAGTTCTATTATTATGAAAGAGGAAGAATAAGCTCCCTCTATCCGCTTTCTCTACTCCATGCATAATTTTATAAATGTCTGTCATATAAACCAAAAAGTCCCAGACTCTTTATTATTTCCTCAGAGGTTAAAATTCAGTCCCCTCTTCACATGAGAAATGGAAGACTGACTAGGAAACACATGTGAACTAGGGGTGCCATTCTCACACCCAGGGCAGGGGATCCCCTGCTCCCATCTTCCCCCCCACCCCATTTACTTGGCCAGTGGGGGGAGGCATGCTTCCCGGGGTGCCCCCCGGGTGACACAGCCCACTCCCGCACCCACAGCAGCCCAATTCAGGCCAAACCGCGCCCTGCAGCGGGCCCATTTCCAGCCAAATCATGCCCCACAGCGGGCCAATTCAGCCCCTTGGTGAGCGAGGAAGCGCTCCCAGGCCACCCTTTGATCCCGCTTGATGACGTCACTTCCCGCACGAAGAAAAAAAACACAAACGCAGCGAGGTTAGTGCCAGGCTCCCAATCTCCCACCGAGGGCGTCAAGGGACCTGGCAACCCTAATGTGAACGTTTCCCTCAGATATTGCCTTCAGTAGTGCGACTGCCATCCATTCCTCCTTTCTGCCCCTCTGAGCAACATCACTGAAACGCCACGCTAACCGTCCACTGTCTGCCACTGCAGATGATGAAAATCCAAGAGGCAATGCATGATGAGTTTCCAACATGGCGGAGCACTCAGAAATTGGTGCACCATTTTTACAAGGCCTGCTTCTAAAAAGAGCTTCTCATCCAGAGAAAAGTTGAACATTCAGTGGCAATCAGCCTCACAGGCTTCCTCCAGTGGGCTTTCCATGTTTCTTTTCCCTTCTGTTGCTGTTTCCATCTACCAAGTCTACAGTACTGGTTGATGCCTCATTCTTGGCCACATATGGATCCCATTATTCCTCCCTCTCGTAAATTGCTACAATGTGGGCTAAGCATGGAGTGAACGGAACTGAAGTTTGTTTGCAAGGAAACATCCAAGTCTGAACTGTGTTTGTCACATAGATGGATCACCAGCGAAGGATGCGGATGGCACAGTGGAAGCTGAGAGAAGTGGCAATAATATATTCATAAAGGATGCGATAGATGTGAGTGGGGAAATGCAGAATTCCACTAGGCCATCTTGTTTTTTTGTTTTGTTTTGTTTTGTTTTAATTTTTATTGGTGAGTACATAGTTAATACATACACTCCCCATCATACCTAATTTATTTCAATCCCCACCCTTTCCCTCCCCCCTCCTTGTAGACTTTCAACAGCTTTCCAACCCTTAACCTATCTTATTACTTAACTTATTTTCAATTTTATTCTTCTAAATCATATATGTATTATATCTCTTACTCTAAGCATATTCAAATTCTCTTATATATACTATATCAAATCCACTAATATATCCATTCTCTACATCACTATTTAAACTGTATATTTTTGATAAAGTCTCCTTAATAGTAGTACTAGCTTAGGTTAATTAATAGCTAAATTTTCCCATTGATGGTAAAGTTACTTCTCTCTTCTATTTAAAACATCACAAATTAATAGTTCTCAAACTGCCACAGCCCTCCTTTCACATCCCATTTTTTTTCTAAATATTGTTTCAGTTTCCCCCAATCTGCAATATATTCTCCTGGATCAAGATCTTTGAGTTTTCTTGTCATTTTGTCCATCTCAGCCATGTACAGCAATTTGTAAATCCAATCTTCTGTAGTTGGTATTTCTTGTACTTTCCATTTCTGCGCATATAAAAGTCTTGCTGCTGTAATCATGTAAAATAACAATGTTCTGTACTACATTGGAACATCTTCCATTCCCAAGTTCAGTAGCAGCAATTCTGGGTTCTTATTTATTTGGGTTTGCAAAACCTCATTAATTACTTCAATTATATCTCCCCAGTATTGCTTAGCTACCTCACAAGTCCACCACATGTGGTATAATGATCCTTCATGCTTTTTACATTTCCAGCATCTATCTGACATATTAGTATTTCCTAGCGCAATTTTCTTTGGTGTTAAATACCACCTATACATCATTTTATATACATTCTCTTTAATATTCGTACAAGTTGAAATCTTCAATGTATTTTTCCACAAATTCTCCCAGGCTTCCATTGTTATTTCTTTATGAAAATTTATTGCCCATTTCACCATCTGGACTTTAACTGTTTCATCTTCCGTGTGCCATTTTAGAAGTATTTTATAAATTTTCGAGATTTCTTTTTTACCTTCTTGTAAAATCACTTCTTCTAGTTCCGAATTTTCCAATCTTATTCCTCCTTTTGAGCAGTCCAAGTTGTAAAGGTCTCTGATTTGCCTATATTGAAACCATCCATAATGGGGAGATAACTCTTCTTCTGTTTTTATTTTTAACATTTTATGTTCCATTAATGTTATCTCTTTATAAGTTAAACGTTGTTCATTATAAACAGCTCTCGGATCTATTACTTTGTATGGTACCACCCATGAGGGGATACCATCTTCCATATAGTCCTTATATTTCTTCCAGATTTTGAAAAGGCTTCTTCTAATATAGTGATGCAAAAACATAGAGTCCGCTTTTACTTTATCGTACCACAAATAGGCATGCCATCCAAACAGTTTTTTATATCCCTCCAGAGCCAGCAGTTTACGGTCTTTTAACATTATCCAATCTTTTAGCCATACCAAACATATTGCTTCATAGTATAATCTTATATTTGGCAGTTGCAGTCCACCTCTTTCTTTCGAATCTTGTAATACTTTCATTTTCACACGGGGTTTCTTGCCTGCCCACACAAAGTCTGAGATTTTCCTTTGCCATTTATCAAATTGTTTGAAGTCTCGGATAATTGAGATTGTTTGTAACAAAAACATCACACGTGGTAACACATTCATCTTCACTGCTGCTATTCTTCCCAATGACAAGTTTAATTTATTCCATTTTATCAAATCTCTTTCTATTTGTAGCCACAGTTTCTCATAGTTATTTTTAAATAAGTCTATATTTTTCGCAGTCAGCTCAATACCTAGATACTTCACTTTATTAGTTACCTCACAATCCGTTATCTCCATTAGTTCTTGCTGTTTTTGCTTTATCATATTCTTACACAATATCTTCAACTTCTTTTTATTCACATAAAATCCAGCCAAGTCTCCAAATTCCTTTATTTTATCTAGTATTTTGGGCATGTTGTCTATTGGATCTTCTACTATTAACATTACATCATCCGCAAATGCTCTGACTTTGTAGGAAAATTCCTTTATTTTTATGCCTCGAATTGTATCATCCTCTCGTATTTGAATCAACAATATTTCCAAAATCAAAATAAACAACAATGGAGACAAAGGGCAGCCCTGGCTTGTACCTTTGCTTATTTTCAGTTTTTTTGTCAAATCATCATTCACTACAATCGCTGCACTCTGGTCTTTATAAATTTCTTTAACTGCTTGTATGAACTTTTCTCCCATTTGCAGCTTTTCCATAGTGGCAAACATAAAGTCCCAATTCAGATTGTCAAATGCTTTTTCCGCATCCACGAAAAAGAAACCAACTTCCTGTTGTCAGAATTTTGTTAGTGGGTCGGAACCAGGCCTTTTTGGCCCATGTTAGAAATAAAGAACCAGCTAGAGTTTGGGAAAAAAGAAATCTTCCAAAAGCTCTGTCCCTGCAGAATAAAGTCGCAGTTCCTGGGAAGGTCTCACCCCTGCACAGGAAACAGTTAAGACCATAAAAGTTAATTGTTTGAGACCTCGTCAAGGGTCCTCTGGCCTTCTACATATAAATCACCAAAAGGGTAAACAACAAACAGCTTATCTTTAGAAAAACAAGGTGTCTAAAATCCTCAGCCAGTGAAGTGTGAACATTCCTGTGTAATTTACAATGTAGTCAAATACATATCAAAGATGCAGTCTATCACAGAGGTAAAGGATGTGTAGACCTGTGTTTACATGAAGGACTTTCGACGGAACTGTCTTTCAAGAACAAAGACATTGCGATTGATTAAGATGTTAATGAGGCAAGTCTTTGATATTTCCCTATAAAAGAGGGATGGAACAAGAACTCGGTACCCTTCAATTGCCAACACGCAAAGGCTAGTGCTAGCCTTTGCGGCTGTGCAATAGGGGGGGGGGGGTCCCAGAGCTCTGGAATGGGGGGAGGGTAAGTTTTCTTTTCTGTAGTTATCTTATAATGTTGTTGTATTGTGTATGTTAACTTGTATTCTGTATCTATCTTCATAGTGCTTTAGTAGTCAGTAGGCTGGGCCCAAGTCTGGTGCCTTGCCCAACTGTTCTTTTATTATTATTATTATTATTATGTCTTTACAAATAAAGAACTTCCAGTCTCGCATAAGACCTTCTCACTGCTGACACATTATTCTCAGCAGAGACATCAGTTTAGTACTAGGGAAAGATCAAGTGAGGTTGCACTCTTTACATGCCTATGGTAAGAGGCAAACCCAAGCAGCTGGTGGACTAGTCCCTGGTTGCAGAGAGCAACAATTTCCACAACACTTCCTTATCACAATGCTTATCATAGTATTCAATAGCGTTTATTACTGTCCTTAGGTTATCCTTAATTTGTCTATTAGGTAGAAATCCAGCCTGTTCTTCTGCAATAAATTCCAACAGCCATCCCTTTAACCTCTCCGCCAAAATTTTTGCAAATATCTTGTAATCATTATTCAACAATGAAATTGGCCGATAATTTTTAACATTAGTCAGATCTTGTCCATCTTTCGGAATCAACGATATATTGGCTTCGTTCCATGAATCAGGAATCCTTTGGCCTTGCAAGATTTCATTCATTACCTCTCTTTAAAAAGGTGCCAATTCATTAGCCATCATTTTATAGAACTTTGCCGTTATTCCATCCGGACCTGGTGCTTTCCCTAATTTAGTTGATTGTATAGCTTATTTCTTCCTCTGTCACTTCCCTGTTTAACTTTTCTTTCCATTCCTCTGACATCATTGGAAGCTTCGTTTTCTCCAAATATTCCGCTATTGAATCTCTATTCACCTCCTTTTTTTGGTACAATTTTGCATAAAATTTTTAAAAAGCTTTACTAATAGCTGGTTGATCCAACAGTATTTTATCCTCTTCTCGGATTTTAATTATAGTTTTCTTCTCTTTTTTCTTTTTTAATTGCCAAGCTAGATATTTCCCAGGTTTCTTTGCACCCTCAAATGATTTTTGATTCATTTTTTTCAAATTCCACTCCAATTCTTTATTATTCATTGCCGTCAATTGTTCCTGCAGAATTTTTATATCCTGATATATTTTCTTCTTCCCTGGTCTTTTCTTAAGTTGTATCTCTTTGGCTTTGATTTTTTCCATAATTTCATGTCTCTTTTCTTCCTTTCTCCTTCTGTCTCTTGCATTTAAGTCCATCAATATTCCTCTTGTCACAGCTTTGTATGTGTCCCATACCTTGTGAGTTGGCACGTCCTTATTCATGTTATATTGTATAAAGAACTTGGTCTCTCTTCGTAGCAACGCCATATTATCTTCTATCTGCAGCAATTCCTCATTTATCCTCCATCCTCTTCTTTTAGTATTTTCCCCAAATTTCCACATAACTGGATTGTGATCTGAGCCTACCTTGGGCATTATCTCCACATCCTTAGTCCATATCGCCAATTCCTTGGAGGCCCAGATCATGTCAATTCTTGATAATGTAAAATGTATTGCTGAATAAAATGTGTATTGTCTATTTTTGGGGTTTTGTCTCCTCCATACATCCTCCAGACTTTCTTGTTCTTTAATCACAAAAATTTTTTTTGGCAAAAGTCCTCTTTTTTTATGTGCACTTTTAGATTTCTTGTCTTCTTCCAAGTTTGGAACTCCATTGAAGTCACCTGCCAGAATTATTTGATCATAGGTCAGTTCATCTAACTGTTTCTGTAAGTCCTTGAAAAAATTTTCTTTTGCACCGTTAGGCGCATAAATTCCAATCACCAAAGTCTTCTTTGAATTCCAAATTATTTCCACTGCTATATACCTGGCTTCTGTATCACATAGAACTAATTTAGGCTGCAGCTCTTCCTTTATATACGATACAACTCCCCTCTTCTTCTTTTGGAAGCCGCTGCAAACTCATTTCCAAGTTTTGCAAGTTTTAAATATTTTACATCCTGCTTTTTAATATGTGTCTCTTGCAAACACACTATATTACATTTTTGTTTTAAAAGCCAGTGGAATGTAATCTTGCGTTTAGAAGGTGAATTTAGTCCGTTTACATTCCAAGATATAATTTTACACTCCATGATCAAATTTTAGCACTCTTTGGTAAGTCTTTTTCATTGTCTTTAATAAACGTTTCCATCTCCTGACCAGATCTGATATTCCTCCTAGTTCCACCAAATTCAAAAGCCAGCCCTTCAGGTATTTCCCATCTGTATCTAATTTTCAAATCTTTTAACATCTGGACCAGCTCTCTATACTTTTTCCTCTCCAACAGCACCGATCTGGGCAGCTCTTTCATAATTCTCACCGCTTTCCCGTCGACTTCTAATGGATCTTGGAATTGTTTGCTCACAATTGACTCTCTGATGCTTCTAGTTGTAAATTGCACATTCATATCTCTTGGTAGGTTCTTTTGGGCCGCGAATTTTGAATTAATCCTGTATGCCACATCCAGAAGAGCTGCTATTTCCACTTCCTCTTTGTCCAGGTAACCTGCCAAAATTTCTGTAATATGCTCTTGGGTTGATTTTTCCAAAACTTCCGGGATTCCACAAAATCTAAGTTGTTTTTCCATTTGTTTACATTCAGCTATGGACATTCTTCCCTTCACTCCTCTCATCTCCGTTCTGTGCACATTCGCCAAGGTGTCAGCCGCGTTTTCTACTGCATTAACTCTCTGCTGTGTGACTTGTAAGTCTTTTTGGACTTGATCCATATTTTTGGATAGCTCTGCCATCTCCGATTTAAATGCCTATTTAAAGTCCTTCAAATTTTTCACCATCTCTTGCATCATATCTTTAAGCTCTTTATTTCCTTCCATGACTATTTTCTCCATATCTTTATTTTCCCTCTGTAACTTTTTTATCTAAATTTTCCAGCGCCGTCTGCCAGTCCTTTTTCGACATTGTGGGGCTAGCTTTACTTCGCTCCCACGAGTCCGCTCTTTTCCTTAACTCCGTGGCGCAAATTTATTCTTTTCTTTTCTTTTTAAAAGTCCGAATTTAAATTGTTTTTCCAAAGGTTAGTGTTTACAAAATCCAAAATGCCGGGCGTCTTTTCTCTATGATCTTATTTGAGGCTGCCGCCCTTACCCTTATCCAAGATGTCCTACTTCCGTTTTCCTTGAAGTCAAAACTCTGCCCTTCTTCAAAATGGCGATATTCCACTTCCCTTAGTTGCAAGCCGCTTCTCGCCCGTCTCTTTATGGTTGTGACCCACTTCCTGTTCCTCTCTGTTGCACAGCAGCTCTCGCGATACTGAGACTTTCTCACAGTCCACTATCTCCTCCAAGCCGCAGGTATGTAAACAATATTCATTTTTCCACTCTAACTTCTCTTTAAAAAGTCACTTCTTAGCAATTTATTTGCTGGAACTTTCTCAATTATTTATTAAGTCTCTCGCAGTTTTCTAGTTCTCTTTATCACTTTGTTTTTTATTGTAATCTGTCCCGTACTGAGAGATAGCAATCTTTACCTTCTTAGACGTTTCTCTTGGGTTGTAATCACTGCTTCAATTATCCAATCGATTCAAAGTACTTCTTTGTGTTGCTGAAGCTTGGGCATGAGGGTCTTATGTCAGAAATTGACTCCAGAGCTGCTGCAGAGATCTTGGCTGCCTGTCTACGAGTGGGACCTCAAGGGTGGATGGGGGATCGTTGCGTAGACCCCCCTCACACCCGAGATCAATGCACTCTCAAGGTCTTGAGCGTACTTGCTTGTTCTCCGCCTGAGAACAGGGGGCTATGGGCAATTTGTGCCCCTCCAGCCCCTACAAACAGCAGCACGGACAGCTCAGCTCCCTGAACTGCGTTAGACCTTCATGGATCCCAAACCGGAAGTCCACTAGGCCATCTTGTATAAGTCCTGCCTTTCTGTTTTTATTCTTTACTTTATCTAATTTATGTCATTTATGGTCTGCCTTTCTCACTGAGACTCAAGGCAGATTACAGAGTGAGATTAGCACAGTCAATATGAAGGATATTTCCAGGGCTTTTTTTCTGGGAAAAGAGGTGGTGGAACTCAGTGTGTTGCCCTAGGAAAAAATGGTCACATGGCTGGTGGCCCCACCCCTTGATCTCCAGACAGAGGGGAGTTTAGATTGCAGTGGCGCGGAGGGCAATCTAAACTCCCCTCTGTCTGGAGATCAGGGGCGGGGCCACCAGCCATGTGACCATTTTCAAGAGGTTCCGGAACTCCGTTCCACTGTGTTCCAGCTGAAAAAAAGCCCTGGATATTTCATTAAACAATGCCATAGGATAAATAAGTACAAGTTTACAAAGACATTAACATTAGCAAAAATCAATACAAAGTTGAAGAAATGCTAAAACAGAGCATAAGCAATTCTAGGACTGACAGACAACATAGAACTACTTAAAAGCAATAGATACTACACGCGGCAACACGGTCCCTAACTTGTTAGTGAAGCATCTCCTTGAGACCCCCCTCCCTACAACACAGTTCTCCTATCTGTGGAAAAAGCCCTTTTCAATTATTCAGTTTTGCATTGTTTGTAGAAGGCCAGGAGAGTGGGGGTTCTCCTGATTTCCTCAGGCAGATCGTTCCATAGGACAGGGGCCACCACAGAGAATGCCTGTGTATGGGCAGCTGTTGATTTCACCCATACACAGGGTGGCACCTGCAGGAGACCATGTTCAGATGAGCGAAACTGCTGTGAAGGGACATAGGGAGAGAGGCAGTCCCATAGTATGCCATGAAGAGTCATGTATGCGATCTTGGATAGTGAAATATAGAGTTGGATGTCATCTGCATAGTAATGACATCCCACTCCATAGCTGCGAATGAGTTCTCTGAAAGACTTTGCATAGAGGCTGAACACATGGGAGATAGGATTGCACTCAGTGGCGCCCCACAAGACAAATTAAGGCCAGTTGAGATTTTCTGAGGACCACACTTGGAGCAATCCTTCCATATTTCAGCAGTGAACGCCCTCCTACAAGGCTTTGCCTGGGTGCATCTACCAACCCAAACCATCACCTGAGCAGGCTAGGAGAAGGGACACAATGAGTTTGTCAGGACTATGTTTCTTATGTGATCTAACCAAAGAGACTTCATTTTAATCCTGTCAGTGTTTTAAGTGCTTATTTTGCAGGTGACAAGCAGTCCAGTAACAGTTATCTCAAAGAAGAGGAATGTTATGACTACAACCTTTCCAGCCTTGGGAAAGTTTCACTCTCTCAGCTTCAAGCCTTGTTTTGAGAACTATGGGGGGAGGATGGGACTTGCTGGGTTATGCTGTTCTGTACCTTAACCTTTGCCTGTCATTCGTAACAATACTCGTGTACCAGCCAAGATATTGCATCTTGGTTAGTGGACTATAATGGTTGTTTATATTCAGTAAAATCTTTTGAAACCAATGGACTCATGTCTAATTGCAAGAGATAGGCTGGATTGCAACTTTTAATAAGCCACTGTCTGACAGAGTTGAGGGAGGGAAAAGAAAAGCAACACCTACGTGCAGACTGCAATAAAAGAAATGAGGCACCTGTCAGAAGTTGTTAGAAAACTAATGTGTCTTTCTTAACAATGCCAAATGTACTGGATCTACTTCACCAAAGGATTTAAAGTTATTCAGTCTTAAGGGGATCACGTTAATCCTGACCATCCTGCCTTCATCATTCCTTCTAATGGTTGTGAGCACGTTCTCATTGGCTGCTGGGGGTGTTGGATGCTTGACCAGTATACCATTTTCAGTGTTGGTCCCTCCGTGCTGTTTCATGTTTGGAAGGATGGAGCCCAGGTATCGCTGATGAGATGAAAAGGGCCACAGCAGAAAATAATAGGTTACTTCTCAGCAGAACGTAAGGTCCAGAAAAAGAAGAAATAAAAATGTACGGTGCCTTAAAGAAAATCTTGGATTTTTTTAGTGGGAAAGTTGAATTCTTTTTAAAAGCAGGGCTTTTTTTCCAGTGGGAACGTGGTGGAACGGAGTTCTGGCACCTCTTGAAAATGGTCACATGGCTGGTGGCCCCGCCCCCTGATCTCCAGAGGGGAGTTTAGATTGCCCTCCGTGCCGCTCCAGCAATCTAAACTCCCCTCTCTCTGGAGATCAGGGGGCGGGGCCACCGTCCATGTGACCATTTTTGCTGAGGGCGATTTAAACTTTAAAAAACTCCCCCCTTGTTCCAGCTGACCCAAAGTGATGTCATTGTGAGGTCCTGAATTCCACCACCTCTTTTCCCAGGAAAAAAGCCCTGTTTTAAAGAATATATTTTTCTTTTTTAATTCAGGTTTTTTTTTAAAATTTACAAATCATTTTCAGAGTCATTATTCTTAAAAAGGAGGATCTTGTGAAAGAGGAGGAAAGGGTGGTTTTAAAAAATAGATACTACACACTTGATTGTAGCCAAAAGGCGGAGAAACAAAATAAATAAAAGAAATAAGTTAAAAGAGTGGTCAAAAGAAAAGGGGACTTGGGAAGAAACAAAGTATGTTTTAAATTTTTCACTGTATATTGTAAAATTTGAGTCAAAAGTTGAAGAGTAACCTCCACACATGATTTTTGGAAATTACTGAAGGAGTACCATTTTTGGTGTGATTTTTCAGGAAATTTTCATAGGGTTTTTTTTTAAGAGAAAGAAAAACAGAGATGTGGGAAGAGAAAGGAGACCAGGGTGCATTGAGAGCTACAGACAGAATTTTTTTTAAAGAGGCAGGTTTTTAAAAACAAACTTTTAAAAACCAGGAGGTATAGAGTAGGTAGACCCTTCAGCTCAGGTGGGGAAAGGAGAAACACATTTCTGTAGCAGGACAGACGGGGAATTGAGGGAGGGGCTGCACAGTGCCTGGCTCTGGCAAAGGCTGGGTGGCAAACCCCTCCTGGCAGGGCAGAGGAAGAGGCAGTGGCGGACGGGGAGAGGGGAGAGGGAAGAGGGGCGGGCAGGGGAGGGGCCTTGGGCTCTATCGCTTTTCTTGGCTGCCTGGCGAGCGCGCCAAACTGAGGAGGGGGAGCATGAGGCGCCCGACTTACAGGCAAGGCTGGCGCGCGCAGAGCTTGCCAGGGACGCGCAGAAGCAATCGGGGGTTTCTTGCATCCAGCTGACCGCCCTGCTCTTCAGGGTCTGCGACACGAGCACAAAAGCCAGGCATGGGAAGGGAGACAGGGAGACCCGAGGGGCTTCTCTTACCGTGCCCCAGCGGCGGCTCCGGCAGGCTCCTCCTGACAGCGGTGTGTTTGTGCTCCGCGCCTCTGGTTTCCTCCTTCCGAGGGAGGCCATCGAGAACATGTGCGCGGCGGCAGGGCAGCAGCCCCAGGGGAAAGGGCGCTCGTCACGCGCAGGAGGGTGTCAGCCTGAGGCCGGCTGCTCCTTGGAAAGGTGCGAAGGGGAGGCTGGCGGGGTCGGGTGGGCATCTGGCGCTCCAGCCAGTCCCTTGAGACCGACGCTGAGCTTGCGCCGGTTGCAGGTCATTTTCTTGATTCACGTTTCGTGGCTCCTTTCGAGAGCCTCCCTGCCAAGTACACCAAGCGCTTCGGGCTCAGAAATATGAAGAACAAAGGCTAAGTAATTGCTTCTCGCACCTTTTTGGATTTCATCTCTCGGTCCTTTCCCGTTTTGTGTGGGAGCGGAGGCTCTGCGAACTGATGGGCTGGCTGTTCGGGATTCCGGATGATTATTTTGATTGGTTTTAATCCAGCGATGATTTAATTCGTTCCGCCTATGATGTTATTATTTTACATTGATTATGTTGTTGCCCGGGTATGGGTCCCAGTGGTTTGAGAGAAAGCCAGGCATGGTTGTTGGGGGTTTTCCGGGCTGTCTTGCCGTGGTCTTGGCATTGTAGTTCCTGACGTTTCGCCAGCAGCTGTGGCTGGCATCTTCAGAGGTGTAGCACCAAAAGACAGAGATCTCTCAGTGTCACAGTGTGGAAAAGATGTAGGTCATTTGTATCTACTCAGGAGGGGTACAAATGACCTACATCTTTTCCACACTGTGACACTGAGAGATCTCTGTCTTTTGGTGCTACTCCTCTGAAGATGCCAGCCACAGCTGCTGGCGAAACGTCAGGAACTACAATGCCAAGACCACGGCAAGACAGCCCGGAAAACCCCCAACAACCATCGTTCTCCGGCTGTGAAAGCCTTCGACAATACAAAGCCAGGCATGTCAGTATTTAAAATGCAACAAATCAATTTTATATGGTAGATTTTCTTCTTCTGAGCTGCTGTAGCATAGTTAAGTAGTTGGGCCGCGAATCAGTTGGCTCAAATCCCACTACTGCCACGAACTCAGGAGGTGGCCTTGGGTAAGCCACTCTGGCTCAGCTCCCTAGCTGTATTGTGGGAGTAATAATGACACTGTTCACTGCTGTGAACGGTGTGCTAATCTGTCTAGAAAAGTGGTACATAACAGCACTGGTATTATTTTGTACCTTCTGTTGTTTTATAGACCATTTCATTCTCTTTCAAGTTTTCTGCCTATTTCTGATTGTCAGAGAACTTGCAATTGCAAATTCTAAATACAAACAGAAGTACTCATTGTTCCACATACATTCTGTCCCGAAACTGCTTTATTGCTGGTAGCCAGATATCTGATAATCAAACATTTCTAAGGAGTATCGCTCTAAGCAGCTTACTATTAAAATACGTAAGAATACAGTGTTAATATGCAAATTTGGAACATGACTGTTTAAAAAACTAGCCACTGCTTAAGGACAATCCTTATTCAACTCAACAAAATTTGTTATCTCTAAAAAAACCGAAACAGCACCCAACAGAAACAGCAGTCTTGCAAAGAAACGGCAAGCCAGATACCTGCTGAGACAGGATGGTCTTGCTTAACTCTAACCTTAGAAAGTGTGTGTGTGTGTGTGTGTGTGTGTGTGTGTGTTGCATTTGCTCTGTCAGACTATTATGCAGGGTGGTTGCTAGTAATCTCTTAAATCCTGGTCTTTCTCCAGTCTGTTCTTTTAACAATGAAAAACTGAGATATGATTGCTCTTGATGATTGTAAGATCTTGAAAATTCACAAATGCACAGTGCCGTCCTAAGCAGAGCCATGTACCCTTAAAGTCCATTGAAGTCAATATGCTTTGAAAAGCGTAACTGTTTAGGGTGGTACTGTAAAGCAGGGGCATCCAGACTTTGTAGTCAAAGGGCCACGTTGAGATATAGAAACCATTTGGTGGACCAGGGTAGGATTGGTGTGTGTGTGTTCCATTTTACAAGGACCATGTGCGCTGAAATGAGGCGTGCTGCTGATATAACTCTTATGATCAAGGGCAGTGCCAGGGTTTCTGGCGCCCAAAGCTGCCCCTACGTGCGTGCGTGCGTGCATGCTCCAGACTGCGTGATGACATCACTGTGTGTGATGTCATCACGCAGCAAGTTGGCGGAGGCTGCCCGTGCTCCCAGTCTGGCGCGGCGGGTGGTGCACGTGCGTCCTCTCAGCCCTCCCGCCCCAGACACCTGCCGCGCCTGGCCTGCAGCTGCTGTGCCCAGCCAGGGGTGTGTGTTGGCAGCGATGGCAGCGCGGGGCGGGAGGGCTGGCAGGCTGCAGCAGCTGTGGGTCAGGCACGGCAGGTGGCTGGGGCAGCACAGGAGTGGCTTCCCATTCCTCCTGCTCAGCTGCCAGCACCGCCGCTGCCAGCACTGCGGCGTGCGCCCCTGCCCCGGCGCCCCCTTCAGCGCCTCAGCACTCGAGGCGGGGACCAGACCTGCCTCAATGCCCATGCCGGCTCTGCCTATGATGATGATAACATTTGATTTATATACCGCCCTTCAGGACAACTTAACACCCACTCAGAGTGGTTTACAAAGTATGTTATTATTATCCCCACAGCAAACTCCCTGTGAGGTGGGTGGGGCTGGGCTCCATTGAAATGCATCACAACACAAAAAAAGTTGCAAAGAAAATGTGGAATGGATTTTCCATAAAGGTCTCTGGGACCAGATGGAACACTCTGGGAGTGGAATGACAGCCCCCAGAGTGCAATGACAGTCGCTAGCTGTAGAGTTTGTGCTTCAGGACCAGAAGGACAGGTTTCAGAGTGGAATGACAGTCCTTGGAATAGGCTTAGTGCTTTGGGACTGGAAGGACAGCCCCCAGAGTGCAGTGCAATGACTGCCTCTGAGAGTAGAAGAAGTGTTCTGGGACTGGAATGACAGACACCAGACTGGAATGACAGACCTTGAGAGCGGAACTACAAGTGACAAAAGGCACAGGTTGGACACTTGTCAGCTTTCCTCAAGTTTTGATGGGCAATGTGGGCAGCTTTGCGGAATGTTGGACAAGTGACAGTTGAAAAGTCCATTGGGCAGCAGTCAGAGAGCCAAGCTGCAAGACTAGGATGCCTACATTTCCCATCAAAACTTGAGGGAAGCTGACAAGTGTCCAACCTGTGCCTTTTGTCACTTGTAGTTCCGCTCTGAGAGGAACAGAAATGTTCTGGGACTGGAATGACAACTCTCAGAGTGCAATGACAGCCCCTCAGAGCAAAATCTGTGCTCTGGGAAGGAATGACAGGTTGCACAGTGGAATGACAGCCCCTGGTAGTACAGAAGCATTCTTGGAGTGGAATTACAGGCAGCAGAATGGAATGACAATCCCTGGGAATAGCAGAAGTTTTCTTGGACTGGAATGACAGCCCCAGAGTGGAGTGACAGCCCCTAGGAATAGAACTTGTGCTCAGGGACTGGAATGACAGGTCAAAGAGTGGAACAACTGCTCCTGGGAATAGGGTCAGGGCTCTGGGACTGGAATGACACCCCCTGTCATTCCACACCCACTGCCATTCCAGTCCCAGCCCACTGATTCTTCTCCCAGGGACTGTCATTCCACTCTGGGGCCTGTGTTGATAGATCAAGATGGATAGCCGTGTTTGTCTGTAGCAGTAGAAAAAAGCAAGAGTCCAGTAGCACCTATAAGACTAACAAAATTTGTGGTAGGGTATGAGCTTTCATGAGCCACAGCTTCACTATTGGACTCTTGCTCTTTTTTTGTGTTGTAATGCATTTCAATGGAGCCCATGCAAGTAAATTGGCATTCCTGGCTCCCATTTTTGCCAATGAGCCTTCAAGCCCCTCCCATTATTTCCAGTGGGCCATCCTGTCATTCCTTTTAGTACATCCCCTTCCCCTTCCCCTTCCCTGGCTGGCATCAATTCTGCTTCTCCTTTCCTCAGGCTTTTTTTGGGGGGGGGGGTTGCTGCTTTTGGTGGAAAGAGTGGCTGGTTGTGAGTGCACCGCCACAGAGAAAGGAGGAAGTGAGGTGAGGCACACACAATTCCCTTTCAGTCCCCGTGCGACAGGTAGGAGCAAGCCACTGTTGTTGGGTTTAAAGTTGTTTTAAATTCTATTACTTTCCACCCCCCTTCTCCCTTTCGTTCTCCCTCCCCTTTGCTATTCTCCGATCTCAATGCTGCTCCCCTTCACTCCAGCAGAGCAGCGCCCCACACCACGCCCCTCTCTTTATCACCTTCCTTCTCTCATTCCCTAGTTTACATATATCACCCCACCCTCCCCCTCTCCCCCAATAGTTTATTCCAATATTTATACACCACATGCTTAGCTGCCAGGGGCTGTTCACTTCCAACCCAAGGAGGGGAGGAGAAGGATGAGCATGGAGGGTAGTTCCCGAAAGGGATCTCTGACAAAGGTGATCACTATTTTGAGGGTTGGAGAGAAAGAGAAGGCTTCAGCTCAGTCCCCCTTCCAAACATCTCTCTTCTCCAAGCAGGACCTGTAAGAGAAGCCCTCCTTCTACTGCCAAGAATATCTGGGTTCAGAGAGAGGTGGGAAGAAAGAGAGAGGGAAACTTTTTTTTACACACACACACACACACACACACACACACACACACACACACACACACACACACACACACACACACACACACACACACACACACACACACACAAGGAGGTGTGCTCAAAACTTCAATGCAAGTTGCTGTTTCTGCTCACAAAATAGATTTTTGGCTCACAATAAGAAAAACAAAGATTGTTGTTATTCTCACACTTATTTAAAAAATTAAAATTTAAAATTTAAATTAAGAAATAAAAATTAAATTTAAAATGTAAAAAGTTTCAAGTTTTGTGCTTTCATTTTCCCTACATTTCTTCTGTTTTTTAAAATTGGTTGGGGGGGGGGCGCAAGTAGGTATCTCGCCTTAGGCGCCAGAAACCCTGGCACCGGCCCTGCCATAGTGGCAACAACAGGAAAGTGCTGGCATGTGTAAGACCCCTGTGATTTCCCAAGTCATCCTTATTCAAGGAGACCTTCCTTATAAATTGAAGAGTGCATATCACCTGCTTTTAAGCCCTTGAAAAATGGTCCCGAATCAAGACACTATTAATTATTTTCCTCAGAGGTGCTGCTGGTATTTCCCGAAGCATGAGAATCATTTATATGTGATTCATAACGGGAGAAGGAGGCTATCACTTAGAAGGATGGGAAGCGTTATTCATCCAGCGTATATAGAGTTTTAGGCATTCCAATATAACAGTTGTTGTTGTTGTTGTTGTTGTTGTTGTTATTGCAAGCCCCAGAAGCCTTGAAAGAATTCCCTTCCCTTGGCTAGTGGAGAAGGCTTCTGGAAGACTCATTAGCCGTATTGGCATGAATCATGTTGGCAGTGCCCTCTGGGCTTGTGGTGCCACTGCCTCTGCGCCACCACTTTGCCAATGACGGGTCCCTGGGGACAGCTCCCAGGGTTGACCGTGCTAACTTTGCTTTGGTGACAGCCTCTCAGCCCCCTTACTCTCTTACGAAATGAGATTCATTATTCTAAAAAGTACGTAATCTTTCTTTGTACTGGTTACTTTTCCCTTTCCTTCATTCTACCATGTTGATAATGTAAACGAGCATATCATGTTAGACTGTACAGCAGGGATCCCCCAATATCGTTTACCCAGCTGAGCAGTTTTGTGTGTTTCAGGAGCTTTTACATCATGGACTCTGACCGCATGATGGTCCACAGTGATCACTTTGGTACTTACTTTTACAGACAAAATCACCAAGATCCACTCTTGGGTTAGATGCTGGTGTGGATGCATGTTAAGATGATGTACCTTTGACATCTGCTTCTCCAGTTTATGTGGATACCTTTCAGCTTGTTGGAGTCTGAGGATGTGGACAAGATCCTTGCAGAGTTGAGAGCTAGCGCCTGTGTTCTCAACTCTCACCCTTGGATGATAAAAGCTGCCAGAGGGGGACTGGCCGAGTGGGTAAGGGGAGTGATAAATGCTTCCTTGAGGGCAGGAGTTATGCCACCTGTGCTCAAGGAGGCAGTGATTAGACCTATACTGAAACTAACCATCTCTGACCCCTACTATGCTGGAGAAATTCTGGCCAATCTTCCATTCTTGGGCAAGGTACGAGAACGCGTAGTTGCTTCTCAGCTCCAGGGGCTCTTGGGAGAGACTGATTCTCTATCCATTTCAATCTGGCTTCAGGCTAGGATTTAGAAAAGAGACTGCTTTGGTCACCTTGGTTGATGACCTCTACTGAGAACTAGATAGGGGGAGTGTGACCTGGCTAGTCCTGCTGAATCTCTCAGCAGCCTTCAGTACATTGACTATGGTACCCTACTGTCACCTTTTGGCCCTGGGACTAAGGGGCACCGTGTTATGGTGGTTTGAGTCCGATCTGGGTTGACCAGTCTCAGAAGATGGTACTGGGGATTCCTGCACTGCCCCAGGGCCATTGGCCTATGAAGTCCTGAAGAGCTTGATTTTATCTCTCTTGCTATTTAATATTTACATTAAATTTATATTTACCGTTCCTGGTTCAGTCAGATCTAGCTACAGTGAACAATGCCTTAGTTCCATTTTGACTAGACTACTGCAATGTGCTCTACTTGGAGCTGCCTTTGAAGAGTGTTCAGAAGCTGCAGCTGGTATAGAATGATGCGGCTAGACTGCTGGTTGGGGCCAGCTACAAGGAACATGTGACATTGTTATTATAACAATTATACTGGTTCATAATGTGCTCCCAAGCCCAGTTCAAGGCCTTGATTCTGTCCTTTAAAGCCCTACATTGCTTGGGACCGGGGTATTTGAAAGACCATCTTCTTCCATACAGTCTTGCCTGGGAGTTAAGATCACAGGGAGAGGTCCTCCTGACTTGGTTAGTGGGTACATAAGAGAGGCCTATTCAGTGGCAACCCCGGGATTGTGGAACAATCTCCCCAGGCAAGCACACCTGGCCCCCTCACTCTCGATCTTCAGGAGGCAGCAGAAGACTGTTTTTTTCAGGATGGCATTTGTTTGGCCAGTTTTTTAATGTATTGGCAGTTTTAAATTATGATTTTGAACTGTTTTTATATGTGTGTGTGTGTATATATCCTGTTTATATTGTATACTGCCTTCAGTTCCATATGGTGGTAAGGTGGCTAATAAATGTTGTAATAAATAAATAAAATGGCTGCCTTGGGGGCCAGTCACAAACAGTTGACAGATTCTAAGCCACCCATCTTCGTATGTTGGAGGACCCAAAAATTATGCCTACTGGGCTCTTCTGAAACACCTCCTGAGGCAGAGAAAAATCAAGACTGGCTGTTTGTTCAGGGGAGGAGATTCTTCAGGGAAGAAGAAAATGAGTGGCTGGAAACAGTGGCAGGCTCTGTAGTACCCACAGTCACTACACTGGGGATCACAGCTGTACAACATGAACACACTTACATTTATTGATTTAAAATATTAATACCTTTCCTCTTCACAACATGCTTTTGGTGGCTTGCAATAAAAACAAACAGTAAGTGTACATGGCATGGAGATTAAGCCTGGCTTCCAATGCTTTTCGGAAGCCTGAGTTGATTTCTATGCAGCTTCTCTTGAAGATTAAAGAGGCAATTTAAACACTTACAAAATTGCATCTTACAGTAACTGCCCTCTTATTGTTGTATAAATATTTATGTAATAATAATAATGAAAAAATACTTTTGGCACAGTGCCAGTGGGGGAGAGTGAATCCACAGGTTTTTTCTAGCCAGTAGTCAGAGTCTTCATCTAAATGTGCAGCTGAATCATGGACTGTCCCACTTCAGGCCATGGGTGAAGGGTTACATTTTTTTTCAAAGTTCCCCCAACATTAACCATTCCCTGGAAGTGGAAAATTTGCACAGTATGGAAAGAGTTTGCCTAGAGCCATTCTCCCATAGATGCTAATTATTTTTATAGTTGCAGGTGGTGGTGGTTTTTTAAATGAGCAATCCATAATTGTTATGCATTGTACATTGGTCTCCCATCTAAGTTAACTAGGAGGCTCCAATCGGTGCAAAATGCTGCGGCTCAACTATTACCAGGTGCAAGCAGGAGCTTGAACAACACTCCCATCCTACAGTCACTCCATTGGTTACCTATCAGTTACCGTGCTCAGTTCAAGGTATTGGTTATCACATACAAAGCTCTTCATGGCCTTGGTCCAGCATACCTACGGGACTTCCTTCCTCCCAATGTCCCTCCCCAGCAGCTTTGCACATCTGAACAGGGTCTCTTGCAGGTGCCAGCCTGTACATGGGTGAAATCAACAGTATCCCGTACACAGGCTTCCCTGTGGTGGCCCCTGCCCTATGGAACGGCCTGCCTGAGGGGGTCAGGAGAGCCCCTGTACTCCTGGCTTTCCACAAACAATGCAAAACAATTATTCAAAAAGGCTTTTTTCTCAGCTAAGAGGGCGGTATTGTAGGAAAGGCGTCCCAAATGTTTCGCTAACGAGTTAGGAACCATAGACTTCACCATTATGTTGCCTTAATTATTATCTGTTGCTTTAAATATGTATTATATACTACCTGTGCTATATGTTGTTTAATGTAAGTCCTAGAATGGATTATGTTCTGTTTCTGCAATTCTTCAACCCCATATTGGATCCTTGCTAATGCTGTCTTTGTAAACTTGTATTCATTTATCCAATGACATTGTTTATGGAAATGTTCTTGACACTGTATAGAAATGCCTGTCCTTGTCCCTGCTACTGATTGTACTTATCTCACACAATGTAAACCACCTTGAGTCCCAGTGAGAAAGGTGGAATAAATAAATAAATAAATAAATAAAATAAACATGGGAGTTTTCCCACTTGCTGTTTGAAATGGGAGGGCCCACACTCCTGCCTTAGAATTCTGCTGCCTCATTCTGCTGCTGCACTGGTCGGTCACGCCCCTAACATTAAAGTGGAGATCATTCGTTGCCAGAGGAGCCAACAGTGCCATGTTAAACAGAATTACACCCTTCTAAGATAATTGCTGTCAGTGGACTTAGAAGGGTGTAACTCTTCTTACGATGGCACTGGGAAGCAGGTGAGAATAGATTGTTGAGGCTACAGCCCGAGGGAACTCATAAAGACTACATTACACTTGGTTGGAAAAAGTCACTCTGATCTTTGTTATATTGTCTTATACATAATATATGACTGTCTCATAATAACCCCCTTCGCATGCTTCTTTTCATTGCTTGCCAGCCTACATAATTCCTTTGCTTCTGTTCTGTTCTTTTTAAAAAAAACAAACAAACCATACCTTTTCTTTACTCATCTTCCAGTCCCTGGAGTTTATATCCAACCCCCCTAGATTATTTCAAATAAATGCACTGAAGAAGCACATGCTTGAAGTATGCTTTATGTGAGAATATACCCCAGAATCATCCCTTGAACTCACATTGACTCCAAATTAATATGAGACAAGCTTTGTAGCTGTTGTTTAGGATGCTTCGTCAACTGCAGACAAACGTTATTCTGGCCACACAAATATTGCTAAAAATGATATCCCTGCAGCAAGTTCCTCCCCTCTGCTCTGTCACATGTCGAGCTGCTCCCACACAATTTGCTCAGCCTTTGCTTTAAACTGGAGTGTGTTTATAAATACTGCTTCCACACACAACCATATTGGTTGCTTCCATATTGCATCCACGCACAACCTTGATGACATATACCTGACGTTAGGCCTAATCTGGCCTAGTGCTCTCAAAATACTGAGCACAGGTGGAGCCAGACAACACGTGATCAACTTAACTTGTTTAACCCTTTAGACACACGTCTGCCTTGAATTCCATATCCCACTATTGAAATAGGCCAATTAGCTTGGATTACCATATATGAAATAGACTGCCCTCAGTATGAAAGGCGGGGGGGGGGGGTGGCTTTCTTTTCTGTGAGGAACCGGAGGTAACTTCTTTGGGTTAAGCCGGTCCTCTCTTTATTACAATAAAGCCTTTCTGTACTCCTCCTACTCGGCCTGCCTTCTTCTTAATTGGGCCAGGAGAGGGTGGGGCCCTTTTGGGCTAACAACCTTATCCACCTTTTAGGTTTTTCCTCCTTTGCTCTGACCTGTTCTCAAACTGCTTTCCTATGAGCTTTTTAGAAAGAATGGAGTCCCAATGTGTTTGCACACAGACCTGGCCCACCCATCGAAGTGTTATATTCCCCACTATGCCACCAGATAGGTTTTTAAGAATTTTAAAATAAATTAGAAATTGCTATTGCAATATACCACAATGACTGTTATATTCTATTGCCACAATCTTCTAGTCTAGTTACTCTGAATGTCATGGTTTGGGTTTTTTTTTAAAACGCCTATATCCCTTTTCATTGTGGAAATAAAAGGGAGGAGGTGCAGGTTTTGTCCAGATTGCCTTGAAAGCAATACGAGAGAAAGCATCCCAGGTTGTAGAGAAGTCACCTGCTCAGCAAGTTCTGTTTCTATATATATTTGTTCCTTTGGCTCTGTGCTACTTTCAAGAGAGAGAGAGTGTATATATGTGTGTGTGTGTGCGTTTATATAAATTTATATATATTTAAATCTACGTAATGCTTGCTGCTCAGTGAACAGCCCCAGTCGAGGGCCCCCAGCATGTGGCCTGGGGTAGCTGGTGGTTCATGATATCCATAGAACTCTCCACCAACACCACATTTTAAATGAATAAATCTTCATGTCAGCTTTGTTCACTGTCCAACTTTCACATCCATACATAGTAATGGAGAATACCATAGTATGAATTATCTTGATCTTGGTCCTCAACAACACATCCTTGTCCTTAAGGATAATTTTTAGTTCCTTCATGGCTCCCTTTCCAAGTCTTAACCTCCTAATTTCTTTGGCACAATCTCCCTTTAGGTTGATGATTGAACTAAGCAATAGAAAATATTTAACCATTTCCATTTTTTCCTTGTCACCCTTAAAATTGAGTAATTCCTTGATGGTCATTACTTTTGTCTTCTTGTTCAGCAGTAATCCTGCTTTGGCACACTCTTCTTTAACCATCAGTACTTGTTGCAAGTGTTCACTATTTTCTGCCAGTGATGAAGTGTTATATGTATATTTCAAACTGATACTGCTCTTTCCACCAATTTTCACTTCACCTTCATCTAAATCTTACCCAGCTTTCCTTGTGATATGTTCTGCCTATGGGTTGAACAAATAAGGAAAGTGGGCTAGAAATCGAATGATAAAATAAAAAAATAAAAAAATACATCCTTGCCTGACACCTTTGCCAGATGGAAACTATTCTTTCCCCCATATTCTGTCCTGACAGCCTCTTATCCAGAGTACAGGTTATAATTATAATAATAATAACATTCAATTTATATACCGCCCTTCAGGACAACTTAACACCCACTCAGAGCAGTTTACAAAGTATGCTACTATTATCCCCACAACAAAACACCCTGTGAGGTGGGTGGGGCTGAGAGAGCTCCAGAGAGCTGTGACTAGCCCAAGGTCACCCAGCTGGCTTCAAGTGGAGGAGTGGGGAATCAAACCCAGCTCTCCAGATTAGAGTCCCACACTCTTAACCACTACACCAAACTGGCTCCCATGAGCCAGTTGCACATCAAAATGCCATCCATAGCTTTTCATTAGCCACACAGTTGAAAGTCTCACTGTAATCTATAAAACACAAGCCAATTTTCTTCTGAAATGCTCTGGTATACACCAGTAAGTAACCATCACAAATTTGCAATATGATCTCTACCGTCTCTTCCTTTTCTGAACCCAGCTTAAATATCTGGCATTTCTTCTTCCATATATGATGACAATCTTTGTTGTAAATTTTTGAGCATCACTTTGCTTAGGTGCAAAATTAATGTGATTGGTCAGTAGCTTCTGCATTCTTTGATGTCAACTTTTTCAGAATTGGACTGTAGATTGGACATTTCCAGTCTATGGGATATTGTAAGTACAAATAGAAATAACCTTTGTTCAGCGTGCATCTCGTAACCAGAGGAACCTGGTTAATTGTTGATTGGCCAGAACTCTACTGGGGATAAAATAAAATTCAAGCATACACATTTGCTTTTTACACTTTGGAGCTGTATAGTAATTCAAAAGCCCTGTTCTAGTATGAATAGTGGAAGGCCCACAACATGGCCTTCTAGGATGGGAACAAAAGGGTCTTCATCTTAGAAAGGGAACCCCACGTACACAGAAAAATTTAATATAAGATTTTGTGCCACATACAATATTGGCTGCTATTTTTGGTTATCAATGCAACCCTCAGAAGACCAAGATCTCTGCTCCATGGTCTACTTTAGGGAAGATGCTTAACCGTTTAATGTCCTTCCTTACCCAAGCTTCTCCCATTCCATGCCAATTCTGGTTCCTGCTCTTCCCACCAGGTAGTGGTGGGGAGAGACAGAGCAGATGCTGGGGAGAGGAGCGGAGGAGAAGCTGCAAGGGGGAGCCATTGACTGTGCCATTGATGGATTTGTCAAACCAAAATTCATCCAGTGTGGGAAAGCTGCACCTATTGAATTTCTGCTCAGGAGCACCACCACCCCAATCCAACCTGAAGCTGAAAGATCGAGGGAAGGTATGGGGACATGCAGCCTAATTTTGTTATAATAAGACTTCGTGCAAGAGCATAGTTTGGGCCTGAGATGCATTTATTTATATAAATATTTATAGTCTGATTTTCTCCCTCTCAGTAGTGGGAGCCAAAGTGGGCAATCAAATAAATTAAAACAATAATATAGTAATAAAACTCTCCAACAAAGAGAAAATACCATTTTAACTTGTGTCCTTAAAAAACATACTGCTTGGCCGTATGACCTTTGAGGCTGCCCCAAAAGCTCTATTCCAGAGGTCCATTTTATAATGCTTGTGGATCAAGGTCCTTCCTTATTGGCTTGGGAGGCTGTTCCATAAGGATAACATCCCGCATGAGAAGACTCTCATGCTGGTAGTATCTTGGAACATCACTGTAGAGAAAACGATGCAGGAACCAACTGGGACATAGCTACCAGACAGGTTCATATTGAAATTAAAGCACCCTTCGTGGGGAAAAAAACACTTACTCTTACAATGGGAATGGCTCTCTCCAGGCACCACGAACTAACTGCATAGCATAATGAGATATTGTCTGGAAAGCAGACTGGCTCCAGTGAGGATCAAGGCTATAAGGGATCTTTGTAAATGATCATAGTACACAAACGTAAGTAGCATGTAATCTATGTGTTCACAAGAGTTAATTACCCCCCTCTTCCTTCTCCCCACCTCATTGGAAGTGAAAATGAGCACCTTGTGTGTAGAATATGTTTACTCCTCACAGATATTTTCTCCACTGTATCCTGTCACCTGTACCAGGAAGTAGTATCCTGGGAAATGGCCATTCTTTATGACTGGGAGATGAGAGGGGAGGGAAGCAAAAAGAGAAGGGAAATGTGTGTTTAAAGAGATTGGCTTCTCCTTCTTTGAGGAAAAAAACAGGCAGCCTGCCACAGACCAAGCTCCAAACTATCTTTTGGGCTGCCTCAGAATGGAAACCGAGGATGGGACTTCACTGCCATGCCCACACAAGATGCTAGAAAGGAGATGTGATACTCTTTTCAAAGAGTGGAAGGCCATATCAGAGTGTCTGCTGGTGTTACAGCCACAGTCTTTTCAGTGGTGAGCCACTGGGGCTGCATTCCGGTGGGTTTGCTGGGAGGAACTGTCACCCAAAGTCCCCGGTGTCTCTTTGTGCCCTCAAGGAAGCCTCTAGGCTCCTTCAGCTTTGGAAGGAGTAGAAAGAGATCTGAAGTGTTCAGGACCTTTGCCTGGGCTTTCCCAGCTGCCACTTCGATGTCTCTCTCCTCCAGCCCAGCTCTGATAGATGGAGGTATCATCACTCATGTCCAGCAAGCTCAGTTCTTATTTTGCTGTCATCTCTGATCAAACAGGTTTTCCAAGCTTTTTTAGCACTCTGTGAACTTGCACAACCAGAGATAATGATGGGGCAAAAGAAATGACTCATATACAAAACAGTGTGCAAGCTTTCAAGTTCACCAGAACGCTTCATTAGGTAGGATGTTATATAATAAAGGAGGGATGTTTCAGGTCATGGTTTTATGGCCCTTTCTTGCCAGCTTTCATGTGCTTAATGTCAGCAGGCAAGAAAATATAAAGTGGCACAACTGATGTCAGGTTGCACCCTAATTTCTGTGAGCAAGAAAAAACGAAGGCATACATTTTCATCGTATCTCTCTGACATTAAGCAAGATTCACAGATCTCATGTAGAGAGACAGCAAAGAAATTATTTGATAGTTATTGTATTTTTTAAAATTGAGGTAAATTTAACAAGCTGTAAAATCAAACTCAACCAGAGTAATTTTACCTCCAGTTGTGGGTAAATTCCTATCTGCATAGTCTAGTGTTGCCAGCCTTGTACTGAAAAATGCTTGGCTATTTGGGAGGTGCTGCCAGAGGCGGGTGGTGTTTTGAGGGGGAGAGTTGATGTCAGTTCTGGGTGATACTTGAGGAAAGTGCCAGATCTCTATGGTAAAGACTATAGAGACTGAGAAAATTCCTAGAGACATGTAGGATACGTCATTATTTCTGGGTGGAGGGACAAAGGCTGTGATGGCACCTTTGAGTGATACTGTAGAAATCCCCCCCCCAAAAAAACCTCTATGGTCTTTTATCACAGACATTGGAGAAATTCCTAGAGCAATCCCCGTTAATACTCCCACTATTTTTCTCCAACTCCTTAAATTATCAAAGGGGGAATTGAGGGTACAGATGGGAGACTGCCCACTACTATCACACAAACGATAAGCCTCTTATGGTCTCTTGCTACTTTCATTCTCTTCTAGTTGACATTTTCTCTTGGTTGAATTTGGTGATTCCTAAGTAAACAACAGCTGTTTAAAGCCATGCTGGCCCAAAATTAAAAGTAAGAAAAATACCCGGAGTGACAATGTCTCTTGCAGAATACCTTCAACTCTTTTTCACCATGGCTCAAAGTAGTTTACAATATATAAAGCAAACATCAAAGAACTATTAACTCCCTAATTCCCTCCTCCACCCAATAAAGACTAATAACATACCATAAAATGCCCCCAACTTACACACTGTTAAAAGCTCTGGTGAATAAAAGGACTTAACACACCTCCTAAAAGTTTCCAAGGACAGCGCTCTCACCACCTCTTAGGTAGCCTGTTTCATAAAGATAATTTCAGATAGGTAGTTATGTCAGTCTGCAGTTGAAGAGCAAGATCTGGGTCCAATAGCACCTTAAAGATCAACTAGATTTCTAAGGTATGTGCTTTCAAAAGTCAAAGCTCCCTTTGACTCTCAAAAACTCCTACCATTAAAATCTAGTTGGTCTTGAAGGTGCTATTTGGACCCTGATCTTATTCCATGAAGCTACCATAAAGCAACCACAGAAAAAAGATGTTTACATTGGTCATTGTATTTTACTTTTTTTGTCTGCCATGCCTAAATTTCACGAGGAAATATAAGCAAACAAACGAGAGGTATTCCTTGGGAAGGAAACAATAGAAAAAACCAAGATCCCAGGAATGAGAAACAAGTCACTTCAAAGCACTAGTACTAGGAATAGAACCAAAACAAGATATAGTTTTATCTAGTCAGTAGTCTTCATATTTACATTCAAAATGACAATGCAACAAATGTGACAACATGAAATGCAATCAGTATTTCTAACAATCAATATCACAAATGGTCTATTAACTTTGAAAGGAAAAATGGATCCTCCAATGAAAGGAAAGAAACTGTCCTTTCTTGTACAAAGATGCTTTCTTTTTTCTTTTTCTCTTACAGGTGGAATGAAAAATTGAAGCTCCCGAGGGGCTCCCCCGAGTTGCCCTCCTTCCACGAGTATCAGGAGAGAGAAGCAGATAAGTTCAAGGTTAATTATTCCAAATAAATTGCTTTAGTATAAAGTTGCTTTCTCTTTTCTTCTCTTTCAGATGGGTTGTGAAGAATATAGGAAGCTCCCGAGGGGCTCCAAAAACTTGCCCTACAAGCGGCCAGCAACAAATAATCTGCTTGTTTCATACAATATTCATTTCTTCAGGGGCTGGAAAGTCTCCCACCGGAGCAATAAACTTGCTGAACAATAAATAACAATACAACATAGTAAGTTTCTTCCTTCTTTTTAACCAATAGTTAAAATGATTCTTAAATTGTAAATTTACTCACCACATAGTCAAAAACATATCTCGTGCATAAACTAAACTTCTCTTTAGGTTGGAAACGAAGATTATGTATTCTGCTTGTTTACCAGCCATCTAGTTACCCAGTAAGCACCCTTCCTAAGTTAGCAGAAGTGCTCTCAAGACACAGAGCTGGAGATTCCTAAACTGCTTGTTCTGGATGACTTCAGCATTCATACTGAATTCTCCTTGTCTGGGCCCACCCAGGGTTGTATAGCTTCTTTGACTCCCCTGGGCCTCTCTCAAATAGTGACCGGCTCCACATATGAGAGAGGCCCCACACCTTAGATTTAATCTTTTGCACTGAGCCCTTGAGGGGAGGTCTTCTTTTGGGATTGGAGATTCAGCCTGAACCATGGTGTGACCACTATCACTTGAGAGCAAGGATGAAGGGGGCGACCCATTAAAAGGGTCTGCCCACAGAGGCTCATGGAACTTAGTTCCACATCATGTAATATGTCATGTCGCTTATGTTTTATTTCAGAATTGTTTTCTGCTCTGTATCAGATTTCTGTTTCTTATCAATCCTTGCCCTATAGTATTGTTTATTGGATGTCCTGGCTGTTTATTGTGTTGACCTACACTGTGTAATCCACCTTGAGTCTCATGAGAAAGGTGGACTATAAATAAATAAATAAAAAGGATATGTACATTCAAACTGATGCAGTGCAAACCTGCACATGATATATCATACATACAAACTCAGGAAAAAATATCACAGTCGGCAATCAGCAAAGTGTTTATTTCGCTCAGACTTAGCACCGAACATTATTATTGATGCCACCTTGTGGCCATTTAACAATGTCAAAAACAACAAACTTCTTGTTTTGCAGGTGGGTAAGGAGCCTGCTTCGAACTGCAAGGGATGCTGAGATGGCAATTGGATGAGAAAGCACCACACTGACACTCCCCTGAAGATGCATGCGTGGGCAGCAGAAAGGGAACACAACGCTAACGGTGAATTTGGCTGGAACAGCTTGTCTGCTATATGTACTAACAAAGGTCAGCAGGGATCACAGAAATGTTTGGATACACAAAGATGATGTGGCATCTGGTTAGAGTACCCAGGTCCCCTATACTCGCCTGGTGGGAGGGGGGACATGGTACTTACTGGGAGTGTGTTCTTTGTACGCACACACTCCCAGCGCCAACATGATAACATCATTTTTGGAAGTGATGTCATGCCGGCTGCAGGAGTGCTCCCACACTCCTCACGGGGCTGGTTCTTTGAGAATTGGCCCCAAATGAAGCACAGGAGCACTTCTGTGGCCAGCGCAATAATGTCACTTCCGGAAGTGACATTGTCACCTCTACTGGGAGTGCGAGCATCGCACATGTTCCCAGAGTGCCTGCTGGTAGCGAGTGATCTCCTGGTGACCCAAAGCCTCCTGCTGGTCACCAGCGACTGGCAGGCAAGCAGGTAAACTACCAAGAGATTGTCCATCACCGGCCGGCACCTGGGATCCCTATTCTCAGGGCTCACTCTTTGTGGAGACAGACAAGCAGAGGCAAGTATAGATGCGTTGTTCCTAAAATCCCCTGTGCCTTTCCTAGATCCTTTGATATGTTAAATGCTCTTAGCTTTTCAGCCCATAGATCAATACAGTCTTGCTTCTCCCTCCTGCTGCAGCCCAAAATAACCCCCACACTGCTTCTGGCCAACAAGTGACCACCCCATCCCACCCTGGAGCAGCGTGAGGAGGCATTCTGTGCTGTAGTGGAATCAGAGAAGCAAGAAAGTCTTGCTATTTGAGTGGAAAACCTTCCATCTGTGGAAATGTTCCAGTGGATCAAAATGTTTATTTGACAAAGCTCAGCAAGAATTCAGAACTGTGACCCAGGTTAGTAAAAGATTTTTACAGATATTTTATATAAGATCCACTTCTGAATGATGGCAGTGTCTCCCTACCTAACTAGAGAATAGCCTTTTCTCCAGTCCTAGAAGATGATTGGTTGATCAGTGCCCCATTCTCCAAACGTCCTATCTTGAAAAATAGCCCATCCAATGCTAGTATTTGATCACCTTGCTGGAACCTCAAGACCTGCATAGTGTCATAAATATATAGGCAAAATACTTTGATCTTTTCTTGATGGTGTCAGTAAAATGTAATAGTAGCTAGGAAAGGCTGCTCTTGGGACAAGAAGGTCTTAGCCCATCGATACTATATTTGAAGGCACTACCCACAATCCAGTAAAGAGAACAAGTATATTAGGGTAGATCTAGATTTACTAGTAAATCTTAGGCATTCCGCCTCACTTAATTTACTTTCTGTATCACTCTTCAAATGCTTCATGTACTGCTGAACAGTTGAGTAATCAAACACTATTGACACAAAGGTGATGGCTCTTGGGTTCTTCTCAAGCATCTCCTGCTGCAATGAAGTGGAGGAATGCTGGGAAGGGCTCTTTGCTCTGGGGAAGAGATGCTCTATCAAGAAAGCAAAGATGTCACAGAAACTCATCAGTGGGCACCACATTGGGGGTACACAGCATACTCTGTCCTAAATGCTGAGTAGCCTTCTACCTAATTCACACGTTCTTCAGCAGACTCTGTAGTATTGTCGAAGGCTTTCACGGCCGGAGAACGATGGTTGTTGTGGGTTTTCCGGGCTGTATTGCCGTGGTCTTGGCATTGTAGTTCCTGACGTTTCGCCAGCAGCTGTGGCTGGCATCTTCAGAGGTGTAGCACCAAAAGACAGAGATCTCTCAGTGTCACAGTGTGGAAAAGAGAAGAGATGTAGATCATTTGTATCTACTCAGGAGGGGTGGGGTTGAGCTGAGTCATCCTGTAAGAGTTTCCCAGGGTGTGGAATGCTAATGGCGGGAGGCTTCACTGTATCCTGAGGAGGTTCTTTTGCATATGGATTGGTACTTGATGTGCTAATCTTCTCTGCAGGGCTATTGTCAGGGATAGAATGTTTTGTTAGCCTGGTGTTTTTCAGAACTGGCAACCATGCTCGGTTCATTCTTAAGGTTTCTTCTTTCCTGTTGAAGTTTTGCTTATGCTTGTGAATTTCAATGGCTTCCCTGTGCAGTCTGACAAAGTAGTTGGAAGTGTTGTCCAGTATTTTGGTGTCCTGGAATAAGATACTGTGCCCTGTTTGAGTTAGGCTATGTTCAGCCACTGCTGATTTTTCAGGTTGTCCAAGTCTGCAGTGTCTTTCATGTTCTTTTATTCTTGTCTGGATGCTACGCTTTGTGGTCCCGATGTAAACTTGTCCACAGCTGCAGGGTATACAAGCATGATGCTACGATCAGCAAAAGACAGTAGAGACCCCCTAACCTCTGCAGGAGTATACCGTATACCCTGCAGCTGTGGACAAGTTTACATCGGGACCAGTTAAAGTAAATTTTGAGGACCGCAGAACATAAGACCAGGAGCCTGACAGAACCCATTCTTACTAAAGCAATAAATAATAAAAATAAAAAAAGCAAATGCAGCAAAACAATGAGGCAAACGAACACACAAACAGCAAGTGAGATAAATTTTCAAATACATAAACAAAAATCTATGCACATAAAATGTTTTGGGGAAGGGTTTGGCAATTGCCCCCCTCCTTATATTCAAAGGCATATGGTGGCATGGCAGGATATTATGGTCATGGTGAATTCGAAATAAAGAGTCCAAGGAGTTGATGAGAGGTACTGGCCTGGACAAGTGGGAACTGGCAAGCGGTGTTGCATGGAGGCAGGAACAATGTCTTTTAAACAGGGAGCAGCTTCAAACAGGGAACATCTTTGATCAGGGAATGAGTGGGGACTGCAGGCTGGTAAATCCAGACTTGGGTGCCTGCAGTCTGAAGTGGAGCTGACAGGTTTATCAGTGAGGTACTCACAGCCAGGCTGTGAGGTCAGGCGGAGAAGAAGCCTTTTGGAGAAACAGAGGAGATAGCCCAACCGCTTGTTCATCTAAGGTTATAGATCCAGAGGAGTTAGGCATGCTAGTCTGTAGTAACAAAATAGTAAAGAGTCCAGTAGCACCTTTAAGACTAACCAACTTTATTGTAGCATAAGCTTTCAAGAACTACAGCTCTCTTCATCAGATGCATGGAGGGTATGAACTGTAGATGACTGGTTGTCACCTACAGTTCCCAGCTCAAACCTATCCAACCTATCCTCAGTGATTTACAGCCCATCCTGGAAAACAATGCCTCTCTCTCACAAGCCCTGGATGGGAGACATCTCCTTGCCTACAGACAGCCCCCTAACCTTAAATAACTTCTCATTAACAACCATGTACTGACTAACAGAGTCACCAACACAGGTATCAGACCCTGCAACAGACCCAAATGCCAACTCTGCCCATATATCTACCCAGAAAATACAATTACAGGACCCAATAGTGTCAACTGCACAATCTCTGGCTCTTACAGCTGCTCATCCTCCAATGTGATTTATGCCCTCATGTGCCAACATCGCCCATCTGCTCTGTAGGACAAACCAGCCAGCCTCTGCGCAAAAGAATAAATGGACACAAATTTCACCTTAAAAATGGCAATATCCAGAAACCAGTAGGAGAACATTTCAATCTATCAGGACATTCCATCAAGGACTTAAAGGTCACCATAGTTCAATAAAAACATTTCAAAAACAAAATCCAATGGGAAGCTGCTGAATTGGAATTCATTATGTAAATTTGACTCAGTCAGACTTGGATTGAATAGAGACTATGAATGGTTATCTCATTGCCAAAAGTAACTTCCTTCAGGCATTCCATTCAGATTCTGCTATGGAGGGGAGGGGTCACATCCAGCCTGGATTGTACACACCACCTCTTTCATGACTTTTTATAACTGATTTACATTTACATGATCTTCACTCCCTACACCTCCTCCCCTCACAACCTATATATCGCTGGAGTTTCTTCATATCTTCCATGCATCTGATGAAGGGAGCTGTAGTCCTCGAAAGTTTATGCTACAATAAAGTTGGTTAGTCTTAAAGGTGCTACTGGACTCTTTACTATTTGTCTAAGGTTAACACAGTGGCAGTGGCAAAGCTTAAAAAAAATCTGAAGTGGAAAAGATGCCAGTGAGTCTGGGGGATCTGGGGGCTTGTGCTGTTGCAAAGCATTGTGGCTATGCAAATGAGCTGATGTGCCCCAAAAACATAAAAGATAAAGAGCAAAAAGGCTCAAAGTTTTCAAAAGGAACAAAAGCGAATTGTGGGAGACCGTGTAAAAAACCATCCAAAAAGTGGGTTGCAGACATGGATTACCATGACTGCTTGGGTAAAAAGAAAAATAAGGAGCCCTTGAAAAAGTCCGGCTCCCTTGGGCGGGGGTCAGGCCTTCAGAACCAAGTGTGGCACAGTGGTAGTACGGTGAGTACCCTTCCCTAGAGAGAACTCTGGATCTGCGCAGATACAGAATTCTACACTAGGAATCCTGCCTCCTTGGAGACAATGGCTGGCATATTCCAAGGCTAGTTATTGGCTGTCGTTTCCACGGTGATAAAGGAACACAACTGAGGACACAAAGGTGCGCCTTCAGCCTTCTGCCTCATTTGGTTCTGGGTCCTGGTCTCTACCAGTCTCTGCCTTGGAAGAGCTCCTATATGGAGTCCTGGAGGGCTCTGTCCCCCAAAAATAAAAGTCAAAGAATAGAAAACAAGGGAAAAAGAGGAACCAGAGCTGGGAAGCAGCCGAGGCGGATAGCCTAGGCTGATCAAAGCTTCCTGTATCGCACCAGATCGCTCAGGGTCTCCAAACAGGCAACCTGGCATTTCACTCGCTGAGCGAAGAAAACCAAAAAGAAAACCAAAAGTGACTGAAAGGTAATGATTAAAAAAAAACCTAAACCTGAAAAGCAGCACTGAAAAAAGAAACCTGGAAAACAATAATGTGATTATACCTATTCTATCCAAAAAACAACTCTGCTGTCTTCTGAAACAACGTTATCAAAGAGGGTGCACTGTTTTTCTTCCTCCCCTGTCCCCCTCCTTTGTTTGAGGAGGTAGGAGAGCTTCACAAAAGAATGACCCTTGGCTTAATGGGCCAGAGACCCCTCCCCTCCCCCATTAGCTGTCTGTGTGAACCAGACCAGAGAGCTTCTGCCACTTGATCCTTAAACAGTTAAAACAATAAAAACAAGAAGTGGCATTTTTTTCTGTTCCCTCCCCTTAGAAAAAGAGGAAAGTGTGCTGGTGAGTTTCCTGACTTAAGAGGGAGGCTGGTGAATAATGAAGAAGGAAAATAATGAAGAAGGAAAATCATGTATGTGCCTGTGTCGTCATGCCCTCTGCTGACAGGAAGCATCTGCTTGGACGCTGGACCCACAGAGGAGAATAGCAATACTTGTGTCGCCCCCTGCAACTGATATTCAGCTCTATGCTGTTTCTGAATAAGGAGGTTCAATTTAGCCCTGCAAATATTAGAGTGCTGCTTCCTGGAACATGTTTTCTAATCCAGTCTCCAAGAAATAAGGGATAGTGATGGGAAGGGACCAGAGTTCAGGGTTGGAGTGACCTTTTCCCACACATTTGAGGTTCTGCATGCTGGGC
Organism: Eublepharis macularius; assembly: GCF_028583425.1. NCBI lineage: Eukaryota > Metazoa > Chordata > Lepidosauria > Squamata > Eublepharidae > Eublepharis > Eublepharis macularius. The sequence goes on along the minus strand of NC_072793.1, from coordinate 164,980,085 downwards.
AGGATGGACCAGTGGTCTGACTCTGGCAGTTACTTACATTAACCTGTTTTTGCTTCCAGAAGGACACGGAGCCTCCATGCCCATCCTCACCTCCTGGCTGAAGGAAGGAGGCCTCTTTCTCCAGAGCGCTACAGAAGGGGCTCAGTCAGCAGGTAGATGCTTAGATGTCTCACTCACATGAATGCCCTTTCCTGGCAACTGCAGCGAAGGTGTGGAATTGAACGCTTCCCTCTCCCTCCCCATTTATCTTCGACTTCCTTTGATGAAGGTTTCCCAGGTTTTGGGTTCCCTTCACCATCTTCTCTTCTGGCGCCAGGTCATCCCCGTGAAATCTCCAGGCCCTTCTTGCTGAGCTTTCCTGTTGCCCAGGTGTAAGGGGCTGGAGAGAGCTCCTCTTGGTCATTTGGGAGGTCATCCAAGGGCCCATGTTCCTTACCCTCCAGCCACCCATAAGCCCTCCCCCCCGCCTACCCTAAGTGGGCACTGTGGCCCTCAGTGCTAGCTACAAACCCCTTCCCTTGAGTCATACATCCAATCTGCCAGACTCTCTGCACCCATCACTCACCCCTCCTTTATCAAAATCACTTTCATGCCACTGCTCACTCATTGGTCCAGTCTCTCTCTCACCTCCTTAATGTGTTGTGACTGTACAGACATTGAATATGTGTCTTCATCATGGCAGCAGATTGGAAGGAAAGATGAGACCAGAAAGGAGGGTCCAGTTCCTCTGGCCCAACCCCTTAAGGACGGAAGGAGGAAGAACCAGCCCTGTGCTGACCAGGCATCTCCTTCACTGCACAGGGCTCAGCTGGGTGTCTCCCTTCTCCCTTCTCCACCCAGTGCAGGGCTCAGTCCCTTTGCATATCCCCTACTCCATCCCACCAGACTCAGCTAGGCCATGTGCTCGCTTCTGCACCCCATCGTGCTTTGGGCCACCAGCTGACACTAGCAGTGGCTGCCACTCACAGCACAGACTGAAGGCTGCCCCTCACTTTGAGCCAGGATGGTCTCAGCAAGGGTCATCCCAAAACTGTTCCCCCACCAGGACTTTTTCCAGTGCACTTAATGAACAGTCCACCCCTGCCTGATCTCCTTCCACTTACAGCAAAACCCTTCATGAAGGAGGAGGGAGAGATTGTTGCGATACTAGCTCTGCAGTGTCACTCCTGCTCTACCTGGGCTCCACACGGCTGCATCTCAGGCCCCACTCACCCAATCACTCTCTGGCATGAAAAGACGGTAATGTCCTTCCAGCTGTAACAGCTAAAATAACCCTAATTTATCACTGTCTCGGGATCTGCCTGCTCCTCACTCTTTGGAAGTAAAGAAAAATATATTTTTTTTAAATTAGCACTAAAATTTTCCACAATAACAAATTCATTCTTTTTTCCTAATCTGAACTTTTAGTGTCTTCATTTGTCTCCTTTTATTCTTTCAGATGATGTCTAAGGGAACAAGATTAAGGGGGCACTTCCATAGTTGTCACTGGAAGGAACAAAAGACAGAAAGAAGTTGAGCAATGAAGATGGAGAAAAAATGCAGTAGGAGAAGCAGAAGGGAGAAGATTCATCCAGAACTTTTCAAAAGGAACAAACAGAAATTCAATTCAAAACGGTCCAAGGAAAGAAAAGGAAGAATAGTGTCAAGCGTGGGGATAGTTTGAGATGTCATGGGATCCTCAGAGGAGAGAAAAGTTACAAATGCCAGTTATGTGAAAACAGTTCCAGTCGGAGCACACCTCTTACTTCCTATCAAACACTCCATTCAGGAGAGAAACTGCATCAGTGCTCAGTATATAGAAACTGCTTCAGACAAAGAACTAGGCTTAGTGAACGCCAAAAAATGCACACAGGGCAGCATCTTCATAACGACTCACTTTGTGGCAAGACATGCTCTCAGAAATCAACCCTGAATCAGCATCTAACAGGAGAGAAACTATATAATTGCTCAGAATGTGGAAAGAGTTTCAGTCAAGATGGCACCCTCACTTCTCATAAAAGAATCCATACAAGGGAGAAACCATATCAGTGTGCAGTGTGGAAAGAGCTTCAATCAATGCACTAAGCTTAACCAATACCAAATACACACATGGGAAGGTCTGCATAACTGTTCAGCCTGTGGCAAGACCTTTTCTCAGAAATCAACCCATTATCAACATCTAAAAATTCATACAGGACAGAAACCATAGAAATACTCAGAGTGTGAGAAGAGCTTTGGTGAAAGAAATAGGCTTATTCAACATCAAAGAATCCACATGGGAGAGAAATCATGTGAATGCCGTGGAAAGTTTTTTTAGTCGAGGCGATAACCTCATTCAGTGTCTAAGAATTCACACAGGAGTATAACCTCAGAGATGCTCAGAATGTAAGAAGCATTTGTGTCACAATCTCCACCGTATTTCCCATCAAAGAACCCATGCACGGGAGAATGCGTATCAATGTTCAGCATGTGGAAAGAGTTCCAGTAGAAAGGATAGCCTTGGACAACACCAAAGTATCCACTATGTCGCTGTTTTGTCTGTGGCTGGAGACCATTCTCCCTATGGTACCACAGTCTGATGGAGCCAGGTGTTCATATAGTATCTCAGGAAAGAAAGATGGTGGGCTGAGGTGCTGGTCTCTCTCTGCTCAGGATGGAGATCAGGCACAGAGGACAGTGGGCTGAAGTGCTGGTCTCTCTTTGCCCAGGCTGGAGATCGTTCTCCCTACGGCAGCACAGTCTGATGGAGGCAGGTGTTGGTAAAATGCCTCAGGCACAGAGGACAGTGGGCTGAAGTGCTGGTCTCTCTCCGCCCAGGCTGGAGATCATTCCCCCTACAGCAGCACAGTCTGATGGAGGCAGGTGTTCAGGGCTGGCGCGCCCATTGAGGCCAGGTAGGCGGTTGCCTCAGGGCATGGGGCACCGCTCCTGCAGGTGTTGGTAAAGTGTCTCAGGCACAGAGGACAGTGTCCTACACCATAGTCAGGAAGAAGGCAGCAGCCCTTCCCTCTTGCTTCCCCCAGCTCCCCCCAGCTACTCAGAGATAGACTGCCTCTACTCATGGAGGTTCCCTTTCTTGGGGTTTCTTGGTCAAGAAAGGTTCTTTCTAATGTAACAAAAACAAAAAAAATAGCCCTCAGCCTCAGATTGGGGCAGGACTCTACACAAGAGATGCACTTTCCATCTCTTTCCTTGTTTTCAGGGGGAAGAGAGGCAAAGGGCCATCAAAAGGATCGATCCATATAGTTTGAAAGGGGTGGGGTGTTTTTCTCCAGTCATGTTGGCCACCATCCTCAAGAGCTGAGCTCCGGCTTTGCATGCAGAGGCCCAGATCACTCTCTGGGATCTCTGCTCGAAAGGAGCAGGGGGTGTGAAAGCTCCCCCTTCCCTCCCTCCCTCCCTCCTGAGCACCTGCAGAGCCCATGCCAGTTAGGGCCCAGACCGGGGGTGGGGTGGGGGGTCTCCTTTCTCAGGAGAGGCCAGCTTCTTTCTTCCTTCCCACCGAAAACAAAGAGACCTCCACTAAGGGAGCACCAGGAGAGGGCAACATTCTCAAGGGGGGAGGGCAACATGGTGGACCACTTTTCTTATAGAAACCAAAGACAGCGTCATCTTTGGCCTGTGGCAGGGCTGCTGTGTCCAGGGACAATCCCTGGAGAAGTGGGTTTCAGCCACTGGGCAGAAATGAGGGAAGGGGACTTTGTGACTCCCCATGAACCAAGGAAAACTTCAAGAGAGGGCCTTGCTGGGGAGCAGGAGTCCTTCTGGCTTGTTTCCTGCTTCTTGGGAGGGGGCTGTCTTCATAACCCCCCCTCCCCCATTCTGTTGGGAAATGGCCTTACCTGCTGGTTAGAGGAGGACCATGATTGCAGGGGGATGTCACTGCCATTGCAGTAGTTGTCCACAACTAGGGCAAGCCCCCCCCCCCCCCGTTCTTTTTCCTGTAGATGTGAACCAAAAAGACCCCAAACCATCCCAATTCTTCTTTTTTCCATCTCAGGAAAGAGGCATGGGGAGAGGGTTGCTTCCACCCACCCCCAACACCTCTCACCAGTTTGGCCCACTTGCTCACCTCCTCCTCCTCGTCCAAAACAGCCTGGGCCTGGCTGAGAAAGGACAGGACCACAAAGGTTGCTCTTTCCCTCACCCAGTCTGAGCCCAGGCCGATGATGTTGTCCCAGCAGGCCAGGAGGCATTGCGAGAGCTGCTCCTCACTCAGGCAGGCCTGGAAGGTCTGAAAACAGAAGTCGCCCTCAGTGGCGGCTCTCTCCCAGACAAAAGGGAAGCTGCCCTGCCATCTGACCCTGTGGGGACCGTGGCTTCTGCCCCCCTCCCACTACTCTCTAGCCCCCTTTCAACAGGGAAACAGGAAGCTCCTCCTCTCATCTTGTTATGCTTTTAAGGGCAAGGTAAATGGACGGTGATGTGTCATTGAAACGCGAATAAGGGTGTAGAGGGTGAGTCCTAACTGCAAGCTGAGGAGAGGCCTGTGTCTCTTTGCACCACTGGCTAAAGAATTCCTGGCCATACCTGTCATGACACCCTTCCCCCGAGACCTTCTCTTCTCAAGAGAGCTGTCTTGGGAAAAGCTCCCCTGCCCACACCACCAGAACGTTCTCCTTACCTTTCCCATGCAGATCACATTCTGGTACTGGGACTTCCAGGCCTGCCTGTTCTCTGCCTTCCACCTCAGGCGGTTGTCCCTCCCACCCAGGCCTGGCAGGAAGAAAGCACAAGTTAAGGCTTGCTTATCTGACCAGCACAGCTTCCCATCTTTCTCCTCCGGGGCCCTCTCTTGCATGTGTGCTCCTCTTGGGATGCGAACTGCTGTGGATGCAGATCTCTGAGCCCGGTCCCCTCCAGCCTCCCCTCCCTTTCTCCCTGACCCCCTCCTGAATAGCTGTGGCCGTGCTCTGAGGCAAGACTCCGGAAATGAGGCATGGGTGAGGGAAGGACCAAGGCTAATAGGGTGGGGTCTTGGGAAGAAGAGCATCAGAGGACAGCAGCTGGCCTCATCCATCCCTGTTCACTTACACTTCTGGCCCAGCAGGATATTAAGCAGCTGGCACATGGACTCCCTGGCTTGCTCCCTAATCCCTGCTTTGGGATCCATCTGGGAGTGGGAGGGCAGGGCCCGAAGGTGGCCGATGTCGGGCTCAAAGAAGTCCTAGAGGGAGGAAAAAGAAGAGGCATCTTTTGCCAGTCCCCAAAGTACCTTGGGCTTGACTCTGACATCCCGCCTTGTGGGCCTCTCAGGCTCTGGATACCGATGGGGCCACAGTTCTGTCAAGGCGGTCCAGGGGGGAGGCAGGGGCCACTGTCTGTTCTCTGGATTCTCTGCTCTGTGGCTGTTGATGCCTCTCTCTTTGGGACCTAGAATGCGATTCTCAGGGAAAGCAACTTCGTTTATAACTGCCACCTCCCTTCTCAGTCTCTCTCTCTCCTCCTGTTAGAAAGCTAGAGAGAAGGCTTGGCTAGGGCATTCCTAGCACACAGCGGATTTCTTAAGCCATCAAGAACGCACTTTACGCCTCAGGCAACCCCTTTAGAGTGGACTGGATTCTAAGGCAGCTCCCCTCCCTAACTGCAGCAACCTTCTGAAGCCTCCTTTTGGCTGCCGACCTGCACTAATTCAATCCACTCTTTCTGGTTCCTCTGCACTGACCCCTCTCCCTTTACCATTCCCCACCTCCCTCAGAACCTCGTCCTTTGCTCCAGACTCTGCACATGGAGACGACCCCTGGTGCTCTGCCCCCAGTCAGAATACGGATCAGAGTGCCCAGCAGAAGGGCTCGTCTTGGGATTCTGGGCTGCAGCCAAGGACAGGGGAGCAGAGCCCTCTGCTGGGGCTCCAAAGGGGCTCGGCAGGAGCATGGGCGGAGAGCCAGGCAAAGGGAATGACCTTGGGAAGTGAGGCCAAGTCCGCCCTCCCTCCAAACCCCAGTCAGAGTGGGGTGTGGTGGAGAAACTTACGTGAAACGACAGGAGGTGGCAGCCGTCGGAGAGCAGGGAGCTGTACAGGGAGAGGGCGTTTGCTTGCACCCCTGCCCGGTTGCTCTGCATCCAGTAGGACAGATGCTGTGGAAAGAAGCAACACTTCCGAATCAGGCCCAAGCTCTGTGCCTACAGCTGTGCCCTCCCAGGACTTTGCTCCTCTGCAGTCAAATCCCCTTAGGGGATTCTGCTCCTGTGGGATATCTGCCTGCATCCATTCTGGGATTGTGACCTCAGGACAGGGGGAAGAAAGGACCATTTCCTCCCAAACAAGTTCCTGTGCCATGCCCAGAGAAACTGGAGGATGAGTCAGCCCCAAAGGTCCATTCTCCCACCTGCACCCCACACAGGTCCAGTCCACAGGTGGCTTAACCATGCTTAAAAGCTAGCCCTAAGATTCCAAGGCACAACAAGAGATGCTCTCAGGAACCTACCTGGGACAACGGCCAGGGCTTGTCATGAGGTGGGGAGTTCCAGCGTGGACAGTGGAGAGGTGGAAGGGATGGCCTCTCCTGACCTCCAGGGATTGTCTCTTCTCTGTTTGCTCTATCACCTCTTGTCCCACACACGTCAAGTAATCCCACTAGATGCAGAACAGTGGGCAGCCCCCTGTACAGTCCCCGCACCATCTCCAGTAGACCCTCCTCTGTCTTGCGCTGGAGAGTCTGAAAGGAAAGAGGGTGTCAGGAAACTCACTTGGTTGCTTGCCTGTCAAAACAACTCTCAAAGCAGCCAGTTGCAGTTTGGCTTACGGCTGGCAGAGGCACTTCAGTTGAGGCCTCTTTCCTTTACCCCCTCCCCTCCTTTGAGAAGCGAAAGCGAAGGCTCCCAACGGACAAGGAACTGCCTGTCTCTGGAGCTGTTAGGCTCTCACGGTCGAAGGCCTTGGGCTGTCCAGCTCTTGCATTCCCACTAAGTGGAGGGATTTTCTTCCCTCACACCTGTGAGAAACTGCAGAACTAGACGTGTAGGCTTGCCCTCTGATTGGCTAACCTATGGGCAGCCTGTGGGCAGAGTGCCTTTAAAAGGGAGCCTTTTACTTCAGTCTTTGGTCCTTCTTGGGATGCCACTACAGTGTCCTTAAAGATCCAATTTGCCTTCTTGTCTGTCTGTTTTGCCGAAATCCTTGTCTTTGGGAAACCACTGCCTGAACTGGTCTTTCTTTGGATTTTTGAATCTTTTGATTCCTTTTGGACTGGTTATCTTGAAGCCTACTGTTTGCCTGAAGGTAACATCTGGAAAGCAGGTTAGGGATTGTAGCATTTGCTAGGTTAGTTAATTAGCCTTCTTTACTGCTCACTGCACTATTCTGTACTTCTTGATAATTTGGCTTCTGCTTCTTTAATACATTTTATTAACTATAATGCCAGATGGAATTCATGGTGTTGGTGCTCCAATCCAAATCCAGTTTGGATTTGGCCATTTTGCCATATGCTGCCCAGATAATTTGTCTGTGGAGTGCCTACCTCACAGGGTTGACTTTTGTTTGTTTCGTGCCCTGAGGGCTGAAGGCTGGCCTCTCAGTGTTTAAGCTGTGGGGATAATCAGAGAGGCTGGTGGTAGTCACTACCAGACCTTGATTGCTTGCCTGTCCTTTGGGGGGTCCCTGGATAATCCCTTCCTGGAGACTCTGAGTTGGGGGAAAACTGGGTTCTCCTTCAAAGGGATGGGGGGGAGTTGGCCAGCTGGTTGGATCTCCCCCCCCCCCCCAGTCTGTTACAAATCAGGTCTCTTGGGCTTCTTCCCATCTGGGCTGAGAGAGATGGTTCAGAAGTTGCATCTCCACTTTCCAGAGGTGATCCGGTCCCAGGCACCGCAGAGCCGACAGGACTTGTGGCCTTTGTTACATGCAAACACATGTCCTGAACTGCTTCTAGGCCAGACTCAGAAAAGAAGCAGACGGCAGAGGCCAGGGACAAGGGTAAAACTTACTGGTTTATTCGAATAGATGGTAGAGAGTGGATAGAGAGTGTAGTAAGGCCCCTCAGAACACAAGTGCTCTTTGGGGTTTCAAAGCCATTACACAAACTTTTATCACCTTTGGTTCATTAGCAGAAATTATGCATTCAGTAAGTTAATGGTCGAGTTAGTTACGTGTACATATGACCTAACGCCATTCCATTGGTTTGGCATAATTAGGGGTTGTCCCCTTACTCAATGAACACTTGCAAAAGTTGTTTATCATTTCAAAGAACAAACTGTCCTTTTCTGGCACCCATAGTGCCAATAAAGTAACTATCCGGTAGCTGTGTGTCATCCCCAAGGCCTTCAGTTTTTGCCAGTTCCCATCACTTAATGCTACAAGAATCCATTGTTAGTCTTCGATCTGTTACCATCAGCATAAACAAGTACCCCAATATGTAGCATATGCTTGGCTATTCATCTTTCCCAAGAAGACAATGAAAACAGTTTAGCTAGAGTTAGTACTTTGTTATCAAGGTTTGAATGTATCTCTTGTGACTTGGCAGAGACCAGGCAGGATGGGCGAGTTGTTTTTTATCTCTAGAATGCACTTTCGGTTTTACATCCAACCCAGGCCGAAATGCAAGGCTAGAGAGATGAAGACAAAGGGCCTCTTTCTTGTGTCTGTTACGGAGAGTTAGGCCAATACACAGGTATACTGAAGCTAAATTCTTCTACAGTTATGTTCCTTCTATTCTATGGCTATGTTTCTATGGCCTAGTGTTTCATATCTGTCACTCAGGTGTTCTGAGAGCTTCGGCTTACTACTCTTTGGGACAGATTCGAGTGCATCCTGCATCACCCTCACAGAAAAACAGTCCAAATGGAACGTACCTGTCTTGCTGGATCTCCCTGGCCCGGGCTTCCATTTAAGATGACCCTGAATGCCCAGGCCGCTATCAACCTCTCAAGGTCCCAGCTGAGGGCCGGCTGGAAGTTGCTGGCAAGGCAGAGGAGAAACAATTGGACTCTGCGGTGTGTGGGAGGGAAGGAGCTCTCTGGCCCCGGCCCCCACCCATCCCTGCCAAAGCTTTGCCAAAGCCCCAGGTCCACACATTGACTGGGGGGAACCAGCAGCAAAGCCCAAGAGATTCCAGTTGGGATAGAGATGCCAAAGAGGGAATCTGGTTCTTCAGGCTCTTCAAAGGCTGCGTTTCCCTCAGGTGCTCAAATGACTTCTGAGCCCTTGCTGGGTAGAAATGGACAGGGTTCCCGGAGGCCAAACCAAGGGAATGAAAATTGCCCTGGGCCTTCTGGAGGGAGCATAGATGCCGAGGGGGTTACCTGGTGATGCCCTCCGATGTATTTAAGGACATCTCCTCTGAGGTCTTTACGCCGTCTTGCTGGCTTACAGGCCTTTGGAAGTTAAAAAGAAAGAGATGGAGGCAGGAGTAAGACAGAGTCAGACTGGTGTTTCTTTCCACCTTCCAGTCTTCTCCTTGACCCCGTTCATTGGGGCTTCTAGACAGCTTAGAGTCATCACATGACCCCTTGAGGGGTCGTGATGGATCATTACCTCCTGCAGGTCCGCAGAGGGGATGCTGACCTCATGGGCTCCCCCTGCAGGTGTTGGAACAGTAGAGCAGCATCGCTGCGTATTGTGACCCCCTCCAAGCTTTCCATCAGACTGGTTGCTCTCTCTACCTCCCCCCCCCTTGAATGTTAATGGGGCAGGGCATATTTAGAGGACTACCGTTTTGAGTTTTATTGTTGTATGAACTGTTTTATGTATGTTTTAATGTGTTTTAACCTGGTGGTTACTCCGCTCTGAGCCCGCCATGGGGAGAGCAGACAAAAAAATCGAATAAATGAAATTGAACGAAATGAGCAGGCTACCCTTGGGGGAGATTCCAGGGATTTCATTCCTATTTGCCCCACTGGACTCAGAAGGGGGACACAGGCTGGGGTGGGGGTGGCAGCCTGTCAGGGCTTTCTTGGGCTGCTAATGAAGACAGGGAAAGTCTGGAGAAGACTTTGGGTCGTTCTGGTGCCGTCTTTCTGCTGTCTTTGGCATCTTCCTTCTCTTCGGATGAGTCTTTCAGCCAGAGGAATGCATGCCATGGCCTGGGCTGGGAGCCTCTACACCAGGGGAGGTTTCCACCTGGTCCTTGAGTGGCTTCAGCATTGGCCCAAAGGACTGCAGCATCAGCCAGCTGGGCAAGGCTGCTAAGAGCTCCAGGGAGGGCCCACTCATCTATCTCTCTGCCTGGTGCAGCCTCCAGTACGGCCAGGGCACTGCAATATATACACAGGAGAGATGGAAGGGCCCCAGGATGGCTGGCACTGGGCAGAGTGGGAGCCTGAGCCTTCCAGAGTGGGTGGGGAGACCGCAAGGGGACCAAAACCTTCTCCTCCCTGCCCCCGAGGCTGGCAGATCAGACTGCCCCCCAACATGCACCCCAAGGGCCCAGAGTAGCTCCTCACCAGGAGCTGCCTGCTGCTTCTCCTGGTCTTTTGTGGTCAGGGAGCAGATTTTGTTTTCTCCCCCGCATCATTTTGCCACGTGTTGGTGCTATAAAAGAGCAAGGATAAGGTGAGAAGCAGATCTGGCAGTCTCTCTCTCTCTCTCTCTCTTTGGGCACCTGTCTTGGCTTTGGGCCGCTGGAAGCTCTCAGCCTGGCAGGAACTGGCTGTCTCCTGGAAGGAGCATGTTGGTGGGCACCTCAGGGCCCTCTGGGCTTTCCCAGGTACTTCTGAGTGCCCTATCTCTGCACAAAGGGGGCAGCTCTCCTCTCCCCTGGACAGGGAAGGGGGAAGCTTCGTTTCTACTTCTGCTCTGCTGCCTCTCCCCATCACAGCCCCGGCCTGCTTGCAGCATGTCCTGCTGCCTCACCTCCTCTCTTCCGCCTCTTCCTCCATACCAATTCAATGCAGACGTGTTGGGCCATTCTAGATTGCAGTTTGGTACAGTCATTAGTCATTGCTTGATTTAACAACAACAACAACAGCAACAACAACAACAATAGCACTTATATACTGCTCTTCTAGATAGATTAGTGCCTCACCCAGAGTGGTGAACAAATTAGTGATATTCTCCCCACAATGCAACTGGGGAGCTGGGGCTGAGAGGAATGGTTTACCCAAGGCCACCTACTGAGCTCATGGCAGTAGTGGGATCTGAACCAGTAGAGTGCTGATTTGCAGACAAACCATTTAACCACTATGCTACAGACTTTCTGCCCAGGAGGGATCCAAAGCAGCATACATCTTCATTTTATGCTCACAACCTTATGAGATAGCTTGGGGTGAGAGGGTGTGACTGGTCCAATGGCACCCAGCATGCTTGAGAGGCTAGTCTGCATTCAACTCTAAGTGCTTCCTTAACATCAGCCCTGAAAGGTAGGTCCGTATGAGTCATCTCCCTATGGCTGAGAAGGGCATGCCAAAGGGGAATTGGTGTCTGAAAAGGGATTTCAACCCTTTGTCTCCCAGATCATGTCAGCCTTTCTGCTGCAGCAACTGCTTTGAGCATCTCACAGTCTGATTGGCCACAGAAAGTTCTCTGAAAAAAATTCAGCTTTCCAACGGCTGACTGCCAGGAGTGAAGGGAGCTTTGGAGTGAAGGCAGCATGAGCCACCACGTCTCATGGCAATGGGGCATGTGTGTGCACAGAGGAGCATCACAAACACGGCTTTGATCCTCTGCCTAAAAGAGCTGTGGGTGGCCTGGGCTAGAGAGTTGGGGGCCCATTCTGGGCAGGCAGGAGGAGGAGAAGGCCCTTCCAAGGCAGAAGGTCTAGCAAGGAGGCCCAGATGTCCTCATGAGGGCCTGAGCACCCCTTTGCTGAGATCCCTCACTGGCTGGGGGAGAAAGGGAGGGAGGCAGGAGGGGAGAGGTAAACAGAGAAATGGGAGGAAATCTCACTTATATCAATAGATGCTTGCTCCTTGGAGTCTTCTGGAAGAATATCAAAGAGCAAGAATGGCTGTGAGTACCAAATAGATAAGAATTAATAATTAAAATAATAATAATTAATAATAATTAATAATAATTATTAATAATTAAAAATTAAAAATAGATAAGAATTAAGCCACAGTCCACAAGCCAAACAGAAACAGAAGGAACAAAATCAGCATTGCTGACAAATGGCCATCTAGTCCCTGCTTCAAATCGTCTGGATGAGAAGAGCCCAACACTTCTCGAGGAAGCCTGTTCCACTGAGGAACTGCTCTGACTGTCAGGAAGTTCTTCCTAATGTTTAGCTAAAACCTTTTTTGTTTTAATTTTAACTCATTGGTTCTGGTCTAACTCACTGGGGCAACAGAAAACAACTCTTCTCCATCCTCCATGTGACAGCCCTTCAAATACTTGAAGAGGGCTCTTGTGCCACCTCGTAGTCATCTCTCCCTGAGAAACAAACCCAGGTGATTGGGTGCAGGGGGGGGCTCGCCCACCACGGAAGCGCATGTGGATCGGCCCCCATGGTAGTTCCCATCCTATGCTCCTTCAGGCTGTGGGGGCGGGGCAGGGCATGTGGAGAGGGGGCTGAGTTTTCCCCGTTCAATGGGCCCCTAAGGGCTATGCCGCCTTTTTCTGTGGTGTAGCTTTTTTGAGCCGCTGGGGGTGTTCCCACACCTGGAAGGTCTTAGGGAGTGAACTCTAGCCCTCCCCTCCACCCTGCCCCCTCTTGCGCCAATGTGGGGCCCTGCGCCACTTCTTCACCTCCATCCACCTGCCAAGTGTTCCCACTGGCGGCGGCCTGGCGGTTGTAGCACGCCTCGTGCCGCCACCGGCAGAAGGGCATTTGCACCCATGTAGGAGCCAGTTCCGCCGGCACAAGCCTTAGTTCACTGTCCGTCTTCAGTTCAGCCCCACATGGGACTGCGCCTGCACAGGCCTGCCGACCGGATTTTTCTTTTCTAGCCACTGTCCACTAGGGGGCGCCCGTCAGTCCAATGCGCATGCGTGGCATTTTACGCCCGAGCGACATTGGGCAACGTTGCCCCCCTCACCCTCAGTTTCTTCTTTGCCGCCGACCGGTGAAGATCTAGCTGTCCGCTGTGAGAAGAAACGCCATTTTGTGAGAGAGATCGTTCATTTTCTAACTATGGCTGAGAAATTGCTGTTTAAGCGCTGTTCGACGAAAATGACAAGGACGGATGGCCATTCCGTTTGCCTGGGTGAAGGACACATTGTCCTTCAAGGACTCATTGTCGAAAAATGTGAGCATTGCCAACGATTCACGCCTAAGGCCAGGGCTGAGAGGGCGAACAGGTTGAATGCCCTACTTTGGAGGAGGGCTATGCGGGTGTCGGGAGCCACGGATACCACTAGGGCTGCCGCCAGTGAGCAGTACGGTTGACACCCCCTCGGCAGTCGGACAATCTGTTCGAAGTTTCACTTCCACCTCTCGATCCCACTCTCCGGATCGGTTCCAACGAACTCCGACTCTGACCTCGGATCCGAAAGACGCTCCGGGTTCCGCTTCGGATCGCAAACAAACCCCGAATTCGGATCCAACTCAGAAGCAACAACACCATTCCAAGTCACCCACGCCGGCTCCGAAGGTTCAGAAGACTTCGTTGGATCTGAACATCCCGACCGGATCGGCTCTGAAGTCACTGGATCTGACACCGGAACCGACACCGTTGGTTCTGAAGTCCACGGAGTCGACTTGCCTTAGCCTCGGTCTGAAGGATAGTGCCGGGTCGGAACCCAAGGCTTCGGATCCATTGCCTGTCTTGACGTCTCCAGATCCGGTAGACCAGAGTCGAAGCGTCGACCGTGGCTTAATCTCTAAGGGTGAGAAAAAGGCGAAGAAGAAGTCGAAGCACAGACAATCGACTTCCATCCAAACTGAAGAGGTGTGCTGGGAGAAGCCCAAGACTCCCTCACCGCACCTGTCTTCTTCATCATGCCATTCTTCTGCTGAGGATGGTGACCTGCCCTACGTTCCACCCCTTGTGGCCCATGCGTGGTCTGCTGGTGACTATACTGGTAGAGAGAATCTACCTTATCATTTGCCTAGGTGTGGATATGAACGGGAAGGCTCCCTTCATGCAAGATCTCACCGATCCTATTCCCCATCTCTTGGCAGAGAATATTGGGGTGACGCTCGGAGTGAGTTCTCCCGCTATGGCTCCCCCGGATGGGGTTTGCCTTACCTACAGCCTGACCCATGCCAGGATCCGAGCCCCAGCCCGCCTTCTGACCCTTCTCCCGAAGACATCATTATTGGGACTGGTCATATTTCACCTTCGGAAGACTATCTGCTCTACACAGAGCCGATGGTCCAAATGGCCCGCTCTCTTGATATTGAGATTTCGGCTGTGGAACTGAAACCAAAGGATAAGATTCTTCAGTATGTTCAGTCTGGGAATCCTCCAACCACTGCATTCCCGTTCACTGAGGGATTGATGGCCATTGTTACCATGATCTGTGAGAAACCAGCTTCCGTTTATCCAACATCCCATAAGCTAGAAGCTCTATATAAGACAAGAGATGACGTCTGTACGTGTCTCTTTGTACATCTTCTGCCTTCTTCCCTCATTACAGAGGAGATGCAGACCCGTCAGTGCCAAGGGTCCCATGTCATGCCCATCGACAAGGAAAGCAGGAAGCTGGATTCCTTGAGCAAGAAATTATACTCATCTGCTGCCCTGACGCTCAAAATCTCTAATTACTCGGCAATCATAGGAGCCTATCAGCTTTTCCTATGGAATCGCATGGCGGTCTTCATAGATAAGCTTCCTGCCGACCAAAAAGTGTTGGCTAAAGTAATAATGGATGAGGCTCTGCGACTGTCACGACAACAAATTAACGCTGGTTGCAACACGGTCGACACGCCTGCAAGAGCATTGGCATCTTCGATCGTTCTTCACCGACACTCGTGGCTCCGCATGACTGCATTGCCTGTCGAAACACGAAACAAAGTGGAGAATCAGCCTTTTGAAGATCATTCTCTATTTTCATTGAGAACGGATGAATACCTGTCGCAAAAACGTAAAGATCGGCTGACAGCCCGTTCCTACGGTATTCTCCCAACCAGGCAATTCATCGAGAATCGATTCCAGTATTGTTCCTCGCAGTCTTATCGTGGGCAACAGCAGAGATACCAACCGTATCCACGTTATGGTTCCTACAGGCAATTCCAGCCCCCTGCAAGCTCTTTTCAGCGCAGGAGACCTAGCTACCGCCCATGTCGCAATCAACAAGCCCACGATGCCAAAGAGTCAGCAACTCAACCTAAACAGTTCTAACTAGAATTTGAACAATCTGTCGTGTTTGGAAACAGATTGGCTCAGTTTGCCTCGGCATGGGCAGAGATTACCCATAATAGTTGGGTGCTTAACATTGTTACAGTTGGTTATAAAATTCAGTTTGATGTTTACCCGGTGTTGTCTCTTCCTGATTATGCAGTGCAATCCTCTTCTGATAAGTTACAGACTGAGGTTGTAGCACTTCTGGAGAAGGGAGCCGTACAGGAGGTACTCCCTCAGGACCCCCTCTGGGGTTTTTACTCTAGGATGTTCCTAGTAGACAAAAAGGATGGCGGGGTACGACCCATTTTAGATCTGAGAGAATTGAATAAATTCGTTCTTGTTAAACGCTTCAGAATGCTTACTTTAAATACAGTCCTCCAGTTAATGCCCAAGGACATGTGGTTCGCCGTCCTGGATCTCAGGGAGGTATACTTCCATATTGCCATCCATCCTGACCATAAGAAATACCTTAGGTTCCTTTGTAACAGTAAGGCCTACCATTATCAGGTACTCCCTTTTGGACTATCAACAGCCCCCCGAGTTTTTTCTAAATGTATGGCTGTTGTAGTTGCATATTTGAGGGAACAAGGTTGTACAATCTATCCCTATCTGGATGATTGGCTGTTAGCAGCACCCTCTGCTGATGCACTTCTGGTCCACATTACTAAAGTGATGCTTACCTGCTCCCGGTTGGGACTTTTGGTTAACCTCAAAAAATCTAATCTTACCCCATCCAGGAGAATACTGTTTATCGATATACTTGCAACAACAGACAGTACATAATAATGTATTATAGACAGTACCAAGCGTAGTGTGTGGACGTCGCTCCACATCCCACCCCCACACACATCCCAGCATGAATCTCGGCCCCACATACAGCAGTCGTCTGCCTCGCTTATTAGAAAACAGCAGAGCTGTCAGAGAATGAGTATCCTCTGTGGTACAACCCTGCCCCGCCAGGCACACACAGGCGACACTCCAAGTCCTGCCCCCCCCACCTGCCTGCAGTGAATTTGAGGGGAGGAGGGAAGCAGAGTGGGGCTGGAGCCTCCAAGGTGTCACTGGACACCTGCTCTTTGGGGCAGCAGAGCCACCCAAATGTGTAGAGACACCTGGAGCCTCTCTGGGACTGCTCCATCCGTACCACCCAGAGTCAGAGATCATTTGCTGGGATGTGTGAAAAGGCAGCCCTACGGGGAAGTGGAGAGGGCAGCTATTGTCACGCACAGGCAAACAAATAGGCAGGCAGGGAGTTGTTCGACAGACTTTATTGAACTGCCAAAAGTAAAAATGACGTCTGGCCGTGTATTGCCAACTTCCCTCATCCAGCTCTAGGGAGCTGTGCCTGTTAGCACAGCAGTCTCGGCCAGGACTGCCATTTCTGGTGCTGTTTTCTCAGGAGCAGGGTTGACTCACAGGCTGCCTGGGGAAGCTGCTCCTGAGGCTAGCTTGAATGGTAGTCAAGAAGTATTACTGGGGGCTGAAACAGCCATGCTCCTTGACTTCTCTGATGGGTCACGACCTACTTGAAAGGGAAACAGAGACATGTGATGACAGGCTTGGACTCACACAAGCCACAGCCAGGTCTGCCATGTCCTGGAAGTGTCCGTGGCCGGGGTGGTGATGGCAGTTCCATCATCACAGGTGCTGCCAGCAACCAGAGGATGGATGTTCCTCCAGTGAGGAAGTGTTCCTCACCTGCATTTGGATATTGTGCTGTTGTGTGGCTCTGATCCTGTGAGGGAGACCGTCAAGGGGTTGCGTGCCCACCATCGCAGGGGAGTTACGGGTGCAAGCACGCAATCACCTGGACCTATGGCTGTGCTTGCTCTGTCCGAGGGGGGAGCTAGGCCAAGGGAGTCTGAATGGAGCCCCAACTTGGGCCACTGGAAGCCCCCCACTACTGAAACAACTCTCTTGAGATAATTGAATAAATCAATGGTTTTAGTGGCTCTCACATAGCCACTAAAATTACAAATGTTATGCAAATAGTTTCAGGTGGGTAGTTGTGTGGGTCTATATTGGCGAGGCGGGAATTGTCCAGTAACACCTGAGAAAAGGACAAAATTTCCCAGAGTATAAGCGTATGTGAATCAAAACGCACTTTGTCAGAGGTAAATGAGAATGAAGACCCATCAAGCATCACATCCCATTCAGAAGGTGGGAGGGATGTTACAAAGAAGGGCCTGCAGGAGGAACAATGCAGAGGTACGATGAAAATGATCATCTTGATCAGAGGTGAAGAGAGGTGCTTAGAGATTGCGAAGTTGAAAATGCATAGATAAACATACATGTAGGTGGTTTATGCATGATCCCTCCCCTCGCAGGACTGGAAACAGGTAAAATATTATAAAGTGCAAAACAGAAAAACACAAAGCAAGCCATTCATGAATCCATTCACAGGGCAATGCTTTGTCTTCAGGAATTTCAGTGGTCTCGGTGGATATTTATAGATCTTTTGTAGACTTTTCTCATCTGCTATCGGGAAAGTTGAATTAGCTGGAATCCATCAGGTGGCTGTTATTCATCTTCAGATGGTGGTTTCATAACAGCTCTTTCCATCTGAGGGGAAGAATCTCTCAGACAGGGTCAATAGATTGTTCTGGCTACCTCAGCATGAGCTGGATTTTCACCTCTCTTTTCTTGAGTGAGAGGAGGGGGGAAACTTCCAGTCAACTTCTGCAATGACAATGGAAACCTCTACATTCGGATTTGTGCTTAAACTGAGCCTTCTCAGCCATGGGATGACATGTAACAAACAGGAGATATCCAGGTGCTCTTGAGTCTGGCTAAGCATTATCCTCCCTAGTCTTGTTCCAACTCCAGTTATATAGCAGTGAACCAGAGGAAAATGAAGCCTTGCATTGCATTAACTGCGCAGAAGAGAGAATCTTCCCATGAGACTAAGAAAAATGGTTAAATACATTTGATATATTCCATACTCTCAAATGGCATCAGCCAAGCAAAACTGAGGGTACAGAAATGTGAGTGCCCTTGTCCAAGCAGAAGATACCTATTGATTTTTTACCTAAGAGAATCAAAACTAGCAAACTAATTAAAAATAAAACTGAAAAATGTATGACTCAGAAGCCTGAGAAACAGAGAAAAAAACAGAAGTGGTATTTGGAAATCCTTTTAACAAAATGTGCAGAACCTCGTAAGGCTGATCTGAACAAAATACCTACAGAACAAAACTTACTAAAGTTAAGGATATTTTTAGTAAATTAGTCATTTATTTTTTTAAAAAAATACAGACAAGGGATACTGTAGCTCTAAGAGATGATGATAAATTACATTCGTTATTGGACTTAGAGGGGAAGGATAGAAAATTTAATCCACAATATGACACGTTCTCAAAGAGTTAGAATCTATGGTCTTCCCATTAGAAAATTATAGCACTCATCATTTTATAAGAGATGATATGAGGCATTAATCTCAGCACCTTGGCAAATGATCCATTAACATGAGAAGCTGTAAAAGAATACAGAGAAAAATAAGTATGTTTTGCTCACCAGAGGTGCTACATACATATACTTGAGGCTAACAAAAAGAAAGAAGGAGGGATGGAAGAAAAGGAAGAAATAGGCAGGAAGCTGTTCCTTGTCAGGGCAGCTATTATAAATCAGGTCATGGCCACAGGGAGGCAAGGTCAGCCACATTTACTGGTTTTCCACATGCTAACTTTGATTGGATGGTTATTCTCCAGTGAGAATCTTGCAGTGTAAGGTAAAGCTGCTGCTCTCATTAAAGCTCTTTCCACATTCTAAACATTTGTAAGGCTTCTGCCCTGTGTGAACCTTTTGATGGCTAGTTAGATTAGCATTCTGAGAAAATTTGTTCCCACTTTCCAAGCGTTTATATGGCTTCTCCCCGGCGTGAATCTTTTGATGTCTAGTTAGGTTGTCATTCTGAGCAAAGCTCTTCCAACACAACAAGCATTTATAAGGCTTCTCTCCGGTGTGAACCTTTTGATGCCTAGTTAGGTTGCTACTCTGAGAGAAGCTCTTCTCACACTCCAAGCATTTATAAGGCTTTTCTCCCGTGTGAACATTTTGATGGCTAGTTAGACTGGCATTCTGAGAGAAACTCTTCCCACATACCAAGCATTTATATGGCTTCTCTCCCGTGTGAACCTTCTGATGCTGAGTGAGATTGCTATTATGAGCAAAGCTCTTCCAACACACCAAGCATTTATAAGGCTTCTCCCCGGTGTGAATCTTTTGATGGCTAGTTAGGGTGTCATTCTGAGCAAAGCTCTTCCAACACAACAAGCATTTATAAGGCTTCTCTCCGGTGTGAACCTTTTGATGCCTAGTTAGGTTGCTACTCTGAGAGAAGCTCTTCTCACACTCCAAGCATTTATAAGGCTTCTCTCCCGTGTGAACATTTTGATGGCTAGTTAGACTGGCATTCTGAGAGAAACTCTTCCCACATACCAAGCATTTATATGGCTTCTCTCCCGTGTGAACCTTCTGATGCTGAGTGAGATTGCTATTATGAGCAAAGCTCTTCCAACACACCAAGCATTTATAAGGCTTCTCCCCGGTGTGAATCTTTTGATGGCTAGTTAGGGTGTCATTCTGAGCAAAGCTCTTCCCACACTCCAAGCATTTATAAGACTTCTCCCCTGTGTGAACCTTTTGATGGCTAGTTAGACTGGCATTCTGAGAGAAACTCTTCCCACATACCAAGCATTTATATGGCTTCTCTCCCGTGTGAACCTTCTGATGTTGAGTGAGATTGCTATTCTGAGCAAAGCTCTTCCAACACACCAAGCATTTATAAGGCTTCTCCCCGGTGTGAATCTTTTGATGGCTAGTTAGGTTACTATTCTGAGAGAAGCTCTTCCCACACTCCAAGCATTTATAAGGCTTCTCCCCGGTGTGAATCTTTTGATGGCTAGTTAGGTTACTATTCTGAGAGAAGCTCTTCCCACACTCCAAGCATTTATAAGGCTTCTCCCCGGTGTGAATCTTTTGATGTCTAGTTAGGTGGTCATTCTGAGAGAATCTCTTCCCACACTCCAAGCATTTATAAGGCTTCTTCGCTATGTGAACCTTTTGATGTCTAGTTAGATTGGCTTTCTGAGAGAAGGTCTTCCCACATTCCAAGCATTTATAAGGCTTCTCTCCGGTGTGAATCTTTTGATGTCTAGTTAGGTGGTCATTCTGAGAGAAGCTCTTCCCACACTCCAAGCATTTATAAGGTTTCTCCCCTGTGTGAGCCTTTTGATGGCTAGTAAGTTTACTATTCTGAGAGAAGCTCTTCCCACACTCCAAGCATTTATAAGGCTTCTCCCCGGTGTGAATCTTTTGATGTCTAGTTAGGTGGTCATTCTGAGAGAAGCTCTTCCCACACTCCAAGCATTTATAAGGTTTCTCCCCTGTGTGAGCCTTTTGATGGCTAGTAAGTTTACTATTCTGAGAGAAGCTCTTCCCACACTCCAAGCATTTATAAGGCTTCTCCCCGGTGTGAACTTTTTGATGTTTAGCTAGCTTGCTTCTCTGAAAGAAGACCTTTCCAGACTCCAAGCATTTATATGTTTTCCAGCACACTGTAATGTTCTGATATTTTTTATCTCTGAGTTTGCTGATCATCCCTTTCACAATCACTGAACCCTGCCTTCTCTTTCTCTTCTTCATTTCATTTGGGGCTGGGACCTCAAGCATCCTCCTGCTCAGATGGGCAACTAATTCCTTCCTCTGCTTCTGTTTGGCTTTCCTTTCACTTCCCTGCTCCCTCTTGGGCACCATCTGAATGCCCAATTTCGCTTCTATCTGTAGATCTTCATCTGTTTCCACAACCACCGTTTCTGGTTCCTTCTCAGTCGCCATGTCCCCCACATCTGTAGATGGAAAAGAGAGACATAAATCAAATAAAAAGGAAAAGGGAAAAATGCCTGTTAGCAAGTACAGTCAGTAGTAAATAGTACTTTCTGCAGCAAGATCCAGGGGTCTGGAAGTATCTCAGCAATCTCTAACCATGTGCCAGGAGGGTCTTGGAAAGGGGAAGGTATCACCAGGACATGAAAGAAAGGTATAAAATTTTTGGCATAAGTAATCAAAAAGAGGAAGAGGAGAAATATCATAAAATTTAGCTGTCATTATATATCTTGCTTATATTTTTGTTGTAGTTTAAATATATTATTCTGTTCAAGATTCTTTATGCATTTTCAAATGTCTTTTTTCTTCTTTTAAATGAAGTTTTTTAAAAAAAGAATACTAACAGTGCAATCCTAAGGAGAGTTACTCCAGTCTAAGCCCATTGACTTCAATGAGCTTAGACTGGAGTAACTCTCTTTAGGATTGCACTGCAAGTCTCTGTTCAGCCTGGGGGGGCACTGTCCCAAATTTGTGAATGAACCCTATTTCAGCAATCTCACACTCTAATCTCCCCTTGAAGTTTCTCTGTTTGAGGACAGCCACTTTTAGGCAAGTGATGGAATGTCCTGGAAGATTAAAAAAGTTCTTCCGCTGGTGAGTGTTGTGATTTCTAATGCCAGTTTTATGTCCATTTATTCTTTTGCATAGGGACCAACCTGTTTATTCAATGTAGAGAGCAAAGAGGCATTTCAGACACTTGATTTCATATATAAGAATGGAAGATGAACAAGTGAATGAAGCTGAGATGGTATAACTGGAGAGGTAAAGTCCAGCAATCGTGCTGCCGGAATGAATATGGGGACACGGCATCTTGGTTTATTGCAGGCTTTGATCCTAGAGTCCATGTCAGTGTTGGGAAGTACATTATTATAAGTGAGATGTTATTTAAGTTTGGCGGGGGG
The DNA here is from genome assembly GCF_028583425.1 of Eublepharis macularius. Taxonomy (NCBI): domain Eukaryota; kingdom Metazoa; phylum Chordata; class Lepidosauria; order Squamata; family Eublepharidae; genus Eublepharis; species Eublepharis macularius. The sequence goes on along the minus strand of NC_072793.1, from coordinate 164,958,163 downwards.
GGGTTGTCTTTTGGAAGAAAAGATTTACCTCCCAATGTGTTTGAGCTAAGAGCTGTATGTGTCCACCCTTATACTGTTGTTTCACTTGGACCTGTCTTATAAGAGGGTATCTCTTGGTATCATTTTGGCTTTGGTAATTTGATTCCTTACTACAGCAGGTGGGTATTGTAATTCCCAAAAAGTCTGCTGTAGATCCTGCAGGTGACAATCTCTGTCAGAGAGATTGGAACAAATGCAGCTATAACAAATTTGGCTGTAACGCTTGGCTGTAGATGATGGATTGTTTGGTGTGTTTCGGATGAAGACTGGAGGCATATAGTGAGGGCAGCTGTGGTGTTGTCAGTAATGGTGTTCCTAGTGTTTTGTAGTTTATCTTTGTGGGACATGTTGCTGTATAGAGACTCATGGCTGCCAAAAGAGTGTTATCTGGAAGACTGTCACCCGATTGTACTTTTCTTAGGATGTCTGTGGTGTCGCGCACATTACAGGGGGCATTGAGGGGATAGGGTTCGACAATGGAGTCCATATACCCAGACATCTCAACAGACATCTCATCTCTATACCCAAGACAATAGGACATCCTTGGTTGCCAGGTTTGTGTATTTTGGGCAGAAGATATACTGTGCCTGGTTTAAGTTCCTGTGGTTTCTATCCAGATTTGTTCCTGTATGTGTGTAGGCAATTCCTTCAAATCCTGTTCAGTTCTCTTTGGTATTCCTGAGTGGAGCCTGGGGTTAGTCCTTTGTAGAACATCGTATTGGAGAACAGTTTCTCAGCCTTTGGGATGTAGTCAGATTTGTCCATGATGACAACAGGTCCTCCTTTGCCAGCTTCTTTAATCGTGATGTCTGGATTATTTCTGAGGCTGCTGGTAGCATTTCTTTCAGTGTGGGTGAAGTTGTGTTGTGGGAGATGATGACTGGGCTCGGCAGCAAAAGCATTTCATGCAGCGATTTAATGTGACTTTGTGACTGTCATGGGATGGTGGGGGTCCATGTGGAATTTTTCTTCCTGGAGGGTTGGGTGGGTGGCAACTGGTGGGAAGTGTGTTGTCCGTTAGGAGGTTGAAGGGATGGGAACTGGTCAGCAATAGATTGTGAATTGTTGTTTGTCCAGCCATGTTATGTTCTGAGGCTTGAAGGAAGTATTCCTTCAGACACAGACAGTGAAAAAGACCTCCAAGTTACCGCAGAACTGTATCAGCTGTGCAGATCTTGTGGTGCAGAACGATAGCTAGTCCTTGTGAAAGAACAGATTCCTCTGGTGGGCCAAGAGTGCGCTGCGAAGGGCGGACAATATTGTTGGAGGAGGTGTTCCTACTGTCAGGTCCAGTGTATATTTAAACTGTACTGACTCCATTTTCTAATGTTTCTAGTGTCTAAGTGCTTTCCCCGCAGGTGCACCAGTTCCCAGGCAGCTTTCCCACCGGAGGAGACTGTTTTGTCTAACACCGTTCCACCAGGCATTGGCCTTGACGGAGAGCAGCTTCCCAAGACTGAAAGATGTTGTTTTGAGAACTGTGGGGGGAGGCTGATGCAGATGGGAACTGTTACTCTGTACCTCATGCTTTGCCCTTCATTGGTAACAATGACTGTGTACCATCCTGAGTCTCCTATTCAGGACAGTGGACTATAATGGACCTTTTCTGCAGTAAAGTTTCCTTGTTCAATCAATGGACTCTTGTTTGCTTTTGAAAGGGAACCTGTAGGAAGAGCCTTATCTAGCCACAAGCTGACACCTACAGCCTGCAGCAAACATGAGGCTAGACACTCTCTTGTCTTGAAAAAGGGCTTTGCCTTCTGAAAGTTTATGCCCTGAAAATCTTGTTGGGTCTCTAAGGTGCCGCTAGACTCAAGTCCTGCTGCACGGAAATATTTTTTCTTTACAAAAACAGATGGAAAAACCTTACAAAACAAACACCCTCTTCAGCTGTTGCCAGGCAGTCACACAATATTGCCAGCCTTCCAACCCGGGTTTCGAGGGGCGTTTTAGCATTTCCAGCAGCTGGGCTGGCAACATCTGAACTGTGTCTGGGGGAGATAAGGCGGGAAAGCTGACCACAGGTGAGTGGATACAGATAGCTTAACCAGGGGGTGAGAAGGAAAGAAGCAAGAAAAGTTGAACATCAGCAGAGTGCCAGGAAAGAAATATTGTCGGTTTGTAAGGACAAAGCCGCTCCCCTTTGATTTATCCCCGCACCCAGCGAAGGAGGACGCGGCCAGTCAACGCACCTCGGGGCCTAGCAGGCCTGACACTGAGCGGCAGGACAGGCAGGCAGGGCTTCCATCCCCGTTACAGACTCCTCCTTCACTGATGATGGTGGCCCACTCAGGCAGAAAGAATGCTTGACAGAGGACCACTGGCGTGGGCGGGGCAGAGCTGCAGGGAAGGACACCAGTGCAGCCCAGTGCCAGCCAGCCCCACCCTGAGGAGAGGCTGGGATTGGGGAGAGGGGGTGGGAAGCCAGGTGAGACCACAGTGCAGCCAATGGCTTGCCCGTCACCCAAGGAAAATACAGCTAGCAGCCTCAAAATTGTTCTCCAGCTTCAGGGTGATGATGGGAGTTGCTGTGCCCCAAACAAAGTTAATTGGGTTAACATGGCCCTGGTTATTTCCAGAACTGCCTCCACCAATTTCTACAGTTAAAATGCATAACTCATTAAAAAAACAGGGGCATAACTCATTAAAAAAAAGCTAGGGGTCTCAAAACTCGCCACCTCGCACAGAGAAAGAAAATAGAAAAATATCCCCTCCTTTAATAAACAAAGATGGGCTAAGAATGTTCCTCAACTATCAGAACCTGGGTGGTTTAGTGGTTAGTGGGTCTGAATTGGATCTAGGAGGTCCTGGATCAATTCCCTACTTCACCACAGTCTAACCTACTTCACAGGGTTGTTGTGAGGATAAAATGATGGAAAGAAGAATGTAAGTCATTTGGGGTCCCCACAAGGGGGAAAATGTGCAGTATGACATTGGTTGTACATCTCTAATTTTGCATATAGTTTGCTAGGAAAGGATGATCTCTGAGGCTGTTGCTTCAACCAGTATTGCTACAACTCATTTGTCAAGAGGTAGACCTAAGGCTGTTAACTCCACTTTGGGACATTCCTGGGGTTTGGGGGGGGGGGGGGAGCCTGAAGAGGGCGGGGCATAATGCTGTAAGAGTCCTCCCTCCTAAGGAGCCATTTTCTCCAGGGGAACTGATCTGTGTAGTGTTGAGCTAGAATGTTGGAAAATCTCCAGTCCCCATTTTGAGGAGAGCAACCCAAGGCAGAGCCGTTCATTCTGGATTCAAATTACTGTTTAATATCTCAAGTGGGCACACCCCAAGTAAAGTCTTATTGCAGTCACTGTGGCTTATGGGGCTGGCAAGCAAAGTGAGAAAGGTGGGCTCCCATCTGTAACAACCGGAAATAGGAAGGAGGTGGAGGTTCTAGGAGATAATCTGGGCCAGGAGAAGCCTGCCAGCTAAGAGGTCTTCTTGGGCATAATACGTATTGGAATCATACTCCAGAGGAAGCAGCAAAGGAAGATCTGGAGGAAGAAAATGTATTGAAATTTACCTGAAAATACAGTGTATATTAAAAATACATTATTGGAAAACACTATGACCCAACGCCTCTTGGGGTGTTAGCATGCAGAACTTGTGGGAAAGAGCACTGAAAAGGGAATACCACAAATGCAGCCAGCTACGAGACTGGTGAGCTGGTTTGGGTCTGGCCTATATTGATGAAAGGATGTTTCTGTCTGTTCCTCTGTGGCATGCAGACCTTATGAGAGAAGAAGGTGAGGCATTTGGCCACCTTCTAGATGACTGTGGGCATGGTGGTGCCGAAACTGAAGAGAATCTGGACATCCGGGTCTAGATTATCTCAGGGACATCCCTGTGCTATATGCAATGGCTGCAAACTTGCAAGAAGCTGGGAGGAATCAGAGACAGGCAGGGTGGAAAATATCCCCTCCTTTACAAAACAAAGGGGATTGAATAGCCACTCCCCTGAGCTATCAGAGCCAGCGAGGCTGTATCGATCAGGATGTAAGAGGCCGAGCTCTGAATGCCCAGGGCTCTTCCAATGGAGATGACAGTTCCGTGTCTGTGGCAGGCAGAACTCAGCGGAAAACATATAAGCACAGCAAGCTATGGAGTCAGTGTGTGGAGTAAGCAGGTCAGACTTGGAGGAAATAAATAAATGGCCACTAGTCATGTAGTAACGACACGAGACAAGATCTGGATGCAAAGTCTGTCCCTCCAACATGGAGGCGAAAGCTTTATTGAGAAAGCTTTTCAGGAACCCGGAAAAGAGCAATGCCCAAATACGTCTATAGCAATAGTTACAACGTTCTAAACCAGTCATAGCTAGCTAAGCAGATATGCTGCGATCATGCTTTTGTCTTATCTATGAAGCATAGCGAAAGGAACACAGTGGACCTTAAGACATGTAAGAATATTACTTAGAGTGTATGGGAATATTGTGCTCTGAGAAGGATGAGAGACTTATTACGCTCAGATGAAACATATTGACACTACTTTCCCGGTTCCTGGGTGGTGTGCCGATCGACCAGGAATCAGGAATGCAGAAAGTCAGCGTGTAGACTGTGTGGTGTGCCAACTCCAGGGCTACAAGTCATGGCGACTGAAGGGAACCTCCGTACTCAGAGGTCCTAAACGCCTGAATTCCAGTTCCAGGAGGCAGCATCACAGGCAGGCCTCAGCCTCTGGGCCCAGTTTGTTAATCCTCCAGGGCACCTGGTTGGCCACCATGTGGAACAGGATATTGGACTATGTGGACTGAACCTGCCGGGCTCCTCTTATGTTCTTTAAAAAGGAGAACTTGCAGGGCGCGGGAGCTGATTTGTCAGAGATATCAACTCAATAAATGGAAACCCCATTTTGTTTTTCCAGGAAAATAAAGTGAGAAGTATTCCTGTTTGATTCCGTTTTATTATTTATTTATTATTTCGATTTATAAACCGCCCATCCTTGGGTTGGGTGGGGGGAGAATGCCAAAGTTCACACCGTTCTTCCAAACTCCCTGAGAGAGATTCCCTGAAATGCAGAACAGGGAGAAGAGAACGGAGTCAAACTGTCCTCCCCCTCCATCTTGGGCCCACTAAGTGCTTTGAGATTATGTGATACTCTGGCATAAAGTGGCTATTGGCCTGGTTCATGCCTGGCGTAGTTTCCACACCTCTCAGCTGGACAAGGAAATGCTACGAGAAGCAGTTCTGCCTCAAAAATGCCCATTCATCACTTGGAACATGGAGACAGTGTCTCTTCCTGGTTTCTACTCCCCCACATCCCACGTTACTTCCTCCCCGAGGTTGTGAGGAAACAGAAAGTTCACAGGTGACTCCCATTTTCCCCTCTGCCATGACTGGCCTAGAACTATCCATTAAGTCCTGCAGATTGCACTCCAACAGGTGGCGCCTATGGAGAGCCTCAGCCAGGTGCTTTCCCCAGCCCTGCAGCCAAAGACCCTCCCTAACCAAACCCCTTTTCAATTTGCATGGATTGAACCAGTGACTTTCAACAAGCAAAGCAGGATCTCTGCCACAGTGCAAGGGCCTCTCCTCTGCTTGTCTAATGGCCAGTGTCAGGTCTCTTCTCCCCCCATCAGTCACACAACCAAAGGACTGGGGGAGAGCCACTCCATGTCAAAATAGAAAGAAGAAAACAGGAGCTGTGGGGATTTGCTGGCATGAACCTAACTGGGTATTGTCCACTTCTCCTGCTCGGAGCCCTCTTCAGGAACAGATTTCTCTTTACAACCTGAATGCGTCTAATGCTTTCATTCTCAGGGGCTGTAGGATCCCCAGGTAGGAGAGTTCCAATCGTTCTTCTGCAGCAAATAAAAGCGTGTCCTGAAATAACAGAGGGCCAAAGGAAGAGGCCACCCCATAGTCTCTTCTGCGCTCTGCAGAAAAAAGATTCTTACCCAAAGAGGCCACGGTCTCGTAATTTTCCTGCATCACCTCCCAGTAGAGTTTTCTTTGGCCCGGACTGAGTAGAGCCCACTCCTCCTCCGTGAAGAACACGGCCACCTCCTCAAAGGACATTGGAGATGTCTGAAAGAGGAAAAGATTTCCCAGGTGATCATCTATTCTCGTTCCTGACCATTCAGGAAAGAAAGAATGTCTTTGGCCAGCCACTTGATTACATGAATGCAATACTACAAACCGACAGCAGGAAAAATTGCTTCCTACCTGCCAGCCTCTGACAGGTATAATATACTGAAAGTCTCCAAGAAAACCAAAACATTGCACAAAACTGGGCCTCTCTTGGTCAAGTCCAATTAAACGTAAACAACCCTAGTTGACCCTTGCCTTGCCTTCTTGCCCCGCAACCAGGAAATTGTGTTTGCATAGAAGGTGTCATATATATTTTTGCCTGCAGAAGTGCTCTGTGTTACTCTAAAGCTTGCATCCAGCTCAGTCAACATAAACTGGCCTATTTAACAGCATGATTTTAGACACCAAAATATTTTCAGGGTGTAAGCTTTCGAGAGTTAGAGCTCCCTTCTTCCCCAGTCACAAGGGTGCTATCATTTATTGGCTAGAATCACCCCCAACTCTCCCATTGGGAAAGACTGTGTAGGAGCGGGGTCTACGGGGTTACCCAGAGCTCTCTCTGCACTCCCCTGGCCCGCTCTTCCTCCTCCATCCCGTTCACACATATTTTCTGTTCCCGCCCCACTTCTTGCTTATAAAACTCCACGCTCACTTTTCTCGCAGACGGGCGAAGGCCAAAATCTCCCTCCGTCCGAGGAAGCCGCGGGAGAGGATAAGCCCCGTTGAGCTCCATGTCGCCCCGATTTCCTCCTCTCTAGGAAAAAATGCTGGCTTGGCCTCACTGTTGCTCACACGGCCTCCCGGGAAGTGTGGTTCGCTGAAACAACCAAGCCCAAAGCAGGACAAGAAAACCAAAGTATTCGAGAAGAGAAGGTTTCTTGCCTCTTCTGCGCCTGTGTGGGGCAGCTTTCTATAAGGGCCTACTGCAAGAGAGAGAGAAGAGGAAACGGTTTCTGTCTACATTTTCTTCTTTTCTTTGGCTGAGTGCCCCTTCTGAGAACTATACTTCCCAGACGCCCTTGCGAGCTCCAAGGCGGCCGGCCCAGGGCAGAGGCGAGTGGAGGGGAGAGTTTTTCCTAGAGAGGGCAGGAGAGCTCAGTCATGAGGGTTGAAGCCCTGCTTCTTTTTTGCCCTGTTTTGAATGTGATCCAAAGGGATTCAAGAGGGACCCCCCTTTTCTCTGGGCGGAGGAGGAGTTTAGTTCTTGCGTGTCTGCGGGAAAAGCCCGGTTTGGGATTCCGCAAAGAGATCTTGGGCAAGAACAGGCGGAGGGGTGACGGGGGAATCTCCCTGAAAGAGCCCATAGATACGAAAGAGAAAGAACGGAGCTGGCTAGAGAAGGAGGCTTCGCATTTGATTGTTCTTTACATATCCTTGAATGAGTTTCATGCAACCGCTTTGAATTTATTCCTATTATTAACACGAACAATGCCCTCTCCAGTTCTTTCATCTTGAAATCCAGCCATCCTCGGTTAAGAGCCTAGAGATTATATGAGATCCAGTACTGCTGCTAAGAAAACAAGGTAATACTTGCCTTCTACCAGCTCAGTCTATACTGGAACATGGCCCCCCTACCTTGACACGGCCAATCTGGCGACCTGGATCCATGAGATAGTGAGTTAGGACTACTGTAATGTGCTCTACATAGGTCTCCCCTCAAAGTCAGCTCAGAGACTCCAGTTGGTGCACAATGCTGCAGAGCCAAGTCCTGTAGCACCTTTAAGACTAACTATGTTTATTGTAGCACATGCTTTCGAGAACCACAGCTTTGTTCCTCAGATGCATGGAGGGTATGAAGAAACTGGACATACACCCTCCATGCAGAGGAGGAGGGTGCAGGGAGTGAGGGTCATGTAAACCAGTTGCAAAATTCATGAAAGAGGTGGAGTGCACAATCCAGGTTGGGTGTGACCCCTTCCCTCTTGCTGAATCTAAATGAAATGCCTGAAGGCAGTTTCTTCTGGTAATGAGATAACCATCCAGAGTCTGTATTCAATCCAAGTCTGACTGAGTCAGATTTACATATGAATTCCACTTCTGCAGCTTCCCATTGGATTTTGGTTTTCAAATATTTCTGTTGAACTATGGGGACCTTTAAGTCCTTGATGGAATGTCCTGGTACATTGAAGTATTCTCCTACTGGTTTCTGGATATTGCCATTTTTGATGTAAGAGTTGTGTCCATTTATTCTTTTGTGCAGAGGTTGGCTGGTTTGTCCTATGTATGGAGCAGATGAGCATTTGTTGGCACATGAGGGCATATATCACATTAGAGGATGAGAAGCTGTAAGAGCCAGAGATTGTGTAGTTGACGCCATTGTGTCCTGTAATCATATTTTCTGAGTAGCTATGTGGGCAGAGTTGGCATCTGGGTCTGTTGCAGGGTCTAGTTCCTGTGTTGGTGACTGTTAGCCAGTTCATGGTTGTTAGTGAGAAGTTGTTTAAGGTTAGGGGGCTGTCTGTAGGTAAGGAGATGTCTCCCGTGAAGGAAGAAGCAATGTTAGCTGGGAATCATAGTTTGAATTACACCTCTCTCTACATAGCCAGCAAAGATTGCTCTTCAGAGGGTTTGCCTCCCCTATGACTCTGTCAATTAATTTCATGTAGGAGGACAGAGGTGTTCATTTCTTAGGTTTCAGAGGGGGACAAACCAGAAAGTTAGAAAGATAGAGAGGTCAGTGGTCTGTTTACCCTTTGCTCTTTACTCCCCTGGCATTAGGGTTGCTGGTCCCCCGGTGGGGGTTTGGGCTTCCCCACTTCCACCCTCCACTATCACTCAACTGGCTGGAGTGTGTGGGGGGGGGGGAAGGGGGAACACGTCTGCCAGGGCATGCTCCAAGCATGGCACAATAATGTCACTCCCAGAAATGATGTCATCACGCAGGCCCCGGGAGTGCATGCACAGAAGACTACAAAGGTGAGTAATTGTGACAGTCTACTTCAGCCCCACAATGTGGAATCAGGTCCTGACAGATGTGAATGGTCTCCTGAGCATCTCCAGAGTCTCATACAAAAGGGTGGATGCGCTCCCCCCCCCCCGCTCACAGGAAGTGCCTTTTGCTAATGTCAGTCCCTGCTCTGCAGTGCTTGTTCCCTTGGCGAGGCTCTCCTTTGATTTCTGGCTGTCTCTACTAGCAGGGTTGAGTGGCAGACAGAGAATGAGAGGATCCAGGAGGGTAGTCGGTGGAAAGAGATGAAGATATGGAGGCAGAAGAGGAGCCAAGGAATGGAGACAGAAAACAGAAGCAGCTGAGAAGGAAAAGAGAAGCAAAATAGAACTGGAGGAAGGAATTGATTGTGTCAGGAAAAGGATTTTTATGAGATCCCAACAAAAGACAATATACAGAAGGGAAAGAGGAGGAATAAGAGCCCTGGGAATGGGAAAGGGTTCCGCTGTAACATTAGTGATAAAAAAGATCAGAAAATCCAAACACAAATTGCATGGAATGTGGGGGGGGGGGAGGAATTCAGTTACAGTAAAACCCTTGCTGTTTTGCAAATGTAGGAAGAGCCCTGCTGGATTAGACCAGTGGTCCATGTAGCCCAGCATCCTGTCCCACACAGTGGCCAATGTAAGGGGATTTTTGGGACCCTTCTCCTAAAGACCTATGTATGAGCTTTATTGAAGCTGACCTCTTACACAGGAGGCAATTTCTGCCTCAATGGGCAAATTCCTTCTCTCCGATTAAGCTGCAGGTTGTGTTAAACCTACAGTGAGGAGAGAATGTCAACAGTTTCTCTTGTTTTCATTTTACTTGCCATCACGCCTTGAGGAAGCCTTGAGAAAGCAGTTTCTTAGGTTCTGTATCCATAACAAAAAGTGTGGCTCCAGACAATATGTTTATATTTATTTATTTATTTATTTATTTATTTATTTATTTATTCAATTTATATACCGCCCATCCCCAGGGGCTCTGGGCGGTGAACAGTTAAAATCGATAAAAACAAAAACTAAAATCAATATACAAATAATAAAACAAATTAACAAGGTGCAGTGGTGGGGAGAACCTTCCCCACCCCAAAGGTGGGAGGCCGACATGGCACCTCCCCCTTCAATCACCAAACGCCTGGCGGAACAGCTCTGTCTTACAGGCCCGGCGGAACGATAATATGTCCCACTGGGCCCGGGTTTCCATTGACAGAGCGTTCCACCAGGCTGGGGCCAGGACTGAAAAGGCCCTGGCCCTGGTTGAAGCGAGGCGGGCTTCCTTAGGGCCGGGGACCACAAGTAAATATTTATTCGCTGATCGGAGCGATCTCCGGGGAACGTACAGGGAGAGGCGGTCCTGAAGATATGCTGGTCCCAACCCACTCAGGGCTTTAAAGGTAAGAACCAACACTTTGAACCTGATTCGGAATTCAACCGGAAGCCAGTGCAGCTGGCGCAGGGCAGGTGTGATGTGTGACTGGTAAGGTATACCAGTCAGGACCCGTGCCGCCGCATTCTGGACCAGTTGTAGTTTCCGGATCAGGCCCAGGGGTAGCCCAGTGTAGAGTGAGTTACAGTAATCTAGCCTGGAGGTGACTGTTGCATGGATCACTGTAGCCAGGTCCTGGGGCGTCAGGTAGGGGGCAAGTTGCCTGATCTGACGAAGATGGAAAAATGCAGACTTGGCAACCGCCGTGACCTGGGCCTCCATCGATAGGGAGGCATCCAGGAACACACCCAGACTCTTTACCACTGGCAAAGTTGCCAGTGGTGTCCCATCCAGGGCAGGGAGCTGGATCCCAACATCTGGCAGCCCCCGTCCCAGCTGCAGGTACAGTATATTACAGTAAGATCTGACTGTCCTGTCAATCAAACCTGCTGGGTTCCATGTATCCTGAGGAATGTAGTCTAAAGAACTGTTTCCTACTAACCTGATCTCTCATTCTGTAAACAAATAGCATTGGGGGTATATAATATCCTCTGATGTGACTGGTCTGTACACTTATGTGCCTATGGAGAGGTGACGTGTGTCATGGGCTTATGCTGTAATCAATACTCTTTGAAGCCTTTGGTGTCTTGATTTGTGTAAAATCATTGGCTGTAAGAGGAATATGAATAAGACGCAGAGTACTTCAAATAAAACCTTCTTCGAGCCAACCAGCAGGATTTGAGTCCTGGGCACTCCAGACACGAGTAGGAATGGTGGCCCAGCAGTTACTTTGGAGGGCCAACAACAGGGCACAGAGGCAGAGGACTTTCTCTGATGTTGCCTCCTTGCACTGGGATTCACAGGTTTACTGCCTCTGAATGTGGTGGTTCCCTTTAGTCAACATGGCTAGCAGCCCACAATAAACCTGTACTCTGTAAATCTGTCTAGCCATGTTTGCCTGCAGCCCTCACTACATCCTCTGGAAGTGAATTCTGCATCTTAATTACTTGTGTAGAGAACTATTTCCGGTCCTAAATCTACTGCCCAACAGCTTCATTGGATGCCCCTGTGTTTGAGTATTTTGGGAGACTGAAAAAATGTTCACTCTATCCACTCTCTCTACTCTGTGCATAATTTTATAAACGTTTATCATGCACCCCCAGTCATTTCCTTTCTAAACCTGAAAGTCCCAGGCTCTTCAGCTTTCTTCATAGGAAAGGTACTGCAAACTCTCAATATCTTGGCTGCCCTGTTCTGTACTTTTAACAGCTCTGCAATGTTTTTTTGAGTTACGGTGACCAGAACAACACACACTATTCCAAATGTGGGCATACCATAGATCTCTATGAGGGCTTTGTCATATTGGTGGTTTTTGTTTTCAGTCTCTTTGCTAATAATCCTAGCATACGGCTTGCCTTTTTCACTGCTGCAGCTCTCTGGGCTGACACTTCTACTGAGCTATCCGCTATGACCCCAAGGTCTCTTTCCCTCTCAGTCTCAGCAGGTTCAGACCACATTAATGTAAACTTGAAGTCAGGATTTTTTTGACAGACAGACAGACAGAACCTTTATTGGCATAACTGTAACAGTGTCAAAAACAGGCTACAAAAAACAGGGAGATTAAGCGGGAAAACAATTAATTCTTAAACTTTCTAAACACACTTCTCCTCTTGTATGCACGGTAAAGGAAGTTTGCCACCGTTTCAGTGATTTTGACCTTGGCTGAGGCTAAAAAACTCACTATCTTACTTTCAACAGATTTACCCTCCTTGTACAGTCCAATTAAAGGGCCTCCAACTTTGACCGAACACAATAATTTTGGACTTATCAACATTTAGGGAGAGCTTGTTCTTATCACAATAATTTAAGAAGCGCGTCAGCATCTTTTTCATCCCGACTTTTGAGAGTGAAAGGAGTACAGCGTCATCGCCATACAACAACGGGATGTGTCTCATTTCCAATTTAGGGAAGTGGCCATTGACACCGCTCATAAAGGGCACACAAAACACCGCCCTCTCTCCCTCTCCCTCTCCCTCTCCCGGACACCCTCGTCTGGATGTTAAATATCACCCAATCCCTTAAACTCTATCCATCTTTCACCACTGCTTTCTAGTTAGCTCTGAGTGTGGGTGTTGTGTGTGTTTTATGTGCTTTTTCAATAAAAATCCCCTTTTTGGTTGAAACCTCTGTCTGGTCATCGAAAGAATTCTATAGCTAGAACAAACCTCACATATGTTGGCGGAGATCCCTAAGTTACCCCCTTTCACTACCCTCCTTGCACGCTAATTCTCCCAACTCTCAAGGAGACCTTCCCTTTGGGTAACAGATTAATAGTGGAGCCAGTGGGCAACACCCTGTGTCCTCTAAGTCTTATGAGTCATGATACTTTTTTTTTTTGTTTTTTTGTTTTTTTTTCATAACTACAAAACACTACACAGCACTACACAAGACTATCACAAGGAAAGGGGAGAGGGAAGGGACAAAGGGGGGTGGAAAAAGAAAAAAAGAAAAAGAAAAAAGGGGGGGGAATGAACTACAAACACTAAACACTACACTTCAATGTTTTCCCTTCATACTGTCATAATACAAAAATAGCTCCATAGGATAATGATGGAGTGGTTAATCATACAGAGAATAAACATTTCAAATTCTGATTAAACTTTCCTCCCCCTTCTAGGTCCCGGACGCAGTTCTCTCTGTGCAACCGCTGTTGCGGTGCTCTCCTCCTCCTCCTCCCCCCCCCTCCGGCTCCTCCTTTTCTTCGTTCTCGGTGCAGCAGAGTTCTGGGTTTTTATTCTCAAAATCCTTTAGTTGATCTTCTGATAATATCTTATAGGCCTGATCTTTATATCTGAACCATATTCCTTCCGGGAATAACCATTTGTACTTTATTCCATGGTCCCTCAGAAGAGCTGCAAACTTTTTATATTTAAAACGCCGTTTCCGGACTAGAAATGGAACGTCCTTCAAAATCTTGACTTTCAAACCCATAAAGTCCAAATCCGCATTGTATGAGTTATATAGGATGGTGTCCCGAATCTTTTTAAATGAAAAGTCAATAATGATCTCACGAGGCAACTGTCGCTTTGTTGCATATTTTGAAAAAGCCCGACGGACCTCCAAAATGGCGCTTTTAACCTCTTCTTTAGTCGTCCTCGCGGGTATCGCCAATAGTTCCGAGACCACCTCCCACAGATCCTCTTTTTCCTCCTCTTTCACGTTTTGGAGACGCAAAATTGTCTGCGTTCGTTCCATCTGTAGCCCGATCAGCTGGTTCTCAACCAGCTTCAGCTCCTTTTTTGTAGCCTTCACAAGTGACGCACTTTCCAGAGCAGACTTCTCTGCCCCCCCCCCGCTGCTGCCTTAATGGTTTTCACTTCGCTTTCAATTAAGCCCACCCTTTGATCAGTTTCGTTCAGCTTGTCAACAAAGGGTTTTATGGCTTCCACCACCGCCCTGCGCACCAACTCTTCGAGCGACTCCCCCTTCAAGGTAGCCAAGATTGACTTACCGAGAGCGGGACTTTGCTTCTTTGCTGCCATTTGGGGGGGGGCACCAACAAAATTCTGGAACTCAGCGAAGGGGAAGAACGAGTCTTCTTCAGATCAACCTCTCCTTCACAAACGCTTGTAGAACAGAAGGGATTCGCTTGTTTACGGGCTTCCGCCTGTTTCTTTTATTTGCCGTTTCTCGTTGCCCGGCGGCACTCGAGGCGCCGCGCACGTCTGCCGGCCTCCATAGGGACAAACGGGCAATTCCCCCCCCCCGCATTGATTTCGGGGAGTTCTTCCCGCCGCGTCCCGGACCCTGGCTCCCTCCCTGGGAGTCCTGGGGGCTAATCCTTGTGGATCAGCCGCCCGGTCAGGGTGCCCGGTCGTTTCCTCCCAGACCAGCCGAGAGGAGCGTCCGGCATGGCTGAGAAAACGAAACCGAATCGAGTCATGATACTTGTCTTGGGAGTACAGACGTAAGGAAACTCCCCTAGAGAAACTCTCAGAAACGTGTGTGAGTGTGCGCACAAACCTTGTGTGTTTGGAGAAGAGCTACTATCTGGGTTGGAAATCTTGCCCCCATTTTCATTGTTTTGGGTCCGTGCTGTCAAGACGCACCTACACTGTAGAGAGCATAGTGGGCAGTACAGGTTCACCCTCGGGAGCTCATGCTTGTTCCGGAGCTATCAGTGGGTAGGTTGGAAGTTAGGACAAGCTTCCTCTTCCCCCCCTTTTTCTCAGATTCAATTGCTGCCCGCCATTTTATGCCCGGTAGCAGGAGGGACCCTTCCGTGCCGCTGCTTTAAAGTTCCCAAGGTTGGCACCCCTTGGAAGAACCACTCCTGTGCATCTGCCATGGCGACAGGCTTGTCAGGGTTTCTCAGTTTGCCCAGTCACAGAGCTAGGTACCCCTCTCTTCCGGAAAATGTGGCATTTATACTTGACCATTGGCTGAGTCTGGTTCCTAAAACCTCTTCCCCCTGCCGCTCAGCGATTCCCAGCCGAGCACCAGCTTTAAAGTCTACTGAGTTCACCCTCTCTCTTGCCACCCTGCCGGCTAGTAGGACCAAAGTTCCTTAAAGTAGAATTAGGGTAAATCCTCCTCGTCCCTGAGTCCAGGTCCTTGGTCATAGGGGGAGGGAAAACTAGCTGTGGTGCACGAATCATTAAGGGCTGTCCATAGTTGAACAGCCATGTTGTGAGAAGTAGGAACTCCCTGGCCAGGAGCATAAGTCCTCTTCCACCTAGCCCTTCTTTTTGTGGAAAGCCGCCAAAATGTTCAAACACAACACCAGTTTGGATAACATTGAGAAATGGTTTAAAAGGGTCAGAATCCCTGGGAGTTGGGTTCCATCAGCTGCCTGGATCCCTTGCAGACACTGCGGGACACCCTAAAGCACAGTGTGTTAATAAAAAAAATAATAAAAGGTTCTAAAAAGTATGCTTGTGCAGCATGGGGCCTTTGGATGGCCCTTTCAGATAGTGTAAGCATGGCTAAGGACGTGCAAGCAAAAATCGAGCTTCAGGCTCAGGAGTTAAGTAAATTACAAACGGAGAAATTTAATTTAATGGTAGATAAAAATACTTTTGTCTCAACTGCCCAAGAGTCCAGGCAGAAGTTGGAGGAAGGCCTAGCCCACACTGAGGCTCCAGAACAGAGAGTTGCTGCATTAGAGCAACAGAGCTCAGCACGCCACTCAGTGTCTTGCTGCCCAAGCAAAAACACAGGGTGCCACAGTCAGCCACAAGGCGTGCCAAAAAGGAATTAGCTCCCTAAGACAGCAGCTAGGTCTCCAAACTGTCCTAGTTGCCTCCATTCACGCCAATACTCTCCCTGGCTCTGTTCCTTATGAACCTCTGCTAGAGGACGCAGTTCTCCAGGCCCTCCACAACCCTGATCAGGAGGAAGAAAGTGCTCCCCCTCACCCCATAAAAGAGAAGGCCACAGAGATATGCCCCGCCAACTGCCACATCACCCATCAGGAAGTCAGAGAGAGAAAATCTCCTGAACTGCTACCAAGGCAAAAGCCGTTGCAGACCAGCTTGGCCCCTTTAATAGAGACACAGGGATTTTTTTGACTTACAGCCGCCTCCCATGCGCACCCCATCACGAGCAGAGTTATTTGACTCAGCTGGCGAGAATTTGCACATCCAGAACGGATGCCCCGTCCATAGAATCGGGCAAAGCAACTAGGGACGTCACCTCCCTCTGCCCAGACTGGTAGATCAAGAGATAGTGCAGCTGGTTTGGCCAGGCCAAACTGCCAACATGCTGTACGTTATGGAGCACCAGGCTCCAGGTGAAAACCCGGCAGCTTATGTAGCCTGCAAGAAGCTTCTGGCTGCCATTGCTGGGAAAGTCACCTCGTACCAAGGTCTTTGGGGGCTATGATGATGACAACTTTAAGCAGATGTTTTACATCGATCTCAATTCCCAAACCAAGGTCACACTAGGACCCATAGACCCAGCCAATCTCTCATGGACAGACATAGCAAGTAGGATCAGGAAGGTAGCAGACCTTTTCCATGAATCTGGAGCCCTTAAGGCACCAGCAAGGAGCTCCCACAGAGAGGCCAGGTACCTGGCACCCATTCGGATGGTTACTTATGCCAGTAACTGGAATTTTATCCTCCTCAGCCTGCCCGGAAATTGCAAAATGAGTTGCTTTGCAGGGAGGCTGGAAGAATAGGTGGAGAAGGAGCTGCACATTCAAAGGCGCCTGGTTTGGAAGGGGGGGGGCGAGGGAGGGGTGCCTGGATGGCAAAAGTCCCAGAAGACTCCTTGAAGAGCCAAGACTGCACTGCAAAGACTAGGTGATGCCAGCTTTAAGGAAGCATCTCCATTTTGCCAGGGGAGGGGGTTCATACAAAGGAACGGGGCAGCCAAAAACCCACCTGCAGACCTTGGATCACTGCTTTGTGGGGAAGATTGATGGCCCAGGAGACTTGCAACCCAGTAAAGAAAAACAACTTTTTTGGACTAGAGCCCCCTTTCACAAGTGGGTCTTTCAGGGACTACAAGACCCCTGTTTCTTGTGTGGGGGGGGCATTGCTTTTTAGATCGCATTTGTTGCAGAAAATTTGTGGCTGTGAGATCCATGTGGTTTCTGCCGACAAACAACTGACGAGGGGGAAATAATCTTAGTTTTTTCCACCCCATGTTTGAGCTTATAAACCTCCATCATGTTCTCCCCTGAAACCAAGGCCATTTTCACACATCTTTAAAATAGCGCAAGTCTCACTGAACACCGGTGCCTTCGTCGCACGATTTCTAATGTCACCCCATCATGATGCTGTTTTCGTGGCACCCTCATAACTGCCTGCATCTGGGTGATGTCAGAAATTGCGCTACAAAACTGAGTCTCTCCACTCGAGACATCTTCCACAAGGACACTCAAGTGTAGGGAGATGCTATGTTAGCCCAGAAGCATAGTTTAAAAAGACAGAGCCAAAGATTCTGTCAGTTTCACCTCTCCACACAGAGCCAGCAGAGATCCCTTCTCAGAGGGTTTGTTAATTTCATCTTTGCCTCCCCAAGGGGAGGTGAAATTGACAGCCTTTGGGGAGTCAAAGATGAAATTAACAAACCCACTGAGAAGGGATCTCTGCTGGCTGTGTGTGGAGAGGTGAAACTGACAGAGCCAAAACACTTTCTGGCGAACACTGTCTCCCCCTAAACGTAAGCGTCCTTGTATGAAAGATGTCTCCTGTGGAGAGACTCTCAGTGAGAAGATAAAGGGATGTGTGTGTACCTTCCTTCTTTCTTCTTGTTGTATTTTCAGTCAAGGCCTAAGTGAGCTTTGAGCATGACTTTCAATTCCAACGGGCTCATTCCAAAACACTTCAAGCTATTTGGCACTGCTCACTTTTGAAAGCACCCAGGCTCTCTCAGCCTTGAGGCAGCTTGCTTCTGCCATGCCCAGTTTCAGTGCTGCTCACAGCTGCACCACCCAGTCAGGTAAAGGTTTGTCTTATTGCCACCACATACCTGCCAAGAGCTTGCTGCAGTGGTGCTCAGGGTGTCCTGGCCTTGGCATGGCTCACAACTGAGCTGCCCAGACTGGGGAAAGGAAAGGGCCAGCAGCCCAAACTGTTTCATCTGGGTTCTGTATTTGCTGCTGCACCCTCAACACCTGCTTAGAACAGTTAACTGTGCTTTCACATGGATTGTTCTCAGTTTTAGGTGGGTGTTTCGAATCCCCAATCCTCCTTTCCACTTTCAGATTTTTCTACAAGCCTGGGTGGCCCTCAAGTTTGGAAAATCATCTCCCTTGTGTCAAGGTGGCCCTAATCTACAGATTTAAGTATCCACGGGGTGGGGTGGGGGGTGGGGGGGAGCAACTTGTCTATTAGTATATAAGACTCTATAAAGGTTAGGAAAGGGTAGAGATAGATCTAGCTATCTAGTGTAAAGATGCCAGAGAGTGAACTGCTCTTGCTGCTGTTAATGTTGCAGCTGCCACCGCCACAACCAGGCCACAGCAGTGGCAGCAGGGAGAAAGGGGACACAAGTGTCCTTTCTCCCACATGCGTGACATAGCTCCAGGAAGTGACATCAACACGCACGGCATGTGATGACATCGTTTCCGGGAGCAGCGGTCTCTGTGTGTGCACACAGGAGAAATGGCCCTCCCTGCGCAGGACAACATAAAGTTGGCCCTCACTGGGAAAAAGGTTCCCCACCCCTGCTTTAAAGGATAGCACAGGACAGTAGAAAGCAGAGATAAACAGATCCCAGACCTGTCTATCTCTATGACTCTGTGATTGTCCCCCTCTGAAACCTGAGAAAGGGACAGCATTTGGTTCGCCTCTTCTTTCACTTCAGAGCTACATCTTAATGTTCTGTTTAATATAGTTGGTGTAGGGCTTTGAGAAGACACCAGTAAATGTATGTTCTTCTGATAGGATGGTGACTGCAGGGTGAACATGTTTTTTTGGATGAGGGTGAGACAGAGTGTGATAGCAGGCCCATTGTGAGGGGGAGAAATAGAGATGGGTTCTGTGAGACAGTGCGAGTGTATATGAAAGTAAGCATTGGGGGAAGAGAGAGCGAAAGAGTGACAGCTGGGGTCGGGGGAATAGAAAATGAAAGACAGACGCATTGGGGGTTAAGAGAGAGGAAGAGTGGGAGAGAGGGAGAGAGAAAGAGTTATGGGGTGGTGGGAGAAAGAGTGGTAGGAGAAAGAGACAAAATGTTATGGGGTAGGAGACAGAAAGTGAGAGAAAATAGAAGGCAGAGAAAATGAGGGGTGGAGGAATGAGATGGCTCCTGTCCCTCTATCTTCTCACTAAGAGTCTCTCCATAGGAGATATCTTTCATACAAGGATGCTTACGTTTAGGGACACTCAAACGCTCACACCCTGGAAATCTAGTTAGTCTCTAAGGTGCTACTGGACCCAAATCTTGCTCATAATAAAATAAAATACTGTTATAAAAAGCCAGACTACAAACTGTTACAAGCAACACACAAACACAGGAATGAAAGCAATTGTCATGTTTACAACTTACACATACATAAACAAAAACAACCAACAAAAAACTTTAATAAACTTAATTCTTCAAAATACTATCTGTGTACTGTATTGAATGGATCTCTTCCCAAAGACTGCACATTTAGTATCTACATTTTGTTACGGGCCCCCTCTTGTTTGATTTGAAAATAGATTCTAAAAAATAAAATTAAGGGACAGTGGAATAACTCCATCTCAATCATTGGGATAGTGTATGTTCCCAGTTCAAATCACTATCTTCATATGAAACATCTAGCAATTAGACAAATTCAAGGAAGGTGAACTTTTTGGAGGAGAGACTTTAACATAGTGATAGATCCAAAAGCAGATAGAAACCACAATAAGGATAAACTCTAGAAATCACTTAGACCCACTTGGGGAGTCAATTTATTTTAGTTAATTTTATCTTTAAATTATCATCATCTGACAGAGCCAAAACAGAGCATAAGCAATTCTACGAGTGACATATTAGACAATAGAAACTACACAGTAGGATCATACTTAAAGCAATAGTAGAGGAGTCTATGGTCCATCATTTACAGCAAGCATGCGGTCCCTCCCTATCCCTTTACTGATGGATGTCTATGAGACCACTTCCTTACAGTACAGCCCTCCTATCTGAGAAAAAAAAAACCCTCTTGAATCATTCGGTTTTGCATAGTTTCAAGAATCGTTCTGGTGCTCATCTTCTTTGCCACACTTCCCCCCACTTTCCACAGTGGGGTCTGACATTCCAGTCCCAGAGCAAGATTCTCGAACTCCATTTCAGATTTTCATTGCAATGCCTTGGTGCTGTAATATATTTCAATTGGAGCCAATGCAAATCAGTTGGCGTTCCTGGCTTGACTTCCATTACAAGCTATAGACCTTCCAGCCTTCTCAACGGGCATTCTTGCCATGTTTTAATACAGCTCCTAAAACAAACGTCTCCAGCGTATTGCGTGAACAGCCTTCCCTGTAACAAGGCGCGGAGGGTGGGGTGGGGTGGGGGGAGGTTGCTATACTCCTCCGGCAATCCATGCGCTCCAGAGCAGCTTGGCAGGCTTGCTTTGCCAGGCTTCAGCTTTGCACATGATGGGAAGCGGAAAGCAAGGCGAAAGTTGCCGGACTAGGAAAGAGAGGGGAAGCTGAGCTCATCGGATTCGTTAAGTAATTTTTTGAGGTGGGGAATCTGGGCCTGCATGTTTGACTTGACTTAATGCCGCTTAGCCGTTCTGTTGCATTCAGTATAAGAATAATGGATGTAAAGGTTGGATTTCTCCACCGCCCAGTCCTTTAAAAAGAAATCAGTGCATGGTCTCGGGTGAATTCGGTGCAGGGATTCCGCATAAGGAATCTGAGGTGTGTTTGCTGTTTTGGGCTTCATCCTCGCAGTGCTCAAAGCCTTTTCGGCGTTTTGACACTGAAAGCGAAGGAGGCGGCAGGGAAGCTCCCTGGAAGCTGCAGGAACAGCAACGCGGAGGAAAATAGCAACCCCAGCGGGGGAACGAACTGCTTAACCGATGAGAAGAGGCGGGGGACGAATAGTCTCCTTTGGGCTTGCAAAATATACCCCAACCAAAAACACGCCCCTCTCCATTAGTGCAATCTTGCTGCAAACCCCTTCCAGCGTCCTATACGCTGTTCCAGAGTATGCAGGGAGGGGCAGAGGAGATGAATGCAGCTTTTAAAAAGAATGCGAGTTCTCTGAGGCCATTTTGAAGGTTGCTAGGTAACCGCCGCGATATTCTTGGGACTTCTAGGCTTTGGTTTTTTGAAGGCTAATATAGCTCTGGTAAAAGCCCCCCACCCCCGCTTTCCTCGTACCCTGATGAAAGAGGACTTGCTGGGAATAGGCCCAGTGGTGAGTCAATGGGAAGAGTCACAGAACAAACTAGACTGGCAGTTACCGCCATCCACTGTGCCACTCTGCCAGACTTTTTCTGGAGAGAGGTTGCTGGAAGGAAAGCTGGAGACAGGGTGGGTGCTGATAAAGGTAGTGTGGCTTGTGGGTGGGAAGGTGAGAAGGAAACAGGAAAAGGGGAGAGACTAGGGTCTGCCAGGGAAGCAAAAGAAAAAAATAG
This sequence comes from Eublepharis macularius, assembly GCF_028583425.1. Lineage (NCBI taxonomy): Eukaryota > Metazoa > Chordata > Lepidosauria > Squamata > Eublepharidae > Eublepharis > Eublepharis macularius. The sequence continues at coordinate 164,936,672 of NC_072793.1, read as the reverse complement.
TAGTGGAGAGATATGCAGGGGCACTTGAGATGCCCTCCCAGCTCCTTCTTGTTCCGTGCTTTGATAATAATAATGCTTTGTTTGGCTGTTGCAGAAAAAGTAAACAGGCGCCTAGTAAAACCTTAAGGCTAAGCTGTTGTTTTGGTATGTTGTGGATTAACATTTGCTAATCTGTAAGGTACTGTTAGAGCCTTGCTTATTTTATATGATAATCACTAGCATGTTCAGAATTCACCTGTCTTGTCCCTTACTCAAGATCAGGGTGAGTTTGAGTCTATAAGACCACATTCTGCATTCAGAGATGATCAACTGATTGGGTTTCTCTTCCTATTGGAAGCTGACTTGGGGCACCATTCTTGGGTTAAGAGTGTGTGATGATAATAATAATGAAAGTGTCTAATCATAATAATCTCTGCATGCCTTGCTTAGCACCTGTGTGCTTCCTTGCTGCAGTGAGATTGGGAGAATCTCTGGTTTGAGTTTAGCCTCTCACCCAGTATCTCGCTCCTTGTCATGTCTGCTGTAGGGTAACCACAGGGTGCAAAGAAAGGTGTGCTTCTTCATTAACTGTGTGACAGAGCAGGTTAGAGTTTGGTTGGTACCCTGAGTTCAACAAAGAGCCCACTGCCCTAAGTGTACTGCCATTCCTTTGTCATAGAGCAGTAGCTATGAAAGCTGAATTCTGGATTTGCAGAGGATCCAGTACAGAATCCTACAGCTGGTACTATTGGTAGGTACAGTTTGGCAAGGGCCGAAGATCTTGGGATCCATCAGCAGCATCTCCAGTTTAAAAAAGGATCTCAAATAACAGGGTTGTGAAAATAGTTTCAACAGAGAAGGCAAACCTTCCTACGGAGAAAAGAAGCCCCTGCAGGAATTCCCTTGACCTGTTATTAAAGGGTAGAGTTCTTTTCCATTTTTGCCCTAATCATCAGCATTTAGAAGCAGGGAATGGAGACCAAGCATGGCCCAGATCTCCACTGAACAAGACCAGAACCACAGATCAGTGACAGAGTACAGATTTTGCTCACAGACTGTCCCAGGCTCAGTCCTTCCTTTTTCAAGTTCAGTGTGTAGGAAAGGCCTCTTGTTGTAAAAGGACCAACGGGCATGATCAGCCAATGGTTATATGCCACTCTCATTCTCCTCTGTGTAAAGTTGGTGTAATGATAATTGACATCCCAGGGAGTTGTGATGTCACACACAAAGCATACAGCAGATTTTTTTTTAAAAAAATCTTGTGGTACTTCTGTTCTTTCAAGGCCTCCCTGACGAATTTTGGAGGACATGGTGGCACATTCCTCAAAGAAGAAGTAGAAGACCTTGAATCCCAATCTGTAAATCTGTGATTGGATTTTATAACATCTGGAGAATCCCAGCAACATGGCCACATTGGGTAAGGACTCCTGTCTTGCAATTTTGGGTTACAATTTGGGGTGTTTGGAAGATGTGGGAGAAGAAAAATGATGTTGCTAGGATCAGTGTTGAGGTGGGGGTAAAATTGCTCTCCATGTCATTTTGCCTGGCATAGACACTGCACCCTTTAGACATCCTTCTTCTTAACAATTTTTCTTCTTCCTTTTTACATTTGTTACATAGAACTCTGGTAAAAATGGGAGACCACAAAATATAGTAGCTCTGCATAGAAGTGTACTATTAGAAGATACCAGATACTCTGGCTTGGACGCTTCAGTATTTTAAAGGCTAATTTGAGGAGCTAAATTTTCTGAGAGTGAAGCAACTGTAGATTGACTGTTCCTGAATAGGTATTGAAGATGGGAAATTGTAGTGTCTGTGTTGTCATTTATGACTGTTTATTTAGCTATTTATATTCTTTCTCCCAATGGGGATTCAAAATATCTTATAAAATAATTCTCCCTTCTTCTGTTATCCCTTCAACATCAAACCTGTGAGACAGGTTAGGTTGAGAGTGACTGACCCAAGGTCACCAACCGTGGCAGCTTCCGTGGCAGAGTGGGGACTCAGTCTCCCACTTACTATTTTTGCATCCTAAGCACCAGGGCTTCTTTTCTGGGAAAAGAGGTGGTGGAACTCAGTGGGTTGCCCTCAGAGAAAATGGTCACATGGCTGGTGGCCCCGCCCCCTGATCTCCAGACAGAGGGGAGTTTAGATTGCCCTCTGCACCGTTCCGGCAATCTAACCTCCCGTCTGTCTGGAGATCAGGGGGCGGGGCTACCAGTCATGTGACCATTTTCAAGAGGTTCCGGAACTCCGTTCCCCCGCGTTCCCCCTGAAAAAAAGCCCTGCTAAGCACTATGCAAAGCTGTCTCTTGCTTTACTGTGCAGAAAGTGTTTCAGCATTTTTCATTATGCTAATCGGATTTCTAAGATTGGATGGAACTGGAAAATTTTGATTTGAGACCTCTTTTAAGATGGATCTCTTTTGCATTTGTCTGATTTGATTATTTGGATTTCATTGCATATTTGTATATGGATTATAACATTAAAGATAATCGATATGAGTCTTGATGGAATACTGCGCAGAGTGACTCCAGCCTAAGCCCGCTGGTTTCCTTGCACTTATACCACAGTAATTCTGCATTTATATTATTTTTTTGTTTATTTTTTTATTTTAAAAAATAACTCTCATACAAAATAGAAATAAAAATATGACAATAGTGGCAGGTCTACATATAAGCATCTATAAACAGTTTCCAAATGTCTAAAAACTGATATGGTTGTAAAATTCTCAATCTATTGAATTATGGAAGGTGGGCCTTTATCTCTCCAAAGTTTTCTTTTCTCTGCAGTAAGGGCCTGGAGAGTCCATTTTTATTGGCCATCAGTTAGCTTTCATGAAACAGGAAAATAATTTAAAAGTACAAATAATTTAGAATTACATACGCATCATTAAAAAAATCAATGGATATTCTAACACAAAGTTAATATGTCTTTCTTCCAAAAAGATCAAATAACTGGACACTCCCAAAGCATATATTTAAGAGATGCATCCTGAAAGTTATAACACCAAAATTTAGACAATTTACTTAATTCTTTACTAAAAAGATGCTGTGGTATCCTGTAAAGGAATTTTCTTCTTTCCAAATCTGGAGAACCCTCTAAACACCAGGTTTTTATTCATTTAAGGCAATCAACACTTTGGTGGTTTAAATGAAGGAAAAGTTTATTGAGAGAGATCCTCAGATAAACCTGATGCACTCTTACCTCAAAAGTGCATGCTCACAAAAGATTGTGGACTTGTATATATATACCTTCTCATAGATGTAACAAGATAAACAAACTTGCTTATAGTAATAGGGAATTTGCACAAACCAAGAAAACAGAAATCAATGGAATTTCAAAGATTTACAATTAATACAAAAAGTGATGGGTCAGTCTTAAATTGTAACTGGTCATAAAAACAACAGAAGGCAAATGTCTCTAGCTTGGCTCTGCCTGTTATCTTAAAAGTACTCTAAGAAAACACACTCACGGATAAGAGAAAGTGTTATGCAGGGCCGATTCCAGACGGCACTCCCCATCCCGAAACGTCGCGCGTCATCCGCGTCGTCGTGCGGAAAACGCGATATTTCGCGTTTTCCGCGCAACGACGTGCGACGATGCGCGACGTTTCGGGATGGGGAGGGCCGTCTGGAATCGGCCCAGGTTTCATAGTCTTCAAGGCTTTATCCTTGGCCCTAAACAATCTCGTTTGTGTCCTTAGAGTGGCCTTTCCTGTGTCACAATCCCCTTTAGATTACACAAACAATGGCCATTTCCACACTACTCACCTTCATCCAGAACGCTGCAGAATGTTCCGGAAAAACTGCGGAAGATAGTGTCTTCTCATGTGAGTTTTGCGTGACTTCGCGCAAAACTCACGCAAGAAGACGCTATCTTCTGTTGGTTTTTTGCGACATTCCGCAGCGTTCCGGATGAAGGTGTGTAGTGTGGAAATGGCCAATATGTAAATAGAGGGCAAAAGTATTTGAGTGAAAGTAACATCCAAGGCCATTTCTGACATATAACAATCTAAGTGAACCAAAATGGAGAAGATCTGATTTCTCTGTTAAAAATCCTTTAACATATCTCATATATCCTAAACATAATATTTTGCCGAGTAAATCACAGATTAAGAGCCATAGAAATGACAGGTATAAAGTTTGTCATATACCATTGCTTTGGTGGAAGTGAGCACTCTAGCTCCCTTATTCCATTCAGTCCTGAGGCTCTGAATATCATAGTTATTCATTGATGGCAAATATTCCTGAACAAATACTGTAGGTTTCATTTTCTGCATTGATTCAATGAGAATTTCCAGGAGACCCTGAAACGCTTAATGCTGCAGGGCCATATTTATGTACCAACTGACGTTGCAGCTGTAAATATTTCCATTCAACAGAGATTGGCAAGTCATATCTAGATCTCAGCTGAAAAATTGGTCCAAAGTAAAAGTCCTCCTATTGAACTCTTCCATAAAAAAGTTGTTTAGATCTGGATTGGCCCATGTTAATTTAGTGTGTGGAAATGGATCAAATTGACATTGTTGCAACATTATGCACCATAATTCTCTAACTGCAGAAATTGCATGAGGGAAGGGATCCATTTTAGCATACATAGACCCTAATGCATTCCGCTTAAAGAAGGCCTCATAGAAGAAGCCTTCAATAGAGTCCAAGATGACTGGGAGGACCAATCCATGTATTTAGAACAAGTTAACAAGTATGCCTGATGATATAAGCTATGATCAGGGAAAATAAAATTGTCCTACATTAAACAGGAGTTGCATCCTTTTTATGGAAATCTGAAGTGGTAAGGAATCACATAAATTTCAGAAATAAAATATTAATTTTATGAATATATTTGCAAAGTATACACAAAGGGATTGCATGCAAAAATTCTGCATGGTGTAATTCTTCATCGGATTCTACTGTGAATTAGTCCCTTTTGTGCTTATTGCATTGAGAGCCAGGTCGTATCTTTCTTTTGCATGTCAGTTTGGATTTTACGTACACAATGGTGTCTGCTAAACCCTTTCCAAAGACGTACAAACAAACAAACAGGCATCTTCTCCCTCCCACAAGACACTGAATGTGTTATTCCTCAAACGTGTTTACTTTCTCCTGATCAGACTTTCCATGTGTGGTGATAAAGATGGAAGAAGAAGAAATATCCTGGCTCCCAAGTAAGCAGGAGTTAGAAGAAAGTGAGACCTTCCCAGGTACCTACTCAGGTGAGGAATGGATCCTGCAAACTGTAATACCCAGGGCTTTTTTTCTGGGGAAAGAGGTGGTGGAATTCAGTGGGTTGCCCTTGGAGAAAATGGTCACATGGCTGGTGGCCCCGCCCCTTGATCTGCAGACAGAGGGGAGTTGAGATTGCCCTCTCCACCACTGAGCGATGCAGAGGGCAATCTCAAGTCTCCTCTGTCTGGAGATCAGGGGGCGGGGCCACCAGCCATGTGACCATTTTCAAGAGGTTCTGGAACTCCATTCCACCGCGTTCCTGCTGAAAAAAAGCCCTGGTAATACTCCAATGATTATTGCAAAGTTCTCTCTTCTCTTCCCCAAGGTCAACCATGTGATATGTCAAGACTTGTTAAATGACTGTGAACATTCTTAAGGCCCGGCTGTTGAAGCAGAAAAGTGAAGGAGCTTCCTTAGGCTGCCTGGTATGGTGATGCTGGGAGCAACCAGAAGTAGAATAAACTGCACCACAACAGATTGCTAGGGTGGACTTCTGTCCTGTGAATGCTCCATCATGTAAAAAAAAAATCTAGAAAACTGGCACACCGGAGAGAAACTTCTGTCCCCTCTCTTTGCTTGCTGTGCCTGCTTTCTTTTTGCAGGAAGTTTTTAACATAGGGAACATTCCAACATACGATCTTCCACTTGTAGTTTGTTGTAGGGCAGTCCATTCTGTCTTTGTGGCATTTTACCCTCTCGTTCTCTTACATGTGTAAATCAGGGCTCGGTGAAAACTAGTGGAGTGTCACGGCTAAGAAGTATCATGCCTGTGAACACAGCAGGTCTAGAGTTCAAATCTCAGCTCTCTAGGTAGCCTTCCCATGATTCTTGGTGTTTGTTCAGTAGTCAGCAAGCTGGGGGCAGGGGGAGGGCATTTTTTGTATGTGTATGTGTGAGGAGGGAATGTTCAATTTCACTTGTTTAATTTATAAAGTAATTCTTCTCTACATATTCTGGGAGCCTTCTGAGAGTATAGAAACCCTTTACCTTTGTAAATAGCCTTTTTTATTGCTTTCATGATCATAAAAAGGACTAGCGGCTTGACTGTCAGATATAATGATAATAGCGGCATATCTTGCCTGGCTGTTATGAGGATTGCCTTGGTAATACATGTGAAACACTTCAGATGTTCCAAAGGACTACATAAATGCAAAGCATGAATGTTATCTTTCAGGGCTGGTCCAGATGTTTACTGCAGTGTCTTATAGTGTCTGTGCCAGAGCTACAATGCCCTCTTTGGGGCAGTTGGCATAGATCGTGTGCATTTGGAGTTTGACAGGGGGAGGGAGTGGTAAGAAGCTTGAAGCCTTCACTGGTTCCATGTGGAGCATTTCCAAAAGGAATTGCTGCCATGAGCCATGAGTCAGACCACTGGTCCAGTTCTAGGTACTCTGACTCTAGAAGTTTCTCGCCAAGGATTCAGGCAGACGTCTCCTCAGCCTTGCTATTTAAACACTGGAGACACAGAGAACCGAGACACACAAAGTACAGGCTATGCCTCAAGTCTAGTCTCATCCGTTGCTTTCATATGATGAAGCTGAAAGCTTATTTTAGGGCCTCATGGACAGTTCCTCAGGAAGCCGAGGAGGAGAGTAGTAAAACAGCTGGGAATCCTTCCATGTTGGAGGAACTGTAACCTCACAGAAGGGCAGGATCCCTGTCCTGGCATAGAGCAGGGAGCACCTCAAGGCAGAAGAGTGCAACAGACTGCAGCAGGGCTAAAAGGGCCTGTTTCTGAAAGCCAGCTGGAAACCTGGTTTGAAGCAGGTAGAGGAGATAGTGGGAGAATGGGCATATTGGCTATATCAGGACTGTTCACGGCCTGAGTTGGCTGTTGTAGGCAATGAGAGAGCAGTTATAGCGGCTTCAGTGCAGTTGCTGGTTGTCTTGTGCTGCATACCCTGCTGAGGGCGTGGCCCCTGGGATGTTTGCCCCACCATAAATGATTATTTTGTTTCCATACGTAATTATTAATATTTGCAATTTATTTATTTGATGCTATGATTTTTCTGCATATGTGTAGATGTGTTAAATACAATTTTTGTATAAATGATATACTGTTAGTCTGAATTGCTGCATTACATTCTATAAAGAAATAGATAACATTTGAGCTCATTAACATCCAAATACTGCATGTTGTTAAATTCATGTATTCTAATTGATTTCTTTTTACAGAACAGTAATTTTTTGTCAAACAAAAGTTATTGAAATTTTTTATCATCATAGGGGTGAAATATGCCCTTTTGATGAAGTATGTTTCTTTCATTTATCGGCAGGATTTGCTGTTCCCAAATCTGAGGTGACCCATGGGGAAGATCCATGGATTCTGGAGCCAGTTTCAAAGGAAAAGGAGATCCAAATGGATTACTGCTCAGGCAAGGGTATTGTAATGGAATTTCTGAGGCATTACATCTCCCAATAGCCCTGACTCTGACCCCTGACCTGAGAACTAGTTGCCCTTTTCCTGAGGAGAGGAGGGTGAAGCACAGGAAAAGGCAGAACAGAGAGGAAGTCTGAGGGAAAACAGCAGCCAGGAAAAAGCCTAGGAGAGCTGGAAGGAAAAGTGGGGCTTGTAAACACTGAAGCAAAGGATGTGGAGTCCTGTCAGACTGAAACTCAAGGTTCTGTTTTCATGGACTGTGTCAGGAGAGCCCTGGGAACGAGAAGGTAGGGTTACCAACTCCAGGTTGGGAAATACCAGGAGATTTTGGAGGTGGATCCTGGGGAAGGTGCGGTTTGGGGAGAGATGAAAGTGCATCCTCTAAAGCAGCCATTTCCAGGGGGACTGACATCTGTAGTATGAAGATCACTTGTAATTCTGGGAGATCTCAAGGGCACCACCTGGAGATTGGTAATCCTATAAGAAGGGCCTTAGAGGGCATTTCTGCAGCTTAGCTGTCAAGCTTGAAAGGCCTTCCTGTCTTTGGGACACAGTTATTAAATTCCCACCCTTTTTTAAAAAAAGATGCGTTACTTACCTCATTAAAGATGTATGTATGTGTGTACTTATAGACTGCCTTTCTCACGGAGGCTGAAAGAGGATTACATAGCGCAAGTAAAATATGAGCACCAGCTGGGATATTCAATAAACAATACAATAGGATATGCGTTGCAGAAATTTGAAAAGAAGCATAAATCCAAATACAGGAATACAGAGGTGAAATATTGTTGAAAACACTTAGTGTTGTATGTCAGCGCAATGGCTGGAACCCATCAGGATTGAGAAAGTAGTTGCTAGCCCTGAAGTGCCTACTGATTCGTATTGGCATTGCAGAACATAAAAAAATCTGGAAGACTTCTAATGAGAGAGGTGAACTTTAAATAGATAAAAAACAAAACTTCCCTTGTGAGAAAGAGTCCAGCTCTTCTTGCATAGGACTTGGAAGCCTCTCCTCTGACAGAGGAATTTAGTAGGGTTTCTTCTCAGTGAAGAAGGAACTTCTTGGGCTTTTCCATTTTGTGACAGTGTGTTAAGTAATATCTGGCTAATGCCATTTTTAAAAGCTGTCACAGTAAAGACATCAGATTTCCCTTTTATCATCAGTAATCTTTCCGATGGTTGTTGTTGTGGGTTTTCCGGGCTGTATTGCCATGGTCTTGGCATTGTAGTTCCTGACGTTTCGCCAGCAGCTGTGGCTGGCATCTTCAGAGGTGTAGCGCCAAAAGACAGAGATCTCTCAGTGTCACAGTGAGACAGTAATCACAGTAATCTTTCCCCTCACCCATTTATATCCTTCCTCCTCCTCCCAACTGGTTGTGTGTGTGTGAGACACAGAGACAGAAAACACACCAGATGCCAGATCAACCTGTTGGCCCTCCTTCCCTGGTTGATAGACTTACAGCCCTTCCTGCCTTCCTTGACCTCTTTTCTGACCTATCTCCTCTACTCAGAGCTTCCTGATGTGATTGTAAAGCTGGAGGAGGAAGAGGAGCCGTGTGTTCCATGTCGCCCAGGATCAGAGGGGAACAGGATACTTCACAGGACCGAGCCAGGTGAGAGAGGTCACAGGGGCTAGCACCATTTTGAATTGCAGATGTTGGGTCAAGTGAAGGGTCACCAGAGTCCACGTGATGCAGTGGTTCGAATGTTGGACCAAGATCGAGGAGACGGAGTTCAAATTTCAGCTCTTCCATGGAGCTCGCAGAGGTTGCAGTCCTATGTAGGCTTACCTGGGAGTAAGTTCCATTGAACTCACAGGGTCTTGGTTCTGAGTAAACATCCATAGGACTGTGCTGCATATGTCATTTGGTCCAGTCACTATCTCCCAGGCACTAATTACCTAACAGGGGTGGTGTGAGGATAAAGTTTGTGTGCAGAGGAAACCATATATACCACCTTGAATTTCCTGGATGAGAGGTGGGATGAAATTCTAGTCAGTAAGCTAGGTAAGAAGGTATTGTCGAAGGCTTTCACGGCCGGAGAACGATGGTTGTTGTGGGTTTTCCGGGCTGTATTGCGGTGGTCTTGGCATTGTAGTTCCTGACGTTTCGCCAGCAGCTGTGGCTGGCATCTTCAGAGGTGTAGCACTAAAAGACCACTGAGATCTCTCAGTGTCACAGTGATCACTGAGAGATCTCTCAGTGTCACGACTGTGACACAGAGATCTCTGTCTTTTGGTGCTACACCTCTGAAGATGCCAGCCACAGCTGCTGGCGATACATCAGGAACTACAATGCCAAGACCACGGCAATACAGCCCGGAAAACCCAGAACAACCTAGGCAAGAAGGCTTTGTCTGTTGTTTGTTTCCTGCAACTCTTGCTCTATCGTGTGTGTGTGTTATGTGCTGTCAAGTCGCCTCTGACCTATGATGACCCTAGAATGAAAGACCTCCAAAACATCCTATCATTAACAGACCTGCTCAGATCCTGGCTTCTTTTATTGAATCAAGCTATCTTGTTTTATGTCTTCCTCTTTTCCTACCATGTTCCACTTTTCCTAGTGCTAATGGCTTTTCCAGAAAATCTTGTCTTCTCATGATGTGACTGAAGTATGATAGCCTCAGTTTTATCATTTTAGCTTCTAAGGAGAATTCAGGCTTGATTTGATCTAGTACCCTTTTATATGTCTTTTTGGCCATCCATGATATCCACAGAACTTTCCTCCAGCAGCACATTTCAAATGAATCAATTTTCTTCCTATCAGTTTTCTTCACTGACCAACTTTCACATCCGTACATAGTAATGGGGAATGCCATAGTTTGGATTATCTTGATCTTGGTCCTCAGAGAGACATCTTTATCTTTAAGGATCTTTTATAGTTCCCTCACAGCTGTTCTTCCAAGTCTCAATTTTCTTCTGATTTTTTTTCATTGCAGTCTCCCTTTCAGTTGATGATTGAGCCAAGGAATAGAAAATCTTAAACAATTTCAATTTCCTCATTGTCAAGTTTAAAATTGTGTGATTCCTTAGTAGTCATGAGTTTAGTTTTCTTGATGTTCAGCTGTAATCCTGCTTTGGCACTTTCTCCTTTAACCTTCAACAGTAGTCGTTTCAAGTTGTCACTATATTCTGCCAGTAATGTGGTGTCGGTTGCATATCTCAAATGGTTAATGTTCCTTCCACCAATTTTCACTCCACTTTCTGCTAGATAATTTCACTCCACTTTCTGCTAGATAATTTCACTCCACTTTCTGCTAGATAATTTTCACTCCAGCTTTCCTTATGATATACTCTGCATAGAGGTTGAACAAGTAGGGAAATAATATGCATCCTTGTCTGACACCTTTGTCAATTAAAAATCATTGTTTCCCCATATTCTGTTCTGACAGTAGCCTCTTGACCAGAGTACAGGTTGCACATCAAAACAGTCAGATATTGTGGCACCCCCATTTCTTTTAAGACTCTCCATAGCTTTTCGTGATCCACACAGTTAAAAGCTTTGCTGTAATCTATAAAACACAGGCTGATTTTCTTCTGAAATTCCCTGGTATGTTCCATTAGCCATCGTAAATTTGCAATGTGATCTCTAGTGTCTCTTCCTTTTTCTGAATCCACCTTGAACATCTGGCATTTTTTGTTCCATATACGATAAGAGTCTTTGCTGTAGAATTTTGAGCATCACTTTGCTTGCAAGAGAAATTAATGTGATAGTCCGATAGTGGCTGCTACGTTTTCATCCTCTAAGGTGCTCAGGGCAGCATACACAGTTCTTCTTTCACCCTGTTTCTTTCTGTACAGCTCTGAGGTAAGTTAAGCTAAGAGAGAGAGAAACTGGTCCAAGGTCACACAACAAGCTTCATGGAAGAGCGGGGATTTGTAGCCCGGTCTCCCAGATCATAGAGTGACATTTCAACCACCGCACTACACAAGCAGTGTAATGGCTGATATGCTGTCTGTGAACTTAGAGGCTCTGTTTGGCTGTCATATTCAGTCACTGTCATCAATAAACATATTTCCTTTTTTACATTCACAAATAAATATTTTTATTCATACCTGGGGAGTCCCTTGAGTGTTCAGAAGCCCTTAGTTTGAATGTGCGCATCCCTGTGTCACTACCCTCCTTGTAGGCACAGGACTATCACATTTGCTATTTGCAGTTGTGAGGTATATGTTTGTCTGTTCTTAAGCCTGTGAAAGCCATGGGTCTATGGTTTCTGACATTGTAGGATGGAAAGCCACTGGAGCCAAATTTGGCACCAACCCTGTTATTTAATTGGTTTATAACCCTCACATCTCCCCAAAGGGATCAAAAGGGGCTGTCAAGGGGAGATGGAGAAAGTGGCAGCAGGAGGGTTGTGGCAAGGAGGATCCAGGAAGACAATTTGCTTCCAAGAGACCCAGCAGAGAATTTGGGTAGCCAGATTATTTTAGGGTGGTGAACAGCAAGACTATTTGTGAACTGGTATCTTTTGAAGACACATTTGCAAGGTGGCTGGTCGTATAAAGAGTTGACCTGGAGAATCATATTCTTAAAGAGATGCATGAACTAGTAAACAGTATTCAGATAGGGGAGCTGAAACAGGCACTGTGATTGTAAGAAAGAAATCTTCCCTCTGTTTTTTCTTGCTCACAGGCAGCAGAAGGACATCATTGACCGGATCCAGATTGCCACCCCTTTGCAGAAGAGAAGAAACAGCCATTCTGCATAAGGCTCAGAACATGGAGAGGAACAAGTCTCCATTTCTTGGTCACAGGAGCCTTTCAGCTGGTTCAAGATGTCACAGTGAGGTAGGCTGTGAACCACCCCTTTTCTCACACAAAGCACAGCATCGTTCACGTGAACATGTAATTCCCCACCTTCACTTGACAAAGAACGCCTCTTTCTCCTTCCAGGGTGCCATGTCCTTCGAGGAGGTGGCCGTGTATTTCACAGAGGAGGAGTGGGTTTTGCTTGGTCCTGGCCAAAGAGCCCTTTATAGGGAAGTTATGATGGAGAACTACAGGAACGTGGCCTCTCTTGGTGAGCAAGTGGTTGGTTGGTGGGTAGATGGTCCTGCGCCATTTTGTGAGTGTCCCAAGAATTCTCTGGTGGAGATACCTGTCTGCTCTTGATTGCACTCCCACCCCTCATTTCAGTAACTTCCCTGTAGAATCAATGATTGTTAAACTAGATAGTCTTAAAGATGTGACTAATTGGTATGTATTGTTTTCCTCCCAAGAAGGATCTTGGACCTGCAAACCGGATCTCATCTCCTGGCTGGAGGAAGCAGGTGAGATGTTTGCCCACAACTCTGAGGAAGTGAAGAACTCTATAAATATAAGTATATAAAAAAAAAGTCTAGCTAACTGGCTGTTTTAATTCTGAGATCTGAAAAGTGATTACAGGCCTTAGAGCCCCACACACAAACAGTTCTGCTCCCCTTGGCTAAAAGTTAAGAGTTTGTAGAGGTTTCTCCAGACCTGTTGGAGTAAGAATCATTCGATAATGTCTCCATCTGCTGTATGTTGTTTGTTTCATGTGTCTCTAATTGGGTTTCTTTCACTATTCCAGCAGGAGAAGAGGGAGATTCATGTGGAGTAGACATGAATGTTTATGGAGACAAGGATGTAGAGGTGGAAGAAGAAGCTAGGAATCTAGAGAGATCAAACAGACAGCAGAGAAGGAACAGAGACACAAACCAAAAGCAGGAAAAGGAATCGTTGGCCTTTTTGGGCAGTGGCTTCCAAGAAATTCTATTTGAAGACAAATCAGAGGAAGGGGAACAAAGGGATCAACGGAACCTGAGTGAGAAAAGGCTGGGCTGCAAATCTAGCCTTAAAAGACAAGAGAGAACTCAGACATGGGAGAAACCATATAAATGTCTGGAGTGTGAAAAGAGCTTCAATCGGAGCGATCACCTTACTTCACATCAAAGGATTCACACCACAGAGAAACCATATACATGCTTGGAATGTGGAAAGCATTTCAGAAGGAGTGCAAACCTTACCTATCACCAGAGGATTCACACAGGTGAGAAACCATATAAATGCTTGGAATGTGGAAAGCGTTTCAGCTGGAGAGCAGATTTTACTTGTCATCAGAGGCTTCATACAGGAGAGAAACCATATAAATGCTTGGAATGTGGAAAAACTTTTAGTCAGAGTGGACACCTTACTTCTCACCAGAGGATTCACACAGGGGAGAAACCATATAAATGTTTGGAATGTGGAAAAAGCTTCAGCCGGAACGCAGAACTAACTTACCACCAGAGGATTCATACTGGGGAGAAACCATATACATGCTTGGAATGTGGGAAAAGTTTCAGTCGCAACGCAGAACTGACTTCACACCAGTGGATTCACATCGGGGACAAACCATATAAATGCATGGAATGTGGAAAAAGCTTCAGTCGGAGTGACAGGCTAACTTCTCATCAAAGGATTCATACTGGGGAGAAACCATATAAATGTTTGGAGTGTGGAAAGAGCTTCTGTCGAAGAGACAGTCTAACATCCCACCAAAGGACTCACACTGGAGAGGAACCATGCCAGTTTGACTTGTTGAAAGAAATTGTCTTAATTCCTCTCTACCCAATTTCTCCTTGAATCAAAGGAACCTTATTCCAGTTGCTGATCAGTTTACATCTTAAATTTTGTCTAAAATTCTTACATCAGAAAAGCCATACAGATGCTCTGATTGTAAAAAAAAGTCTTCTGCCTGACAATGCACTTGGCAAACAGTTGGCACAGTTACACTAACTGTGGGGGAAACTTTAAGTAGGATACAACTGATATTGAGGGGGCAGGGAAATGTTTGAATAGCTCCTGCATTGGACTCAAAGCAGAAGTAAAGTGTTTCTTGCTATTTTTTGTGAGCACAGCCTTTTGTTTATCATAGTCACACTATGTTAGCTATATATGTGTTAGCTGAATTGTTTTGCAGATTACCTTTGATTGGTATAATGTCAACAACAATGCCAATGAACTACAGAAAATTTGTCTTGAATTTATTGACAGCAGTTAGAAAATTGATCAGCCACTGAATTTGGAAGATTTCAATAGTGCTAATGATTGGCTGAGGCGAGTCTGGTATGTAATGAGAATTAATTAAAAATTGTTCATAGAAAAAAGCATCTAGACAAGAGGTTTTTATTCAACAATAGTAACTGTTTATTGGGTACTTTAATAGGCAGCAAAAAGTGAAATACGCATATGTTCCTTTTTATTGATTTTTTCTGTATAATTTTTCAGGTTTATAATCAAATAGTTGATTACCTTTGTTGACATGTTAGATGGCTAGTGTATAGTACCTGTTAAAATGTTGGAAGTGGAAGCCCTGTGTTATGTTTTCAAAAATGCTTCTTCAGTCGCATCATTTCAAAATACTTAATATCTGATCTTTTTTATCCAATCATTTTTCATTGTTAGTGAAGAACTTTAGCATTTTCTTTCCTCTATAGATTAGCCAACAGAAGTGCCAAATAACTGCAAAAAAAAATGATAGCTGCTTGATCAGTCTTGGAGATCGGTAACTTTACCTGTTACTGATGATCAGCTAAGACAAATCTGATATGTAATGCTAGTTAATAAATGAACTGCTTTATAGATATTTAAAACAGAAAAAGCATCAAGAGAAGTGGCATATATTCAGCAGTGGGGAAGTGTTTATTGGAGTCGTATGCTTTAACACAGAACAAGAACCGAGATACGCATCTTTTTCTTGGTCTTTTTCTTTATACGTTTTGAAGTTCATAGTCAAATGGTTGATTTTTTTTTTGCATATTTGATAGCCAGTGTTTTGTAATGTTGGAATGCTGGTGTACATTGCCGGTATGGATCTTGAAAATGCCTTCTTCACACATTTTCAGAATGCATCCCCCCCAGTCATTTTCATTAGAAGCTCAACATGTATCTCTCTCTTGCTGCTCGTGTTTTCTCCTCCCAACAGCCCTGAGAAGTAGATTAGGCAGAGAGAAATTCATTGTCCCAACCTGACCTACTGCAGTTTGTCCAACCAGTATATGAATCCAGATGTCCCCTGTAAAAGATTCCCCCTGCCTTCTTCCCTACCTTCACACAGCAGATTTACTTCAACATGGTAAGATCAAGACTAGACTATTGTAATTACTACTGTAATAGGGAGGAGATGTGGCTCAGTGGTAAAGCATCTGCTCAGCCTGCGGAAGGCCCCAGGTTCACTCCCTGGCATCTCGAGTTTAAAGGATCAGGTAGTTGGTGATGTGGAAGAGCTTTACCAGTGAACTCAGAAAACTGCTGCCAGTCTCAGTGGACGATACTGACCTTGATCCTGACCTTGGCCTGATTCAGAACAAGGCAGCTTGGCGTGTCCAGAAGTCCAGTGCACTCTACATAGGTCTTCCCTCAAAGTCAACTCAGAGACTCCAGTCGGTGGAGATGCCACAGCCTGGTTATTATCAGGAACTAGACAGAGCATACATGTTACTCCCATTCTGCAGGCACTCCCTTGACTGCTCCTCCATTACCAGGTTTAATGCAAGGTCATACACAAAACCCTTTGTGGCCTGGGTCCCTCATATCTGCAGGGGTGAGAAAGGAATAGACAGGAGAAAGCAGAGCCCAGGCTGTCAAATGCACAGAAGGATAAACCCTTCTTAATACTTGTGCTGTCTCCCTGCCTGCCTCCAAACTACAAAACAGTTTGTGGGCTTCAAAAGGCAGACAGCTTCAGTGACTGCTGCTGAACGTGCTCAGTCATTGCATTTTGGTGCTGCAGGCTCCTGAGCACAATGTGGCTGAACAGAGAGGAAGGGGAAAACCATCTCCTAATGGCTCCTAATTTGGGGGCACTGGCTGGGTCCAGGTTAGTCTTTCTGGTCTTCTGGAGAAGGGGAGGGGGAAGGTCTAATACCACCAGCCTAACACTGCCTTCCCTGCTGAAATAGCCTCGGAGCGGGACCACAAGTGACGCCTGACACAGGTTGGACACTAGTCAGCTTCCCTCAAGTTTTGATGGGAAATGTAGACATCCTGGTCTTGCAGCTTGACTCTCTGACTGCTGTCCAATCATGGACTTTTCAACTGTCACTTGTCCAACATTCTACCAAGTTGCCTACATTTCCCATCAAAACTTGAGGGAAGCTGGCAAGTGTCCAACCTGTGTCAGGCGTCACTTGTGGTCCCACTCTCAGAAGCAAAATCACTAGGGGGAGGACAAAGGAGACCTTCTCATCATCGTGTCCCTCCCTTTTGCTCTTCCTCAAATCCCCAATGAACACATGGCAGCAGAGGGCAGAGTAGTTTTAAAGGAGGGAGCTTGAAATTGATCTTTTCTTTGGGGCTTTAGCAGCATTGCACCTGCTAAAGCCAAAGAATTTAAGAATAGAGGCTCAGCTCACCAATAGCAATCCTGACTCCGGCAAAAGACTCCCATCCAGATTTCCTTTTTGGATGCACCACTCCTCTGCTATTTTATTTATTTATTTTATTCGATTTATATTCCGCCCTCCCTGCATCAGCAGGCTCAGGGTGGATTACGATTTGTACAATAAAAACCAATAAAACTCCTTAAATATTTAAAAACACACAACAAAGCAATACAGCAGCAGATTTTAAAAACGTAGCAGCAAATTTCTCCAGCGACCACCACCCAACTACCTCCAGAGATATTTGGGAAAGGCTGGGTGGTAGATACCCTTTGTAGGGGCACGGCTATCTCAAGGTGGCTGGCAGGGAGGCCCAAGGGTGTTAACCATATGCCTGGCGGAATAGCTCTGTCTTACAGGCCTGGTGGAAGGATAGCAAATCCGGCCAGGCCCTGATCTTTTTAAACAGAGCATTCCACCAGGTTGGAGCTAGGACCAAGAAGGCCCTGGGTCTGGTCAATGCTAGATGGGCCTCCCTGAGGCCAGGGGCCAGCAGCAGCTGTTTGTCACTGGATTGAAGTATACTCCAGGGCTCATACAGGGAGAGGCAGTTCCGTAGATACACCGGTCCCAGTCCGCATAGGGCTTTATAGGTTACCAGAACCTTGAATCTGATCTGGTACTCCGCTGGTGACCAATGCAGCTGGCGCAATACCGGTGTTATGTGTGCAGTACAATGCACTCCGATGGTGACACACATTGCCGCATTTATTTTGGACCAGTTGCAACTGCCGGATCAAGTTCAAGGGAAGCCCTGCGTTGAGTGTGTTACAGTAGTCTAGCCTAGAGGTGACCATTGCCTGGACCACTGTAATTAAGTCGCGAGTCAAGAGATAGGGGGCGAGTTGTCTGGTCTGTCGAAAATGGAAAAATGACAACCTGGCAACCGCCATGATCTGGGCCTCCATTTTCAAGGAGGCATCCAGAATCACCCCCAGGCTCCTAACTCTCAGAGCCAGTGTAAGCACCACCCCACCGAGTACAGGGAGCTGGAGTCCCAAATCCACGTTCCTGTGACTCAAGTACAGGATCTCCGTCTTCGAAGGGTTTAACTTCAGCCGACTCTGCTGTAACCATCCAGCCACAGCTTCAAAAGCATGTTCCAGGGCATCCGGGGCCAATCCAGGCTGGCTGTCCAGCCGCAGATATAGCTGGGTGTCATCAGCATACTGATGACACCCAAGCCCGAAACTTTCTCACCAGCTGGGCGAGGGGGCGCATATAGATGTTGAACAATAGCGGGGAGAGTATTGCCCCCTGCAGCACACCACATACTAGTGGATGGCGGGATGACAACTCCTCCCTGATAGACCGCAGCGGTTGCTACTTCCATTGAGCAGGCAGGATTGTTACACTGAGTCCCTTCGCGTAAACAGATGCAATCGGTGGGGTCACCCGTCGCATCTGTTCTCAAAGAAGCCTTTTGCGCAGCGCGCTCGGCTGCGGCGGCGGCGAGGAGGCTCCGGTGTTGCCTGGGGGAGTGTCGAGAGAGAAGCGCCTCCTCCGCAGCAGAGATCGGCACGGCGGGCAAAAGCGCCGCTTGGGCCTGCTGCGGCCGAGAATCACAGCAGCGACTTAGGATCCCAGGTGAGCTCAGGCAGCCTCGCCAGGTGCGCAGGGGAAGGACAGCAGAGTGGGAGAAGCCGAGGTAAGGGGGCGGCGGACCGTCCATTCGTGGCACCTTCCTCCTCCTCTCGCTGCGGAGGCCTCCTAGTTCTTCGGTCTGCGAAGAAGGGAGAGTCCTCTGTCCTTTCCGCCCTGCCTTGAGTTCAGCGAAGCTTACTCCGTCTCGCGCGTAAGACTGCAGCCCCGTTCGACTTTCAGGAGCATTTCAGAACTGTCTAGCCCGGCGAGGGGCTTTATACTACGTTGCTAGTCTCGCCCTCTCTCCCGTCTCAAAAGCCTGTAAATAGATGGTGTAAATGGCAGCGGAATTGTGCTGGTGGAGAGCTCGGAGCTTCCCCTTCTCCCAAATCCTTCCCTCTCCACGTCTTTACCAAGAGCAGAGCAGGACCCCTATAAAGTAATATTGCCAGCAGCAAGCAATGGGGTTGGTGAGCGAAAAGAGCAGGAGCTGGCCCTCTTAATACGTAATAATCAAAGACCGTTCCAAAGGTTCTTTCACACAAACTTACAATGGTGATGGAAAGTCATGGCTTACTTGTGGCGACCTCCCACTCCCCTTGCTGCCGTTTTTAAGGTAAGAGACCAACATTGCGTGCCTCTCTATAGCAACCCTGGTCTTCTTTGGAGGTTTCCCATCAGACTACTAACTGAGGGCCAAGCTACAAGTGACAAATGACACAGGTTGGACACTTGTCAGCTTCCCTCAAGTTTTGATGGGAAATGTAGGCGTCCTGGTCTTGCAGCTTGGCTCTCTGACTGCTGTCCAATGGACTTTTCAACTGTCACTTGTCCAACATTCCGCCAAGCTGCCTACATTTCCCATCAAAACTTGAGGGAAGCTGACAAGTGTCCAACCTGTGTCATTCGTCACTTGTAGTTTGGCCCCAAGGCTGACCTTGTTTAGATTCCAAGATCTGATGAGATTGGGCTTGTCTGGGCTGTCTAGGATAGGGCAACATCACTATAACCTGTGTCGAGATATGAGCCACAGTTGATGCTTCAGGTCGAAGCTGAAAAAATACAATCCTAAGCAAAGTTACTCCAGTCTGATGGTGGTGGAGAATCCAGTCTAAGCCCATTGTTTCAGTGTGAAAAAATGCCATTCTAGCCCTCTTTTACAATTTAGATTATATCTATATAGTTCTCCTTCAGCATTCTCCAAAATCATCTTCACTGGATCATAGGAATGGAATAATACGATGTTCAAATCTTTCAATAATTCTAGGTAAAAAGAGGAAAACATACATTTAACACTGAGCTCTTAACATCCGTTGACCAAAAGCAAAAGGCAGAACAAACTGGAGGTATTCATTCCTGCTCAACACGTACGATGTTGGTGCAAAAATAGGCTTAGACGGAGGCATTCCACAGTCAGATACACTTAGAATTAAATAAGAAGTTTTTCAAGGGCTTTAGCCTGAGATGCAAAGTGCTAACAGATTGCAAAGTCACAACATTTTTTTTCAGATAATAAAGGGCAGAAGAAGCCATTTAAATTACTTCTTCACAAAATAAAAATAGCTATATTTGGCAAAAGCTTTTGCTGTCAAATATTAAAAGGATGCATATTGAAAGAGTCAAAATCGGAAATAAACCCAAATATTTTCCTGCAGTGACAAGCCAACCAATATTTTCTATTTTCCAGTTAATCTAACAGAATCTTCTTGTGATTTGTAATTTAAGATAAAAATGTCTATTTCATTTGGATGCTATTTCAGAATTTCACACCTTAGTTGAATTTTTGTCATGATGCTTCTGCACCTTATAAATACTGTATAAGCTTTAGCTGTATATTATACAATTTATATTTCTTCACTGATTAAACATAAGGTATGTTGCACTTCAGACTGATTAATTAGAAATTGTGCCACTCTTCTTTGAGAGAGCTGCAATGTGCATGTCCTAATTTTGACATGCAATTCAGTAATGTACACAGAAAAAACCACAGAAGTCTTGTTCAACTATACCAAAATAGACATCAAATGCTTATTAACTAATAAAATACTACTTTGAAATGCTGCATCATTTGCACCTGAATGGTGAGATAATGGTGAGATAGCTTTAGAAATCGATGGTTCCCGTTTAACTCTTTGATATACTTCTATCGTGATCCTAGGCCTGAGACTAAGGCCTGTAGGCCTCAAGACAGCCTTTCCCACAGGCCTTGGGCCTTGCTGCAAATTTTCTTGCAGGCCTACTTTTCTCCAGATAACCTCCAAACTGGGGGACAATGGAGAAGAAAATTGGAGACAAATGCTACAGAGGATGGAGGGTGTTCTTGAAACACTGGAGGATGGGTAGGATTTGAGTCAGGCAGCACCTTAGCAATCATTGGCTGATATTTTATAAACACTTGATCCCTCATATTCCCAAATATTACCATAAGCTCTTTATCCTGTCCTTCCTTCTAGAAGCTTAGGATTTCTTCTCTCCTTTTTATCCATATAGCCCCCTTATTTGATTATTGAGACAAATTGACTCATATATATCTAATACTAACAACAACAACAACATTCAATTTATATATCGCCCTTCAGGACAGCTTAATGCCCGCTCAGAGCAGTTTACAAAGTATGTCATTATTATCCCCACAACAAACACCCTGTGAGGTGGGTGGGGCTGAGAGAGCTCCAAAGAGCCATGACTAGCCCAAGGTCAGCCAGCTGGCTTCAAGCGGAGGAGTAGGGAATCAAACACAGCTCTCCAGATTAGAGTCCCACGCTCTTAACATGCACAGCCTCAGTTTCAATCTTAAGGAAGGATGTCTTGTGACAAACCTTGGAAGGCCCTCCCTGTGCTTGACCACGTAGAGAGGATGCCACTGTTCTTCCTTGCTTAATATATCTCTCATGCATATATCTTTGATTTCCTAAATATTGACAGATTTTACTCCCAGGCCTTTTATTCTTTAGTAGAAAACTATCTAAGAGCAGTTTCAATTGCTTATTTAGTTTGCTCAAGGCTTTTTGTGGACATATCTGAATGTGTAAAGAGTTATCTTGTAGAATCCACTCTCTCAGGGATGCATGAAGGGTAGAAAAATATTCAGACTGTACAAATAGGAAATATGAATGTAAGAGAGAAATCTTCCCCCTTCTTTTGTCTCGCTCACAGGCAGCAGAAAGACGTCACGACTGGATCAAGGTCGCTATCTCTTTGCAGAAGAGTAGAAACAACGGTTCTGCAGACGGCTCAGGTCATGGAGAAGAGCAAACAATGGCTGAGGTCATTCTCTCTTTGTCACAGGAGCCTTTCAGCTGGTGCAAAGTGTCAAAGCTGGGTAGGCTGTGAACTCTACTCTTTTTTCTCACATGAAGTGTCGCATTGTTCATGAAAACAAAATTTCCCACCCGTGCTTAGCTGTTGATAGCGAGTGCTTCCTCCTCTTTCCAGGGTCCGGTGTCCTTCGAGGAGGTGGCTGTGTATTTCACAGAGGAAGAGTGGGCTCTGCTGGATCCTGGCCAAAGAGCTCTTTACAGGGAAGTCATGCTGGAGAACTACAGGAATGTGGCCTCTCTGGGTAAGCAAGTAATTAATCGGAGTATGGATGGTCCTGAGTCATTTTGTGTGTGTCCTGAGAATTCTCTGGTAGATAGTTCTCCATATATGTTCTTTCTGCCTTTACCTCATATTTCAATTTCTTTTTGTGATGAAATTCCATTCCACCCCAGATATATATGTAAAATTTTTCTCCTTTGCATTGTGAATATTAGGTTTACACTATGTGAATGCTCAGGGGTTACGTTCAAACAAAATGGTCGGGTCAAAAGTAGAGCCAGTCTTTCTCTGTTTTCTGAATTCCAAGCTGCAGATTTTTGAGCAATGAAACAATTAGTGTGATCATGAAGGAAACCCAAAAGTGACCCTTATTCAACTTTCTGGTGAATTTAGATAGAGAGTGGTTTGAGTTTTGTAGAACTCCTGGAGAAAAAGTGGCTGTTCCTCAGAGAAGAGGTAGCTATTCCTAAAGAGGAGCAGGCATGTTTTGGAGAGCAGACATACCTGAGACATGAAAGACTTCATGGGAACTCTGAAGGAGACACTGACATATAGTCTGAAGAGAGGTAAACAGCCAGATGGAAAGTGTAGGACCGGAGCCTGGAAAACCAACCGGGAGCCAATGAGATATTTCTGTCTTTCTCTTTAACATAACAAAGATAAGTAGCCGTGTTGGTCTTCAACAGAAGAGCAGAATTTGAATCCAATAGCATCTTCGAGACCAAAAAGATTTTCAGGGAGTAAGTTTTCAAGAGTCAAACTCCCTTCTTCCAAGACAGCTCCCTGAAGAAGGGTACTTTGACTCTGTGCTACTGGACTCAAAAGATGAGTTTTAGACCTAGGGAAAGAGGAATACCTATTTGTTTTTCACTATTCTTAGATGCTTACGCGGTGGACTGGTCATTATAGCCCTAACCCAGGGCCATTTTTTCCTCTCAGACCACCCCAGATGCTCTTCAACTATATATTTTTTCTTACTGTATTCATTCATTCTTTAAGATAAAAATTTCTTTTTCTGAAATTGGAGTTATTTCGTCTTTCCAATCATGGAAACAGTCTCCTGCTTTCGCTAACGCTTCAAGCTATTAAAGAGAAACAGGGAGATAATGCCTAGCTGAGAATATCTCTTGATATTATTTCCCCCACACCTCTATGTTGGCTAAATTAATTTTTTTTAATTTTTTTCTTTTTTATTTTTTTTTATTTTTTCAGTATACAAAACACTACACAAGACTATCACAAGGGACGGGAAAAGATGGAGAAAAGGGAAAGGGGCGGGGAGAATAGGAAAAAAAAGGGAGGATAACCTACAATCAACACTACACTTCAATGTTTTCCCTTCATACTGCCATAATAAAAAAAGCTTAATAAAATAATGATGGAGTGGTTAATCATACAGAATACACATTCCAAATTCTAATTAAACTTTCCTCCCCCTTCTGGGTCCCGGACGCAATTCTATCTGAGCAGCCGCAACTGCGGTGCTTGTCTCCTCCCCCCCCCCCTCAGACTTCTCCTTTTCTTCCTGCTTGGTACACTGGAATTCCGGGTTTTTCTCCTCAAAATCCCTTAGTTGATCTTCTGATAATATCTTATAGGCTTGATCTTTATGCCCAAACCATATTCCTTCCGGAAGTAACCATTTGTACTTTATTCCGCGATCCCTCAGAAGAGCTACGAACTTTTTGTACTTAAAACGCCTTTTCCGGACTAGAAATGGAACGTCCTTCAAAATCTTGACTTTATTGCCCATAAAGTCCAAATCCGCATTGTATGAGTTATATAGGATAGTGTCCCGAATCTTTTTAAATGAAAAGTCAATGATGATCTCGCGAGGCAGCTGTCGCTTTATTGCATATTTTGAAGAAGCCCGACGGACCTCCAAAATGGCGCTTTTGACCTCTTCTTTAGTTGTCCTCGCGGGTGTCGCCAGTAGTTCCGAGACCAAACCCCACAGATCCTCATTTTCCTCCTCAATGTTGGCTAAATTAAGATGGGGATTCTCATTCTTTTATAGTCTATATGTAGGCTGTCGTACTGCAATTCTAGAGGAGTTAGCTGTGTTAGTCTGTAGTAGCAAAATCAAAAAGAGTCCAGTAGCACCTTTAAGACTAACCAATTTTATTATAGCATAAGCTTTCGAGAATCAAGTTCTCTTCATCAGATGAATTGGTTAGTCTTAAAGGTGCTACTGGACTCTTTTTGATTATACTGCAATTCTGTTACTGCTCTCCTGGTGGCAGCGGAGAGTAAATCCTATTTGTGAAAGGCAACAAGCCGGATGAAGCTGGAGAGGGTCAGTCTTCGTTGTGATCTAGCTGATTCGGGTTAAGGAAAACTGAGTAAATCCCTCATTTCCCATGGTATAAACAGGGTCATTTTACCAAACCCTGGAGAATGAGAGATTGTAAACTAAATCGTCTGCAGTGTAGACACAGTCTCAAAGATGCAATTAGTCAGTTGGCATTGCTTTTCCTCCCAGAAAGAACTTGTGCCTGCAAACCTGATCTCATCTCATGGCTGGAGGAAGTGGCTGAGATGTTTGTCCAATATTCCAAAGACAAGATGAGCTCAACAGGTACTTCCTTCGATACGTACACGGACCCTTCAGTGTCTGAGAATTGTGGTTCTCTCCTTTTTCCACCCAGGAAATATAGATCAATCTGCTTCTGAGGTTTCCCAGTGGCCCTCTCTGTGGCTTCTTATTACCCTCATGTCTGTTAGTGAAGCCTGACATTTGTCCATGTTCCCTTCAGCGGTGGCTGGGACTGGAGTCTTATTTAAGTCAACAAACGTGTATTTCCTGCTTCCTTAGATAGTCTTTCTTGCTGGAAAAAGGAGTCCACCTTTCTTTCTCCCAAAGATGATGCCACCAAGGGAGCGATGCGGGTGGGTAGTTCTCCCCAGGAAGGTCTGGCATCAGAAGACAGGCCAGAGTGTTTCTTGGGAGGATCTCAAGAAACCAGTTGCTTCCCAACAGAGCTGGCTGAGTGTGAGCTTTCTTTATGGCCTTGCTAGAGAAAAAGACAGGGCATAACCTGGAATGATTTCCTCATTGTGTGTGAGAGATTGTCAAGTTAAAAGAACCACAATCCATGTTGCAAGAAAACTTCCTAACTGTTGTCGGGATGAAACTCTATTAGTGAAGCATGCATTGTGTGGTGTAGTACTTAGGTTGCTAGACTGAGAAGACCAGGTTCAAGTCCGGTATTGGCCCTGAACTCACTAGGTGATCTTGGGCTAGTCGTCCTCCTCTGCCTAGCCTACCTTTCAAAATTGTTCTGAGGATAAAATGGAGGAGGGGATAAATGCCACCCTAAACTTCTTGGGGGAAAGGATGAAATAAAATCTTTTAATAATGATTATGATGATGTATAAACACTTCACAATGCCTTGTTGCAGTGCCCTTGAGAAAGGGCATTTAATACTTCTTTCCACCTGTGATGCAGAGTGCATACCCTGATAAGATATTAAATCCTGATTAATGCAATTGTTCTCCTATGTAAATGTTTCCCACTTGCTTCACCAGGAATACTGAAGTCACCTTTCCCTAAGATTAGAAAGATCATTGGTTGAGCATTGGCTGATGACCTTATAGCTGGCCTTATTTAATCATTATAATTTTGGCATTTGGAGAGATGCAGATTGGCCTACGTGTTTACCAGAGTTTTGACCTCCCTGGGAACACCACACAAGCATGGATGATACGTTTGTTTGCCTAGAAAAGGGAGCTTCTGCTTTGCAAGCATCTTCCTACAAAGAAAGCATTTCTGTATAGAAAAATAAATGAAACCCCAAGGAAGGCATTCGGTCTCTTGTTGTTGCTTCAGAAAATGAACACAATGTTGATTATACTCTCTATTCTTCTTCAGAGACCTGAAAAGTAACTATAGGCAGTAATTCTTCTCTCCCCCCCCGCCCCCAGCTCTGCTTCCCTTTTCCTTTAAAATATGTCTGGGTTAAAAATTAGAGATTGCAGAAGTTTCTCAAGGCCAGTGGTGTCACTCTGTGGCTCATAGATTGCTGCAGTCACAGTTACCATCCATTAAACCAGCCACATTAATGATAATAACAACAACAACAACATTTGATTTATATACCGCCCTTCAGGACGACTTAACACCCACTCAGAGCGGTTTACAAAGTATGTCATTATTATCTTCACAACAAAACACCCTGTGAGGTGGGTGGGGCTGAGAGAGCTCCAGAGAACCGTGACTGACCCAAGGTCACCTAGCTGGCTTCAAGTGGAGGAGTGGGGAATCAAACCCAGCTCTCCAGATTAAGAGTCCCGCGCTCTTAACCACTACACCAAACTGGCCTGTCCTTGGCATGAGGTCTGCCACTGAGTGAAGTTCACAGCTTACCATTCCTCTAATGGTGGCTGTTTCAAAGAGTTAGCCACCTGCCCACCACAAGCCCCACTAGTGAAAGGCCTTGTCCACTTTCCAGAAATATGGCGGGATGTCACACTGGGGAGTAGTGCCCATAAGAGGCACAGGTGGCTTGTCAACAGCTTGTCAAAGAGCCACATGGGACACTTAGTAATGGAGTATCACTCCTATCAAACAAAGAACCATTCATGAATGTCTGCTTCTGCTGTGTGATGTATGTTTCTTGGGTCTTTTATTGGGTTTCTCTCTGACTTGCAACAGGAGATGAGGGGGAATCATGTCTAGTGGATGCGGACAGAGACAAGGATCTCGAGATGGAAAAAGAAGCTGGAAATCAAGAGATTTTAACAAGGCAGCAGAGAACAAACAGAGAAATGAACCAGAGAAATAAATCATATACCTTTCAGGGCAGTGACTTCCATGTAATTCTGTTTAAAGACAAAGCAATGGAAGGGGATCAAAGGAATCATGATACTCTGAGTGAGAAAAGGCCTGGATGGAAATCTAGCCTTAAGAGACAAAAGAGAACTCAAACATGGGAGAAACCACATAAATGTCTGGTATGTGGAAAAAGCTTCAATAGAAGTGATCACCTTACTTCACATCAACGGATTCACACCGGGGAGAAACCATATAAATGCCTAGAGTGTGGAAAGTGCTTCAGTCAGAGCAGAAGCCTTACTTCTCACCAACGCATTCACACAGGGGAGAAACCTTATACGTGCTTGCAGTGCGGGAAGAGCTTCAGTGAGAGTGGGAACCTTACTTCACATCAAATGATTCACAGTGGGGAGAAACCGTATAAATGCTTGCAGTGTGGAAAAAGCTTCCATCATAGTTCAAAACTTACTGCACATCAAATGATTCACACTGGTGAGAAACCATACACGTGCTTTCACTGCGGCAAAAACTTTAGTCAGAGTTCAAACCTTACTTCCCACCAGAGGATTCACACAGGGGAGGAACCATATAAATGCTTGCAGTGTGGAAAGAGCTTCAGATGGAGGGACAATCTAAGTTCACATCAAAGAATTCACACAGGGGAGAAACCATATAAATGCTCAGTGTGTGGAAAGAACTTCAGAAGGAGTGCCAATCTTATTTCACATCAAATGATTCACACTGGAGAGAAACCATACAAATGCTTGGAATGTGGAAAAAGCTTCAGAAGAAGTGCAGAAGTTACTTTTCACCAGAGGATTCACACAGGTGAGAAACCATATAAATGCTTAGAATGTGGAAAGAACTTCAGCTGGAGTGCCAATCTTACTTCTCACCAGAGGATTCACACTGGGGAAAAACCATATAAATGCTTGGAATGTGGAAAAAGCTTCAGTAGGAATGACAATCTATGTTCACATCAAAGGATTCACATGGGAGAAACCATATAATTGTTTGGAATGTGGAAAGACATTCTGCTGGAGTGCAGATCTTACTTTTCACCAGAGAATTCACACTGGGGAGAAACCATATAAATGCTTGGAGTGTGGAAAGAGCTTCAGTAGGAATGACAATCTGTGTTCACATCAAAGGATTCACATGGGAGAAACCATATAATTGTTTGGAATGTGGAAAGACATTCTGTTGGAGTGCAGATCTTACTTTTCACCAGAGAATTCACACTGGGGAGAAACCATATAAATGCTTGGAGTGTGGAAAGAGCTTTAGCCGCAGTGGCAGGCTATATTCACATCAAAAATTCATAAAAAGGAAAAAGCAAACAAATGCCTTGAATGTGGAAAGAGTTTCAGGAACAGCAAAAGCCTTACTTCCCACCAAAGGATTTACTCTGGAGAGGTACTGTGCTAATTAGGGTTATTAAAAGAAGTTTTCTTAATTCCTCTTTACCCAATTTCCCCCTAAAACAAATAAAATGTGATACCAGTTCTGAGCAATCATATCTGCCATTCTGTCTGATCTTCCTACATCAGAAAAGCCAAATAGATGCTCTGATTGTAGGAAAGGCTTATCCTGGTAATACATTTGGCAAAGAAAATAACTTACTGTGGGAAAAGCATGAAACAGAAGAGATACTAAAGGGGCAAGAAATGTGTGAATAGCTCCTGTTTTAGAGTAAAAATTGAAGCAGATAAAGTATTTCTTGCCCCTTTCTGTGAACAAGCCCTTACTTTTCTTGTAGCCACACTATGTTAGCTACATCCTTTAGCAGTTGACTTCCTTTGTGGATTAATTGGGATTATGTCAACAGCAGTGTCAAATAATTGTAGAAAACTGATCTTGAATATATTGACATCTGCTAAATATTGGTTGATCAGTTGTAGCAATTGGAAAATGTACATATTACTGGCTGAGGAAAGTCTGGGGTGTAACGTTAATGAACAAATGAACTATGGTTGTTGTGGGTTTTCCGGGCTGTATTGCCGTGGTCTTGGCATTGTAGTTCCTAACTACAATGCCAAGACCATGGCAATACAGTCCGGAAAACCCACAACAACCATCGTTCTCCGGCCGTGAAAGCCTTCGACAATACATCGAACAAATGAACTGTTTATAGACATTAGCTAGAGAAGAAAAAGCCTAATTGAGCTAGCCTCTGTTTTTTACTTCTCCACAATATCCACAAGTGTTAGAATAACATCTATAGCAGCTGAACTACTTATGCCAGCATCTGAGTCCATTGGAGCTTGCATGGTAGTCTACCCTTGTCCTATTTCACTTTTTTATTTTTGTAACACCCAGGGCTTTTTTTCTGGGAAAAGAGGTGGTGGATCTCAGTGGGTTGCCCTTGGAGAAAATGGTCACATGGCTGGTGGCCCCGCCCCCTGATCTCCAGACAGAGGGGAGTTTAGATTGCCTTCCGTGTGCGGAGGGCAATCTAAACTCCCCTCTGCCTGGTGATCAGGGGGTGGGGCCACCAGCCATGTGACCATTTTCAAGAGGTTCCGGAACGCCATTCCACTGCGTTCCAGCTGAAAAAAAGCCCTGGTAACACCAGTATGACAGTGTTCTGAGAGACTTGAAATTTTGTATTTTGTGTTGTTTTGCCTGGCCCTGATAAAAAGGTATTACATGGATTTGATTTCTATTTTTGTTATAAATTTCCTCTTTGTTTGTACTAAAATGATAATCATTCACAACCTTGGGATCTAATCTGTTTGAAAACTGAAAATCTATTTGTTTACCTGCTACTAGGTTCCTATTTAAAGAAATTGTATATTTTTTCAGCTTCATTTTAATCCCGACTCTTCATTTTCACAACAGTCACCTGAGTTTGGTCTGATTTGTTTGTGCCACCTTACAAAAAATTAGATTATTGTAACAATCCTGATATTACTAAAATCAGTATCTAAAATTAGAATTAAGAAGTTAAAAACCCAAACCTATCTCCTTGCACAATAACGACAATTTTAAATTTGTATCACCCTATTACCTTGATCCTTAAACTTTGGCAGAATTGGTAAGTTATATACACAGAGTGAGAAATGTATGAAACGTGCAATACATAAGTGAAAAGCAGCTGAAGGAAAGAAGAAAAATGCTGAGTTGACAACAGATGTTGCAGCGGCACTGAATAATCAAATTCCAGACACCGGAATTTTCTTGTAATGGTTTACAGCATTTCTTCACATCCCTTCTTCTTTACATTCTTCCCAACAATTCTTCAGTTTCCGCTTTCCTTGATCACTTCTCTCCATCACAAGGATTTTGTCTGCTTAAACATAGACCACAGTTGGCTCAGCTGCACCCTTAAGGCAATTAGCTTAAGTTAACTTGAAATTCTCACCTCCTTACTCCTCCTTCCTTCACTTCATTTTTCTAAGGTTCTCTTCTCCTGCAATTTAAGGCACTCCACTGTTCAGGGACCAACAAGGAGTCCATGCCTCACAGCTCAGAATCCAAGGAGTTAATCACATAAACCAGCAATGGGAGATGAACCTCTTTTGGTTGTGTGGTGCCAAAACAAGTTGTAAAAAAACCCTTTTAAAGTTTCTGCTCACACCTTCCTCCAGCAATGCCAGCTCAAGTTGCAGTGTAGGAAAGGTACCTCACCACAAGCCAGCAGGGTCGAGACAATTAACTTAAGCCAGAGACTCCCTGACCTCCAAACGCTCAATTAAAACCAGGGCTTTTTTTCAGCGGGAACGCAGTGAAACGGAGTTCTGGCACATCTTGAAAATGGTCACATGGCCAGTGGCCCCGCCCCCCTGATCTCCAGACAGAGGGGAGTTTAGATCCGCACTGCGGATTGCCCTCCACACTGCGGAGGGCAATCTAAACTCCCCTCTGTCTGGAGATCAGGGGGTGGGGCCACCGGCCATGTGACCATTTTCTCCGAGGGCAGTTTAAACTTAAAAAAATTCCACCCTTGTTCCAGCTAACCCAGTGATGTCATTGCGCGGTCCTGAGTTCTACCACTGAGTTCCACCACCTCTTTTCCCAGAAAAAAAGCCCTGATTAAAACTCTGCTAGAACACCAGAAATAAGAGTATATAGTATACAATCATAACACTTCTTTCTTTGGGTCTTCCAGTCTCTCTCCAGCTCAGTGAGAAAAACATAGCAAATGACCATATTCAAAGATTAAAAAGATCAAAGGTTCAGGTTCATGTATGCAATGGCCGCCATCTTCTTCATGTCCATACTCAGTCTCTGGTATAATTTGATTCAGTTTCTTATTCTGGGATATCTATGGAGTCTATGAAGAGAATTTAAAAAAAAGGCACAGTGGGGAAATTGTTCTTTCATAGAATTATAGAGCTGAAAGGGGCCTTACAGACGATCTAGTCCAACCCCCTGTCCAATGCAAGGACAGACTAAAGCATCCCCAACAAGTATTTATGCTGCCACTCCAGATTGCCAATTAGGGGTGACCTACAACATCCCTAGGCAGCCAATTCCACTGCTGAATTACTCTTAACGTGAATTTTTTCCCCCTCATGTCCAGCTGGTACCTTCCCTCCTGTAGTTTGTAGTTAAAGATCCAAACACATTTCACACATTGCTTCATCAGGGGATATAGTTAAAAATAAAATTAAAATGGTAACACATTTTAAAAATACAGAAAAACAATGTACAGACATTTTGTAAAACGCTTCTTAAATTTCAAGTCGGAACATGTTCAAATGTCTTACGAGGAGCCATATTTTCTTTATCTTATATCATGGTATATGTGCGTTTTTCTCATAAGGCAGGAGTACAATTCTTCATATACTTTTCTAAAATCCTAGGTGTGTAAAATATAATACACAGAAATTTGTCAAATAAAAATTCAGCAATATTACTTCAGTAATATAACACACCTGTAGAACAGTGATCTCAGTAAGCTCCCACTATGATCAAATTGAACAGATCGCAAGCATACAGCAAGAATTATAGTCAGGCCAGGTACATTAACCCTTGGAGGACTAGCATTCTGTCCCTTTCCTCAGTAACGCCTTATCATGATGACGTATCAATTTTTGACTAGCTCAGAAGATGTCTGTGGGGCTTTGGTTGTAGTCCAGGAAGTGTGAAACCAAGGAAGCTCCTTTCTTAAAAATAGGAAATATTACTTTCATATTCAGCAACATGTTTTTTAAGGCACCTTGAAGTTTTCTCTATATACAGTTTTTCATATGGGCGCTTAATAGCAAATATCATTCCTTTTGAGTTACATGTGGCAAAATGTATTAGTACATATTGTCATCAGCTGAATTGGTCCTTACACATGCATACTCTGGTGGCCACCATCTTGTGGAACAGCCTACCTGAAGAGGTCATGAAAGTTCCCACGCTCCTGGCTTTCTGCAAACAATGCAAAACTGAACTATTCGAGAGGGCTTTTGAGGCCTGTACTCTAAGGAAGTGATGTCAAAAAGACAAGGACCATAGACTTGACTACTATGTAATATCTGTTTGATGTATGATCTTACTGGGTAGTTATATGATGTGTAGTATGTCAGTATTAGAATTGTTTATACTCTGTTTTAGCATTTCTTCAACTTTGTATTGGATTTCTGCTGGTTTTAAATCTTTGCAAATTTGCATTTCTATACCCTATTACACTGTTTATTGAAATGCTCTTGAAATTGACTGTAGTGACTCACTGTGTAATCCACCTTGAGTCTCAGTGAGAAAGGTGGACTATAAATAACGTAAATAAATATTACGTGTAAATTTACACATGAGAAATAACCCAGAATTTGCTGGACACTGATGGATAGAGAGGTGTCACTATGTACTAATTGATCCTTGTGGTTAAGGGTTCTTTTAAAAGAAGAAACTTATTATTTCTTTTACATCCCAGGCTACTGTCCAATATACTCCAATATTTGGAAATTTTGGACAGTCTTACAGAGACATTCTATATAGTTAAAGAGAAACTGCACGTCAGCCTGCCAAGGTCTGATATCTTGTTGCTTCCCTATAAAGTTTTTTTCTGTCCCTTTGAATATGCTGACTGTAATAAATGGTTTGGTTACCATTTAATAGCTAAATTGTATCCTGAAGTGAGGGATTCCCTCTGAAAATCTGTTATTTCAGAACAGTTTCTCTGCAGTGTATGGAACTGACTATATGGTAAATTCCTTTTAATGTATATGGGGTGGTGAGAAGAGGAAATTCCTATCTGTAGGTTTTTTATCCAAGCCTGTATAGACCTTATTGCCTGTAATGTAGACCATAATATCCAAGAAATTAATCTGATTATTGTCGATAGGTTTTTTTCCTCTTCCTCGTACAGCCATTTTTTTACTTGATGGGCTCCCCACCCCTATAAATAGATAAGCTTGTTGTGCGAGACCCTGTATTGACTTAGATGTCCACTAATCCAGAATACTATCATTTTTTTGTGCCACCCTCCTCCAAGGAGCTCGAGGTATCATGTGCAGTGTGTTTCCTTCTTTCTTTTATCCTCAAAACAGCCTTCTGAAGTAGGTTAGGCTGAGAGGGTGTGACCATCGTTCATGACTGAGTCGGGAGCTCCAGAACCTTCTCTAACCACTATACCACTCTGCCCTTCCTGTTGGAAATATGTGGAACCTTCCATATTTTGTTAGAAAAAAAACCCTTTTTTTTAGTTTCAGCAAATGGAGTGGGGTGCTGAAGATCTTCCTTGCCTAGGGTGCCATTTGCGTGACAGCCACCCAAGAAGGAAAATGTAAGGGAGGAGGATTGGATGCCTGGTCTGTATCTTCCACTTGGTAGATTTCTTCTTCCTCTCCTGTTACCGGTTCCTTGATTGGGAGGGGGAGTTGGCAGCACAGGCAGCCTGCTTGCCCTTTTCTTATTAAACCTGCTTCTTATCCAGGAAGAGCCAGGGCGGACTGGAAGAAGCAGCCAGAGAGAGGGTCAAAGGGTGGGAGAGAGCTTATGTGAATGCTTGCATAGGCTTTGGGATTTCTGCCATGGATTCAGCAAACCTGCTGCATGCAGCATGCCTTACTTTCTTCAGAGAAGGCTTCTGACCACATACACACAATGCTGCTTTATGGGGAATCATACCATTGGTTCATCTAGTTCAGTACTGTCCGTCCTCCTTTTTTTTACACATTCTTTTAACAGGACTGTCTTCATGCACGTCATGTTGTGTACCAATAAGACACAACCGCTCCCAAAGGTGTGAATTCTCTGCTAGGAACCCCTTAATTATTGTTTGAACTAGAGATTTGGTCTTAGTGTTTCCCATCTGTAAAATGGGTGAATTATTTTCCAAAATGCGTTTTAAGTACTAATTGCTTAATTCCTCCACTAACAGCACGATCCTAAACAGTTACTCCAGTCTAAGCCCGCAGTAAACCATAACCCATCTTTATAGCCATAAACTCCCCCTCCTTACCAGAAGGCAAGTTTTATTGCAATCAGAGCTTAGACATGCTGCGATTCATCATAACTCAAAGCTTCTCTGAGCCACGAGGCCAAAACTAAATGCAAGAGATACAGAAAACATGGAAGTACTCAAACAGAAAACGCATCAAATGAGATTTGAGTTATATGCAGAGTAAACAGTTTAGGTCACACACTAAAATACACAAGCACATAGAAAATGAGCAGAGCTCTGGCAGCATACAAAAACACAGGGGAAGTGGTGCTATTAGCGTTGTCAGCTGATAAATCCTTGCTGCCTCCAACGCTGGAGATGAAACATGCAGCATCTTTCTAAACGTAGAGATTAGCGCGGCTGCACCAAAGAAATTCCCTTTTTGATCGGGGAGTGTCGAAAGAGAAGAGCCCCGTCCGGAGCAGCACAGCTCAGCCCAATTCGGATCCAGCGGAGGCTCAAATGCCAGTGCCCGATTAGCAGACCGGGGAACAAAGGCCGGCTCAGATTGCCTCAGCAGACCCAGGGAGGGAAGGGCAGCGGGTAGGAGCAGCTCCGGAGGCGGCGGAGGGCCTTTAGGGGTTGGGGGGAAGCAGCCACCCATGGCGCCTTCCTCCTCTTACTGAGCCTGCTTCCCTTTAGGGCCTGAGAGGAAATGGGAATGCCTGGCGGCCTCCAGCCTTTTCCTTCCCGCCTTGTGTTCAGCAAGGCTTACTCCCGGGTAAGCGTGTGTAGGGTTGTAGCCTTGTGGGCTGAGCAGCCTAAAGCGCTTCAGAACTCGTCAGCAGCTCTTAATAAGGTTGCTGGTCTCCCGCCGCCCCAGTTTTCTCAAAAGTCTCTGAGGTGAGCGAGACCCCTTTACAAAATGGTGGTAGGCAGGGCTTTTTTCCAGCTGGAACAAGGTGGAAAGCAGTTCTGGCACCGCTTGAAAATGGTCACATGGCCGGTAGCCCCGCCCCCTGATTTCCAGACAGAGGGGAGTTGGGAGATCAGGGGGTGGGGCCACTGGCCATGTGACCATTTTTGTCTGAGGGCGATTTAAACTTTAAAAAACTTCCCCCTTGTTCCAGCTGACCCAAAGTAATGTCGTTGTTGGATTCTGAGTTCCACCACTGAGTTCCACCACCTCTTCCCCCAGAAAAAAAGCCCTGTATATTCCTATTGAAACCTGAAGTGCTCACTGAAAACGTCTAAAAGGTATCTAACCCTGTGCTGTGAAATCATTTTTCCCACATTGCAAATGGGCGGGTTGGGGGAAGCTCAGATCAAGTCCAAAAGAGCTTCGCTTCAAGATCACTTCATACATACTCATCCCTGCAGCATCACCGGGATTTGAAAAGGAACAAAGCACTTAACAACGTTCGAACAGGCAGCCTTAGATAGCGTTGCCATGAAGACGATGTCTCGCGACCATCCAATCCAAACGACTGATTTACTAACAGTCAAAACAAGAAAAAGCGGGGCGGGGGAGCTTGGGGAAGGTCCAGAGCAATTATCAACACAATTCCAGTAACGTTTTTGCAACCTGCTCTCCTACCACCAGGGATTTTTTTTCTGGGAAAAGAGGTGGTGGAACTCACTGGGTACCATGCAAGCGCGCTCTGAGGACTGCGTGATGACATCACTTCTGGGACATCATCATGCAGGCCGTGGCTGCCCCGAGAGCGCTCCTGCACTCCACAGGGGTCAGGCCCAACGTGCTACTCCCACACAGGAGAGCACTCACCTGCCCAGCAGCGGCCCAATCCTGGCCTTTTTGGACCAAAAATGGCCAAAATGGGCCCGAAACGGCCCGGATTGGGCCCGAATCAGCATGGATCAGGCCGCTGCCACACGGGGGAACCCTTCCGCGCATGGCTGCGGCCTGATCCTGGATGTTTTGGGTCTGAATTGAGCCGAAATGGGCCCAAAATGGCCAAAAAAATCTTTAAAATACCCTGTCACGTGGGTATTTTTAAGAGGTGCCGGAACACTCTTCCACAGCATGTCGGCTGGAAAAAAAGCCCTGTTCACAGCTGTACTAGGATGTGTCGTTGATTCGTCATTTTGATTGGATAAATTTAGGGCTTTTTTCAGGAGGTATGCACTGATACGGAGTTCCAGCACCTCTCGGGCATTCAGGACTTGGGCTGAGAGGCAAGAACATCATGTGTACTAACACCTGTTTGGTGGGGAGGAAGCACTGAATAAATTTAGATAAATGAGTTTATTACCAAAACATTACTGAAATATTAAAAGAAGCACTGAGGGAACTTACAATTTAATATACAAAAACACAAACACTCATGAGAAGAAAAGGCCATCTTTTAATGTTTTCTTTTTCACTCTCACAACAGAACCAAAATTGCTTCCAAATCGCACCCCCAAATCAAGTAAGTACTTTTTTTACTAGCAGACCCTATTGATTAAGATTTACCCTTTACCAATCACAATGGTCTCCTACTGTTTAACCAACTAAAGATTCAGTCAATCACTCTACCTACTAAACCAATTAAAGCTTGTAACCCTTGTTATCCTTTTATGATGATTCTACCACTATTAATTATAGAGAAGAGCAGAGACCTGTGAAGGGCACTGAAATCCCATCCATAAATACTGAAAATACTATCCAGACCTGCCTCCCTGAAGTTTCGCCAGACATAGCCTACTTATATGTACTTGAACACCTGAAGGACTAGAAAATAGATTATTTTTTAAATGAAAACAGATTCTCTGGATGCTCACTATTACCAGACTTTACACTTACATAGTGCAGTCACAGGTGTACAGTTACCTGTCTCCAGGTGGGCCTTGGCGTTCTCCTGGAATTACAATTGAGCTCCAAGCTATAGAGATCAGTTCCCTTAGAGAAAACCGACGGTGGTCTGCAGGCTATTAATCCCTGCTGAGCTCTGAACTCTCACTCCTGTCCCTGGGCACTGTCTCCAAGTTCCCCAGAATTTCCCAAGCTGGAGTTGGCAATGCTACAGACAGCTCAGCACAAAACACTAGCTGCATTACGTTTCTGACCATGCTTGTTATTGAGTGTTTGACATGTAGAACCAAGCACCACGATGCCTCTGAAGCAGACATGATGATTCTGCTGTTTCCCATACAAGAAGCTGAGACAAATGGAAGGAGACCATGGCTCTGGGACAGAGCACCCATTTTGCATGTGGAAGGGCTCCACATTCAATGTCTGCCTCCTCCAGTAAAAGTATCAGGTAGTAGGTGATGTGAAAAACCTCTCTGCGCCTGACATCCTAGAGACTGCCTAACAGAGCAGACAAGCCTGAACTAGACAGAGTCCTGGTCCAAATGCATATAAACAACTGTATGTGTTCAGGGAAGGATGGTGGGTAAATAAATGTGGCTATCTAGTACTTATACAATGCTTCAGCATTCCAAGCACTTCATATATGTTACCTCAATAATCATGATGCATTTTATTTTCCACGTTCATTCTTTTAAAATATTTGTACCCCACCTTATTACCTCAGACCTGATGGCTCAGCAGGTGGACGAATTTATTTAAATGCCTTTTTAAAAAACTTCTCATTCCTTTGGCTTGACAATCACCACCCCCACCCTGCCAACCTTATGGAGTTTGCAGCTGAGACAAAATTAAAAACTTCTCATTGTGAGTTATACGGCCACAATTCTGCACCTTACATGCCCAGAACATGTGGTGTGGCTCCCTTAAGGTCTCCAGCAAAAACCTCCCTACCAGCTACCTGTGGAGGCTGTGGCTCAGCCAGGCCATTTATATCTAGCCATGGCTGCTGCTTCTGGGTCTGGCTTGTGTACCAATACGAAAAATAGGGGGAAAGGTGCAGCAGGGATTCTTGAGAAAAGGACACAGGATAGACTTGGCCTGGACAATTTCAAGTACTGAGGCAACTGCTGGAAGAGGTGAAATTTATATCAGGACCTCCTGGGCAATAGTCCTCACACAGCTGTCAATGTGCACAAGCTGGAGGATTGCTGCTTTAACCACTAACCTACAACTCCTGTGACAGCATCTGCAGCTTGGTTAGCGTTTCAGGCTAAGGAAACACACAAAAGCTTCAGACACATTTGACACTGAGCTCGGGAAATGACAGTGCTGCCACAGAGAATGCCACAAGATGCCACAACGATGAAGGTGCATAAAGCAAACTGGGAACAGTAGCCTTCAGATCAAATGGGTCCCTTGGATGCTTTCAGAGGTGATTAGAAGATTTTTTAAAAACCTTTAAGAGTTGAACGGAAGCAGGGCCTATCCACAAAGATTTCCCTGCAATCTGAGCAGCAACACAGATTCTTTTCTGCATAGATTTTCTCAAGCTGAACAAGGGTCAGCCCAGACTGAAGAACTCAGCACAAGCTGACAGATTTTTCCCTGTATGAGTTTTCTGTAGGTCATGTACACTCTGCCTGCAGGCTCACCACGGATCCGGTTTGATCTCCTGTGTATGTTCTCCCATGGGCAAAGTGGTCTGAACCTTGCTCTTGTCTGAAGTTGGCACCTTTATATGGTGTCTCTCGTGTTTAAGGAGGGATGCCTTATGACTGAACCTTTTCCCACAGTCTGAGCACTCAAATGGCTTCTCTCCAGTGTGGCTTCTCTGATGATTAATAAGGTTTGATCTCTGGCTGAAACTTTTCCCACAGTCTGAACATTCGTATGGTTTCTCCCCTGTGTGAGTTCTCTGGTGCCCAATCAGGAATTCTCTCCGGCTAAAGCTCTTCCCACAGTCTGAACACTCATATGGCTTTTCTCCCGTGTGAATTCTTTCATGTATCCGAAGGACTGAATTACAACTGAAGTTCTTCCCGCAACTGGAGCATTTATAAGGCTTTTCTCCTCGATGGGTTCTCTCATGAGATGTAAGGCTCGAACTGTTACTGAAGGATTTCCCACAGTCTGTGCAGCTGTACGGCTTCTCTCCTGTGTGGATCCTTTGGTGATTAAGAAGGTTGGAACTCTGACTGAAATGTTTCCCACAATCTAAACATTTATATGGTTTCTCTCCTGTGTGAAGTCTCTGATGGCGAACAAGGCTCGATCTAAAGCTGAAAGTTTTCCCACAATCTGAACATGTATATGGTTTCTCTCCTGCAGGCAGGTCAGAAGCCTGTGGGGCACTTGTCCAATTTTCTGAAGGGTTGTACAGTTTCTCTCCTGGTTGTGTACTTTCTTGTTTTTTGTAAATAAAGCTTTTACCACAGTTGGAGCATATATAAAGCCTATCTCCTGCGTCATCTTCATGAAGGCCCGTGCCCTGACTGAAAACGTGCCCGCATTCAGAACATTTGTGTGGCTTTTCTCCTGAAGCTATTCTGTGATGATTACTTTCGTGCTGTATTGAACTAAAGTTATTTCCGCAATAGGCATCGGTTTCCAGCTTATCTCCTGTTTTCTCCTGTGGAAGGCCTGATTTCCGACTGAAGCTTGTCCCACTGTTGGTATATTGATGTGCTTTTCCTTCGACTGACATTTTCTGACGCTTAAGAAGGTTGGGATTTTGGCTAGTGGTATTTGCTTGGCCAGAGTGTGTCCTGTTCTGCTTATGGATTCTCTCCAGCAAGGCAGTTTTGTTTAGGATTTCACTGTTTTCATGAGTTTCATCCCACGTGCAGTGTTTGTCTTTATTGCCCATTCTGTAGTTTCTCTCATGCTTCTCTGGATCTTGTCGACTTCCAGGCATGTTTTCTGTTTCAGAAATCTGGTAAAAATTCCATGGAGCTTTGTCAAAGGATACACCACCGACAAGTTCCTTGCCCTTAGATGCTTCTGGACAAACTGGCTGTTGATCTTTTGCACCTGCTTGTGTACCACCTGATGGAAAGAACAGAATCACAACATGAGCAGTAAAGATGGAAGCGAGAAGCAGATCTTTGATGCTGTGTGTACAGTTGGTTTCAGAACTTCCATTACCCACCCTACTCAGACACCCTGTGCCTAGCAACTGCGAGTGGGACTGGCACATTTGCACAAACGGCTATATTTCCACAGAGCTCCAATATTTATATGCCCCAGACACATAACCTGTAATGCCACAAAACTAGAGCATACAGAGTATCCAATTGGGCCCTACATCCAGTAGGCTCTACATCACTGACTTACAAGTAGCAGTTCTTTTTCCCCCCCAATAAATTTTATTGAGAATTTTTTAGAGCCAAAAGATAAAATTAGCAAAAAACTGGAAAAAGAAAAAAGATAAAAATACAAAGCTAATTTTTTTAAAAATATATATATATTTTATATATATATAAAAGAAAAATATAATGAAATATAAAAAGGTGATTTCCCATTTTCTCTGTGACAAATACAAGTAAAATCACAAGCTTAACACTTACTCTATAATGACAAAAATAAGACTCTCCTTTTTCTATTATCCAATTTCTTTCCCCCACACTTAATCATCAAGTCCACAAGTCATCAGTTCATTTTCTTTTGTTTCATGCAAAAAATCTTTAAGGGGTTTCCAGGTTACAATAAATGTAGATAATGTCTTTTCTCTAATCAAAGAAGTAAGTTTAGCCATCTCTGCAAATTCCATCATCTTCACCAACCATTCCTCTGTTGCAGGTAGCGTTGAACTTTTACATTTTTGTGAGTATAATAATCTCGCAGCAGTTGTCATATATAAAAATAAAGCTGTCTGTCTGTTAGTCCCAAAATAAAAGCCTCTAGTTTCATCTGAATAATAATCTTTAAAATCTTCTGGGTTAATTAATGAACTTGTATCCGATTTTTTTGGCTTTATTACACGTCCACCATATATGCTAAAATGTCCCTTCATTTTGTTTACATTTGCAACATACAATCAAGAGTAGCAGTTCTCAAACAGCGAAACTGCAAAGGAAAATTAGAATGAGAGATTGCTGAAAGTATTTGCAAATTTGGAACAATGTATCCCAGGTTTGAAGGATGTAGGATTTTTCTTGCATTATACATACTAATTTTCTGCACTGTGCACCCCTGCTCTATCAAGCCAATTACAGCATGTATTATAGCCAGCTTCCTGATATTCTAATTTACAATATCCCTCCCATCCTCTGCCAGGATTATAGACGTTTTTCTTTTTCTACTCATCATTTCTAACAAAAGTATCTTTGACTCTCGAAAGCTCATTCCTTGGAAATCTAGTTGGTCTTTAAGGTGCTATTGGACTGGATCCTGCAGCTGCATAGGATTCCTCTGATATATTTATTTACAGTATCTGAGTGCTGTTCTTCTCAGAGAGACTCAGCGTGGCTCTCAGATACCAAAAACGCAAACTATCAAAGTTGCCATTCAACAAACAGAAACTGATCCTGGACTGCTCCTATCAGTGGGACTGCCTAATACAAGCCCAAGGCCGACAGCCACAAGCCGAGAGCCCGTCAGCTTGTGCCTCTAGCCCCATCCAGGCTTTAATACCGGCAAGGACAGGAAGACAAAACATAGCCCAGATGGAACTTAGCTGCCGCTCACTTGCTGCCAGCGAGATCTTCCTCACTGTCCTGCCCTCTCCCTCCGCCCCATCCCGGCAGCCAGAGTAGTATAGTGGGCAGAGTGCTGAACTTGAACAAGACACACACGGGTTCTAATACCTTTGCTCGACCATGAAGGTCACCTTGAGCTTGATCAAGCTTGGCCTAATCAACCTGC
This sequence comes from Eublepharis macularius, assembly GCF_028583425.1. NCBI lineage: Eukaryota > Metazoa > Chordata > Lepidosauria > Squamata > Eublepharidae > Eublepharis > Eublepharis macularius. The sequence continues at coordinate 164,894,806 of NC_072793.1, read as the reverse complement.
CGGGAGGATGAGAGTGGAGGAGGGACCATCCTGGAGGACAAGAGATTCAGGACAGCCAAAAGAAATATATGACATGTCTTCATACAGTACATAATTAACATACTGAAATCACTGCTACATGATGAAGGACAGTATTAAAAGGAGGGTAGTGAAGGCTTTGAAGAGGGACTAGAGAAAATCATGGAAAAACCACCATGCTCAGAGGCAGTCTACCTCTGAATACCAATGCCAGACTAGACTGGACACCTGCTGTAATCCAACTACTCTTCTTGTGTGTTTATGGAAACATTTGTAATAATATAATTAAAATTCTCTTGGTATGAATAGGGTCTGGCCTGAAACTTAAGCCATTTTCACAAATGGCTTAAGTTTCCTCCCCCAGGTTAGCCTTATCTGCTTGCATAATGATAATCTGGGCTGCTCAGAGGTCTACAAAAAAAAGTGGAGATCAGAAAGTAAAGCACCTGGCAAACAGGACTGGGAAAGAAAGAAGAGAGGCAGTTTGGCTGGCCTCTTTCTATCACTTGCCATTCAATGAAGGCAGCTCACCATGAGGAGAAAGCTATTCAGTCTACTCCCCCACCCTTCCCCTTTATTTGCCATTCCCTGATTGGCTGGCCTCTGCATCCTGCTCTCTGTCAGGTGGGTACCGAATTGCACCCCAAGGCTTGAAATTTGGAGCACAGCAACCTGGAAGGCAATCTCATTAAAACAACAGGATGTACATCTAAAACTTCTTCTTGAAACACCGCAGAGCTGCTGCCAGTCAAAGCAGGTAGATAAGGCTAACCTGGACAGACCAATAGTCTAAATGGTATAAGGCAGCCTCACTGAATGAGGAGAGGCCATGGTTCAGCAGTAGAACATCTGCTTTGCATGCAAAGGGTCCCAGGTTCAATCCCTAGCATCTCCAGTTTAAAGGATCAGGCAGTGGGTGATGTGAAAGATCTCCACCTGATTCCCTGGAGAGACACTGCCAGTCAAAGTAAACAATATTGACTTTGATGGACCAATGGTCTGATTCAGTGTAAGGCAGCTTTATGCACATAATCAAAATTAGGATTGGACGGCCATTTAGATAATACATGATTATTTACTAGGGGATGGGAATTATCCATAAACACATGAGGGCTGGATTGCACCAATTACTTCATTTTTCTTGAGTTACTTGTTCATTACTTGCTCAAATGTTGAATTCAGAGCAGCCTTGGAGAAGAGAGACTACGCAGAAGCTATCTTAGAAACTGATGTCCTGCCAATGCAACTTTACCTAGCAATTTGGCCTCTTTACTCTTTTGCTTGGCCTCCGTATAGAGCTGGGCCGTCTTAGCCTGCTCTGCCTTGCAGGATTTCACAGCCACCTCCTCCAAGGTCTCCGACATCTGAAACAGAATTGGAGACAGAAATACAGAGGATAGTAATGGAATCATGAGACTTCAAGATCACAAGATTACCTTGCAGGGCCAAGACCAAGGTTCATCTGGACCGGCATCTTCTTTCTACCACCATCGAGCCAGATGCTTCTGAGTTCTCCCAAGCAGGGCACGATAATGGTGGCTTTCCCCTCTTAGATATTAGAGGTATAGTGCTTCTGCCCATGAAGGCTCCAGTTTGGTTAATGACAGCTCAACAACTATGCCTTGGTTAACCGGAAGAGAGCCAAGACTTTCACTCAGCTGCTTCAGAGAGGAAGACTAGATCCAATGGGCATTACAGGAGGGTAGATTTCAGTTGATCAGGAGAAACCTCCTAGTGGTAAGAGACTTTTAACATTGAAAGCAATTACTTAGGGGCAAATGTTGCACTCGCACCCTGTGGAGATCTCCAAGCAGAGGCTGGAGTAGCGTCTGCACATGACCTTTCCCAGTGCTGAATTATGGCGCATAGAGGGGGGAGGTGGGTACAAGCATGCTGGTCCAATACAAAATAACTGCCGGTGCATGTGCATGGTGCTTATGTGTACAGGAAGCGTCCGCACATATACTCCCTGCATGCATCCAGGGATGCTGGTCTCCCAACAGGTGCCTGATTTTTCTTAGGCATTGAACTCACAAGCTGGTGAGTGCATGGAGGTAGGGGCGTGTCAGCATGCTAGCACCTGCTCTCCTTCTTTGTGTTAGCTATTGAGAATGTGCTAGCTTTGGATTTCCTGCACTGACCTGGGGCTGGAGTAGATGGACTCTAAGGTCCCCTACAACTCTAGGACACTATAACCCTAGGTCCCATCATTTTAGGAAAAAATATGTCCATACTAATGCCTATCATCATCTCGTATAGGAGCTGAGGATAATAGCAGAAAATCATGTCCCAGCTTCACTCCCTTCCTCCTCCATTTTTAAAAACAAATTCACATAGAATAAGTCTGCTATTATCTGCAATAGCTAAATGGAGCCTCCGTGTTCAGAGGCAGTGTCCCTCTGAGTACCAGATGCTGGGAAGGGGTGTTGCCTTGATGCTCTGCTTGGGAGCTTTTTCAAAGCCTCTTCTGGTCACTGTGAGAAACAGGATGCTGGGACTAGTGGATCCTTCTCTGGTCCAAGCAGAGTTCTTTTTATAGCTAACTCCGCCTGTTAAATGATATGGTATGTTAAAGTCCACTTCACTCTCTTTATACCACTGACAATTTTATTTTCTTTTTCTATTGACAGAAAGTATATGCCATTTCTGCTCTCAGCAGCTCACCAAATAAAAATAAATGCCATTGAATCACAAGAATAACAACAAAACAATACCTGTAAAACAGTCCTCAGGAGAGAAACAAACAATAAAAACAGCTAACAAAGACGGGAATCTTCAGTTCAGAGCTTGGGTATTAAAAAAATGTTTTGGCCTGGTGCCTAAAAGATTGTGATGTTGGTTCAAGGGAGACGATGCTCCACCACTACTGGAAAAGCCCTGTTACCATTCATCTCACCTCTGCAGGCAGGAGCCCAGAGAGCAGGGTTTGAAAAGAGGATCTTAACTGGTGGTCTGGATAGTAGGGGAGGAGGCTTTATCTTTTCTCCAGTTCCCCCTTGACATCTTTTTCCCCCCCAGAACAAGACGATGACTTTTTAAAATTATTTTACTTGCTCTTTCCTAGACCTTCTCCAGCTCTTATGACAACCCTATTGCCCAAACTAGACATTAGGAAGTGCCATCCTAGACATTAGGCCTGTGCCATCAATAAGATTTACAGTGCCATTCTAAATGGAGCTGCACCTTTTTAAGTCTATGGAAGTCAACAGCCTTTAGAAGGGGTGTAAATCTGTTTAGGATGGCGCAGGAAGTGCTGGATCCCAAACTCATGCAAGGTGGGAAACGACTGAATGCCTATGCTCCTGCTATTCCTCACCAAGAGGAAGAGAGTTTCCGGCACATGAGAGGGCCAAACCAAAATCCACTCACCTCCTGTTTCTGCAATTCCCCCTCTTCCTTCCACAGCAAGAAATCCTCTGCCAGGGTCACTGCCTGGGTACAGGTCGTGGGGTCATCTTCCCTCACCCAGCTTTGCATTTCTGAAGGTAGAATGGCCAGGAACTGCTCCAGGATAACCAGCTCCAGAATCTGCTCCTTCGTGTGGCTCTCCGGCTTCAGCCATTTATGGCAAAGATCCTGGAGATGCCGGAAAACCTTTCGGGGTCCATCGGCATCTTGGTAGGCAAACTGCCGGAACTGTCGGCACTGTACATCCAGGTGGATAACTTCCTTATCCAGAATTCCTTCTCTCTCTTCTGCACTTTCTGGCACCTGAGGGGCTTCCCGTCTAGACCCCTGGTTGTCCACTGGAGATGGTGCAAAAAATGTAATATGGTCCCAGTCTACAGATCCAGGCAGTTGGGGTTTCCCACTTTCTGAGTGAGGAGGCTGCATGGCCTTTTGGCAATCCTGCCACTGGCCATCCTGGCTGTCGTACAGTTCCTCATCTGGTTCCCCTTTAACTTGTTGGGGATCCATACCAGACAGTAACTTCCTAGCAGCTTCAACCTGAGAAACTTGAGAGTCTCTTTCTTCCCCCTTCATTTTTTCCTCTGGAATTTGGCTAGCTGCATTCTGGAACTCCATTTTTACTTCTGATTGAACATCTGGTCCTGGAAGCAAATGGTGAATTTGGTAACTGTAAAAATAAAGTTGGACAAAAGTAATTTCCAGTGAAGATTTTGGTATGATTTGTCACTGTTCCTTTCAAACCCCAGTCCTTGCATTTCCAGCAACGTCTTTCAACTCCCAAAGAAAAAACTCAGCTAGATAAGTGACCTAAGCACACACTTATCCATCATAGACAGCCAGTTTGGTGTAGTGGTTAAGAGTGCGGGACTCTAATCTGGAGAACCAGGTTTGATTCCCCCCTCTTCCACTTGAAGCCAGCTGGATGACTTGGGTCAGTCATAGCTTTTTCAGAGCTCTCTCAGCCCCACCCACTGTTATGCCAATATAGATTAAGATCATATGCCAATAATCAATACTGAACAATACTAGGCCTAGCTTCTATACTCTAGATGAACTTTTAAACTTTACATGAACTTTCAGTGTATTTTTTCTATGTATAAGGTAATTCAGCAGGTGTGCTTTCATCCTTTGACAATTAATTAAAATAGTGGACTCTACCGAGATTGATGTTCCTCTATCAGAGATTCAACCAATGGTGATCGTCCAACTTAACTTTTCTTGACACTTGTCAGAGATTTATAGTATTTTCCTGCAGTACAGATTATGACATAATTTTTTAACTAATTAGAAGGCTGTACTATGAAATTATGAATATTCAGTGAAGTGTCAAACCAATCAATATTTGTTTGTGCTATCATGTGAATAGACCCTAAATATTTACATATGATTAGGTATATAATTGCAAACACAGAAAGAATAAGCAGGGTACTGATGGAAGAAATCTCTTGAGAGAATCTAGATGAGAAACTATTTCTACCTATGTATTTCATAGAAACTTTGAGCAATGCTAAACTTAGGATTTATTGAGAAATGTTAGTGAACTTATTTCTTATTGCATTTCTATGTTCTGTTACAGGATTCATATTAATAGCCATTTATATTTTGATTGCTTGCTTCATTAAAAAACTAGGGTGTATTTTCAATAAAGTGAAATAAACTCTAGATTGGTGTCCGTGTGTTTGGTAAGGAGTTGCAAAGCAATATTGAACCCTATATAAATAAATGTACTGATAAACAGCTGGTTCAAAGAACTTATCTGTTTGACAGGTCTAAAGACTAACTGCTTTCTGCTTCCCCGGAGAGAGATCCATCTTTCTCTTGGCAAGTTGAAACTTGGTTTTAGACACGGGAACTGACTCGTTACACCACCTCAGAGTGATTATTGTTGTGGGGATAATAATAACATACTTTGTAAACCACTTTGAGTGGGTGTCAAGTTGTCCTGAAGGGCAGGATATAAATCAAATATTGTGATGATGATAATGGAGCACGGTGCAATTTACTTCTGCATAAACTTGCAAAATTGTTAGCTTGGCCTAGAGGGTGTAGTGTTAAGATAGGAAACACGGAAAGCCAGGTTCAAATCACTTCTCAGTCATGATCTAGCCAGATATGCTTTAACTTACCTCACAGGGTTGTTGTAAGGATAAAATGTGATGTTGCTCTGACCTCCCTGGAAAGGATGGAGCAAATTAAACATCTTTTTACAAATTAAACAGCTATTAAACCTCTATTTACGGTTACTCTTGTAAATAGGATTACCAGCTCTTGAAATAACTAAAAAAGTTCTAGCATCCAAACAATGGCAGAGGGCACTTTTTATATTTCCAGGCATGGCATCCATTCTAAGTGCCGTGCTTGAACTACGGAATGTGGGGAACGAGGGGAGGCCTCAGTACAATCTGCAGGCCTTGCCCCTTGCATCCAAATAAAGCCAAAGAGGTTCAATCTTGCTCTCTCTGGCCAGCCTTCAAAATCACCAGTAAAATGGACCATCATTCAAGCTGGGGGTGAGGGTAGGACCCTGCTGCCCCCTGAAAATCAAGCACTGTAGAAAGGCTTTCTGTGGTCTGAACTTCAGAAACAACTTACAGAGAGGGAAAAAAAACCCAGGCCTGCCCCTTCTTTTTTCAAGCAAGTAGCCTGGGAGCAAAAAAATCCGGCCAAGCTAGTTTTTTTCCCCTCCAGGTTGATTAACAGTCCAACTTGCCCCTGCCTGTACTATAACCACGAGGGAAAGAGTTGCTTGACAGGAAAATCAGCTAGCCCAGCCGCCTGTACTGGGAAACGGGGGTGGGGGTGTGAGGCTGCAGAGGATTCTCCCTCAGATGCCTGTCTGTCAATCATGGTGTATTAGGAGGGGGGGCAGCTTCTGAAAAATGCTGCTCTGAAAAATGCTGCTCTGTCCTCATTCTTTTTCATGGACTTGTCCTTTCCACAACCAACAAAAGACGGAATGGCGCCCTTTTTAACAGCAGCTTCTAAATATAGTGAGGAAGGCAATGGCAAACTACCCCATAACAAACGTCTGCCAAGAAAACGTTTGTGACTTCCCCGCCATGGGTCAGTAATGACTCGGTGCTTGCACGGGGGACTACCTTTATCTTTCTAAATATAGGAGTCCACTTCACAGTATCGTAGCATAAACCATCAGGCCTGCTTTCGGATGCCCACAAGCGCCCCTCGCTTGGTTTTTGCTGCAGCAGGCCGGACACGGCCCCGGGAAATATTAAATCCCACACTAACGCCGCCCCTAGGGACGGCGTGGCTGGCGACCTGAACAGCATATCGCATTAAAACTTACGTGCGAACATTTCCCCAGATCCGAGTACAAACTACCGGACCAACTACCCCTCTCCTAAGACCAGGACCGCAGACACTCACGCCCGCAAGAGCGCAACCCTATGCAGGCTTCCTCCAGCATAAGCACATTCAGTGGCCTTCGACTGGAGTCCCGCTGCGTTGTCCGTCGCCCAGTTTATTGGTGGCAAGGTACCCCTCGTTGTGGGCAACCCACGGCACCCCCGACTCCCCCCACCCACCACACCGTCTGCTTCCCCTCCTAGACACCTTTGCTGCGCTTCTGCCCTAGCTGCGGAGGCGTGAGAGAGGAACCCGGCCCCGGTCAGGCCCCCTTCCTCATCCCGAGGAGAGCTGCTCCCGGCCCGCAGCCCCGCTCCCCTCCAGGGCCACGCCACGGATTTCCTGGCTTGCCGCTCCGTCCCTCCTTCGCCCGCCGCCGGGTGCCACCTCCGCGCTTGAAAACCTCACCTTTGCACGGCAGCGTTTGCCTAGCCGCGGCGCCACCCGCTCGCTGGCTCCCCTGGGCGCGCACCGCTCCCTCCAGGTGGCTGCCCCGCGCAAGCAGGGAGGGTCTCTCGCTAGGCTGTTTTGGGGGGAGGGGAGGGGTGGGGGGAGGTTGGCGGAGTGCAGGAGGGACAGAGAGCTCCGCTTCCTAGAGAGGCCCAGCTATTTGGGGAGGGGAGTCGCGACGGGTGAAGCGGGCTCCTCCCCTTTCATCTTCCACTCCCCCTCGTGGGAAAGTGCCCTTTGGAGTTCCCAGGCGGGAACGGGGTGGGGGGAGGGGGGGATTGTTTGGTGCCAATCGGAAATCCTCAGGCGGCGAGTTTCATGCAATCAAAAGTCTCCTGGCACCTTCCATGATACTAACTCCAAAGGGGGCAGGGTTGTTGGTCGACAAGGAGCATTGACTCTGGAAAGCCACAACTTGGGTATCTAGTTAGTTTTTATGGTGTTATTGGACCCGATTCTTGCTTTTCTGCTACAGACCACCTGAAGCAAAAATAACGTAAATATATATATATATATTTAATCTGAGCAAAGTTTTCTGAAAGTGCTACGCATCTCATGAGTAAAAATCAATCAATCAATCAACTTTATTGTCTATAGCCATAGGCTGTCACAATTCACCAAACATCAACTAATAAACAATTAAAACCATTATCACAGTTTGTATAGGTTACTAAAATTAATTAAAACAATACAGTATGCCAAACTATCACAGGAGTCAGGAAACAGCCTCATTCAGTACCACCTTAGATCTTATCTTTTTGGCTGCAAGTGCAAACAAACTGCGGGTAAAAGCGGTAGAAGCTTGTACATGTGCATTCTGTTTTGTGGCCCCCACCTTGTGGAATGGCCTGCCTGTGGAGGTCAGGAAAGCTCCCGCACTTCCGTTGTTCTGTAAAATAGAATTGCTCAAGAGGGCCTTTTTATAAAGGTAATATGGAACTGGCCAGCACAGCAAGGCATTTTTAATAAAGAGAACAGGCTGTCGGTTTATGGCTCTGCACTGTCTGTATGATCTTGTTTTTACTGCATTGTTCTCTCCTTTTTGTAATCCAGTTGCTGTATTGTGTATGGTCTCTTATGCTGTTGTTCTTTATTTGCCCTGTTTTTAGGGGATGAGGATAAAATGGAGGCAGGGTGAATGTTGCAAGCCACTTTGGGTTCCCATTGGGGAGAAAAGTGGAGTATAAATGAAATAAATAATAAAAACATCATTAGATTGCTTGTGTTGTTTGCAAGATTTGGATATTAAACCTTTCCATGGGGGGGTGGGGGAGACAGAGGGACCAGAGTTACAAGAGAGGCACTCTGAACAGACATGTGCACCTCCAAGGCTTTCCTCCAGGGGATTTCTGCCACAAGCAATGTGCTTTAAGTGTCTTAAAGCTAATAGGAAATTTGCCATCTTCCAGCAGAAGATGTTCAGGGTGGATTTGATTTAAATCACTAGTCAGTAAGGCTTGATTTAAATCATAGTTTTCTACATAAAGACTCATTCGGGCCACCAGGCCTTGCATTTCTTTGTTGCAGTGTTTGCATTTTGCACGCATGCCTGCCTTACCGATAGGTAAAGGAACTTCATTAAAGTATTCCCAAACTGGGTCTCTTTTACGGCCTGCTGCCATTATAGGTTTTTTCCTCCAAGGAAAGAATGTGATAAACCTCGGGTCATACACACAAAAGATCCAAAGACTTGTGCAGTATTGTGCTCAAAAAGTTTCACTTTCATTTTGTACTGCTTGCCCCTCCCTCCTCACACTTAGTTTCTTCTTGTGCAGATCTATTCCACTCCAAACAATCAGAAAAATATTGTTTCTATTCACTGAACTTCTTGAAACTTAGCACTGAAGGGGTTGATTCTGTCTTCATAGGTTTGTAGAACAATAGGATTAAGGTCTTTTTCTCAGCTCTGTTCATGTTATAACATTTTTGCTGTGAAGAAGAGGCATGTGATCTCTGCTGAGCTGACACAAATTCAGTTTTGAGAACTGCAAAACCAAGCATCTGTGATAATATCTTGTAGGCAGAGAAACTGCCCAATAATCTTACAAAAACCTCTGGAAGACATTGTGAATGGATTAATGGAATTTATTTACCAAAAAAATTAAACATATACAGCCTTATTCTACATAATTAAAAACTAATCTTTATTTCATGATGGAATAACCTTTGGATGGTAATATATTTTCCTCAAAAAGCATTTTATTTTAAAAAATCCAATTTAAATTTAAAAAATCCGATTTAAATTAAAAAAATCCATTTTTTTATTTTTTTAAAAAAATCATTGATTTTTATCCACCCTGATTATGTTTCTTTCTACACTAATCTGTCCAGGAGCTCAACATATGCAACTCTCTCCTCCCTCCATTATCTCCTCACAAGAACACTGTGAAGTAAATTTGGCTGAAGAAGAGTGACTGGCTTGGGGTCACCCAGCAAGTTCACTTGCAAGCATGCTCCCCTAGGACTAAAAGTAAATCTGGGATCAGTGGTTGTCATTCCACCCTTGGGAATGACAGTCCCCGATCCTGTGGACCAAGACCTCAGATCTGAATCCACTCCTTGCTTTTATTCCTCTCCTAAGGCCCATCTCAGGAACAGACAATCCAGTGTCAGGGGAGCCATCATTCAGTTTCCCAGGATTGTCTGTCTGCTCCCAGACACCATTACTTCTCTTTCAGTGGCTGTAATTCCACTCCTAGGGAACATAACCAGATCAGGGCACTTCCCAGGAACAACTTTCCAGGAGCTCTCATCCTAGATGTGAGGCAATCATTTTTATTCTCAGGAACCACCATTCCACAGGTATATTTCCCCATCCTGGGGACATTGTTTCAAACCCATGGACTCTCGTGCTAATCCTGACACCTAGTTCCATTCCTAAGGATCCTTGTTCACCTGTCATTCATCTCCCAGAGATCATTATACTAGATCTGTGGTGCTCAATGTCCCTAGGGGCTGTCATTCTGGGACAGACATCCCATCCCCCAGGGCAGTCTTTCCATTCTAGGAACCATCATTCAAGATCCAGAGCATCATTCTCATCTTCGGGACCAGTCCAAAGGATCATCATTCACCTCTGAATGGCTGTTAGTCCACCCACCCCCACCCCCATGCTGGGACCTCATTTCTGTCTCCCAAGGACCATCATCGAGATTTGGGCCACTGGTGCTATACTTGGGGACCATCTTTCCACTCCCAAACATCACTGAATTCCCAGAGACCATCTTTGGTTCATCACTTCACTCTTCCCCTTCCTGGATTTATTGTCACCTTTGCAGTGTCAATAGAGCCCAGTCAAATTGATCAGCATTCATCTTTCTAGCTCTTGAGTACACTTTTATACTACTCTTCCTCCAGGAAGCTCAACATGGTACACAAGGAGGTTCTCGCTTTCCTTTTTTAGCCTCACAAAGCAAACCCATCAGGTAGGTTAGGTTGAGAGAGCACTACGGGCCCAAGGACACCCAGCAAGCCTCTACGGCAGAGCGGGGGGTTCAAACCAGATTCACATCTGACACTCTAATCACTGTACACAGTGGCTTTCAAGCTCACATTATATCCAGTGGGCCTTCCAGTAGCTCCCATATGCCTAACCATTTTCCCTCTCCCTGTTCTCCCTTCTTTCCTTGTTGCTTTGCTTTGCTTAAAATCTAACCTCAATTCTGGCACATTTGAAACCTAGCTTACTGCTTTGTGGCGTCTGAGCTGGCCCCAAATAAAGTATTATGCTGGTCAGCCACTGCTCATGTGTCTGGATGTGCCTGTATGTTTCCAAAAAAGATTCTCAAACAGTTAAACAAGCAGAGGTGCAATTCCTAGAAAGACTGAGAAACTTGATTGGGCAATGTAAAAACAGAGGGGAAGGCTTCTTCCTGTCCCACCTCTTTCCCCTCTCTAGGGGAAAGTGTTTTTGGGGTATTGTATCAATCGTGGGTTGCAGATTCCCTCCAGGGGGTGTAATGCAGAGACTGGAAGAAGCTGGTGAGTTTTAAACAAGGGGAAATCTGGATTTGGGGCAAAAAGTAAGGAAGAAAGGAAGGCGGGGAAAATCCGTGGCAGGAGTAGGCTAGGTTGCAGACAGATCTTCTCTCTATAGCGAGATGTCAGCCGGTACAGTGGATCCAGGCTATCCCTCCCTCCTTTGCAGATCTAGAGCTTATAAAGATAAGGATCCACACTGGATAAGAGAAATGGGTGGAGGAGTGAGACTCTGGTGTCTGAATGAATGCATGCTGCTGGCCACAGAGGATAGCAAGTGGCCACTGACTTCTGGTTGCCAAGTTGGGTAACAAATAAGACTTAATATTTACATAGCGCTTTCACTGTTCAAAGCACTTGCGTATGTACTGATGCAGTCCTTGAAACATCCTCGGAAAGAAGTGAATTTGTGGTGGAAGTGAGATTTGAACCGCAGTCTTCCTGGCCTACCTTCTATTCTCTATGATTCTGCACTGCATCAGCTTCTAGTACAGATGTGGAAAGTGATGCTCTTAATAGTGGTGTAGCAGAAGGGATTTCTACACAAGTGACAGATATTGCACTTGCTGGAACCCCTTCTGTTCATCTGTTTGACAGCCTAGGAATCAGGCTGGCTTCCTTTGTTTTTGAGTGAAGAATTTTCCAGGGATAAGCCCTAAAGATGCTCAAGGCTCCATTTATCGTAACATCAAAATGAAAAGAGCCTGGGGCAGAAAAGCCAACATCTGCCAGATGTTCTTATAAATTGTACTCAACACTCATCCCTTCTGTTCCAGCAGCATCCCATAATAGGACCTGGTATAGCACAGTGGCTAAGAGAAATCAAATCACTAATTCCTCAGCCTCCTGTTTGCAGTTGGGGAATAATACCATTGCTTATTTGCATGGTTGTTGTAAAGAGTGCAGGAAGCTTGAACGCTGTATAAATGCCAAGTATTATTATTATAACTCTTTTAAACTTATTTATCCCATTCCCTTTTGGGGGATGTTCTACTGAGATGCAATAATAATTTTTCTGTTGTTCTCTTTCCGTTTCATGATCATCTCTTTATAATAATCTCCAAGATGTGGTCTGTCAGTGCAGGATAAATCTACCTTGCTGAATCTAAGCAGGTCTGGCTCAGATGGAAGAAAAGTAGGATGAAAATGTAATAAATAAACTTCATAGCTGATGTACCATGTGGCTGTGAAGAGGGGAATTTTTGCAAATTTCCCTTATGGCTTGTTGAATTCTCCTGTGCTTTATCTGAAATATTTCATTCATTTCCAAAAATATAGGGTTGCTTTCCCAGAGTTCAAAGGGTCCTATAATTTTTTTTAAAAAAAAAACATTATAAATATGGGGGTGGGGTTGATAATGGGAGCAGAGCTTTGGTAAGGTTTGCTGAGAATCAAAAGTAAGCACAAAATGCCAGCAGACCTGATTTGGCATTTTGCTGTGTGGCTGAGCCCCTATAAAGCAGTCGGGTGAGAGAGTCTATTTGAAGTGCAGTTTGGATGGGGGAGGGGGGCTGAATCCTCTCTAGCAATACTCCTCCCTCCCTCCAACCCTGCCTTCTCAAAACGCTATTTCCCCCCAATGTTGCTTCAGGACCAGAAGTAATCATTACTAGGAAAAAAGACACAGTTTTGGGTGGTGGGTTCTGCTTCCCCTTCACTGTCCATGCTGAACAGAGCCAGCAATGTGTAGTGGTTAGAGCATAGATTAGGATATTGGAGACCCAGGTTCAACTCCCCAGTCTGCCATGAAAGCTCATGGAGTGACCTTGGGCCAGTCATACTCTCTCAGCCGAGTCTACCTAACAAGGTTGTTGTGACAATAAAACGGAAGAGAGGAGAACGTTGTAAGCCATTCCCTGCTGGGGAGGAAGGCAGGGTATAAATAAAGTTAAATATAAAATAAAGAAATAAATCATACCACAGAACATGCTTAATAAGGGAATGCCCAGAACCCAAGGCTGAATGATTATCCAGTCAATATTTAATTGGCTGAAGCTGCAATTCCGCCCAAGCTTACCTGAGAGATTGAACAATCTGTCACTTCTGGGTAAACATGCATAGGATTGCCCTACAATTCTCCTAATTTAACCACATTCTGTATAAAGTAAATGTATAAAGCTGCCTTTCAGACTATTTATTTATTAAATATTTATTTATTTATTTATTTACCCTGCTCTTCTTCCCGACAGGTGCAAGAGATACACCATTCTCCTCTCCTTCATTTTATCCTCCCAACAACCCTGTGAGGTAGTTCTGGCTGAGTGTGTGAGACTTGCTCAACTTTTAGGTGGATAGCCATGTTGGTCTGCAGTAGAATAACAGGATTTGAGTCTAGTAGCACCTTAGAAGCCAACAAGATTTTCAGGGTGTAAGCTTTCGGGAGTCAGAGCTCCTTCAGACACCTGGCCCAAAGTCACCCAGCAACCTTCCATGGCAGATTAGAGATTTGAACCTGGATCTTCTTGAGCGTAGTCAGACACTCTAGCCACTATACTGCATTGGCTGTGATAGCGCAAGGATGTTCTTAAAACCCCTTTGTTTTGTAAAGGAGGGGATAGGTTCCACTTTCCCTGCCTGTGCTACCTTTTTCTCCTGTGTGGATCCATAGTGTCTTACATTGTTCTTTGCTCCATTTTATCCTCACAATAGCCCTGTGAGGTAGGTGAGACTGAGAGAAAGTAACTGGCCCAAAGCCACCCAGCAAGCTGCCATGTCAGAGTAGGGATTTGAACCTGGGTCTCCCAGTCCAGCACTCTAACCACTGCACTGCACTGGCTTTGTCTGCTCTGATTGGCATTGACTCTCCAGATGTCAGGCAGATAATAAATGTTTCCCATCACGCCTGAGATCCTTTACTTATTAAAGGCTATAAATAATTTACTTTATTTATAGCCAGCCTTTCTTGCTGAGAGTTAAAGCAGATTACAAAATATAAAACAATAGTCAAGCTGTATACGACATTCAGCAAACAATGCAATAGGACTAGGATTATAAAATTAAAAAACACGTCCAACAGAAACACCATCAAATGGGACATGCCATAAACCAGCTAAAGATTGCAGGGGTGGTACGCGGGACCTTCTGCAGCCAGAGCAAGTATTCTGCCACTGGGCTGCAACTTCAGCCCTTCCTACAGCGCATGTGCCTTCATAACTTTAGCAATATATATTTCTCGTTTTTCTAGAGCGTTCCCTCATTCCCTTAGTAACCCAGTATGTTAACATGCATGTCGCCCCTGAATTTAATTTCCAGTGCAGGATGCACAGTCCAAAATAAAGATGGAAGAACAGGATGCGGCTGGATGTGAACCAGGAGAAAATGTCTGTCGAGGCACCAAGGTAGGGACCTCCTGTGATTTTCTTACTGGGCCAACCCCGCAACAAGAACCCAGTGATTGGTCAGACACAAAGGATGGAGTGCCTGATGGTGGCATGGCCCTCATCTAGGATTGCCAACCTCCCGGTGAAGCCTGGAGATCTCCCAGAATTACAGGTGATTTCCAGACTACAGAGATCAGTTCCTTTGGAGAAAATGGCTGCTTTAGAGGGCAAACTCTACAGCATTATACCCCACTAAGGTCCCTCCCCTCCCCAAACTCTGCCCTCCCTGAGGTCCACCCTCAAATATCCAGAAATTTCCCAGCCCAGAGCTGGCAACTCTGTGTTCATCCCAAATGGAGACACTCACAGGGTAAGTAAAGGATCTTAGGTGTGATGTTGTATTACTGAGACTTCCCTGGCTTCTTTTGAAGGTGTGTATTCAGCCAGTCAGCCATCTAGAAGACAATGGATGACCCAAACTTCCCCCAAGAGGTGTCCCTATGGAAGCTCAGCAGAACTGTTCCAATCTGGATAACTCTGCAAAGGTGAAGAAAGAGATTGTGGCCAGAGATGCTGCCAGAGCACTTTTGAGGCCTTGATCATAACGAAATACACATTTTATTATGGGGGCCAAGGATCATTATGAGGAACAAGGAGCCTTCCACTGTTCTGGTCCCAAGTGGTTGCACTTTATAGATCAAAACCAGCCATCTTCTTTGTGCCCAGAAACAAATTGGAAGCCAATGGAGATTTTCTAATACAAACAAAATAGGCTATTTATCTCTTTAGAAATGCTTATATACCACCTTTCCACAGATATGAGTCCTTAAGATGGCTCACAAATCTAATTTAAAACAAACAACAAATTAAAATAAATAAAAATATACAATAAAAATTAAATATCATAAAACTATCAAACAGCTCATAAATAGTCTCAAGGATGATAAAGCAGCAAGTACCATCTAGTTCAAAGGCCTTACGGAATAGAAAAGTCATCATTTTGTAGAGACCGCAATCATTTCTCTTCCTGGAGGGAGGAATGGAGTAGGGTTGCCATTCTAGGTTGGGAAATTCCTGGAGGTTTGGGAATGCAATTTGGAGAGGGCGGGGCTTGGGTAAGGGAAGGGCAGAGTATAGCACCGCAGAGTCCATCCTCCAAAGCCGCCATTTTCTTCAGGGGAACTGATCTCTGTGGCCTGGAGATCAGTTGTAATTCCAGGAGATCTCCAGCCACCACCTGGAAGCTGGTAATGATACAATGAGGGGGGGGGGACTGAAAACGCCTTCCTGGAGCTCTCTGCTAGTCTAACTTCAGCTAAGGCCAATTCTTGGTAGCAAGCACCATCTGTTGACCTTAGACAAGGTGTTGGGTGCTAACTGGGCTAGCATATTCTGAAATGACAGATGTTTCTGCACAGTCTTCAAGGCCAACCCCAGGTACAAATAACTGCAGTAAGTTGCAACTTCTCTGTGGGCACGTTCACATGTGACAGCAGCCAAGGGTAGCATTAAGTGCCATAATAAAAGTAACCCACAAGTCACTGGTGACAGAAATGCACCTCCTCTTCTAGCTGCCCTTATTTCTTGTTCTGAGCCCCATGTAGTACAGTTGGCAGGATCTGACCCCAGTTTGACTCTGTGCTTACTTCTGTTCCAGGAGCTGAAGCTCTTGGAAGAAGCAGCCATTGATTCTTCCCAGCCTCTGCCCAACACCATGAAGAGGCAGATCTGCAAGAAGTCCCTGCAAGAGAGAGACAGAGGGACTGATTTACTGGGTAAGTATTCATGCACTTGAATGGTTACATAAATCCTTTTGGCCAAACCCATCTCCATGAGGTTGTCATGTGGTAAGTTAGGGACAACTCTGACATAGCATCTCTGTCCATTCTCAGAAAATCAAAGGATGCTATTGTAGCTAGAGGATGCTGCCATGGTAACTTTCATCAGTTCCCTCTCCTGTTACAGGGAGACTTTCAATAACAACAACAACAACAACAGTGTTTATATGCTGCTCTTTTAGACAGATTAGTGCCCCACTCAGAGCAGTGAACAAAGTCAGTGTTGTTATTATCTCCAGAATACAGCTGAGGAGCTGGCTTCCCCAAGGCCACCTGCTGGGCTCGTGGCAGTCATGGGATTTGAACCAGGAGAGTGTTGATTCGCAGCCTAACCACTTAACCACTATGCTATAGCTCTTGGAGAGATACAGCCTCTCTTCATCCTCATCTCCTGATGGAACAAGTTCTTTCCCTTGCTGCAGACCTCCAAGTAATTTAATAAAATAACCGAGAGACCAAAAGAGAACAAATGGAATCACTTTGATTACACAGAAAAGAAAAAACTTTGCTAGCATTGGATAGTCTTCCTATTGCCTGTCTTTTACCTGATACTTCTCAGATGAAACTTGTTTATTGGTAACATTATTACTCAACATGATAATTAAGCTGTATGCGTTTACACTAAGGCTCTCTTACACTGACGGTTTGCTGAACTTTTGCTCTTAATTTTGATGTAAATTGTCTCTGAAATTATAAATGCTTGCTGATTGCCTGCCCTGCAGTCTGGTGATCTTTCTTTCTGGGAAGTTTTTCTACCATTGTTAGCCTTTTCATGCTTAATAAGCCTCTGAAGAACTCCAGAATTCCCCAGAATAGTGTCTGAAAACAACTGTTATACAGTCATGTGCTTAAAAGGTTTTACTTACACATTAAGACTTACAAACTGACTGTTGGCTAAGTTTTCCTCTGACCTTTTGTTCTTCTTTTCTTGGGGGGCTTTTTATGGACATGAAGGAACATCTGGATCCTTTCTATATAGTCCCCACCCTGATAACTCACAGCATTACTTGTCTAAGGGGTCTCCTTATTTCTCTTGTACCCATTTCATGATTCTTTGTTTCTTCTGGCAGTCAACAAGCAAATGAATGAACGTGTAGAGAATCATCAGCCGGAGAGACCAGAGCAAGTGGTATTCAATGGAGAATCGTTGGAAGATAATTTGTATTGGTTTCCTGAAATACCTGTAAATCAGGTAACTCATCCTGGGGAAATATCAAGAAAAAGACTTCTTAGTGTGGAAGGATCGGATTGTTCAAGAAGCTTCTGTGAGAGCTTTGACTGCTCAGATTATCGGAAAGTAGACCCAGGAGACAAGTTGTACAAATGCTCTTTTTGTGGGGAAAATTTCAAGCAGCGCTCCTATCTTATCAGGCATGAAAGGACCCACACAGGAGAAAAACCCTACAAATGTTCAGTCTGCGGTAAAAGCTTCAGCCAGAGGTCTCACATCATTACACATGAGAGAACCCATACAGGAGAGAAACCATACAGGTGCTCAGATTGTGGGAAAAGCTTCAACCGCAGAGCAAACCTCATGGCCCATGAGAGAACCCACACAGGGGAGAAACCGTATGAATGTTCAGACTGCGGCAAGTGCTTTAGCCAGAGCTCATGGTTGATGGCGCATAAAATAATCCACACGGGCGAGAAGCCCTACAAGTGCTCAGACTGTGGGAAATGCTTCAATCACCGGTCAAGCCTTATTAAACATGAGCGGTCCCATTCAGAAGAGAAACCATATGCTTGCTCAGACTGTGGGAAGTCTTTCAATGAAAGTTCTAAACTTATCAAGCATCAAAGAATTCACACGGGAGAGAAACCATATAAATGTTGCCAGTGTGGGAAAAGCTTCTGTTTTAGGTCGAGCCTGAGTCAACATGAGAGGACACACACGGGGGAAAAGCCGTATGAATGCTGTGACTGTGGGAAAAGCTTCAGGCAGAAGTCACACCTGATCAGGCACGAGAGGATGCATACTGGTGAGAAACCCTACAACTGCTTGGATTGTCAGAAAAGCTTCAGCCGAAGCTCAGCTCTCATTGAACACAAAAGGATCCACACTGGAGAGAAGCCATACAAATGCTCACACTGTGGGAAGAGTTTCAACCAACGCTCGTACAGTATCATCCATGAGAGAAGCCACACAGGGGAGAAACCATTCAAATGTTTAGACTGTGGGAAAAGCTTCAATCAGAGATCACACCTTGCGATACACGAGAGGACCCATACCAATGAAAAAACTTAATGCTCTCTGTTATGAACATTTGTCAGATGAGCACTCTGAACGTTAAAAGAATTTGCTGCACTGACACAAGTGAGAAACAAAGTGTGGGGAAAGTTTACAGCTAGTGTGATTAGAGTGCCTGACTTGAGACCCAGGTACAAATCCCCACTCTGCTACGGAAGCTCACTGGGTGACTTTGGACCAGTCAGTCTCCCTCAGCCTAACCCGCCTCACAGGCTTGTTAGGATAACTAGAGAAGAGGAGAAGGATATCATAAGCTACTTTGGATTCCCATTGGGGAGAAAAATAGAAGATTAAAAAAGATAATACCATGGAGCCTGGAACAACCTGCTTTCAGGTTTCATATTCATCTGTCACATTTTCGTCCCACCCATCCTTCAGGGAGCTCAGGATTTGTAGTTGCACCTGACTATCTTGATCCATCTCCCTTTCAATCTGTGTATACAGTTTAGGGAAGCTTTGTAAATGAAATGTTGCTATGTGTTGTGAAATGTCTGGAGGATTTTGTGGTACTCCATATTTGGTAATTTATGAGACACAAACTCCTAATGCCAGGATCCTTATGCCATGGGGTGTGCATGGGTGCCACTGTGTCCACCAGTGTGTTAACTGTTGCCCATCTCCTTCTACGAAAGAGCCAATCCTAGTTTCTTGACTACAGAAGGAATTGCCTTGAAAGAGTCTAGGAGGCATTATCTTTCTGTCTGAAGGGCATGACCATTCACAACAGCTGCCTGCTCCATGGCAGAATGCTTGGCTTTGAAACTGTGCAACAGTTTGAGACTGGCACTGGTCTCCCTCACCCTGTACTTGAGGTCATACAAAGAGTGGAGACAGAGCTTCTGTCCCTTTCTTAAATGGGGAGGGGGAAGGAATGATCATTTAAAAATAGCAACTCATTGTCCTTGTTTCAGGGCACAACTAGCGGAGATAACAAACATGAGATTGCGGTTTCTTTCTTCTCTACCATAACATGTCATGATGAAAACTCATGACCTGACACTGCTATTTTAATGCATTTATTTGCCTCCCCCCTCCCCCAGCTAGGGTTGGGTACTGCAAAAGGTAGCAGGGAGGAACATGCATTTTTATAGTCATATGTCCTATTTGCATAGTGAGGAGAGAAAAGGGAACGTGAACATGTATTGTTAGTCCAATGGCAACCCCACTCATTTATTGTCACAATTTGTTCTTCCCTTTGCTCCCACACAAGAAAACAGGTGAATAGCTGATGGTGGCACGGGTGGTAACATGGTCTGTGCTCTCAGTTAGACCCTCCTGTGTGTTACTTAGATTGGTCTCCTTGCAAATACGAGAACTGGGGGGGGGGAATTAGCGGCAAGGAAGAGGGCTATGTGAGGGGTAATTATGGGATCTTTTCACCAATTTTTACAGAGTCCCTTCCCCAAGATAGCAGAGAAGACTGGTGCTTTCAAACACAGAAGTAATAATTAAAATGGTTACACACACACAGAGTCCTAGGAAGCTAGCCAGAAGTTGGAATAGAATGAGGGAGAGGAAGTATATCTACCTATCCTGAAGAGTAGTCCAATCCATGGAGGAAGAGAGTAGCTTCAAACGTCCCGCATTCTCGGCCAGGAGAGCAAGAGGCTTAGAGTAACCTCAAGGGAGCAACACTTCAGATCCAAAAAGTGTGCACAGTTTAAATGGAGCAAGGGTCCCTATTATAGGGCAAACCATGCCCTGAGGTGGGAGAGCCCTCGCAGTCGTTGGAACAAAGACTCCAATGGTCAGTTCCTGGGAATAACAAAGGTCTGATTACCTTGATTGCTTACTACCGGGTGTGTGTAAAAGAGAATGCAAAGCCTCTCCTGGAACTGCACAAAAGGGGCAGTTTGTTAATGGGTTCCACTGGAGCTGAGCTGATGAATTTAGTTGGGGAATGTACCTTTCCCAGGAATGAATGATAAAACCTTATGAGTGCTAATTGATTTCTCCTCGATCATGGGCTGGGGATCTCATCAGTGAAGGAGGGAAAGGGATGTGCTAAGTGGGAAGACTCTACGAGACCTTTCTTGCTCTAGCTCCACTTGGAGCTGAGAGGACTGTAAACTAATCGCTGCTGGTCACTCTGCATTTACATGCGGCATTCCATTCATGCCTGGATCTCCCGGGTGGGACTCAGCAATGGTTAGCTGGAATTCTCTGGTTTGCAATCCAGACTGCATTTAATCCAGGGGCCTTGTGATTTTTATATCACAGGTAGCTATTAAATAGCTATCAAACATGGCAGAGGCCAGGCCGACTGCTTACATGGGGCCATGTTGAATCTACAAGCTCTAGTCAGGTAGCATAGCATTATGTTGTATGTGGACAAGGGAGAACAGCACTGCATAATTGCTATAGGTTTTGTTCAAGAGCAAGAGTCCACCCTCCAAAGCAGCCATTTTCTCCAGGTAAACTGATTTCTGTGGCCTGGAGAGCAGTTGTAATTCCAGGAGATCTCCAGCCACCACCTGGAGGCTGGCAACCCTAACTGTAAGGGTAGGAGTAGGCCCTGCTCTTTTAATGAACAAACGGCTCAGAGGTGTGCATGGCCCTGTTACAAAAACAAACAACCTATTCTTTTCTGCCTCTTCTCATCTTGCTTTAATTCCTCCAACAGAACAGGAAATAAATCAAGGTTCTGTTAAACTGAAGCAATTTAGGTAGGCCTTTCTTCATCCAAAAATGGAAGCCTGAAGGAAATGTGAGTTCTGAGAAATGTGAATTCTGCTGTGTGTGACTTCTGCACTAAACGTTCTGTACTGCAACCTGAATAAATGAAATATATTGTTATTTTGGGGTTTTCTGTTTTCTATTTGTTAATACTTTGCAGGATGTATTCTTATTTCTGGCAGGACAAGCTTCTGAAGTTTCAATAGACATTGATTACATGCTTTGAGAATATTTTTCAGACGTGAAGGCTAACAATGTGTTGTTTTTTTAAAAAAAATGAGAAATCCCAGGAAAATGAACTCTGTGCTTAGTATCACAGTTTCTGAGTTTAAGAAATGTTTATAGAAAGGATGACAATTTGAATGACAGATATTACAGTTACTTACAGTCGACTTTAAGAACCAGTTGTCTTCCATCTGCCCCCCAAAATACACAGACCTAGATGTGAACATTTGAAAAATTATGGTTGCTCAAAATGACCAATACGCTGAGATGGTTGTTGTGGGTTTTCCGGGCTGTATTGCCGTGGTCTTGGCATTGTAGTTCGTGACGTTTCGCCAGCAGCTGTGGCTGGCATCTTCAGAGGTGTAGCACCAAAAGACAGAGATCTCTCAGTGTCACAGTGACTGTGACTCTGTCTTTTGGTGCTGCACCTCTGAAGATGCCAGCCACAGCTGCTGGCGAAACGTCAGGAACTACAATGCCAAGACCACGGCAATACAGCCCGGAAAACCCACAACAACCATTGTTCTCCGGCCATGAAAGCCTTCGACTATACAATACGCTGAGATTTCTGCCAGCTTTCAGTGGCGGTGGGGCTGGATGTTATTTTTAGTCATTCAGTGCAGTTTGTATATGGAGAGGTTCTATAGAGAAAAAAATACCTTGGAATTTTGCATGGGGTGGGGGATATAAGTAGTTGTTTCTTGAACCAACACAAAGTTGGTAGCCAAAAGATGCTCAACACATGGCCTCATGACAACATCCTTCCCCCTTTTGACCTCACCTCTGGATTTAGACCCTAAAAGTTGTGCAGATTTATCTCCATGTGATGAGAATCTTCTCCTACTGCTGTCTCTGTATCTACTCACATGACATTCAGTTGTGAGTTAGCAAGCAATTTCAGTGTAGTTGATATGATTTTGAACTCTGAGCCATCAGCTCAGATCTCACTTTGGCAATTTACATCTTCCTCCCTAGCTACATACAATAAAATAGAGCTTAATCTAATGTTCTAACTGTATACAGTTGTGCAGGGGGGAGTAATTATGTAATACATGCTGGTCGAGGATATGAGGTTGGACATGGACTTTGATTAGTTCTTTAAAAAACGAGGGGAGAGAGTAAAAAAAAATGTAGATTTGAAGTCAGTACTGAAAAGAATAATATTGTTTATGGAAATGTTCTTGACACTGTATGGAAATGCCTGCCCTTGTCCTTGCCACTGATTGTACTAATATACTATGTAATCCGCCTTGAGTCTCAGTGAGAAAGGCGGAATATAAATGACATAAGTAAAATAATAAAATATTTTGTCTATAATGCTTTGACTCTTAGACATTATCTTTACATGGCCAGCTATCTATACTTTGCACCCCTCCAAGTATATCAGCCTACCTTACAGGGTTGTTATAAGAATTGCTCAGTTCTGTATAGGCAGCTCTTAAACCATAGCCATACTGACATCATTTCCAGGTGCACAGGGAGTGATGTCAGTACAGCAAGACACTGCTGATGTTTCCCCCGTTTCCCACCATTTCCTCCCGCTGGCCAGCTGAGCAGTGACTGGAAGTATTCAATGGCAGCAGGGGATCCCCCACCAGTACCAGGGGAATGGTAGGCTTGGTTGGGGCTGAAGTCACCCACAAACTCCGCTACTCCCTGAGTCTGTCACTGTCTTTCCCTGTTCAATCCCAGCTTTCCCTATGTGAAATATTCTTTGTTCTAAATGTGGACATCTTTTCACTCTGAGGGAGGATAGCAGGAATGAGAGCCTGCCTGCCTCTTCAAATTCTGTTTTTGGGCTTTCAAGGTTTTTTCTCAGTCAGGGTGCAAATTTGTAAAAAAGGAAAGAATGAGAAGACTTCCTTTATATGCTCAGAGAGAGGGAGTATCTCACGGTCAGGGAGGGGTGGGAGAAGATGATGTCTCCCCAAAGAGTCCCTAAGGCCCACATAGCTCTCATGGAAACCAAGCAGCAGTTGCCAACTCCAGACACCAAATCATTTCTGTCATCTGCTCTGCTGCATTTAGCAAATGGGAAATCGTTGCACAGAGAAGTCCATAAGGCCACCAAGTGCAAAATATTTTCCCCCTTTGTGACAAAAACAATAGATGACACCATAGTAAAGCCATACCTATGCAAGACTGTGTGCAAACCACGTAATTTCGTTACAGCTCTTTCACCAAAACTTGGAGCCAACAAATCCTGGGGGGGGGGGGCTTTAAATGCTCAAACTTTGACATAGCAGCATTTTTTAAATGAACAATGATATTTAAGTGGGGGGGGAAACATTGATTCCAAGCTTCAACAAAGCTTCAGGTGATAAGTTACCTGGAAAAGTATTGGTATAAATGTTCAAAAAGCAAGATTTTAATTAAGGAGAGGGATTTATTGATATTAACTTAATGGAACCCAGGTGATTCCTCAGATACACTACTATCAAATATTATGATTTGACATAATTGTACAGCATTGTAGATTTCTAATGAGGGGAACCTAAAGTATTAATCTGAAAGTGGTAACTAGTGGCTGACAGACTTGATGTGGTTCCCAAACGTCCCATACTTTCATCAAGCATTTCTACCAAACTTTAACCAAAGCTTAACTCAGCTGGACTTAAAAAGAGAATGGATTAAATCTTCACATGCCTTTTGTACGTCTCCTTGCACACATTATTTCACACCTATTTCTGAAATGGAAGATGATCACTAATGAACAATTTATCTGTTAGGTGAGGCTACCTTTGTTAAATTGTTGTTTATTTAAAATAGTTACACTCTGCCTTTCCCCTAAGCCTAAGACAGTATAAAATTCAGTTACACAACATGGATTCAAAAACAGCAATTGTGATACTGAAAGCAATGCCAGACCAAAAAAAGTAGCCCAAGTTATGCTGCCAGCTATAAGGGCATGCAGAAAATGTTTTGCATATCTTTCTAGAAATTAAGAAGGATCTTTCTATAGTTATCCAAGCAAGATATTTCATAAAACTGAGTGAACCACTGAAAATATTTGGGTGCCAGAAGCAGCAAAGTGAACCATTCTAGAGAAAGGATTTTGACCATTACACAACCTGTCTTGTTCAGACTAAAATAGAGAGATTCTAATGGCCCTCAGAAATGGTGGACTTGGTTGTCCCTTCATTATTCAATAAGGCATGGTACATTTTCCCCTCCTCTGTGAATTCTTTCATGACAAGATTTGTCATCTAAACAAAGCTTTTACCACTGAACATGAATATGGTTTCTGTGTGAATTGTCGTGCTCAACAAGATAACCTTTACAACTGAAACATTTTCCTTCAACCTCTTAACAGCAACAAGAAAAAGCAGAATTAGCCACACTGTGATGGCATAGAAACTACCTCATTTAATTAAAACTGGTCCCAGAAAATTATCTGATTCATAAAATTAATGTTTTGCCAATGCCAGTGCGTTATGGAATACATTATCTTAATATAGTTCTCATGTTATCCTTAACCACTTGGTCAAATATTCTTTTGTACATTTTGCATTAAAAATACATTCAGATTTTTTTAAAAAAATACCATCTACTGATACAAGTTTCAAAACTAGTAGGGATTGAAATTATAGATGGACTTATTATTCATTTGATATTAAAAAGTAAACACATGAAGTTGCCTCATACTGAATCAGACCATTGTATTGTATTGATTGTATTGTCTACTCAGACTAGCAGCAGCTTTCCAGGGTCTCTACTACAGGTCTTTCACATCACCTGCTCCTTTTTATTGGAGATGCCAGGGATTGAACTGGGGGCTTTCTGCCTGCCAAGCAAAAGCTCTGTCACTGAGCCACAGCCCTTCCCCCAGGCTATTCCTCACAGACACTATTTTAAATCCTAAAATGTTATGTATGCTAGCTGTGAAGTTGGTCGTCCCTGTGTTATTTAGGACGTGAGACATTTTTCTATTCTCTGTGGATTCTCTCATGACAAGTAAGATTTGATCTTTGAGCAAAGCTTTTTCCACAGACAGAACATGAATAGGGTTTCTCTCCTGTGTGAATTCTCTCATGCACAATAAGGTTCGATTTTTGACTGAAGCCACTACCACAGACTGAGCATTTGTATGGTTTGTCTCTTGAATGGGCTCTTGTGTGCTGAGCTAGATGTATTTTATGACTGAAGCTTTTACCACAAGCTGAGCATATATATTGCTTCTTTGGTAAATGAATTTTTTCATGTCTCACAACAGATGACTTTTGCCTGAAGTTTTTACCACAGACTGAGCACGTATATTGTTTTTCTCCTGTATGGATTAGCTCATGAGTACTAAGAACTGATCTGTTACCAAAGGGTTTTCCACAGATTGAGCATGTATATGGATTTTCATCTATTTGTATATTTTCACATCTAATGCTGCTATGAATAATGGAGGGCACATGTGGATTTTCTTTCATGTGAATCCTCGCATGTGTAACCAAACTTGACTTATGCCTAAAATATTTCCCACAGATGGAGCATTTGTATGGTTTTTCACCAGTGTGAATTCGTTCATGGACAAGAAGTTGTGATCTTTTACCAAAGCTTTTCCCACAGATCGAGCATGGGTATGGTTTTTCACCTCTGTGGCTTCTTTCATGACCAGTAAGATGTGAACTCTGATTAAAGCTTTTCCCACAGACAGAGCATGTAAATGGTTTCTCCCCTGTGTGGCTTCTCCTGTGGACAATAAGGTAAGGTCTCCAACCGAAGCTCTTCCCACAATCTGAGCATTTATATGGCTTCTCCCCAGTGTGGATTCTTGAGTGTGCCTCAAGATGGTATCTTCTATTGAACTCCTTACCACAAACTAAGCATGTATGTTGTTTTACTCTTCTGTGGCTTTTTTCATGCTCTACAAGATTTGACCTTCGACTGAAACTTTTCCCACAGACTGAGCATTTATATGGCTTCTCCTCTGCATGGGATTTTTCATGGGCAACAAGGAGAGATTCCCAATAAAAAGTTTTCTCACAATGTGAACATCGAAAAAGTGTATCTCCTATACATTTTCTTGTATATACCCCACGGTTGGAAGACTGTGTGTGTATTTTTCCAGATGTGAAGACTGCCTTTTGCATTTTAGCTTTCTTAACTTCTTTGTCTCTTGTTCTATATGATAAAACCTTTCCCATTCTACTCCTGCAGTAATTTTCCTGTTGTCTTCTTTCTCCGCACTGGTCTGCCATCTTGGGATGCTGAAAGATACTGTCAGTTCCTACAGGTACCTCATTTGATTCTGCTTGACTAGCATCTTCTGGAAGAAGATTCTCTCCATTTTTTACAAATCCAATGCCTATTGGAAGAAAAATAGATTTACGACACAAGGAATATGCTATATAAAAATTACTGGGATAATTTAACACCAGGATTCAAACTATACAGGAATGTAAGAATTAGTTGTATGCAAATATGAAACCTTACAAGGAAGTTGCCCTTTTACAGTTTGTGTGCAAAAATAACCAAGTTATCTCCTCCGTTCTCCCAGATTTAGTTTGGAACCATAAAAAGTCAGGTACCATTTTGGACTGGTACATTTTATATTCCATCTGTGCCACAGCTGCTGTTCTCTGCTCTTGCCCCCCCCCCCAAGAAAAGAGTAGCTACTACAGGAGCAAATTATTCTTCCAGAAAAATGTATAAGAGGTCACAGAAGCCTACAAAAACAAATATTTCAAATTATCTGCGCCCTCTTACCCTTGCAGGTAGCTGTAAAGGTCTTCTATTCCTCAGAGCATGGTTGATCTAGCAGGCATGACTCATCTTCAGTTTTCAATTTTATCATTACACCATGAAACTCTGAGAAAGAAAAGATGAGGATTCCTATCCCAGACACAAATGGTGTTTGCTGAACTGTGTTCTGACAGAAATTTATTTGCTTTATTTCACATTCTTTCCCTTGTTCAAGCTGGGAGATCAGGCCAAGCTTAAGGCTTGAAAATCCATCTGAAGTAGATTATACACACATAAGGATCATGCCTGGATATCATACCAAATATAGACACGGAAGAGGAAATAAAGGATGAGGAGATATATGTATTGATCACCCCAGCCCCTCTTTATATTTGAGAAGAGAAATAATAAATATTTAGGCCCAACCTTAGCTACTGAGATTATCCAAGCTGTTGAGTGACACGTGGTTTTCTCATTAATTTACTGAACAGACATATGAAGTTTGTGCACATACAAGGAAGGGAGAAGAGCATCAGGAGGAGTTTGGCTGGATAAGACCAAAGGATTATCTAGTCCAGCATCCCGCATCCAACAATGACCAACCAGATGACCCTAGAAGGCCTAGAAGAAGGGGAATAGTGGTCAACACCTCCCTCTCTCAGCAGCCTCCTGCTAAAAGCTACAGAAAAAAGCTACAGAAGATTTACTACAGGCTAGATTAAGTGTTGATCTATAAAATCTTAACAGGACTCAACTGCTTTCTCCGGTACAGCTCTCCTGCCCTGACAATTGAGATATCTCGGAAGACTGCTACTCTCTAAGGAAGCTTGCTTTGGGGGATTTCAGAGTATAGCTAAGTTCTTTTTAAAGATCATATTGCCACAACCCCCTTCTCAAGGAAGCGACTTTTAAAAGTTTTAGGGTAAGAGAACCCCATATATTTTATGGAAGAACTTTGTTGTTGCTGAATTTTTATTAATAAATATATCCTGCATTCTGCAAGTCATGCTAACTTTTCTGGCGGCTACAAGTTGCTGTTTCTCTCACCAATATCTCAAAGCTTACACACATAGCTTGTCCTGTTTCCAGATGTATGTTCCTGGCTCCTCCTCTACTGAAGAGCCTGCCCCACTCCCCTACTCTGAGACACCTTCAAGTGTGTGAAGAAGCAACTTCTACGACTCAGCATTTTGTCACATCTGTGCCTTGACATTTGCTGTACTGGAGTAATGACTGCAATTTATGAGGGAAAATTGTTTTTCTATTCCAAGTTTTGATGATGTCCCATTTCCCAGAGTTTTTGAGTTATTGTGCCATGCTAGACTCAATTATGCGAGAGTGAAATTTCAGATTTCTCTGTTGCAGAAGTTCTGAAATAAATCACTTATGGTGAATGAGCAAGTGGATCAGTGAGCCTCAAGCATTTTATAAATTAGGATTATTTTGAGACTGTTGGGGGAATGTTTCCAAGAGAACATTTTCTGATGAATAGTATTTTATCTATTTTTAGCCCAGCCTTTTCCCAAGGAGATGAGGGTGGCATACTCTATTTATTTATTTATCTCTGTTTATTTATTTATTTAGATAATTCATATACCAGCTCTTTAATACTTGATCAAAATGACTCACAACTCTTACCAGCCCTCCTCCCTGGTTGTGTTTTTTGTATGTCTATGTGTCTTTACTGTTTTGTTAAATATATATACATTTTAATGCTGTTTTTAATGCCTTGATGCTCATTGCCTTGAGGACTCTATTTGGGTGTAAAAGTGGCATAAAACAACAAAGCAATAAAACCAACAAAAGAAAACAATAAAACAAATCAACAAAAATGACATACCAATAAAAATAAGTCATTGCACAAAAGCAACATAAAACAAACAGAGGCAGTTTGGTGTAATGATTAAGAGCAGCAGGACTCTAATCTGGAGAAATTTGTTTGACTCCTCTGCTTGAAGCCAGCTGCATGACCTTGGGTTAGTCACAGCTTCTCAGAGCTCTCTCAGCCTCACCCACCTCACAGGGTGATTGTCGTGATGATAATAACAACACACTTTGTAAACCGCTCTGAGTGTGCATTAAGTTGGCCTGAAGGGTAGTACATAAATCAAATGTTGTTGGTGTTATTAAATCTAAAATGATATTGCTAAAACAGTCCTCAGGAGCAGAACCCAAAAACAACTAAAAAGAGATAAAACTCCAAAGTGAAAAAGCCTAGGTAAAGATATGATTTGACCTAGCAACTAAAGGAAAGTAAGGCAGGCACCAGGTGAGCCTCAATGAAGAGGGCATTCTAAAATGCTCTGCTTCATCCTTACAACAACCCTGCCAGGTAGCTTATGTTGTGAGTGACTGGCCCAAGGTTACCTAGTGAGCTTCATGGCAGATTTGAACCTGGTTTCCTCAGTCCTAGTCCAACACCCTAATTAGTATACCACACTGGAATTTTAAAAACATAAGAAGAGCCCTGCTGGATCAGATCACTAGTCCATCTAGTTCAGTGTCCTGTTTTACACAGTGACCAACCAGTTACTCTAGAAGTTCAAGCTTAGAGGCTGAGGCCTTCCCCTGATGTTGCCTCTTAGCACTGACAGACCTATCCTCCATGACTGTTTTAAAGTCAAGGCCTTCCCCTTATGAGTAGTAGATTTGTATTTTATTATACGGAGATAGAAGTCTGAGAAGTAGAATGGCAAATTTTGAAATAAACAAACATAAGAGCAATGGACAGCAAAACAAACACATCTTCTAGCCCTGCACTTTTTATATAATGAAGTTTGATCCTGGAAAAATGACACATAATTGATGACATCCTTGAGGATGCTCGAGCCACACCACTCACCTGAACAGGTAGCTTGGAAGACCCTCCATCCCTCAGAGTCATGAAAAATGGGTACCCATGGTTCCTCTTTCAGTCCCAATTTAATTTTCATGTCAGGAAACCCTGATTAAGAGAAGGCAATAAAGGGCAGACGTAAGGATTTTAACTGGAAGTAGCAATGGTAGTTTTCTCCTTGCTTTTGTGCAAACTCTAGGCCTTTGCCCAATATTGAATGCTTTTGAGCATAAATAAGCCTGGGCCCTTCCTTTCACCAGAGCTGTGACATAACAAAGCATTCTTGCCTTCCAAAACGTCTGAATCAGGAATCCATGGCTCATCCCCTTGTTCAAACTGGGCAATCAAGTGGGATCTGATGACAGAAAATCCTGTTTAGGAACACAAGAAACAAATGTCACGATATTGAATTCAAAGACACCAAATCCAGATCATCTTGTATTTAGTTAGAGAGTCACACAAAATTTAGTAACTAAAGTACACAGTGTACAAATAATGATAGCTGAATCCAACACAGTCTTGTGGCTGGAAAGTAGGGAAAGGGTTTTTTTTCTCAATCATACTTCTGGAGGAAAAAATACATACGTTTTAGAGCCACACAATGTTTCTCTTCTAGATAGGAGAGAAGGCTAAGATTATACAAATTCACAGAGGCAAAGGTCTTAAGAAGATGCATGCACATCACAACTTCAGGGGGAAAGGGGCACTCCTTATTTCAAAGTTTCCAAACTCTATTTCACATCTCTCAAAAATGCCACCCCAAGTACTGCTATGTGTGTGTGTGAGAGAGAGACAGAAGAGGATCCTTACCTAAAGAGATTACGTTATGATGATTCTCTCTCATGACTTCGTGGTATAAAGCTCTCTGCTCTGGACTGAGCAAAGCCCATTCACTCTGCGTGAAATACACAGCCACGTCCTCAAAAGTCACTTGTTCCTGAAAAAGAGAGGCAAATGTCTTTGCAGTATCTGCTGCCCTGAGAACAACACTGTTGCTTCATTATCACAAAGATATATACAGCCCATAGACTTTGTAAAGTGGAGGTGTCACAGGCTTGGATAAGAAAGCCACTTTAAGAAAAAAATCCTAAATCCAGGTTCACTGGGACGGAGGCAGAGTATATATCCCAAATCCAGCTATTCCATGCTTTATTGCTTTATTAAGAGGTTTCACAACACACCTTCAAATCCGGAATGAAACAGGATTTAGCATTTTTAATCTCACTCTAACAGCCACCTTAATAAAACTAGCAACTTATCACTCATTAACTAGTTTAGCATAACTAGTGAAGGGTCTCTGCCTTTCTCCTGACTAGATGTTAATTTTACATGCCTACATTTCATCCTGACTGTATCTGAAGAATGCATCTGACCCTCGAACGCTTATACCCTGAAAATCTCAGGGGTCTCTAATGTGCCCCTGGACCCAAATCCTGCTGTTGTCCTGCAGACCAGCACAGCTACATATCTGAAACTACTTTTCTCACTGTACTTCCTCCATCCCATGGTCCTTTCACTCTACTGTTTGTTTGTTTCCTCTTCCTACACAAAATATCTACATGGTAAGGATGCTCTCACTACATCTGAAGAAGGGGGCTCTAGTTCATGAATGCTTATGTTGGAATCAAACTGTTGCTCTTTCGCATGAAAGAAGATTTCTTTTTGCTACGGCAGACTTCCCATGGCTCTGGTCCTATGCAGAGTTACTCTAGTCTAAGTCTAATGGTATCAGTGGGTTTAGAGACAGTCACAACTTCCCATAGCATTGCACTGAAAAAGAATCCCGTGCCACTCTTGAAAACTAACATTTATTGTGACATTGAGCTTAATGCCACGACAAACGGGGCAGCCTTTAAGGTGCCACCAAAGCTCCCTGTAAGTTTGGATGCCGCGTATGTAAATAAAGCAATCCTACACATTGTTCCGCCAGAGTTAACATACTGATTTAAATCGGCACAAGCTATGGAAAGGGTTGCATTATAACACATTATAACACAGCTCCCCCCTAGCACGCATCCTAGAAATGCCCCATGTAGGGACGCTGATCGATTTCCCGTATAACCTCCTTTCACCCCAGCCCTTCTCACCGACGGCATCATGGCTGGATGTGAGGCTCGCTCGGCCAAACTTCCGTTGCTTCTTCTTCCAGCGTTTGTTGCAGAATCTGCGCCGGCAGCGCAATGTGCTGTTATGGGATAGCAACCGACCGGGCTTTCCCCTTTTCTTTCGATCTTTCCCCTCCTCTCTCCCGCCGTTTCTTCCTGCTCGGATCAAGGCAGACTCAAGAGGATCCCTGCAGACAGACAAACCATCGCCCGCCCCGCAAACCGACGAAGAAAACCCGGAAGCAGTCCTCCAGCTGGAGGAGTCTGGTATATCTCAGTGAGAACAGGCTGGGAGAGGGAAGACTCGGTCTGGTCCAGGTGGAAAGGTACTCTGCACGCGCTCAGGAGGCCCACGAGCGGAAGGCAGAGCTTCCCTCTCCTAAGAATCTCCTTTCTAGGGTTGCTGCCCCTGGATTGGGAAATTCCTGGAACACTTGGGAATGGAGGCAGGGAAGGGACCTCGCCATGTAATTGCAGGGAATCTCCAGTCCATACTTGAAGTTTGGCAACCCTAAGGGAACTGATCTGTCAACTGGAAATCAGTTAGTTCCAGGACCCACCTGGAAGTTGGTAACCCTACAAAGTCTTCATGGCAGAGTGAGGGGTTGACCTTATTAATTTTAGGGGGAGTAGATGTGTTAGTCTGCAGTCGAACGGCAGGATTTGAATCCCGTGGCTTTCCTATCACCATGTTAACCCAAACTTGGGACATCCCCTTGGATATAGTGCTGCTGGATTGTTCACAAGATGGGTGTGGGTGTGTATATGGGCACACACACACACATGCCAGTGAGATCTGTGTCTCTAGTTCCCAGCAACACTCAGTGCCAAGCTAAGCAGATTTACACCGTTCTAAGTCTATTGGGCTTAGAAGGGTATACATGTTTAGCATTGTATAGGCAGCTTGGAAAAGATGGGTTCTCTTTTGGCTTTCTCCCCCACTCAACTTATTATTTATTTACTTGATCCATAGTTCACATTTTAGACAGTGTAGCACCTGCTGTATTTATAAACTGGTAGTTATGCTAATGATTATATTTTTCAAGTCCAGAAGCACTTTGAAGATCACCAAAATTTTCCGGGGAATACGCTTTTGAGACCCTCATATGTAGGTCAGAAAGTTAAGAAGAAGGGCCAGTTGGAGTGAGAGGATGCAGAAGTGCAGTGCAAACTGTAGTCGGCTTGATTATCTGTAACTTAGAATCATCATAGAATCAGAGTTGGAAGGGGCCATACAGACCATCTAGTCCAACCCCCTGCCCAGTGCAGGATCAGCCTAAAGCATCTCTTCCAATGTAATAAATAAACTTCCAATGTAATAAATAAAAACTCTAATTTGAAAAGGAAAAAAAAACTATTTTAATATTTTCTTCTTCATCAGGTCCGGGCATATGAAATATTTATGCTAGCAATACAGTAACATGACTCTTAAAAAGTAAGTCGTCCCCCCCCTCCCCCCGCCATCAGTCAGGATCTTACAGGACAGTAGAGAGTTTTGTTGATAATAACAGAGCAACACCATGTTTTATATACTTTTTAAAAAACTTCCATGATAGATCCAAGTTTAAAAGACTTACTCATATGAACTGAACACAGATTGCTTCGGCCTCTGTGGTTCGTACTTGCAGAAGGCAATTTTTAAACTGAATACTGAAAGCTGGTCCATTCAGAAGAAAATAGCATCACTCTTAAGTAATAATATTAAATAGAAAAATTAATTACCAAAATGCTTTTTTTAAAAAAAGAAAAAAATGCTGTTAGAAAGGGGTTAATTTTGGATAATTTTTGATCTTATCGGGCATTATTAATATAAAACATATAACTTAAA
This sequence comes from Eublepharis macularius, assembly GCF_028583425.1. Classification (NCBI taxonomy): domain Eukaryota; kingdom Metazoa; phylum Chordata; class Lepidosauria; order Squamata; family Eublepharidae; genus Eublepharis; species Eublepharis macularius. Next base: position 164,860,837 of record NC_072793.1, on the reverse strand, counting down.
AGTGTTGATTTTAAAAAATTATCTATAAAACAATCTTTCTTGAACTAATATACCAACGTAAGTACTTTTTTTTAAATGGCTAAGCAATAATCTACTAAAGTGAGGAACAAACGCAACATAGTTTCTGTTCAAATGGCCAATTATAAAGCAATCTTTCCATTTCCTTTTAATCAAGTCTAGTGGAGAGAACTGGTATGTCGGATGATACAAAAGCAAAACTCCCAGTGCTCTTGCTAGCCAATCACCTGGAGGCCAAATCCACCATTATGTATTGTTAAACTGCACAAAAGATTGCAGCCCCCAACAGACATCATTCTATGTCTGCAGATGTGAAACAAAATGGGGGCCAACCTCAGCCTAACCTATCTCTCAGGGTTATGGTGAGAATAAAATGGAGGAGAATTATGTAAGCCACTTTGGGTCCCTATGGAGGAGAAAAGCATGGCATAAATGAAGTAAATAAATCCAGACAGAGCCAGGCACATGCAGCTATAACTGCAGTTCTCTTCTTGACAGAGAGCTGCCAGCGAAGACAGGGGCAGAGGTGCAAGAGACTCTCACATACAAAGCAGCACAAGGGGGAGTCAAATGAATAGAGAGAATGGATTGTGACTTTGAAAAAAACACTTTAAAATTTACCCTGGCCATAGAGGACATCAAAACCATCTTCCTAGATCAAATCCAGCATCCCTCTAATCTGGTATTCTAAAGATAGCCAAATGACCCTGCAAACTCACACGAAAGGTGTGAAAGTGACTACCATTGCTTGTTGTTCATGTCTTGCATGTGGGGTATACAACAGGAATATTGCCTTTGTAAACAGTATTTAGAGAAGAAATGGGATGTGAAGGGGGAGTTATGGGGGCTAGATAATTATTAACTGAATAACTAGAGAGGAGATGTTGATCTTTACAAGAAATATAGATAAGTTAGAAATGTAATTTATGGTTTAGAAATGTATTTTAATACGGAAAGCATTTAAAGAAGGTAATTAAGGCTATAAGAATTAATTATAGAAGTTAAATAGAGATATTAGATGTAGAGGTGGACAGCGGGTTGGAAAACTTTTGGAAGTCTAAGATAAGGGGAGGGAGAAAGGGTGGGGGAATAAGAAAACAAGGGGATTAATGGAAAATCTGTAATTTTTTTTCTGTCTTTTATTACTCACCCAATAATTTTTATTTTTTTAAAAAAAGGAATATTGCCTTTGCATAGGAAAGTTCTATTTTGCATCACGGCCAGACCATTTATTAATTCTTTAGCGTGGGTGGGTTTCTGTATCACTGATTAATGAGTACTTCTTCCTCATGCTGAGAAGTCTGAAGACTTCTTTCATACAAAGCTGCCTGAAACGGTTTATGTAGTGCGGCCCTGTCTCATCCAACTGGAAGTGGCACTCCAAGGATTGCCACAGAGGAATGAGAGCCTGGTCGTCTCCTTTAACTGAAGATACCCAGGACTGAAACCGAAGTCTTTTACATGCAAAGCAGATGCTGTACCACTGAACCACTGTCTCTCTGTGTCTGTGGTCTTCAAACTTTCCAGACTCATCTTTAATACCTAGGCAGCAGCATGAAGCCTACAGAGCTCAAAGCACAGGACAGGAAGTCCTGTGACATCAATCACGCGGTGGGAAGGGGTGGAGCCAGAGTGACTACTTCACTGGCAGGGAGTGGAACTACACGATTCAAGTGCACATAAAACAGTGGCGGACTGAGTGGCAGCCAGGCTAGGAGAAGACAAGGGACAGTTTTTGGGCGGAGGCACATCTCTAGACCTGCCTATGTTAAAAAGAATCCTCTACCAGCAAGTGGCCACACCTCATCACCCTGCTGCTCTTTTCAAGAAAGGTAGGATGTGCGATGTCCTCACATGCACTGGTGTTCTGTTCCAAAAAGCAACAAAATAGAAACAGAAGCTTCCGAGGGGCTCGTGACTCAGCAGGTGGGGTTCCCTGACCCACCTGAGGGTCCCAACCTAAGTTTCAATCCCTGATGGGTGATAACACTTCCATCTCCTTTGCCACAATAGTCTCATTCCTCATTTCTCTCTCAATCCAAAAATGATACAAAGTGCTGAGTGGTGGGGTTTTGCCTCTTTTTAGGTAAATTTTCAGAGATTGTAGAAAATCTGTGGTTTGATTCATATCCTTCCCCCCCTGCCCACACACACAGCATTTTTATCCTATCTTCTCCTAATAATATTGCAAGTGCTTAAAACACACACACACACACACGTCACCTCCAATGCAATGCTTTTAAAAAATGCATGCAGTCACTTCAATCAGTTCAGTGTTTCCAAGAATTGGGGCAGGTGTGTTGTTCAAGCATTTTCCAGTCTCAAGATTTATATGGTTTGTCCCCTGTATGGGTCCTCTCATGGGCAACAAGGGTGGAGCTCTGATTGAAACTTTTTAGACAACGTGAACACTTATATGGTTTTTCTCCTGTATGGATCCTCTCGTGCCTGATCAGGTGTGCTTTGTGACTGAAGCTTCTGCTGCAAACCAAGCATGTATAAGGTTTCTCACCTGTATGGCTCCTTTTGTGCCTGTTAAGGTTTGATTTTCCACTGAAGCTTTTCCCACAGGCTGTGCAGGTATACTGTTTGACTCCTGAATGACTCCTCTCGTGGCTAATGAGGTCAGTCCGATGCTTAAAGCTCTCCTCGCAATCTGAGCATTTGTAAGGCTTCTCCCCTGTGTGGATTTTCTCATGTCGGAGAAGGTGTGCTTTATGGCAAAATCCTTTCCCACAGAGCGAACACAGATATGGCTTCTCTCCTGTGTGGCTTCTTTCATGTCTTGTCAGGTTGGACCTTCCACTGAAGCCCTTTCCACAGATGGAACATGGGTACGGCTTATCTCCTGTATGGGTTCTCTCATGTATGATGTAATCAGACCGATGATTGAAACCTTTCCCACAAGAGGGGCACTCAAAGGGTTTCTCTCCTGTGTGGGTTCTCTCATGTGTAGCAAGTTTGGAGCTTTGGCTGAAGCTCTTCTCACAGTGCGAGCACTTGAACGGTTTTTCGGTGTGGGTTCTCTCATGCGCTATGAGGGTCGAGCTCTGGCTGAAGCTCTTCAGACACTGCAAACACTTGTAAGGTTTCTCTCCTGTGTGGATCCTCTCGTGTCTGATCATGTGAGCTTTATGACTGAAGCTTCTGCCACAGACGGCACATGTGTACGGTTTCTCCCCTGTGTGGCTCCTTTGGTGCCTGTTCAGGTTCGACCTGCCGCTGAAGCTTTTCCCACAGAACGAGCAGATGTGGGGCTTCTCTCCGGTGTGGGTTCTCCAGTGAGCAATGAGGTACGACCTCACGTTGAAGCCTTTCCCACAAAGCGAGCATTTATGTGGCTTCTCTCCTGTATGGGTTCTCTCATGGGCAAGGAGATAGGATCTCACATTGAAGGTTTTCCCGCAATATGAACATTTGTACGGTTTCTCCCCAGTATGAGCTTTCTCCTGGGCAAGGAAGTATTTTCTCCAAATGAAAATTTTGCCATAATAGGAACATTTGTAGGGTTTCTTTCCAGCTCTCTTCCCAGGGTAACCTCCCTGCTGCTTTTCTGACCTGTATTGATCTGACTTTCCCACACAACGGAACACATTTCCTTTGCCCACTGCGAATGTTTTTTTATTGTATTCAAATTGCTTAGTGTTTCCCAGAAGAAAGTCCTCCTCCTCTTCTTTCACGCACTTATTCCCTGAGGGAAGGAACAGAGAACTGTGTCACCAGAATAAACCCAGGAAAAAGTGAGATTTTAAAACACCAGGATGCCAAATCAAACAGGAATAAAATAACCAGTTGTGTGGAGATGAGTAGCTTTGAAAATTCACAAAGTTACAAGAGGGAGTAAGGAAGGAGCTAACCATGTATGCTGTCCCAAGGTAAGGATTTCTTTTACAACAACCCTGTAAGGTAGGCTAGGCCCAAGGTCACCCAGTCAGCATCAAGGCCAAGTGGGGATTTGATCGCTGGTCTCACTCAGTGTAACACTCTAGCCATGAAACTATACCGGTTGTTTTTCATCTGTATGTGTAAGCCTGTGTCTCATGAAATTTGCACATGCCCGAATCCTAATTTACATACATAAAAATCCTCCCCCTCCACACACTTGCAGGTCACAGAAGGAAATCAAGTAACTTTGTAGATTGTGGCACAGATCAGACATTAATGTCCCCCTTTCCTGTCATGTTGCTTGTAAATTTACTATAGGTGGGGGAGGACACTGTTTCTTAGAAAGAGATTATTTTGCCTCATCTTGCAGAAACTAAAGTTACAATTTCCTTTTTAAGATTCCAAAATCAGCCATCGCAACACATTTTTATTATGACTTGCAGTAAGTATTGCAATTATGATATATGACTGTATATTTTTACATATAATATGCACACACACACATGATTATTATTATTATACTATTAGCATTAGCAGTAGTAGTATTACCATTATTATTAGGTTACTCAGGCTCAAAACCCCACTCTGCCATGAAGGAAGGAAGGAAGGAATCCATAAAATCCTAATTTGGGGACCCCAGTCATGCCTAAAATGCTCAGATGTCACAAAAAGTAAACCACCAGAGTATGGACAACAGTAGGTGGGGGGAACTGCTGAGGGTAATATTTTATTTACTTACTTGCTTTATAGTCCTGCCTTTTTCACTGAGACTGAAGGGAGATGGCACGGGGCAGGGGTCCCTCCCCCTCCACGGCAATTCCTCATAATTCCCCAACTTGTAACTCAATAATGCTGTGTCCACAATTGGACAAACATGAATCAGAGGAGATAAAACCAGCATTCATGTTCCCTCCTCCTGCACATAGATATATGGCATGTACACGACTCATATGCTTCCATACCCAAAAGACTGCCTCCTCCCATACTGTCCAGCCTGCCAGTTAAGATCTACCTTTCAATCCGTGCTCTCTGTGACCCCACCTTTGAAGGTAGAGTAGGTCACCACTAGGGACAGGGCATTTTCTGTGGTGGCATCTCACCTCTGGAATGCCCTCTCAATTGAGGCTCATTTGGCACTTACCTTACTTTCTTTTAGGCATCAGACCAAAACTCATCTTTTTACCCAGGCTTTTAATTAAGGGATTTATTTTACCAGCTTTTTAAATGATTTGGTGCTTCTGTTTTATGTAGTTTTTATGCTGTTTATATTGTTTATGTTGTTTAAACTGTAATCCACCTTGAGCAGGACTCTGAAGAAGTGACAGAAATATCCCAAATAAATAATTCTGAGTTGGACAGCCTAAAGCTTGGGATGTGGGCTTGGAGCACCCTTATAGCCAACTCAGAAGACCACACGAGCTGCCTTATACTGAGTCAGGCCCACGATCTCTCAAGGTAAGGATTGTCTCCTCTGACTGGCAGCATCACTCCAGGATTTCAGGCAGATGTCTTCCACATCAACTACCACCTGATCCTATCTTAATTGGACATGCCAGGGAATGAATCAGGGAACTTTTGCATGCAAAAGATGCTCTACCACTGAACCACTGACCACAAAGAACAGCGACTGAGAACCAAGAGTCTAGGCCAAACTCCACTCCTACCTGATTTGACACCTGACACAGTTGCTGTCTCCTCTGCTTGGAGGCCTGAGACCCACGGCTCCTCTTCTGGTTCTACCTTTATGATCACACCAGGAAATCCTGAGTAGGAAAGAGATGCAAGAGGAGGAGAAGATCAAGTGGAGGGAATGTTAATGTACATCTCCGCAACAAGTGGCATGCTTCCGGATCTTTCTGACCCTATTTGACGGTTCACACCTGTTCTGCTAAAGCATCACTGGCTTTTGGGATTGCCTGGGCAGCCTCCTAGAGAATCTCCAGTTCCAAGTTTTTCTAGTGCTCCAGACTGCTCTTTCGTTTGACTCACTCTGTTCCCGATCACATCTTAGAAAGCTGCCTGCTAGCCACAGAGAAACCACGGCTCCGTGGCTGAGCAGGATGCTCTGCATAAAGGCAGTGTCTTAGTCAGTTCTTGGAATCTCCACTTGAAGGGGCTCAGTTAGCCCAAACCAGAGGAAGCAATATGGAGGCAGATGACTGTTCTCCAGCCCATAGTCTGGGACATTCAAGTGGGTCACATAATTCCACTCACTGGGTCACAGACTCCTAACAGTCTCACCTCTTTTTGCAACTTTTTGGGAGGACCAGCTGCTAGTACACATGCAGAGAGTGCCATGCCTCCTGCCTCTTTGCATGCATACTGAATAAACCACAAGGTAAAGGCACTCAGCAGCAGAGAGGATTCCTTCATGGCCCTGCCCTTGGACTTGTCCCTTACTATGGTACACCTTCTGTTGTATTTTTGGTCCCAAGCATTCTTCGTCTGCTGCCCATAGTCCTGACTTTCACAGTACGGACGTCATAATTCTAACTCAACTTCTTGTCACATGGTTCTGATGTCACAGGTCTTCCTGTCACATGCTCTCAGCTCAATGGATACCATACAGGCTGGGTCTGCAAAGCTTGAAGATCACTGAGATAGATGGAGCAGTGGCCCATATAAAGCAGCCATGTGTATATTATTCATTCATGTGTCTCATTGCCAGTGGTAACTGCGTGTCTGGACAAATGAACTGATTTATAGTGATCATTGGTCCAGCTAGCCCAGAACTGTCTATTGCAGAGTTTGGCAAATCCCAGGTACCAGGGTGCCCAGAAATTTAATTGTGGTGCCTTGTATGTTCAGCAGTAATTTATTGTAAGTGCATCTTGGTGATTCTCAGGACATAGCTTAATTTAGGTGAGGGACAGAGATTAGCTTGTTGTTGTGATGACAATCAAGGTTACCCCCATACTTATTTGTACTCTACGACACTTCTGATATAGCTTTTAAAAAATAAATGACAAAAAACTGAACAGTTCAGGATTAGATTTTGTGGTAGCAATAATTAGAACGTATGGTTATTAATATATAAAATCCTGAAGGCTGAAAAAAAAAAGTCTGGCTCCTAAATTATTGAGGTGGCTCATTAAGCCAAAGGAAACTTGGGAAGACCTTTTCTACTGCAAATGGCTGTGGCTCTGAGAATTTATGGGCCAACTGGTACCTCTGCAAAGTCGAGGCAGTGAACAGAACAGCAAAAGCCCCAGAAGTCCTATCCTATTTGAAAAGGTTGCTGTAAGAATGATGAAGATGATGGCTTACATCCAGACCTCTGTTCCTTTATTTATTATGCATTTATTTATGTTAAGTATAGTCCTCCTTTCTCATCGAGACTCAAGGCAGATTACGTAGTGTAAAATGTTTATACTCCAATTTCTTCCACAATAGGGACCTCAAGCAAGTTGACAACATCCTCCTCCATCACTCCTCAAAAACAAGTGTCTGAGGAAAAGGCAAGCTGTGGAATAGCAACTGGCCCAAAGCTACCCAAACTTCAGCGGCTCCGTAGGAATTTGGAGCTGGGTCTTTCCCAATCTTAGCCCAACATGCTAACAAGCTACCATTTTCTCCAGCAGAAGGACATTTCAATTAGAGGAAGAAGGGATGGTGATTTACACCAATTTCCCCTTCCTCTGAAGACATCTCACCTTAGTGCTGTGCATGGATATGGATGCTTTTTAAAAAAGACTTTCAACAATAGAAATCAACAACAGATTTTGATTAGCGCACCCATGTACACCAAGTTAGTTGTGCCATTCCTGCAGCAGTATTTAATATAGGCCAGATATACTAAAATGCAGAATTCTTCAGTTCAACAGAAGAGACAACGGATTCCAAATCCAGTTTAAAATACAGCTGACTGGCATAGAGCAAGCTGCCCCCCCTCCCAAAAAACCTGCACCCAGGCAATAGTTGATGTTTTACTTTTTATGATGCAAAAAGTTGTGTAATGTGGAAAACTATGCATGGCTTTTTGAGACATCTTGGGAGACATGGGAGAGTGGTAGGGAGAGAGGTGGAAGATAAATATTTCTAATAGTTTTTTCATCTTCCTCTTCTCCACGATGAACCCCTACAAATAAACTGAAAGCCAGTGTGGTGTAAGGGTTGGAGTGTCAGACTAGGATCTGGGAAACCTTGGTTCAAACCCCCAGTCTGCCATGGAAGCTTGCTTGGTGACCTTGGGCCAGTCACACACTCAGCCTAACCTACCTCACAGGGGTGTTGCGAGGATAAAATGGAGTAAAGGAGAGTGATGTAAGCTGCTGAGTCCCCATTGGAAAGAAAGGCAGGGTATCAGTGGAGCAAATAAAATGAAAATACATTTACTTGCAGCATCTAAAGCCTCTGCCTTAATCCTCAGCCGGCTTCTTGTTCTCTCTTAAGATGGTAGACCCGGAGGCTGCACTGGACCCAGAGACTTGCTGTAAGAGAAGGTGCCCCATTCAGACACATTAAACCTGTCCCTCTCCCAGGTAAGCCTCACCTTCCTCATAATCCTGGACATCTGATTCCAGCAGCTCCTCTTCTTCTTCTTCCTCCTTTACCCTCATAACAGGAAACTCTGATCAAGAGAGAAAGTTTGGAGGAGTCAAATGTCAGTATTTCAGAGAGTCTTGTTTTTGGCCAAACAAACACAGGATGCTGAAATTCTGTGAATGGATTCCCTCCCACGAGTGTGTTTTTTTGGTCCTAAAAAACAAAAAAACCTACAGGGTGGAAGGTATGGATTAAGACTACAGTTCTGCAGGAGGGATGATTGCTCCTTCAGTGCTTCTACCCATATGATTCTCTGACTGATACTGCCACTCCAGGATACTTTTGAGAGGCCGGGGATTGAACCTGGCACCTCCTGCATGCCAAACAGATGCTCTACCACTGAGTCATGGCCTTTTCCCTTTTAATTAGGGGCGGGGGGAGACAGGGACATGGACATGCTTGTCTGTTTTCACTACTGGGGCTTCAGACACCTGAGAGGGTGGACAGATTTATGACTGGGAAACAATGCAGGGGGAAAAAAGGAAATCTGCCTTCCTTAGCACTGCAAACCTGATCCATAAGAGGCTATCTTTTGCAGCTGGGTCAGAAAATGACAGGTCAAAATGCACAGCCTGTACCTCTCTGTTATCCATCTCATTTATAAGAAACAAGTGGATAAAGGATTCTGAAAGTGTTCAAACTTTATGGGAAAATGTTAAAAAATGTCACATGTAAAATCAATCACAAAGAAATGCAATAATTTCTGAACATTCCCTGATTTAGGTGAAATCATCTCTGGACCCACCTGAGCACGAGACTCTGACACCCTTGACTTCTCCCAATCCTTCGTGGTCCCACGAGTCTTCCACTTTTACCACCGCAACAGGAAAGCCTGATCAACAAAGAGAAACGCAAGAGGATGTAATGACTGTCCTCCTAGCCAGCTAGCAGCGGTGGTTGTCAGCTACTTCCTGTGGAAATCCCAGCATTTTCTCCGATACTTTACGGCTTCAAGGGAAATGGTTCCTCTTTTTCCTTTGTTATTCAGTATATCATATTTCTGTGTATGGGGACAACAATCCTGAGAAGTAGTTTAGGTTGGAGGTAATGACCAGCACAAAGTCAACCAGTAAACACTCTGGGATTTTAACACGGGTCTCTCTGGTTGAAGTGCAACACTCTGATCCCTACACAACACTAGATCTCACCTGAAGAGTGATCTAGAACCTCATCTTTTCCAGAGACATTTTGCTTTTGAGTCCAAGATCTTCCCGCTTGGTCACATTGGGGGATCAAGTCTGTTTTGAGACCTGGAAATCCTAGCCAAGTAGAAAAGAAACAGAAATCAGACAGAATATAGAATCTGGATGAGATATTTCAACTCTTCCTCAGCACTGTACAAAAAGACCTTTGTTGCAGGACATTAAATTGCTATAGGAGGCGGTTGAGCCCCTGTCTAGGTCCAAAATCAAAAACATCCAGAGCCTTGTTATGTTTTAAAGTATACCCATCAGATGTTATATAGGTCTAATATCTTTTTGTACAAGTGGTTGGATCCAGTACATTTCCATAGGTGTAAGGATTTCTACAGCTGCCAAATTCTGTCCCTGGAGATCTCTCACCAAAAAGGCAGGATTTTAGAGAGCAGCCACAAAAGTCACATTCTGCAGGCAGATGTCCTTTCTCTCATAGAAACAATGTGCTGGGTCCTACCAAAAGCCTTTTATTTTAAAATTAATTTCCTTTTTACTTTATTTATAGCCCACCTTTCTCCCCAGTAGGGACCCAAAGTGGCTTACATTGGTCTCCTCTCCTCCATTTTATCCTCACAACAACCCTGTGAGGTAGGTTAGGCCAAAAGTGTATGACTGACCCAAGGTCACCTGGTGAGCTTACACTGCATAGCGGGGATTCAAACCTGGTTCTCCCAGATCCTAGAATTACATTTTAACTACGCATATTCCTATGCAACATGTGTTTCCCTGATCCTTTGTTTTACTTCCATACAGAATAACAACCTATGCCATGGTTGGGCAACTCTCTACAAATGTACTGAATAGTGGCACACCAGATCATTTTCCTTGGCACCCAGGGCTGATTCTCTGCAACTGCCAAGGCCCCAGGGCACTGGCAGCACCACTAAATCTCTGCTTGACCAATCATGTTGGGAGCAAGAACTGACCTCCTCTTCCCCCACACTGCCCTCCTACTTGTCAGTACACCAACATATTCACAGGCAGATACTGTGTGGTAGGGGAGGAGGATTGGCACTCAAGCCCAGAAGTTTGCATACCCCTGATCTATACATCTTGCTTATTCAGAGAATTTCCTTACCTGAACAGGCAATAAGGAAGGGTTTTTTCCCCTCCAATTCCTGATGATCCCGCAAGCCTTTCTCTTCTTTTACTTTTGTCAACCTGGCAGGGAAGCCTGATAAAGAGAAAAATACAAGATCTGGATACTCCCAGCTACGACAGATTGTGCTGTGAAGCAAATGTCTGCTGATTTCTCTGCAAATCGTAATAACATTTTTTCTCCCATCCTCCATCCAAGCAGCTCAGGACAGCATAACATGGCCGTTCCCTCCTTCATTTTACCTTTGTAACAACCCCATGAGGTGGGTTAAGGCTAGGAAAATGCAACTAGCACAAAGTCACCAAGTGAGAGGGGATCTGAACCCCAATCTACTAGTCCAACACTCTAATCACTACACCATACTACCAGTCAGAGTAAGAAGTATTGCATTAGATGGATCAATGGCTTGATTTAACATAAGGCACCTTGAGATATTCATTGACAAGATTGCTCCTATTCGAGCTCTTCTGCCCTTGGGGCAGAAATTTCAATAATAAATAACATTCGATTTATATGCCGCCCTTCAGGACAACTTAATGCCCACTCAGAGCAGTTTACAAAGCATGTCATTATTATCCCCACAACAACAAACACCCTGTGAGGCGAGTGGAGCTGAGAGACATCCTAGAAGCTGTGACTGACTCAAGGTCACCCAGCTGGCTTCAAGTGGAGTGGGGAATCAAACCCAGTTCGCCAGATTAGAGTCCCACACACACAACAACCAAAATTACTTATTGTTAACATTTTCACAACACCCTGGAAGGTAGGGTGATACACCTATCTTAATAGTTCCAGTGGGAGGCTGAAAGCCAGTTTGGTGTAGTGGTGAAGAGCGCAGGACTCTAATCTGGAGAGCTGGGTTTGATTCCCCACTCCTCCACTTGAAGCCAGCTGGGTGACCTTGGGTCAGTCACAGCTTCTAGCTCTCTCAGCCCTACCCACCTCACAGGGTGTTTTGTTGTGGGGATAATAATAATATACTTTGTAAACTGCACTGAGTGGGTGTTAAATCATCCTTGTCCATACACAAAGTCCTTATTAAAAGGACTCTGTGGCAGAAGTGAGATTTGAACCAGGAACTCCTAGATCATTCTCTTAGATGCTATGGTCCATCAAGTGTAACAAAGTTAAATGCAAAGAGTTAGCTAAGCTAACATCACCTCAGAACATTCAGACCTGGATACTTGGGCCAAACATGGGTTTTTTATTAACTGGGAATCACAACAGATTCTAAATGAGTTCTCTACATGCCCTGAGTTAGTTCAGTCCATTCCCACACCTGAGTGAGCACCAGGGAAGGCTTTGCTTTCCTCAGAGCTGTGGTGATTTGGTACCAAGTGATCGTCATCTTCTTTCTCCATCTTTATCATCACATTAGGAAGGCCTACACCAACCGAAAAATGTAAGAGGAGGAGATCAGGTTTGATTTACCATCCAGGAGCAAACAGTCATAGTGGATGTTGACTAGTTTCTGTGCAAATCCCAGAGTTTACCCAGTATCTAATGGTTTTGTGTGAGCTGACTTCTACGTTCCTTCACACAGGATAATGGAACCTTTTGCTAGTTTTTACCCCATGGCTGCCTCTCTTGTTCAGGATGTGTGGTGTCTCTTTTTTTAATGTCAAAACCAGCTTTCCATCCACATACACACAGGAGTCACTATCCTTACTTCAAATTTCCCCATGTATTTGTCCCTTCACATATTGCTTGCCTTATTTTCCAAGTAGGTCCCTGCTACTCTCACATCTTCAGCTCTACCACTCACACAGAATAAGCTAAAATAAAGTTACAGCTTTCAAAGTCCGCTGAAGTCAACGGGCTTAAAAGGATGTAATCCTAATTCAGACTCCATCTCCCTTGTTAAATGATTCTGCCTGTACACATCTGAGATAGACTGTAGCTCACTAACTCAGAATAATTATTCTTAACTTAGAACATTTTGTGCCACCTTTCCAACCAACATAGGGTCCTTGAGGTGGAGAACAATCAAAACTTTTAAAAACAAACTTTATCGATTCATAATACAGAAGACCATACTTACAGACTGAGTCACCACAGACGACTGGACGAAACAATCTACTCTCCTCCCCAACAAACACCCAGACCCAACCTCAAAATTATTTGAAAACAGACCACGTGAACTGCAGTTAGCACAGATCTCATAGCTACCCTGTGTGGTAGGCTAAGATGAGCAGAAAGCATATGACTGGCCTGGGGTCTCACTTCTCCTTTCCCTCCTCTTCAATAAAGTGGTTGCAGAATTTGTAGCAGAAGGCCAGCAATGCCTCACCTAGTATCCAGACCCTTAGAACCTTTGAATTTTGTCCCTGTAGTCCCCCACTCAAACAGATCTCCAATTCAATTCCTGGAATCTCCAGTATAAAGGGATCTCTGGTGGCAGAAGTTGGGAAGGATATTTCTCTGCCTGAGACCCTGACTATTCTATATTATACATACATGTTTTTACTGCTCCTGCCTTGAGAATCATTGCAGTGAAAGAACAAAGAGAAGCATGCAACAGATTATAAATTAATTGGTCTCTAAACATTGTATCTCTCACCCAACTGGACATCTAGGACAGCTTCAGTGTCTTCTGATCTCTGGAGATCTGGAATACTTGGGTTTTTCCTTTGTTCCATCTTTATCATCACATCAAGAATTTCTGTTCAGGAAGTGTGTGAAGGAAATAGCCAGAATAATTATTTTGATTTCCTGAGGTACAAATAGATGCTTTTTGTGCAATTCCCCAAGTTCTGCCCTAAATCTTTTGGCTTTGGCATGAATTATTTCTGTGACAAGGTTATTTTTGACAGGATTCCCTCTTCCACCAAGCCTGCTTGACCAGAGATCCAGGGTTATTCCTCTTGAGAAAGCAAGATAAATCAAGCCAAGTTTACAGCTTCGAAATCTGGTTGAGAACAAAGAAACAGACACAAGCAGAAATAATTTAGGACCTGAAGTACAAATTCGCTACCAATACAGATCACCAAATTAAATTCAGGAAAAAAATACAAAGCAGGGCAGGGAAATTCTTCGGTCCAGTGTCCATTGCTGGACTTATACAAGCTATGGAACTGTAGGCCTGTCTGAGGCACCATCAGTGCAAATCTGAATAAGTACAAGGAGCTAAATTTTATACTGAAAAATAAAAGGAGGTACACAGAGCAATGAATTAAAAAATCCAGTAAGACATAAAGTATCTAAGAAGCAGGATATTCCTCAAATATAAACAGTCATAAAAAAACAAGCAGGGGGCAAGTAAGGAACTGCAGGGGGCAGAAACAATTTGAAAATTCTAACTGTTCTCTAAAAGCTCCCCCCCCCCCCCGCCCAGCATTCTATCAGCTTTCAGGGACTTGATTTGGCTATTTCTCCCCTTCGACCAACTCTATGTTACCCTCAATATTTGATGCCTCTTGGAGCACACTCAGTCCTCACCAGGCAGAGCTTGGGAAGGGATCTTTCTTTTTCCTAATGTTTAATTTTCTTAATGTTTACTTTACACAGCCCTGATTTTCTGCATAACTGTGGAATTCCTATAGATTGCCTGCCGGTGTCCCGACTTTGTTGCTTTTGCAACTAGCACAACAGTCCACCATTTTTCTGTTACATTATTAATGCACCAGTGGTGGTGGTGGTACATTAATCTAGCCCATAACTCAAAGAACCCTAGATCCAAAACAAAACAGAAGAATCATATACAGGTAGGTCAAGATGAGTAGCTGTGTTAGTCTGTCTGTGGCAGTAGAAAAGAGCTAGAGTTCAGTAGTAGCTGTAAGACATAATTTGTGGTAGGGTATGAGCTTTCATGAGCCACAGCTCACTTCTTCAGATCTGAAGCTCATACCCTACCACAAAGGTCATACCCTACCACAAATTTTGTTAGTCTTATAGCTGCTTCTGGACTCTTGCTCTTTTCTACATATGCAGGTAGTCCGCTATCATGAAGTCAGTCCCTAACGTACCGGAGCAAACTTCATCTTATAGCCACAAACCTCAGCAACCGGCCTTAAAGCAAATCAATTACTGGATCCATGAGATCAGTTAAGCGCAATAGTTCAGCCTCAGGCCATTCCCTACCCCCCCTCGAACAGGGTGGGGAGGGATAATAAATACGAACTCTATGTATCATAAAGGAAATTGAGGCTTTCCTCCCTTTAAATCAGGAGTCAGAATTCGTTGGCAGAACGTAAAGAAGAAGGAAAAAATGATCAAAATAAGAGATCCAGTAAGTCCTAAAATTGCAGTGATTCAATGCAGGGCTGGGCTACATGCTTGCCCTAAGAGCATCCTTTGGGGCTTTCCTCTGCCTATATCGCCTTCCCTCCCCAGCCTGAAAGCCTCACCATAGAACACATAGAGATCTTCTGTCCCTTCTCTCGATCTCCTCTGCAGCTGCTTCTTTATGGCCGCAGTTTTCACGGAGTCTTCTCAGTCGCCATCACGATTTCCAAAAGGGATTCTCCTTTAAAAACAAACAGAATGCAGCTAAGTCTTTCCCTCCAGTTTCTCAGATTATAGGCATCTTTCTCGAAGGAGGGGCTGCTTTACGCTTTCTACTCCCTCCCCCTAAAACGATCGAGGATCTGCAAGGCAAGGCAAAAACCCTTCCCACCGCTACCTGAACGCAGGGGATGGAACCAGGGTGGATGTGATCGGTCACTGATTGCTTCGGGCTGGCTATATCCGGCACCTCATGGAGAGGGGAGGGGGGAAATAAAACCTTTTCCAGCTTTCCCACCTACAAGCCTCTTGCAGGCTTTCTGCAACAACAACAACAACAACCCACACTGGGGTCTTTTCCCTGGTACGCTCATAGGGCAGTGCAGTTGCCACATGTGTCTTATGCACTTTACGTAGGAGTACTTAATGGGAACTTAGAGGGTCTGTGGCTCGGGGAGAGCGCATCAGTAAGTGCCCAATTCATTTCCCAGCAGGGAGAGGGGGACAGAATCTCTGAACGGGTTGAGTGGGCAATAAAGTGGCAAATGAATTTCAACACAAGTAAGTGTGCAATGATATCTATTGCAGAATCCTAATTTTTAATATATGCTGATAGATTCGTACTGGTGAATTTCTGGCCAGTCCCCAATTTTTCATTCCTGGGCAAGGTGCTAGAACAGGTGGTGCTTCCCAACTCCTGGGGTTCTTGGAAAAGATTGGCTTTCTGGACCCGTTTTAGTCTGGCTTTAGGCCAGGATTTGGAACAGGGTTTGCTTTGGTTGTCTTGGCTGACGACCTCCACCAAGAACTAGACAAGGGGATTGGACCTTTTTAGTCCTGCTGGATCTCTCAGCAGCCTTTGATACAATTGACCACAGTGTCCTGCTGAGCCACCTCTCAGTGCTGGGACTAAGGTGCCCTGAGTTATGGTGCTTTGACTCCTGTCTGGGAGGTGGGTCTCAATAGTACTGGGGGATTCCATCTCTGCCCCTTGGCCATTGGCTTGTGCTGCTCTGCAAGGTTCAGTCTTATCCCCCACACTTTATATGAAGCCACTGGGAGAGGTCATCAGGAGGTTTAGGCTGCCATGTCACCAATATGTAGAGATAATACCCAGCTCTACCATTTCCGCCCAATTCCAAGGATGCTGTTGATGTTTCGAACAAGTGCTTGGAGTCAACTAAGGACTGGATGAGGGTGAACAAGCCGAAACTGAATCCTGACAGGACAGAGGAAGTCAGACCAGGAGCTTAAGGTCTGTCCTTTCTTTGATATGGGCCGTTTCCGCATGGCTTACCTCTGCCCATAACGACCCGGTAGATCGCGCAAAAAACACAGAAGATCGCGTTTTCTTGCGCGACGTCACGTGACGTCACGCAAATCTCGTGCCAGAAAATGCAATCTTCTGCGTTTTTTGCGCGATCTACTGGGTCATTACGGGCAGAGGTAAGCCGTGTGGAAACGGCCAATGTTATACTTCCCTTGAAAAAACAGGTTTTCAGCTTGGAAGTGCTGCTCGACACAGCAGAAAGCCAGATGGCTGTGGTGTTTGTAGTATTTTTGTCCAGCTTTGGTTGGTGTGTCAGCTGCACCCATTCCTGGTTCAGTCAGATCTAGCCACAGTGAGCCTTGCCTTAGATATATCTAGACTAGTAACAAAGCTCGTTGTGGGGGGAAAATACAACGGGCTCTAGAAAGGGTAGGGCAGGTGGGCCAGGCATTGCCACCTCTGCTGCACCCCAATCTGGTCAGGGGTGGCATTGCCTCCTCCCCAGCACCCCAGTTGGGGTAGGGAGAGAGCAGAGCGGTCAGGCCTGGCATTGCTCCCTTCCCAGTGCGTGTTGGGACCAGATCGGGCCACCACAGGCAGGGAGTGGCACATGTGCCCAGCAGCCGCCCATTTCAGTCCCTTTGGGGCCAGATTGGGCTGCTGCAGGCAGGGAGCACTGCCAGGAGCAAGTATCCTCGTATCCCCGCTAGGGGCACGCTCGCATGCCTGTGTTGTGGGATAAGGATCTATAGGAAAAACAAATATGCCTAGCTAAGGCAGGACTTTTAATTGTAATCCAAAGACTGGGGGTGGGGGGTGGGAGGGAATGCTGCTGCTCATCCTTGGTGTATGGAAGCTGTTGCAGATGCTCTCTGGAGGCTAGCTGTTGGCAACCCTAAAGGGTCCTCTGGCTAGTCATAAGCCACATGTGCAGAAAGCAGCAGTGAATAAGCTTTAGAAGATTAATGCAGAGCAGAGAAGGAAAGGTGTGTGCAGGCAAAAAGGGTGCCTGATTTGCAAATGTCAACAGTCTCAGTCTCTGCTTGCTGGCCTGAGAGGACTTCACTGCATGAGGCAGTGATCCCTTTTTCCCCTGAGCAAGCAGGAGAGGCTTGTAACCTCAAATTCTCTTCTCCGCCTGACTTGCTCTGTTATTGAAGGCAGGTTGTCAACTTCCAGGTGGTGATGGAGGTCTGGAATTATAATTGATCTCCAGGCCACTGAGGTAAGTTCCCCCGAAGGAAATGGCTGCTTAGGAGAAGGGACTCTATGGCATCATATCCAGCTGAGGTCCCATCCCTCCCCAAACTCTACCCTCCCCAGGAATTTCCCCACCAGGAGCAGACAACTGTACTTCCCAACATCGAAGTGGTGGCTGGAGATCTCCTGGAGTTACAACTGATCTCCAGCTGGCAGAGATCACTTCCACTGGGGGAGACGGCTGCTTTGGAGGGTGGACTCTATGGCCACCCTCTCCAGGCTCCATCCCCCTCCAATCCCCCCGAATTTCCCACCTGGAGCTGGCAACGGTGGGGAGGGGAGCACAGCCTTGCGGGACCCCAGCCGGGCTTTCCTTTGCCACAGCTCGGTTGGCCAGCCGCCTCTGGCGCAGTAGGAGCCCCCAGCCAGCCCGGCCAGGCACCAGAAGGGTTGAATGTGGAGCAGCCCTTGCCCGCCCGCAGCCCCCTCCTGCCCCCACGCGAGCTCTTTAGGGCTCTGCCGGGGGAGTCGCTGCGGTAACAACCCCGGCTGCTGGTAGATGCGCGTGCACGCACAAGTGAGCAGGGCATGTGGCGACCAGGAGACAGTGGAGCTCGCCGGGTGCTTGCCTTCCTGACAGCTGAGACACAGTAGTGCGTCTTTTCCCCTGCCCGCCTTTGGGCGCCTTCTTGGCGCGCCTTTGAGCCTCTGAGAGCCAAGCTACAAGTGACGCCTTACACAGGTTGGACACTTGTCAGCTTACCTCAAGTTTTGACGGGAAATGTAGGCGTCCTGGTTTTACAGCTTGGCTCTCCATTACAGCTGCAAGACCAGGATGCCTACATTTCCCATCAAAACTTGAGGGAAGCTGACAAGTGTCAACCTGTGTAAGGCATCACTTGTAGCTTGGCTCTCAGTGGGCGGCTCCCTCCACACCGGAGACCAAGCGCTGCCAGGAGCAGCTCTCCTCTTATCCCCGCTAGGGGTGCATGAGAGCGTGCCTGCACTGTGGAATCCATGTGTGTCGTCAGCAATACGCTTTCTCAGTTATGTTATAGGATATAGGATATGTTCATTACTTACTGGATTCATTTTAATATGCCTTTATATTGTAGTATATTGCTTAATTAAAAAGACTAGGCTTTATTTCAATAAACAATAAAGATTTAAACTCTAAAGAAAGTCTCTGTGTATCTTGATAGGAAAGAGTTAAATGAGAACTCACATAAATAATTTGTAATGAGAAGCAGGTTCGCTAAAGAGAGATTTCTGTTTTCAGACCTTATCTGGAGCCCTGGGTCTATCCAGATGTTGGGGATATAAATCTCCTAACTGGACAGCTTAGTAGCTCTAATGAGGCACAAATAGATCAGTCTGTTACAACCAAAATGGGTGCTGGGCTTTGTGAGCCCCCCCCCCCGCCCCATGGCAATGGACAGGCATGCAGATGAGCCATCAGTGAATCAGTCTCCCACCCAAGCTTTTGGCCGCTCGTTAGCACAGCCAAACTAAAACAGCCTTGACCTTACCATCTGGGGATTGGGTGGATGGCCACCCTGGAGAATGGGGATGCACTGTGCGCGCTGTATTATGCTGTTTTAATATAATGTAACTACTACCATTGTTTTTATCTTTGTGTGCATTATTCTGTTGTGCTCCGCTCTGAGCCTGTTTTGTGGGGAGAGCAGACTAAAAGTTTAATCAAATAAATAAAAATAAAAATCTCCAAATCTAGGCATTGCTAGCTCCTAAAATGATTGTCAAGGTAAATTTAGTCAATACAGAATCAGGGCAGAAAGCACCCATCTAGGAAGGGGGTCCTTGGTAACAGACTAAAGGGAATGTCCACATTCAGAGGCAGTAAACCTAGGAATACCAGCGGCAGGAGGCGACATCAGAGGAAGGCCTCAGCCTCTATGCCATGCTGTTGGCACTCCAGAGCAACTAGTTCTTCCCTCTGAGCTACAGGTGTGATCCAGCAGGGCTCATCTTTTGTTCTTATTATGTTCACACACAGAAATGCATACAAAATCCAGTCAGGCATAAAGTATTTAAGAAGCAGGATAATCCTTAAATAAAAATAAACAGCACCATAATAAAACAAGCTGGAGAAGATGAGAAACTGTAGGAGGAAGGAACTATTCCGAAATTCTTAAGTGTCCCTCCAAATCTCCTCCAGGATTCTATAAGCTTTCAGTGAGGTGAGTAGACTACTTTTCACTTTCAACCATGGCCCAGGCTAGCCCAGTCTCATCAGATTTCAGAAGCAAAGGATGGTCCAAAATAAGTATTAAAAAAGAACAACTCTCTAGCAAATTGTTAGATAATAGCTCCAGTTTTAGAAAAAATCAAGGAAACAGAATCTAAATAATAAGCATTTAATTTAAAAACAAGTGAGGAACCAAAATGAAACCTTTCCTAAACTTTAATGGCTTCAGCAAGCCACCGTTATAACAATTTATTGAAAATACAAAAAGGACAGTTTCATGACTATTTTGGAAATCATATAATGGTATCAGGTCCCTATGATGGTATCAAGGTAGCCAGTCTTATAAAAGCACAGTTAAAACTCCATCATCTGTTCTTATGACTAGGGAGGGGAATGACAGGGAGGGGAGGCTGAACTAGCACACATGAATGTATGGCAAGGCTGATAGTTAACTGGCACTTTAAAGACTAACATTTATTCCACCATGAGCTTTCAAGAGTCACTTTTGAAAATGCTGGTCCTGCCCTCCAATTTGGTGTTCAATTTGGTGAAGGTCTTTCCACATTTCATATAGTTTCTCCCACATGAATCCTTTGGTGAGAATTTAGACTTGTTTCTGACTGAAGTTCTTACACACCAAACACGTCTTTCCCCTGTGTGAACCCTCTGAGGATATGCTGTGACAGAAACTCTTTCCACACTCAAAAAGAGTCCAGTAGCACCTTTAAGACTAACCAATTTTATTGTAGCATAAGCTACAATAAAATTGGTTAGTCTTAAAGGTGCTACTGGACTCTTTTTGATTTTGCTACTACAGACTAACACGGCTAACTCCTCTGGATCTTTCCACACTGCAACCATTTATATAGTTTCTCTCCTGTGTGAGTCCTTTGGTGACACCTAAGGTTTGAATTCCACCTGAAGCTCTTCTCACATTCTGAATATTTATATGGTTTCTCTCCTGCGTGAATCCTTTGGTGAGAAACACTTATTCTTTGACTGAAGCTCTTCCCACATTCTAAACATTTATTTGAATTCTCCCCTGCGTGCATCCTATGGCGATTATTAAGACTTCCCTTGCAACTAAAGGTGAGATGAGATGGGGTAGATGAGCTCCTTAAGAACTGGATTAGATCGATGGATCTGATATCCTATCCTTTGGTAACGCAAGAAAGGAGTAAAGGCCCCCTCAAAGTAGCAAAGGCTTAGCGGAGGATTTCTGCCCCGCAGTTCAACAGTCTTCCTGCAAAACAAATCCCCCCTCCTGGTGCTTGACTGCAAAAGGGAGACCTTTATTCTGCCAGGGGTCTGGCTTGGCCTCCGTCACATGATGGGAAGCGGAAAGCAACAGACGAGTAGGTCACAGTAAGTAAGCCGAAGGCAAACTGTGCAACGTTAAAACGGGTGCTTCCAAAACACTCGCCCCAGTCCGCTAATCAAACTAAAGCTGGATTTCTAGAGATCGCAAAGGTGGTAAATCGCCGCGGGTGCAAGACAGAGGAAGCAAAGATCTGTCAGTAGCAGGAGGAGGGGTAAAAACATAGGGATCGATTGGGCAAGGGATCAACTGAGCAGTCTGCTCTGCTGGTAAGAAAAGGAAGGCGGCGGGGGTCCGCTTCTCTAGCAATGGCCTCCCCGCGCCCCGTAGATATTTGTCCAAAAATTAATTTCCTGTGCCCCCGCACTGAAATCTGAACTGGGCAAAAGGAGGGAGGATTGTTAATCTTCTACCCTTTTGTTTCCCCCGCTGCTCTGACAACTTACTTTCTTTTCGATTAGAGGCAGATGAAAATTCTTCTTGTTGTTTAGACCTGAAGGTGGTTGGAAGAAGGGGATCACTCTTTGTGGTTAAATCGAGACGAGGGGGGAGAGAGGTGGTTATGGGACAAAATAAAGGCCCCCCCAAACAACAATGCCCCATTGCTTTGCTTTTCCAGCTCCAAACAAAAATCTAATTGGCTACCTTCAGGTCTCGTCTTTCCTATAGTGGGGGATTCTCCCATCTGTTGCCAATTGTTTCTTATCTTAAAAAAACTTTTTGTAAGCTGCCTTGATTATATTTTTTGGAATGGTGGCGCATAGATTTTTTTCAACTGAATAAATCAATATGCTCTGCTTTCACCAACCTCTGGTATTATTACCTATTGTGAAGGGAATGTTATTTTGATACTGCACCACATTCACTGGCTCCCAGTTGGTTTCCTCAGCTCTCTTCTTAGTGTTAGTATTGACCTGTAAAGCTCCAAATGGACTAGGACTAAGGGTCAACTACTGCCACATGCCTAATAATTCTGATTATTTGACCTCAGTGAGATAATGGAAGATGGAAATAACCCATCGTTCCTCATGTTGATTTTCCCCTTTAAAATGTCACCCTCAGCAACTCCATTTAGTAAGATGAAGTGTTGAGAATGTGCTGTGAATCACCAGATTACATCGGAGCAAGTAATTCCGTCCTGGACTATCCCAAGGGACTGGGCCTCATCAGTGGCAACTAGGCTGCGGACTCCCTCTTAACTGGAAATGGGTGGAAATCACTGAATTGTATTTCTTTTTAAATTTGTTGTAAGTGTTTGGTCAGGATAAAAGTGGGATATAAATATTTCAAATGAATAACATGTAAATAAATAAAATGGTCTGTCTAAAGATGGGAGGGAAGGTGAGCATGACTGTCTGTCGCTCTCTCCTGATCTGTGTATCTGGCCAGTATGAGTTGTGCAGCTGATATAAGTTCTTTGCTTATTGAGGAAACTACTCTGACGGTTGAACTCTTCTCCTAGCAGGCAGTTACCCAGGTATGAGTTCAAAAGGGCAGGAGATGGCTTTACAGTAGCATGAACTCCCAGGCCAAAAGGACTTGAATGGTGTGTGGCTGGAGAGCTGCAATTGTTCAGTGGATGAAAAGAAGGTACTCTCCCCATATCTAGAGTCACAGCTGTCATTGCTACTTCATGAATCCAGAGTTTGAGTCTTTATTTTTTAATGGATGTGGTACTGCGGTGAATCCAGGCCCAAAGCTAGGCTAGCTCCTCAGCTAGCAAGGCAGTTCTGCTAACCATTTTCTTTCAACTGCCAGAGAATGCAAAAGACCAACTGCCTTTGGAGTGGAATCTATGTCGATATTATCAAGGTCTGGGTTCCTCCTCAGTTTCTTCTTCTCATCCAAAGACAAACTGTAGTCTTGGTATAAAATTTCAGTGTCGCAACCACATTTTCCTGTCCTTTGTTTCAGATCACAGTCTCGCCTATATAGGTATGCTGCAATGGGTCTAACTAAAGCCCCACTTGGTATTGCGGCTGTTGCTCTTTGTGGTCTTGTGAGCTGCAAAACGACATCCCCTTTTGTTGCCAAATCATTCTCCCAGATCCTAGGAAATGAAAAGGGATGCAACTGGGTTTTCTCAGGTATGGGGTGTGAAGCTTGTGGGAGATTGTCCCCCTCTCTTTAGAAAATGGGAAGGGCTGCCTCTTAATTTTTAGCAGTGTGGGTGCGAAGCTTTTCATTTTCAAATGGAACATGGGGCACAGATTTCTGTCTTCTGCAAAGGAACCACACTTGATTACATAGGGAAGGAAACCGTCGGTGTAAGAAACTGAATTTCAAAATACCTTGAAAAGCAAAAAGGATGGAAAGTTCACAGTTTTTTCTAGGTTGAAACCCTGGGATTATTTCCAGGCCACACCAGGTTGAATGAAGTTTTCCTGTGGGGAGGGGAGGGCTGGAGTTCATGTAGCCATTAGGAGTTTAAGCTCTGAGCTGGGAATCTCCAATTCATACTTCAGTTTGACTCTCTTGGTGGCATTAAGAATATCATTTCAGTTGGTAATACTGGCCTACTTTACATGGGTGTTTTTTGAAAGATTAAGGAGGGCCAAAGAAGATGTGATGGGCTAGCTCTATCTTTGTGTTTCAGCCCTGTATGAAGTGTGTGGGCTTGTTATTTAGAGAGAAATGTGTGGATGAGGAGAGCGAAAGCCTCTCTACCTCCTTTCCTTCCCTCAAAGTATTTTTCTCTGGTAATGGGCTGTACAGAATAGAGCAAAAAGGGAGAGGGAAGAGACCCCTGCTCTATCTGTGAATGTGATAGATATGGCTGCCTACCATGTCTACTGTAAAATTAAAATGATGTATGTAAAGCACTGCCTTACTATGTATATAATACTTTTTTTCTTATCCCCCCCCTTCAGAGCCATGTGTCTTTTGAAGATGTAGCTGTGTATTTTATGGAGAGTCAGTGGACTCTGTTGGATCATCATCAAAAGGCTCTTTACTGGGACGTCATGCAGGAAAACTTTGAAAATGTGACCTCTGTGGGTAGGGACTTTTTCTTCTTTATGTTGTTATCCACCCTGAGCCCGCTTGCAAGGAGGGTGGAATAGAAATTTGAAACAAATAAATAAATAAATTTCAATCAACGAATCCCTTAGGAAATATCTCATTTTCCTTGAAATTCACTGCCTTTAGATAGGTAAATGGCTTTGGCAAAGAGCATCCCTACCTAAAATAAGCTTGGATGACTGAAGACAACCAGGACCATTGAGTTTGCGAGACTCTATTTTATAGCTTCCCGCAACCCTTTCTGTTATACTCAGTTTGGGTCAGACTTAAATCACCTCAGCCAGAAGATAATGCTGGTTCAAGGTATGTGGCCACCTCAAGCAATCTCTTAACATAGTGCTCCATCTAGGTCCAAGGTGACCCAGGTGTGTGTGGAAGGCATTCACCTGCTGGGTCCAACACAGACTCCAGAGGCAGGGCTTCGGCAATCTGTCTTAAACCTGGGCAGCAGATCTGAATCACATCCTCTAATGCCCTTCCCCTACCTACTTAGTGAAAGGCGATCAGTTTAGATAAACACCCCTAATATGGAATGATCCATAGTGATGGACCTCCTCAGTAACTGATAGGTGTTGTAGAATAATTCTTGGTTTGAGCCACTTTTCAACTGTATTTTGGAAGAGCGCCTCGTTTGAAAGAGTTTGAGACTACCATTCTGTACCCATCACATACTCATTGAAATGAGGAGTCCCTGAAATATATTGACTCAGTCATTTTCTTGGTATAATTCACATTGTGTTTCTGTGTGTTTACGTTACCTTTTTGAAATCTTGCCCTGCTCTCCAAAATCCCCCTTCCAGGATTTTCTTGAACTCTCAGGGACTTAAATAGGCGGATTCACCCCTTAACCATTCCCCTTGGACTCTCATCATCCCATCCATTCTGGAGCAAGTTAAGTTCTTGCCAGACCATTAAAAATGCCCTTTCTCATGTTTCCTTTAGCTAATTTACAAAGTCATATTTTTCTGCATTCCTGGGGTGTGGGGGGGTTGATCCCCTGATTATATAAAGATAACTACCTTCTCTGTGAATGCCCAAGTTAGGGGGCAGCCCATATAGTGTTAGATATGGCGAGATTCTTTCTTAATCAACTGATTTTTAAAATGTAGTAAAGCTCCAAAAGGCAGTGGGTTGGATCCTACCATGCTACTTTGCTTCCTCTGACACAAGGAACCTTTCTTTCTCCCCCCGGTTGCCTTTTTCTTGCCAGCCGGGTGAGCAGGACTAAGGGGCAGCAGGTGGGGATGGGGGCCTGGCATCCCTAGATCTGGGAGACCCAGGTTCAAAAGCCATCTCCTGAAAACCATGAACTCTGTCCTGAGCTCATTCACAGAACAGTGGGGTGAAAATGTACTAAACAGAGTTTGACTGCCCTATGGACTGTTTTTTAATATCAGTGTTTTTATTGAATGTGAGAATGTTGGTGACTGTTTAGTTGTCTTTTAGTTGTCTTTTATTATGATTCAATTTTCTGTTTTTATAGTTATTCATGTATATGTCTGTGTTTTTATAGACTCCTGAAAAGTCACCTTGGAAGACAGTTTGGCTGAGTGTGCAGGATAGAAATGATTAAATAAATAAAAGGTTCTTCTGTCTTCAGAACCCTTTGCTGTGCATGGAGGTTCCATGCAGGAGTTTCTCTGCAGACAAGATAAGGAAAAGATTCCCTATAATCAGGAAACAGGAGAGAACTACAGACTGGAGTGAAGAATAACTCTCAAGCAGAAGATAACCGCCCCCCCTGCCCCCATGTAGATACAGGCTGGCCATATTTAGTGAATCTGCTTGGTATCCTGTAGCATAGTTCAACCCTAAAGTTCTGCCTTGTGACTTCTGTTTCTTTGATTCTTGGCCAGGATTTCTAGCAGTCAAACCCGACCTGATCTCCCAACTGGAACAAGAGGAAGACCCGTGGATTCCAGATCAGCCAGCCTTGGAGCAAAGGGACATTATAGCAGAACCTAGTGCAGGTGAGGATGGGACAGGAAGCGAACCCACGTGAAGACTGTGCGTACCGTACTGAATTCTGTGGGCATGTGTGCAAAGTCCTCTTTGGCATTTCCTCTGCTTTTAGTGACCCAAATCTTCCACTGAACCATTTCCTCTTACAACTTTCTCGTGAACAGAGTTCCCCAATGCAATGATAAAAGTGGAAATAGAGGAGGAGCGACGGGTCCTGGATCACCGGGAATCTAAAGATGATAAGATCTTCCCAGAAACCAGTTTAGGTGAGGGATGGCGCTGGGGACCAGAAAACAGTTGGGCGATGATGCATGATGCAGCTGCCTGTTGATGCTAAGAGGGCAGGGAAGTCTGTCCCTGCAAGCTGTCTGGATGGGACACACCCAAAGTACCCATATATTTTGTTGGATTGGGCACACCTCCAATGACTGTTATTGGCACTCCTGCCTGGTTTTGGTGTTGTGTGTTTATGTGCTTATATAGTTTTATTGAACTATTTTCTTTATTATTATTAATGCTTTTTTAACGTTCACATGTTCTAATTTTTTCATGGTCACCACTCTGGGGACCCTATTTGGGTGAAAAAGGTGACATAAAATATTTTAAATAATAATAGTATATATTTTCTGAGTGTTACAATTGTGTTAGTGAGCAGCTTGTACAGCTTACAGTGTTAGTGCAGCTTGTACGTCGAGTTATACCAAGATTTATTTTTTTAGTACCTTTCTATTCCACCCTTCCTTGAAGGAGTGCAGGGTGGTGTATGTTGCACTCTGTGCCTCCACTTTATCCTCACAAGGACAGTGTGAAGTAAGCAAAATCAAAAAGAGTCCAGTAGCACCTTTAAGACTAACCAATTTTATTTTATTGTAGCATAAGCTTTCGAGAATCAAGTTCTCTTCATCAGATGCCTGATCCGAACTGGTCAAATACAGAAGAGGAGGGGAGGGGAAAGAAGGGGACATATATCACAAGACGACAGGATGCAATTAGTGTGAAGGCAATCAAAACATTCCTTTGCTTGTAAATGTAAACATCTAAGGTTAGATTGAGAGGGGCAGAGTGACTGGCCCTAGGCCACCCAGCACCTTTCCCTGGCAGAGAGGGGATGATTTGAATGTGGGTCTCCCAGATCCTAGTTCGACACTCTAACTGCCATGCTTCACTGAGATCAATGATTTCACAGGCATCATGGATCCTATTTGCTCCTGCCTGTGGCATCACTTAGTGAGTGGTAAGCGTCATAGATTCTCCCTTTCATGGTCATATCACTTTCTGAGTATTTTAAAAACAGCTTTTATTTGGGGGAGGAAGGTCTTGCGTTCCATTGTGTGCAGGAAAGTGCCAGTAAGGCTACCCTTCTTCCCAATACGCGGCAGAGCACCTTGCTATGTTTTAAAGCTCTTGTCAAGTTCATAGTTTTGCAGAAATTCTGCCTATACTGTATCTTCTGGTTTGAGAAGCAGGTGGCCTAAAGTGCCTTATGTTCAACAAGGAAATAACTAGATTTGTTAATTATTTATTTATGTACTTCATTTATAGTCCATTTTTCTTCCCACTGGGGACTCAGAGTGGCTTAACACATTCTCCCCTTCTCCATTTTATCCTCACAATAACCCTGTGAGGTAGGTTAGGCAGAGAGTGTAGAACTGATCCCAGGTCACCCAGCAAGCTTCCGTGGCAGACTGAGGATTCAACCTGGGTCTCCCAGACCCTGCTTTGACATTCTTACCACTATGCCGTGTTGGTAGTAATAGTAGTAGTAGTAGTAGTGGTACTAATAGTAGTGGTAGTGGTAGTATTAGTAGTAGTTATGTTATCAATGATATCAAATATGTATTTGTGGCTCCTTAGCAAAATCTCCTCATCTGGATGCAATGTCTCAGATGGAAAAAGGGGAAACCCCAGGAATTCTACATCAGTTCAAATCAGAAAAGAATATTCCATTGAATTACCATTCAGGTGAGGGATATATCTATCATATTTTTTCTTGTCCTTTCTGAGTCCTGTGAGGAAGGTTTGGTTTGGAGTACATCACCCAACAAGTTTCATGGCAGAGTAGGGATTTGGGGTCAAGAAATTACAGGTCTTTAATATCAAATACCTCATAAACAGGATACAGGTCCAGCTCTGCATTCCTACATCCATAAGCTCTCTTCAGCTTTGCTAATACAGAGGAGGGTTCATTAAAGAAGTAAATAATTTTTATAACAGAACTTTCTTAATGAAGTACATTACTTTTTCCCTTGTGCAGAATCTCACCTTCTTAATCTGAGCATGATCTCCCAGGTGGAAAAGAGGGAAGAACTAGAGATGCTAGACCAGCTGCATGTGGAGGAGGGGAATATCCCATTGGATCACAGCTCAGGTGAGGAGTTTGATAAATCAAAGGAAATCAGAAGCTGTTGAACAAAAATCTTGTATCAATACCACAGGCTACCTGAATCTCACACGTGTGACTACCTCGTCTTACTTCTCTTTCTTGATTCAGAATTGCCTGACATTATCATAAAGGAAGAGGAGCCCTGGATCCAGGAACCTGAGGAGAGTACAAGCCTTGCTGATGACCAGTCAGGTGAGTATGTGTGGGGGAGTTCATCTTATTTGGGGTTCACAATTGGCTCTCGATTCAGGATTTTAAAGGTTTGCCATTCAAGCTGATCTTACATCTTTTTCCCCCCCAAACAGGGTTTCCTGCTGTAATAATAAAACTGGAACCGAAAGAGGAGCCATGGCTCCCTGGTCTCCAGGTATCTGTAGAAAACATGACTGTTTCAAGTGACACATGGGGTAAGTGAGTGGTATTGCGATCCATAACTGATATATTTAACATAGAAATCGCAGGAGGTCATAGCCCCTCTCTATACTGCCCTGGTCAGGCCGCACCTGGAGTACTGTGTGCAGTTCTGGAGGCCTCACTTCAAAAAGGATGTGGACAAAATCGAGAGGGTGCAGAGGAGAGCAACGAGGATGATCAGGAGTCTGGAGACTGAGCCCTACGAGGAAAGGCTGAGGGCCTTGGGAATGTTTAGCTTGGAGGAGACTGAGTGGGGACATGATTGCTCTGTTTAAATATTTGAAAGGCTGTCATTTGGAAGAGGGCAAGGAGCTTTTCCAGTTGGCAGCAGAGGATAGGACACGAAGCAACAGGCTTAAATTACATGCAGAAAGGTATTGGCTGGATATTAGGAAAAACTTTTCGTAGTTCAGAGGTGGAACCAGCTGCCTAGGGAGGTGGTGAACTCCCCTTCACTGGCAGTTTTCAAGAAGAGGCTGGATGAATATTTGTCAGGGATGCTTTAGGCTCATCCTGCATTGGGCAGGGGGTTGGACTAGAAGGTCTGTACGGTCCCTTCCAACTCTGTGTTTCTGTATGAAGAATATAATTTCATTCTGTATTGATAAAAGCAGCTTTTCAAATAATTCATGCTAGTCTAATTACTATTGAACATTGGTCTTACAAGAGTTGTCTGGGATGTTTGGATACGGTTGTTGCCCTTGGTTTGGCTTCCCCAAAACCCTATGATAAATCAAAAACGGTTGACGAACAGATTAAATTTATTGAAAAACATGTATCATCTTAGTAAAACAATTATATTTGAATAAACACATAAACATAGAGAGAGAAATCATCCAGACCAAAATAAGAAAGTACTTAGATTTTTAAAAATCATACAGACCAAACATATTTCAGCTAAATGGTCTTCTTCAGTGTTTTCTAAAATATTAAAATATTAAAGTGGTATTGCTTCTTTAAAGTATATGCATGTATAAAAAAGTAAATATCAAGAGTATGAACAAAGTATCAGTAGTACAATGGCACCTCTTTACAGGGCTTGTTTTCAAAAATAGGATTTCCAATGAATAATATCTTTGCAAGCTCTGTAACATGCCATCTATTGATAATGAGTGTAGTATGTTGAAAAAATTAATTTCAGGCTCCATTTAACACAAAGCTGGGAAAGACCTATCTTTGCCTCTGGAGAGCTATTGCCCAGTCATAGTAGATAATACTGAATTTAGATGGGCCATTGGATGTCCCTTGGTATGAGGCAGTTTAATTTATTTATATTCATTTTACTATGCTTATAGTCCACCTTTCTCAAGGTGGATTACATAGTGTAAGGCAATGCCATCAATAGGATGAGACATAAGCAATATCTCATTGCTTAAATAGGATGAGGCTCATGGCTCATAAAACACCTATCCTCCGTCAGCTGCACTGGTTACCGGTTGAGTACCGGGTCCGGTTCAAGGTTTTGGTGTTGACCTATAAAGCCCTATGTGGACTGGGCCCAGCATAACTTCGGGACCGCCTCTCCCCATATGTTCCCCGGTCGCTTCGATCAGCCACTAAGAACTTGCTGATGGTCCCTGGCCCCAGGGAGGTCCGCCTGGCCTCTACCAGAGCCAGGGCCTTCTCAGTTCTGGCTCCGACCTGGTGGAACTCTCTGTCTGAGGAAACTAGGGCCCAGCAGGATTTGTTATCTTTCCGCTGGGCCTGCAAGATGGCGATGTTCCACCAGGCGTTTGGTGGGGGCTAGGCTGTCCTCTCGCCGGCCATACTTCTACCACCCATGCAGGAAAATGCTGTGTTTTAATATTTTATACCCGCCAATTTTAATTGTTTTGATATAATGTTTTAATGTTTTTATAATGTTTTTACTGTTTTAAACTGTTGTTAAACCACCCTGAGCCCATCTGACGGGGAGGGCGGTCTAGAAATGTGATTAAACAAATAAATAAATAAATAAG
Organism: Eublepharis macularius; assembly: GCF_028583425.1. NCBI lineage: Eukaryota > Metazoa > Chordata > Lepidosauria > Squamata > Eublepharidae > Eublepharis > Eublepharis macularius. Next base: position 164,829,916 of record NC_072793.1, on the reverse strand, counting down.
CAATGTACTTATCCTACACCTACAGGTGTAGGATTACAGAAATTTGAAACAAGCATAGAATATTAGTCACAGTTGAGTAATATAGATATCATGTCAAAAATGGTATTGTGCTAGTAGAAAATAATGCAGTGACAGCAGGATAATATAGCAGGCAATGTCCTATATTCAGTGGTATACGCCACAGTCCTTTTCCCATTATAAGTGCATTTCTGAACCATTCATAGTATAGCCCTATTACCTTTAAACAAATGCCATCCTGAACAATTCTGTTTTACACAGTTTCCTGTTTTCATAAGATGAGGTGTGGAACATAAATCTAAGAGGGAATAAAAACCTTAATGGTGACATAGAACCATTGCTTCCTGTTCTTATTTGGGCATCTGGACCATGACACAGCAAGGGTGCAGCTCTAATCTTTGCCTTATCAGGGGTGTGATCAACTTGCCTCTCATCAATACCCATGCACCTGTGGCCAACTGGAAGCAGGAAATGCAAACCAAACTGTACTGGGACTGGTATCCCTTGGTCCGAAGGTCCTGCTGATTCCCTCTGGAAATCAGCAGAGTAGGTTTAGGGTTTGAGGCTGTTTTGCAAGGTAGCAGGCTTTACTCCTGCCATCTCCATCTTAAAAGGACCTGGTTGTAGGTGATGTGAAAAACGTCCACCAGAGAACCTGAAGAGCAGCTGCCAGTCCAAGTAGAGTATACTGTCTTTGGTAGACAATGGTCCAATTCAGTATAAGGCATCTGTGTGTGTGTTTGTGCACATGCATGCATGCAGGAGACATACATGATTATTCCATTTATCATTTTTTTCTATTTGAACAGGCAATGGGTGTATAAAAGAGGAAGATGATCTCCCATCAAAAAATGCCAACCAAGTGACAGTAAATGAGACATTGTTAGGAACTGCCTCCCAGTATCCAAAGGAGGTCCATGGAACTGGAAAAAAAGTAGAGAGGTCTCAGGGGAACATGCCAAGGAAGAAAGTGGGGAAAGTTTTATTTTGTGCAGGAAGTGACGTCATTGAAGCACAAGTCCAAAAGAGTGTTCACAAGCCTGGGAGAATGCTTCTTAAAGGTGAGGAATCTTATAAACACTTGGACAGTGAAAAGAAATCCAGCTTGAGATATTATTTGATCTCCCATGGGAGAAGCCACGCAGGAGACAAACTATATATATGTTCAGTCTGTGGGAAAAAGTTCTTTCGGAGATCTCATCTTATTAGACATAAAATAAACCATACAGTAGAGAAACCATATATATGCTCAGTCTGTGGAAAAAGCTTCAATCAGAGATCTCATCTCATTAGCCATGAAAGGACCCATACTGGAGAAAAACCATATCCGTGCTCTGTCTGTGGTAAAAACTTGAGTCGAAAAGCTCTTCTTATCAGACATGAGAGAATTCATACAGGAGAAAAACCATATAAATGCTCTATGTGTGGTAAAAGCTTCTGTCAGAGCTCTGGTCTTATTGCACACAAGATCACCCATACAGGAGAAAAACCATATGCTTGCTCAGTCTGTGAGAAAAGCTTTAGTCGCAAAGCAAGCCTTATCAGACATGAGAGGATTCATATGGGAGAGAAACCATATACATGCCCAGTGTGTGGCAAAAAATTCAGCCAGTGCTCTGGTCTCCTTCAGCATGAAAGAATTCATACCGGAGAGATCCCGTACAAATGCTCCATCTGTGGCAAAAGCTTCAGCCGTAAAGACTGCCTTCTGGGACATGAGGGAATCCATACAGGAGAGAAACCATATGCATGTTCAGTCTGTGGGAAGAGCTTCAACTGGAAAAGTTACCTGACAGTCCACGAGAGAAGCCATACTGAAGGCAAATCATACATATGCTCAGTCTGTGGGAAAAGCTTCAGCCAAAGATCAAATCTTATTAGCCATGAAAAAACCCACACACAAGAAAAAACATATACATGCTCTATCTGTGGGAAGAACTTCATTCACAAAGTAAGCCTTATTAGACATGAACGAGTTCATACAGGAGAGACTCCGTACAAATGCTCAGTCTGTGGGAAAGGTTGCAGTGGGAGAACAAATCTTATTTCACATGAAAGAACTCACACAGAAGAAAGACCGTATGCATGCTCATTCTGTGGTAAAAGTTTCAAACAAAGATCAAACCTCACCAGTCATGAAAGAATCCATACAGGAGAGACACCCTTTACATGCTCTGTCTGTGGTAAAAGCTTCAGTTGCAAAGCAAACCTTCTTGGACACATGAGAACCCACACGGGAGAGAAACCATATCCATGCTCAGTTTGTGGGAAAAGCTTTGGTAATAAATCACAGGTGGTTATACATGAGAGAATTCATACAGGAGAAAAACCATATACTTGTTCAGCCTGTGGGAAAAGATTCAAACACAGAACAAGCTACATTGAACATCAAAAGATCCACACACAAGAAAAACCATATACATGCTCAGTCTGTGGAAGAAACTTCAGTCGTAAGGAACACCTGATTATCCATGGGAGGATCCACACAGGGGAGAAACCATATTCCTGCTCCATCTGTGGAAAAAGCTTCAAACAAAAGTCAAGCCTGACTTCCCATGAGAGGAGCCACACAGGAGAGAAACCACACACTTGCTCAGCCTGTGGCAAAAGTTTCAATAGAAAATCAAACCTCATTCACCATGAGAGGATTCATACTGGAGAGAAACCACATGCATGCTCTGTCTGTGGTAAAAGTTTCAGGAGTAAAGCCTACCTGAAGAGACATGAAAAAATCCACGCAAGATAGATACACACTCAAGAAAATCCATTCATAAGCTCTGTCTACTTCGGTGGGTAAAAAAAGTTGATTGTGCAGAGAAAGTCAATTCAGGAGAGGTATTATAAACATAAATAGTGCAGCACAAGAGCTCATGGAATATTAAGAAAAACTAGAGTAAGTCTAGTTCAGACTGGTTTTGGCTACTTTAGTAGGTTCATTTGGGATTGGAGAAAAAAAAGAAAAAAAGCCACACTTTCAAACAGTTCATTACCTCATTTATATTGTAGAGAAAGAACACATGTATGTTGTGACAAAACTTTTTTTGCAGGTCTAACCTTACTGAAAAATTAAGAAGAAAAGTTACAAGGTAAGGAAGATGTAAAGAGGTAAGTTGTCAGTGATACACAAATCTTCACTAGAGGACAAAATGAAAGAGAGACTTTTCTAACGGTTCTTACCATTCCCAGTGGTCTTTGTAGCATATCTCCAGTGCTATTTGCTCATGTGTGTCAGTATTACCAATCTGTGGGTCCAGCTTTTGTGCAGCCCTGTTTTTAATGGACAGTTTTCCTTATGATTTCAAATCCTCCTCCTGTTTTTTTTAGTACTGAATTCCAGATGGTTGTCTGTCTATTTTTTTTTGTTCTATGGCATTTTTATGTGAGATGTGTGAAAGAATACTTGTTTGGATTACTTTGGCTGCAGATGCTTTATGTAACTTATTAAATAAAGTGTTTGACATTTTGGCTAATATGGAACCTACATGGCGTGGTTGTTACGAGATATAATCATTTTTCGTCTCTGCAACTGTGAAAGCCTGGGATTATATGGTATTTCAGTTCCTGCTCCAGTGCCCTGTTCTTAAGCACCTCTGTAAGCTTAACTAGCACCAAGCTATGTCTCCTATTCATGGCTATCCTAAGAACACTTTCCTAGGAGTCAGTCTATTGACTAACCCAGGGTAGGATTCTGAGTAGACCTGTTTAGGACTGCTCACTTAGGCATTTAAGCCTGCTAAACATGGGTAGAACTTCACAGTTTTAAACTTACCACCCACCCACCCCAACCCAATTGCCCACATTGGAACCAGGAAACAGGATGAACACTTAAACATAAAAAAGTTAAATCCTACAGGGTACATTTCTTCATTGGGGAACTTTCTGGTATACGTATGGTTTATTTTTCTGTGTGTCACTTTAAAAAGTATTTCCTTTCTGGATCTGTATAATATTTACTAACTTTATAGACCACCTTTCACTCTAAGACTTGGGGCATGTTACAAAATATTTTTAAAAATTATTGAACAGTGCAAGGCATTCAATAAACAATGCAATAGGACTAAGATTACCAAATGAGAAAACAATGCAGACAGAGAGCTGACCAAGGCGTAATTAACAGTGCAAACAGTGTATTGCAAAGGTAGACATTGCAGTAAAAGCAAGAGGATACATAAGCATGGCAACAGACTGTGTTTTTAATTCAGTCTGCTTGCCAGCCTGTAGCTCATTGCACTATCAGTATTGTTTTATAGGGAGTCTTCTGCTGTATGTTCTGCAGACTAACCCGAAAAGTAGTTTGGAAATATTTTGCTCCTATAATAAGTATTTTCAATACAGTTGTTCCCCCTACATCTTCCTTGTCTGCTTCTTCCAATGAGTATCAGCCTCAAGATTTTTGAATCAGCAAATTCAATGGACATCTATTGTGTAAAGCAAAAGATATACTCCTCCCTCCTTGTCTGTGGTTCCTATATCCTGGCTGATCCAAAAGAGGCTGTAGAAACCCTGAACATGGTGCTTGGAGGCAGCTTTGGAGTGGATGTAGGCTAATAAACTGAAGCTTAATTCTGACAAGTGCTACTGGTGAGTGGAAGGTCTGACCTGGGATTTAAGGTGTCACCCATTCTGTAAGAGGTTGCACTCCTGTTGAAGGAGAAGACCTGCAGTATGAGGACAGTCTTAGGTGCAGGCCTACTGCTGGATAAACAGGTGGCAGCTATGGCCAGGGGTGCCTTTTACCTGCTTTGACTGCTTGGCCAGCTGAGGCCTTTCCTGGACCGGAAGAATTTGGCCACTGTGCTGTATGCCCTGGTCACTTCTAGATTAGATTACTGCAGTATGCTATACATATGGCTGCTCTTGCAAGTGTTTGGAAACTTCAATTGGTGCAGAATGCTGCTGTCAGGATGTTGACTGGAGTGAGGGGTACGAATCATATCAGTCCGGTCATGGCCCCTCTACACTGGCTCACAATTTGTTTCCAGGCAAGGAGCCCTATGTGGTTGAGGACCAACATACCTGAAGGACTGCTTACACCTTACGAATCTTCCTGGCTACTACATTTATCTTTGGAGGTCCTTCTTCAGGTGCTGCTGCCTTCTGAGGTTAGGCGAGTGGAAACCCGAGAGCGGACCTTGTTGTTACAAAAATGCAGGCTCTACCTGGTGTGAATTGCCAATAATCTCAAGAGGCTTGAAGATCCAAAGACAGCAACGCTTTATTTCATAAAATAGGAATTCAGAGGTTTATAAGCCTCCAAATCTACCAACAAGTTGTTGGGTTGGCTTTTTATAATGCGATACAAGCGACTTTTCTTCGCTTGCCTATTACCTTGCTGGTGATCGAAATTTTCTTTCTGCTCTAAGATTCTAAGTCTATGTGCCCATGTCTCTAGCAAGCTCTCAAAACTCGTTTTGAGCTAGTTTGTTCTCCTTTTGTAGTTTTTTACTCTTAGTATTATTTTGGTGCATATGTCTGTAACGAAACAGGAAATCTTGAAACTTCTTTTGGAACAGCTTAGTTTGTAGTAACTTGTACCCTGAGACAGTAAAGTGACAAAATTAGACAACTTGGGGATTTTTCCATTACCGCCTTCCTGCCTAGTGTTTTAATTGTTGTTTTTGTCTTTGTCTTTTTAATTGTTTTAATGATGTGTTGGTATTCTTTTTGGTTGGTTTTAAGGGTTTTAAAATGTGATTTCATTGTGTTTTAATTTGCTATTTGCCTTGGCGGCCCTTGTGAGGGAAGAAAAGTAGAATGTAAATTTTGTAAAATAAAATAAATAAAATAATCCTGGTCTATGTTATCTCCAGAACCCCCCACCCCATTTCTATTTACCATTATTATAGATTAACCTGATTTATATCTCTCTTTTCTCCTTATTGGGGACCCAAAGTGGTTTGTGGCCCTTTCATCATATTATCCTCATGATGGCCCAGTGAGGTAGGTTAGGCTGTGAGACGGACTGGTCAAAGTAACTGCTTCCCACAAAGATTCTTAGCTTCCATTGCAAATAGGGTGGGGTGGGGTGGTAAAGATAACCTAGGCCAGAATGTTCCAATTATCTTCATTTTTGGCACTGCAACCACCCTGAATCTGGTGACCAGTTTTGAGACTCCAGTTGTTCCTTTCTGATGAGTTATCCCCACTGAAAACAGACAGATTTATCCTTTTATTATAAAGGTGCCCAGATATTTACCAGTAATGCAGATCTTCAGCTAACAGTTGGGGGAGTTCTGCCTGGACACCAAAGAGTTCTTGTCAGTCAGCGGCGTCAGTGCTGAACTAGATGTACCAAGGGTCTGACTCAGCATAAGATAATTTTGTAGTTCATATCTTACAAAGTCATTGATATAAAAGATTAAAAAATGGGAAAGTACCTGTGCCAGCCCGCTTCCTAAAAAGAAATCTAAGTCTATACAGTAAATCTGGACTCTAACCCTAGAGGTCAACAGCATTTATTCCAGCATAGAATATTGAAGCAAACTCTGACTCATATGCTAGAATAAATTATGTTAGTCTGTGAACCACCAGTGAACTTGATTTTATTTTGTTGCAACACAACTGCCCATCCATGCAGAATTTAGAGTATGCTTGTATTATTTTGCCGTAGTAAACTGAGGCAGCAGGAAAAGTGCAGGCAGAGACAAAGGAAAAGCTGTGGAGGATTTTCAATCCCCAGCAGCCCCCTAAATTTAATCGTCCTTTCTAAATACATATTTTCCTCCTCCCCTCTTCATCCATGCGCTCAGGCAGCAGATTGGATGGGTTTTGCGATTGTGATGCCAGCAGTCTGGCTCAGCTTCAGTCACATGATGGGAAATGGCGGAGAAGCCAGCCTGCCACCCCAAAATAAGCAGCTAGAAAGAAACGGTGCAACGGTTAAAAGGAGACTTCCCTAAAAATCACCCCGAGCCTGCTGGTGGGAGGAGGAGGACAACAGACAAAGCAGCATTCCTGGAAGGAGAAGACTGGGCGAGGAGCGTTGGTTTAGGATCGAGAAAGAAAAGATCCAGGAGTGCAAAATCAGGAAAATAAAATAGCTGGGCACTGGGTGGGCAGAGATCTGGGTGACGGTCCAATAGCAACTTGAAGACCAAGTACAGGTGAGAATGAAAAGATGGGGAGGGGGGGAGAGCTGGAGAGAGCCTTTAAGAGAATTGAAAGCTGTTTGGGGGAGGCTTTTAACTGGCCGCCTCTGATGGAACAGAGATGGACAAAAGTATGGGATGGACAGTGGCTCTTTTTGCAACCACCTTTAACGTGAGGTGGTGGTCGTGGGAGCTATTCTCTGCTTCCAACCTAAATATCCAGCAATCCCTGGCTCTTCAGAGGGAAAAAGCAGAAACCAGAGCTTGGTGCAAGGAAGGGGTGTGACGCTCCCTGCACGCCGCCCGTTCCCATGACAGCCCCTGTCCTATTTAGCCCGAGTTCGAATGAAGCCCGTTCAGCCCCAGGCGGTTGAAACGGCTTTCTTTCAACTGACAGGCAGTTCCACAACTGCCTTGGAATGGAAACAGAGCGCTGGAAATTTGCCATGCATCTGTCCAGATCGCCTTCTATTGCTGCCTCTTCTTATGAGGCTGTTCTCTGTTACGAGGACAAATTCACTCCATTTACCCCCCAGCCTTTGTTTATTGCAGCCACCATGATCTAACACTCTTCAACATTGCTCATCCTAGGCTACTGAAAAACATCCCCAGTGGTCACTGGGTGTCCAGCTCCTTGGAAAATGGAAATGGCTGGGACAGAGGTGACAAAGGTATGGAGTGGGAAGTTTCTTCTGAGGTGAAGGTAACTCAAAATGGTTTGGAGCATCTTTCACTTCATTGGAATTTAGAGAACATAAAAGGGACCTGCAGGATTGGCCATGAACAGGGCAAGGAAGAAGTCTGCTGTATTTATCTATTTAGTTAAATATTTATAATTTCCCTTGTAGCTCAAGGTGACTTACAATTCCAGAAATTAAAAACATAATACTATGTTTTGGGAGAGCCTGAGTTGGTGTGTGGAGTGATACAGCCATGCCGGCATTCCTTCAGGGAACAAAAAGGGGCTGAGGGGAGGATCTTTGCTTCAGGGAAGCTGTGCAAGGTCATAGTCATGAGCAGAAACTATAAGACCCGAAGTCCACGTTTCACATCTTAGCATGTTCGTGAGCTCAGCTCAAGTTAATCATGCTGGTGGTTGTTAATCATGCTGGCTTATCATGCAAGGTTGTTTGTAAACATTTTGGAAATAATGTGTGTGAAGGGAAAAAGCATTCTATAAAAACAGAGGATTGCCTTCCCCCCCCCCCCTTCCAGGGCCCTGTGTCATTTGAGGATGTGGCCGTGTATTTCACAGCAGAGCAGTGGACTCTGCTGAATCAAAATCAAAGAGCTTTGTATCGGGATGTCATGCAGGAGAATTACAAGAATGTGACCTCCTTTGGTAAGAATTCCTTTCTCATATGTTAGTGGAAACACTGATGGTGGAATATGCTTGTAATAAAAATAAATTTATTTCCTCAAAATATCCTGAAATATCCTTATGGCTCTCTAATGTCAGGTGTGAATTTGAATGTTTTAAAAATTGGGCTTTTTGAACATGGGGCAGGATGTAGTTTCAATTGAAATTTTTGAAAAAAAAATGTGTCCCTTACATTCAAACAGCTGATTTTTCAGGCAGAGGTTCAGATTGGATGATTTTCCTAAATATGGTTTGGAGGGCCAAGATCATACCCTGATTTCATTATCCCCCTTCCCTCATTCCTTTTTGAGCATGAATTCCTTCTGTGACATCTCAGTTGCGCAAATTATGTCTTGCTTCCACTAGGGCATTTCCACAGATAGAAGGAGCATGACTTTCTCCCCTCTCCTCTCCCACTGCAGGGCTTTTTTGGCTGCAGCAGGAGCAGGAAGAAGGCAATTTAGTCATTTTCTGGAGGTGCCCATGGAAGTTTCCTGGTGGGTCCAAGCCAAAAGGTTAGCACTAACATTCAACCCAGAGTTTATAATCATGCTTTGAAGGTCAGTGTTAACCAAAGTTTATTTGACTTGAGTGTTATGACAAACAGCAGATATGCAAACCGGAAGTGGAGGTGAAAATCAGCACAAGAGAAGGGGAGGAGACATCTTGTAAGCCTGTGGCACATTCCTGATCCTTCAAATTATAAATTGGGAGGATTGTCCAAAGTGATCAAGAGCCTTCTTGTATTCCCTATTGAGTCTATATAAATTCTGTGTAAGGAGAGTGTCTATACAGTGTTTGTTTTCAATAGGGGAGCAAATAGTAAAAAAAATTAGGTGCCACGGGACTTTTGAGACACAATACTGAGGTATAGTTTTTTTTAACTGACGTTCTTTTCTCTAAGAATTCACGTGTTTTCAGACCCACAAATTACTGGGAGACAGGAATCAAAATGGCTGGTAACCTTATTCAGTAAATCAGCTATGACTCCATTATGAATAGTCCTCCAGCTCAAATGAAAGGTAATTTTATGTTCCTTAATGTGTCTATAAAGTGAAAATAGTTTAAAAATTCCGTTAAGATAATATATGCAAAACAACCCCCAACCATTAGAACATGTTTTTATACACTTTCGGTGTAATCCTAAGTCATTACACCCTTCTAAGTCCATAGAAGTCAGTGCTTAGAATTGCATCTTCAGAAACACTGACATTTGTATTTCATATTTTAAGAGCAGGGATTGGCACACCTCAGTCACAGAACTGGAAGTAAATCAAAAGGATTTACTGAACAAAGGTTAGTCACTTTGATCCCCCTTGCGCTTTGTTCTGCAGCATTTGTGAGTTTGAAAATGTGAATTACAACAGTGGAAAAGAGCTTCAGGAAAAACCCTATACCAATACTGTACCATAAGCTTCCAAGAAAAAAAAACTTCTGGCTTAGTACAAAGCCTCATGTGTGGTATAACGGTTAGAGTGTCAGGTTTGAATCTGCCTTCTGCTTATGGAAGCTTGCTGGGTAAAAACTCCCTTTCAGCCCAACCTACCTCACAGGGTTCTTGTGAGGATAGGAGATCAATCAGTTCTGGGTCCCCACTGGGTGAAAAAACAGGCTATGGATGAAGTAAATAAACCTTAAATTCCACACAATCATTTCTGTCTGTTTTGTTTTAAATTTTTGAGCAGGATTTCCAGTGTTGAAGTCCAGTTTGATCTCCTGGCTTGAGCAGGACCCCTGGTTTCCAGATCAGTTAATCTCAGAGGAAAATGAGGAGGTCACCTCAAAGCATAACACGGGTGAGAGATTGTTCTGTACTCTAGAAATTTTTCAGAATCCAGTTCTGCTTTTTTCTGGGACGGAGGCCCAATATACCCTCCCAACTGCTTTTTCTTACACTTTTCTCTTGATCGGGGTTTCCTGATGTGATAGTAAAGCTAGAACCAGGAGCCCTGGGTCTTGTATCACCAGGGAACCAGGACTTTCTCAGGTACAAGCTCAGGAAACAAATAGGCAGCAAAGGGCCTTTCCCTGTGATTGGATTTTTCAGTACAATAAATGGCCAGCTAGGTCTGTTAGAGAGCGAACATTTTGGAGGTCTTTCATTCATAGGGTCGCCATAGGTCGAAGACGACTTGACGGCACATAACACAACATTATTAACTGCTTAAGATATAGACATTTTCTTCTCAAGCTAACATGCCTTTTGTGGGGCTATCACATTTTCCCATTCAGACTGCAGTATTGTGCGGCTGAGACAAATTAGTCTGCCTTTCTTACTGGAATGCACAGTAGATTACAAGTATGATAAAAACTTTCAGTCAGTCAATAAGTGGATTACAAAATATGATAACTTCAGGCCATTAGTGAGTGGACTACAAGTTGTGATAACATTTGGATACCTAATAAGACACAATAATGCAGTTGGGCTGGGATTGTAGAATGAGGGGAACAGACTAACACACGCAAACCCATCTGTTTAAGACAAGAAGACAATCAGTGTGTTTAGGGACTTCATCCCTCATAAAGTCACCTTCGGTCCTGATCATTACCCAGCAGCTCTGCTCCCTCTACAGGAATGCCCCCTTGAACAATCCTGTTTTGTATATTTTGTGATATGATAGAAGTGAGGGGGCTCTTCCTTGGTTCTCCAGGGAATAGAGAACCAAGTCTGCTGCCCTGAGAAAGGGTAGGATAAAGATGTATCAAGTAGATAAAAGAACAGAATCTGTTTCCAGGGCAGGCTTTGACGATAAACCATGGCACAGTTTATAGTTCATTTTCAAATAGTAAAAATCCAAAAGTTGTAAATATGGGGAGCCCAAGCTCCCTTTCTCATAAGCTACGCTTGAAGCTGTTCTGGTGAGATTATAGGTGTCTCTTTATAACACAATCATTCTCTGGCCTATGCTTCTGCTTGAAGGAGGGAAGCAGGATTATTAGAGATACAGAGTTGCATCCACATTTTAAGCTACTTCGGCTGCAGTCATATCTACATTTATTTGGGAACAAACCCGATTGAACACGGGGGACTTCCTTCTAAATAAATGAACACAGATAAGAGTGGACTGCACATCTACTGCTTTGTGGCCTCCAAAATGTCCATTTGTTCTTTTTTCCTTACTTCCTTCCCTCTCTCCCAGTGGTAACCTTCCAAGCAGTTTACATCATTCTCCTTTTCTCCATTTTATGCTGTGAGGTAGATTAGGCTGAGAGTGTGTTATTGGCACAAGATCAGCCGGTAAGCTTATGTGAAAGAGTAAGGATTCAAACCTTAATTAAGAGGGGCAAGGGCTCTTCTCTCATTGGAAATGGATTCTCCTTTTCCTTGTGGTTATTCAGACTTAATTCATTCCCCCTTGTCATTTAGAGCAGTTGAATAGTTATCAACCTAATACTTGGCCATAAGAGCTGTATCAAACCACTGAAGGGAGAGGAGGAGCAGAGTTTGGCTCAGTAAAGAAGTAAATCGTTTTATAACAGATTTTTTTTTTCTTAATGAAGTACATTTCTTTCTTCCCTGGGCAGAATCTCACCTTCCTAATTTGAGCAGGATCTTTCAGGTGGAAGAGCAAGAAGTGCCAGATCAACCAGGTGTGGAAGAGGGGAATATTCCATTGGACTACCGCTCAGGTGAGGAGTCCATTAAATAAAAAATAAAAAAGTGTTGAAAAAATTCTTCCCATTTGGATATGCTCTGCTAACACTGCAGGCGGTTGGAACCTCACACATCTGACCTCCTCTTCTTATTCTCTCTTGATTCAGGATTTCCTGACATCATAAAGGAAGAAGAGCCCTGGATCCAGGAACCCAAGGATCATGCAAGCCTTGCTGATGACCAATCAGGTGAGTGTGTGGGGAGAGTTCATCTAATTTGGGTTCACAGTCAGAGCCAGCCCCCAGAAATGTGGGGTACCTTTTCACTTTATACGGGCCTACTCACAAACACCCAGCATCCCGTAAACTGCCCCTCTGGGGAAGTGTGATAAGACGTACCATAAGTGGGGTGCCTGTCTTTCTATCTGAGCAGATCTTCATGCCATTCTCCCCTCTTTGTGTGCACCTCCACTCTGATCTCATGATCCTCTTGTTTAGTAAGATTGCACGCCAAACATGTGGCACTTTTATGGTGAATCTGTGTCTTTTGTCTCATCCTGGCATTTCACAAGGGCATTGCAAGAAGACATAATGTGCCAGCTTTGGATTTTGTGTGAGATGGGGCAGGTGGTTCTTTTGCCTAAATGTGTTTGAATATTTGCACATAGAAACTCAGGTTTAAAAAAAATCAAAATCAGCTATTGGCAGTATATGATTTTATTCAGACACACTGGTAGAGTTTGTTGTTATTAATGCTACTTTGTGGTCATATAGTAATGTGAAAATTAACAAGTTCCTTATTGTGAAGGAGATGAGGAGCATGCTGTAAGCTGCAAAGAATGATGGGATAGCATCCAGGTGATTAAAGGTCCCTTGCTGTCATGGCAACAAGATGTGTGTTTGGGCAATGGAAAGAGAACAAGCACTAGTGTGGTGTCGTGGTTAAGAGCATTGAACTAGGATCAAGGAGACCCAGGTTCGAATCACCACATCTAGCATGGAAGCTCACTGGTTGACCTTGGGCCAGTCGTTCTCAACTTAAATTACTCCACAGGGTTGTTGTGATGATAAACTGGAGGAGAGGAGAATGATGTAAGCTGCTTTGGGTTCCCATTGGGAGAAAGGCGAGGTATAAATGAAGTAAATCAATAAATAAGATTTTATCCCGGGATAAGCTTTTGTGGTCTAGAGGCCACTTCTGCAGGCTGACACTTATATGTGAGATTATGAATAAAAAAATAAACAGCAGTACCATGCAAGGCAGGAAACCAGTAGTATCCTGGAGAGTATGTGGCACAATCTCTCATCCAAGTCCATGCAGTCAGTATGGAGTAGTGAATTTTAAACTCTGTATCCCTTTGGTATAATACTGTTGTTTACATTTATGATATCTGTGAGTATCTGTGCAAGTCTCTTCACACGGTTGATGGTTTCCCAGTCTGTACAACTAAATTCAGTGCCTACCATGCTTTTGTTGCCGCAGACTAACAAGAGTTTACCCCTCAAATGTAACAGAAGAAAATGTGACATTTTAAAAATTCATCAGAGGCCCCTCCTCAGTCACCACTGGCAAACTGAGACTTGCAGCTTCCTTTGGCAATCACCTGGCTACCTGCCTGAGATTTAGCCCTTAGAAAAAATAGGTGTTTGTTCTCAAAATTCAGGTGGTTCCAGATAATAGTCTGACAGAAAACTGATCCATATTTGCGAGAGATGGAGGCTGTACTGGTTCCCTCATAATCTGTAGAGCAGGTGGAGGGTGTGAAAGAGAAAGATAAAGTGAGATAACCAGTTACTTTTTGGCCAGACATTTTCTTATGTTTTGTTTACATGAACAGGCAACCAATATATAAAAGAGGTGGAAAATCTTCTCCCATCAAACACTAATCTAGTAGCTACAAATAAGATTTCCTCAGGAATTGCCCAACAAAGTGTCTCTCAACATCCAGTGAAAGCAGACATCTCTGATAATGTAGACAGAGCAAGCAGCCTGTGGAGAAACATCCCAAAAATGAGAGAAGGAGCAGCATTACCTTGCAGAGGAGGTGACTTCACTGAAACCAGTATCCAAAAGAGAATCCCAGTGTCTGGAAGAGTATCTCAAAATGGGGAGAAACATTGTAAGTACTTAGACTGTAAGAAGAGATTAAATAGGAGATATTGCCTGATTCCCCACAGCAGAAGACATACAGGAGACAAATCACATATGTGCTCATTTTGTGGTAAGAGCTTTCAGTGGAGAAGTAACTTAACTATCCATGAAAGGATCCACACAGGAGAAAAACCATATACATGTTCGATCTGTGGTAAAAGCTTCAATAAAAGGTCATACCATGCTGTACACGAACGAATGCATACAGAGAAAAAAACATACACATGCTCAGTCTGTCATAAAAGATTTCTTCACAAAGTAAGTCTTATTAGACACGAACAAGTCCACACAGGAGAAACACCATATAAATGCTTGGTCTGTGGGAAAGGTTTCAGTCAGAGATGCAACCTGATTTCACATGAAAAAATTCACACAGATGAGAGACCTTACATGTGTCCATTCTGTGGGAAAGGCTTCAAACGACAATCAAATCTCAGCAGTCACGAATTAAGCCACACAGGAATAAAAATAAATACATGTTCTGTCTGTGGTAAAAGTTTCAGTCACAAATCAAATCTTGTTAGCCACGAAAAGACTCACACAGGAGAGAAACCATATACATGCCCAGTCTGTGGTAAAAGTTTCACTGATAGAGCACATCTTATCAAACATGAGAGAACTCATACTGGAGAGAAACCATACATGTGCTCCGTCTGTGGGAATAGCTACAGTCACAGGTCAAACCTCATTAGCCATGAAAGGACCCACACAGGAGAAAAACCATACCCATGCCCAGTCTGTGGTAAAAGCTTCACCGATAGAGCATATCTTCATAAGCATGAGAGAACTCATACAGGAGAGAGACCACATAAATGTTCTGTCTGTGGCAAAAGCTTCAGCCGTAAAGATTATCTTTTAAGACACACAAGAATCCATACAGGAGAAAAACCATTCACATGCTCAGTCTGTGGGAAGAGTTTTATGTGGAAGAGTTATCTGACTATCCATGAAAGAATCCATACAGGGGAGAAACCATATTCATGCTCAATCTGTGGAAAAAGCTTCACTGAAAAGTCATACTGTATTTTACATGAACAGTTGCACACTGAAGAAAAGACACACACTTGCCTGGTTTGTAGTAAAAGATTTGTTCGTAAAGTAAACCTTATGAGACATGAGCAGATCCATTCGGGAGAAACACCGCACCAATGCTCCACCTGTGGGAAAGGTTTTAGTCAGAGATGCAATCTTATTTCACATGAAAAAATCCACTCTGAGGAGAGACCTTTTGCATGCTCGTTATGTGGTAAAACCTTCAAACGACGATCAAATCTCACCAGTCATGAAAGAATCCATACAGGGGAGACTCCCTTTATGTGCTCTGTCTGTAGTAAAAGCTTCAACTGTAAAGCTCACCTTCTTGGACACATGAGAACCCACACGGGAGAGAAGCCATATCCATGCTCAGTTTGTGGGAAAAGCTTTGGTAATAAATCGCAGGTGGTTATACATGAAAGAATTCATACAAGAGAGGAACCATATACTTGCCCAGTCTGTGGGAAAAGATTCAAACACAGAACAAGCTGTATGGAGCACCAAAAAATCCATACAGAGGAAAAACCATATACATGCTCAGTCTGCGGTAGAAACTTCAGTCGTAAAGAACACCTGATTATCCACAAGAGGATCCACACAGGGGAGAAACCATATTCATGCACAGCCTGTGGGAAAAGCTTCAAACAGAAATCAAGCCTAACTTCCCATGAGAGAAGCCACACAGGAGAGAAGCCACACATTTGCTCAGTCTGTGGTAAAAGTTTCACAAGTAAAGCATACCTGAGGAGACATGGGAAAGGCCATACAAAATAGCTGATCCACACTGAAGAAATCCATTCACATGCTTGGTCTCTGGTTAAAAAAAAACTTGAGTGGTAAAATGGGGTATGCCGTTCAGGAAACAAATCTTTTCTATTAATATGGAATAACTAAAGCCTAAGAGCTTATGAAATATCTATGGTTGTGAAAAACAAGAATGTGAGAAAAGTGTTAATCATATCCTGGGTTCTTATAAACCATGGAAAACTCATAGAGTGAAATCCAGAGCTTCAAAATACTCAGCCACAGGGCCTAGCCAGAGCAGATGGATTTCTGTGATAAGACCTTTGTCTCTTTAAATTTATACAAATAGCAGCTGCTGTTTGTGTATGTCTGAGACACAATTGACACTGCAGTAAAGGGGAGGGGGGAAACCCTTTCTACTCGCTTTCCTTTCTTTGATGTAAAATCACACTTGCCTGACTGGGAAAGCGTACATCACAGCTACTGTTTTTATTGGTTTAAAGAGAAGCACCACAGACCTAGTACTTCTTGCCTAGATGCACCGTTTTTAGTTATTTCATGATATTTCAGAGGAAATGGCCAATCCCCCTATTCTGGCAAAAGCTCTTTTGCAGAGCAAACATTTAAGAACTGGAAAGGGGGGTGGGAATCACAGGACAAAGAAGAACGGATGAAAATAAGTTTTCAGAGAAGCAAAAATCCATACCGGTGAGATAAATGAGAAGTGATATGCCCCGTTTGTTTGGTCCTCCAGGACAACAGGTTGGTTGTAGTGTGAAACATAGTAGGCTCCACTAATGTTCTGTTCCTCCAGCACTGTTATAATTCATTTTGTGTGTGTGTGTATATATATATATATATATATATATATATATATATATATATTTGCCCTAAGTAGCTTCAGTTCATTTAACTCCCCAAATGTTATCTGCTCAAATGTTAACTGACCTACTCCAATTAAATTTATTATCCTAGATTTGGGCATTTTTGTTAATACTACATTCCTAAAGGGGTTTTAAAATCATACGGCATTCCTATGTGTGGTGTATGAAAGGAAAACCTGTTTGATGTACTTAGTTTATTGCTGTATAGGAATATTTTAAGTACCTTGTTAAATAAAACATTTGAGAAACATTCATTTTTGTGATTCTGGCACTATGAGATGTTGATTCTAATGTTCTCCCATCTATAATGCTGCCTCAACAGCTTATACCATGGTTAGCTAAATAGAACCTCCATGTGAAGGGCAGTATACTCCCAAGTAACAAATGCAATACGAGATACTCTGGCTCCACACAACTCACTTTCTATAGGAGGTAGGATTGCCTAACCTCGAGAAAAGATTAAAACATCACAAGGAAGCTATACAACCAGCACTTGAAACCAGAAACCTTGGTGCTTTGCTCACAAAATAATAGGTAACAGTAAGGGAAAGGAGAACATGTTTTAAGTCTGGCTCAGCACTTGGTGCTTTCTCTTTTTTCCACACTGAAAACAGCAATTCCCCAGCACCACCTTGTGAAACCTACGTTCCAGGTAGATCCAAAGCTACGGTGCCTCCCAGTCCCAATCCTGAAAGGCAATCCAGGAGGATATCATGATAGATGCTACAGAAAGCTGCCCAGAGGTCCAGGAGAATCTACACTGAACCAGAGTCCTTCTAGGTTTGATATTAAAGGCTTTTGTGTGCCCCTGATGTGGAAGGTCTGACTGAAAAGCCAACAGAAGCCCTTCAGAAAAGATTTATGAGGTACTGAAAGATTTATGTAGGCATCTGAGATCTTATTTTCTGTGGTCCTCAAAACTCACTTTTGTTGAGGATACTGTTTTGCTAGAGAGAGGGCCACATCTCACTGAAACTGGGCTGCTGCTTGTCTCCTCAGCAAGAAAGACTAGAAACATCAATATCAAGTAAAAAGGTAAAGGTAGTCCCCTGTGCAAGCACTGAGTCATTACTGACCCATGGGGGGACGTCCGCATCACAACATTTTCTTGGCAGACTTTTTACAGGGTAGTTTGCCATTGCCTTCCCCAGTCATCTACACTTTACCCCCAGGAAACTGGGTACTCATTTTACCGACCTTGGAAGGATGGAAGGCTGAGTCAACCCTGAGCTGGCTACCTGAACCCAGCTTCTGCAGGGATCAGACTCAGATCGTGAGCAGAGCTTGGACTTCAAACTTCTACAGAGTTTGTAGAAGGATGCATGCATTAGATAAAAGACTACTAGAACAATCTCTGTATGAATGGTTCCCAGGAAGGTACCCATCAATGGGGTTTAGGGCATCTGAGGGCTTCTTTGACCAAGCACCTTGTTCCCAAAGCAGAAGTCCAGCCCTGGTTTTCCTGCACCTCATTGGAGCAGGAGGGGCTTCAGACACACCCAGGAGGCTTCACCTTTGTGTCCACAGAGCTCCAGTTGGGAAACAAGTTATCATGTGGCTTGGTTGGACATTGAGGCAGCCACCGCAGGATTTTTGAAATGTGGCCAGACTTTTCTTGGGGCGAAGTTGCCAGGGAAAGCTGAGGACTGGGAGAGGAGGGTGGCGGATGAAGCCAGGTTGGCTGGTGGATGGGAAGGAAAGAAGGAAGCAGAAAAATGGAGAGGCTATGGGGACTGCCGGGAGAAGGAAAAAGGAAGTAGAGTGATACAGGGGGAAATGAAGTGATTCCCCCCCACACACACACACAATTCCTTGCAGTTACCCTGCTTGTAACTTAATTATGAGCTCTGTTGTGTGAATAGAACATTAGCTGAAAAGATGTGAATACCAGAAGGAAGGTTATCCCATATAGCCTGGATATGTTCTATTAAGATATTATATACAATCATATGGGGCTGTTTTGTAAAATGGCTTCTAATCATACTGGGTTTCTGTTGTTTTCAATTATTGGATTGTTTTACAATGTTGTCATGGCATACGGTTGCCAGATCCTCCTACCTTCCTGGTGAGAGAGTGGGCAGACCTGGCACTCACCTTTCGACTTCCCAGTTTGGGCACCTGTGAAGGGCGGGAGCATGCCTGCCCCTGGGCAATATGATGTCATTCCTGGACGTGATGTCATCACATCTAGGGGGAGCATACCCTCTGCACACTGGCCCGTGAGGCTTCTTGCCTGGGCTTATTCCCCAGGGCCTTTTCCCCTCGCTAGCCAGGTAAGTGGTGGTGTGAAGCAGAGAGGGGGATCCCCCATACCAACCAGAGGACTGGCAGCCATATAATAGCAGATGTGGCTGCCAAGGAACTGGTTACATTGCCTGTTTCTAATTGCAAGACTTGTTTTGGTAGCAGTATGCCATTTTTAGTGATCTCACATCTCTTCCTCAATGAGCCGTGCTTTTCTTTATTTTGTGGCTCAGCACAAGTCCACATTTGAGAGGGTTCCTGCTGCCTGCAAAAGGGTGTCCAGGAATATTTCCCAGAAAAGCACATGAAAACCCCAGAGCAGGGGTCTCCAACCTTTTTGAGCCTGTGGGCACATGTGGAATTCAGACACAGGCCATTTCCAGGCACATTGAATAATGCACTTTCAATACACTTTAACAATCCTTTGGAAGTGGATTTTTTGTTTCACACACAAAAACCCAGTTCCAAATAATCACTAAAGAGCATTGAAAGTGCATTATCCAATGTGTGTGGAAGCAGCCACAGTGTGGTGGGCACAGCCACAAAACAGCTGCTGCAGGAGGCAGAGTCAATCACAAAAAGATTGCTGCAGCTTACCTTCATTCACACAGTGAAGATCCTTGTGCTGTGAAACCAGCTTCTGCCAAAGCAATGTTTTTAAGAATCTACACAGCCAATCAAATCTCCAATGGCCAATCAGAAGCCCTGCTTGGCAAAAGCCCCACCCACTTTCTAAAAGCACTTGGTGGGCACCAGGAAAAGTGTCTGTGGGTGCAATGGTGCCCAGAGGCACCACATTGGGGACCCCTACCCCAAAGTGTAAAGGCCTTCAGTTTTCTTCTTGTTGCTCAACTGGCCAACCCAGCTCATTGTACAGAGCCCCACAAGTCTTTACCTGAGGAAGATATTCTGCAGTTCCAGCAAAGCTGACCTGCTCAGGCCCACCCACAAGCCTTTCTGGCCTGTAGGTCATCATTTAAAAAGGGCAGGTGTTAATCCCCATACTTTTCTTGCCCATAGTTTACGTATTTCTGGGCAGCTCCAACTGGAAGAATCTGTTGCCAAAAGATAGTATCTATAGGGTCCTGATCTCACCTGTGTAGGCCTTCCAGGTGTGCACATGGAATAAGCTGGCAGAAGATTTTTTTTCTCATCCATAAGTCCAGGCTGTGGGTGGTCTCCTGGCTAATGCACCTCCAGCAGGATCAGACCTGCTAAGGGCCAGGATGCCTCTGAACCTCATAGAAACTTTAGCTTAGTCCGAGCTGTATGATGTCGTTTACTTGGTTAACTGGGGTTAGTGTGATTTTCTGAATTCTGGCCACTTCGCTGGTTCTGGTGCTTAGGGTCTACAAACCAGGATCTGGAGCTAGGGTCTGAAGGTGATCGATTAATCCCAGTTAATAACTTATGGGTTTGTGTCAGGAAGCTAGTGGTGTTGACCTTTAAAGCCCTATGGCTTAAGACCAGCATACTTGAAGGACTGCCTGTTCCCTTACAAACATACCCAACCACTAAGGTCATCTTCCAACACCCAACTTTGGGTGCCTCACTTTCTGATACTAGGCCAGTGGCAATCCTGCAGAGGGCCTTCTTGGTTGTGGCATCAGAATTCTGGAACGCTCTCCCCAGCATGACTCCCTTGTCCCCTCCGTTGCCGTCTTCCACCAGTGAGTGAAGACTTTTTGTTTTGTCTGGTGTTCCCTCATTGCTCTCTCCTTTCTGCCCTATGTTTAATTGTTTTTATGTTTTTGTTTGTGTATTTTAGCTTGCTTTGAATTGTTTTAATACTGTGTTTTTATTTGGTTTTAACAGTGTGTAAGCTGTGTTTCTGTTATGTATGTTTTAAATTTATTAGCTGCTTTGGTGGCTCTGATGAGGGCGGAAAGGCAGGGTATAAATTCTGTAAATAAATAAAAAATGTTTGTCCTGCCAAAAGACTGAGAAATGATAGACACTTGATCTTAGCCAAAAGGCTAGATTACTGTAACACACTGTACATGGGGCTCCACTTGAAAACTATCCAGAAACTTCAGCTTGTCCAATATGCAGCAGGCAGACAATTGTCAGAGGCCAGGATAAAGGGACTGTATCACTTCTGTGCAGAAAGATCTGTACAGGCTATCCATCTGTTTCTGGGCACATTTCAAAGTGCTGGTTCTTACTTTTAAAGCTCTAAATGGCTTGGGGCAAGGGTACCTGAAAGGCCAAAACATTTCTGTTCACCCAGGCTTTTAATTAAGGGGTTGAACTTTAACAGAGTTTTAGTCTAGAAACTATTATTTTAAGCTGTCAGTTATCTGTTTTTATGTTTGGGGGGTGGGGCTAGGCTGGGTTTTTAATGCTAGATTTTAATTAATATCTTTTTAATGTTTTTATTATATTTATTTTGTAAGTTCCCTCTGGCTATTAGCCATGATACCTTAATAAAAACCCCATTTGCAGGACCAGGATACCTCTGCCTCTGAATACTGGATGGCGGCTTAAATGGGTCCTCTGATCTGGCAGAGCTCTTCTTCTCTTCACTTCATTCACAGCTGGGATCATTCCCCCTCCCCAATTACTGGGCCTTGGGGCCTCATCACAGTCTGAATGGGATGTGTAGTCTGCCTCAAATCCTGTTCACCATTACTTGGTATTGTTGTGTGAAGGAACATAACAAAAGGGAAGTCACTCTGTACCCTGACTCCATGCTAACAGAAAAAACCCTTCCTTCGCATGCTATTCTGAACACTCCCAGGGGAAACCATTAGACAAGAGTTTTGCAGTCACTTGCCCTGCAAAATCTCAGCTGACAGCTCCTTCATGTTTGCACTAGAAGCTCTCTCCTTTCTTTTTAAACTACACAGTAAAATGTATAAAAGGGGTAGTGCAAATGGGTACAAAACAGTATGTTAACTGCATATAATTTATTTTAAATTATAAATACTGCAATTTAATTAATACAATCTTTTTTTTTTAATGAACACTGAAGTCCAGGAGTCACAAAAGTACATCTGCTGAACAAATTTGGAAGTGAGATTTAAGGACTGATCAGAAATTGAGTCCATAAAAATCTTAATAAGAATCTGTCAACAAATATGGAAAACGAAACAATGGCCCGCAGACTGGAAACGTTGTCTACATACCAATTCCAAAAAAAGGGAATGCCAAAGAATGCAGTCCATCACATCCACTTCTTTCTATACACAGACACACTCCACGCTCCATTCATCTGAAGGGACAGGGTTCTGAGTCCATTTAGTCACTCTCTCACTCTCCATCCATACACATATGTACTCTAGTTTCCATCCACCAGCCCACTTCCACATCTGACAGCTTCAGACGATGGTACTCTGCTAGGTTTCAAGCCATGTCGCCTCCTGCTTTAAGAGGCAAGTCTACCTGCTTTTGCATGTGACACGAAGAAATACATTATAAAGAGATCCCTTTCCATTTTATCCCACTTCCTTCCTGGAGTTCAAGGTGAGTAACAGGGGTCTTGTCCAGAATTTCACAGCATACAAGTTTTATAGCTTGGTGGGGATGTGAGCCCACATATCTTATAATCTGTTCTGACAACCACTCCAGGGTTCTGACAACCACTCCAGGGTTCTGACAACCCTGTCAGACTGAATATCGATCTACAAGGATCGAGTCCCTCCTCTTCTCACTTGCATGAATGCCCCTGAGGCTGCCATCCTCTGAAGTTTGAGGTGTTCCCAAAGTAAGGAGGACACTTCACGCCTCCCCACCTCTCCAGAGACTCTCTATTTTCCTTAAGTGGGGAAGAATCGTTATGTTGTGTCTTTTTCTCTCAAATGGCTGTGGAAACAGCTTCCTCCTTCCCCAGCTCTACACACACATCTTAAATTTTTCCCCTTTGGCGTTAGGGAAAGCCTGAAACAATCCCCAAGCAACTGAGCACCCAATCATCCCAACCTGTGGTCGCTCTCTCTCCTCTGCTTGAGAGGGGAGCCCGGCCAAGGGAGTCTGAATGGAGCCCTGACATGGGCTGCTGGAAGTCCTCCCCCCAAAACAAACGTGTTGAGCATGGCTTCTTAGGCAACTAACTTTGTGGCAAGCATGGGCAGTGCCAGCTCATGGGCAGGGGCTGCACCCCCACAACTGGCGAGCCTCAACAACAGAAGCCAGTGTTTGGAGGGGGACACAAATGAGGGAAGAGGGGAGGCCAGTGTGAATGAGCAAGCCAGGGCAGCTACCTCCCCAGCAGCGGTGGTAGTTGTTAGACATTTTGGACTTAACTCTCCTCCCTTATGTGAGTATGAAGTATTCCATGTTCTCCAATGCTATCAGCCGAGCAAAATTGAGAGGACAGAGAAATGAGCACCCCTTGTCCAAGCAGTAGGCACCTATTCATTTTTTACACAAGATAATCAAAACTAGCGAACCACTTAAAAATAAAACGGAAAGAAGTATGAATCAGGTAACTGAGAAAAGGAGAAAAAACAGAAGTGATACTCAGCAGCACTCCTTTTGACTCAATGTGCAGGTACCTCACAAGGCTGATCTAAACAAAATTCCTACAGAAAAAAAAACTTATGAAAATGATATACAGTGTTGTGGCTGCCAAATGTGATTGATTTTATTGCTGCGGTGAGGGAAAGGGTCAGGAGCCTCAGCAGTTTGCGCTCGCCATTTTCCATGGCGCTCAACTCCCCCCCCCCGACCCCCATTTTTAACAGCATGCGCCTGTTAAACCAATTGCTCAATGAATGCAGTATTTCAACATCTTTAGAACTATAATTTATATACACACAGCATCCTGCGCCAATAAGATCTCCACCTTTAGCTGCCAATATATAGTCTAAAGCCATGTGATTTTGAAGGGACAGCTTGCAAAGTTAGCCTAATTATGCAAAGCCTAAGCAGTTTCATTTCCCAGTTCTTCAACAATTTTAGATAAATTTAATATATCATGATTAGCACCTGCATCATAAAAAGTCCCCCCTTAACCAAGTTTCCCTTGTAGCTTCCCTTGGGTCTGACCTGGAAATAACAGCGGGTCCAGAACACTGCTGCGTGTGTCCTTATGGGTACACCGAATAAGGCATAACTATTTTGCAGCAGCTTCACTGACTCCTCGTGGAGTTCCAAATCAGGTTCAAGGTTTTGGGTTTGACCTATAAAGCCCTTAATGGACTGGGACCAGCATACCTATGGGACCGCCTCTTGCCGTATGCACCCCAGAGAGTACTTGGATCAGCAGATAAACATCTACTGATAGTCCCCAGCCCCAGGGAGGCTTGACTGGCCTCAACAAGGGCCAGGGCCTTTTTGGTCCTGGCCCCAATCTGGTGGAACACTCTGTTGATACTTGGGCCTGCCAAGATCTTTTATCCTTTCGGTGGGCCAGCAAGACAGGACTGGCCTGGTATCCATCTGATAAGCCTCCCTACCAGTCTGTTAAGGGGGGGGGGTTACATAGTTACCTCACACACCCCCTCTCATGAGAAGGCATGATCTGACTGGAACAGCTGAAAGCCCCTCCTCTGCACAGTTTTGGCGGGGACAACCATGAGCTGCAACTTTGAGGGAACTGTAGTCTGATGTGGTTTTATTGCTGTAAATGTGTTTATGTTTATACTTACTTTTTTATCCTTGTAGTGACCCATCCTGAGCCCGCTTGCAGGGAGGACATGCTAAAAGTCGAATTAATAAATAAAAATAGTTTCATACCAGTTTTGTGGGCAGTTCGGCATAGATGGTCCCTCAAGGTGAGATATAATCCAAAGAACAAGTGCTAGTCCAATTATAAGGCAGTAACTTGTGAACACTGTTGCCACATTTCCAGAACACACCAGAGGATGGAGTACAAGCAAAAATATGAGTATGTGACCCTTGGTATTGCAAAATAAAATGGGTCATTAGTGACTCATCAAAGGTGGCATGGAGATATATAACATAACCAGGTAAATAACATCCCAATAAGCTTCATCCCAACACCAGGAGGGCAAGCTGGCCACAAAGAAGTAAAACTGCCTCCAACAACAAAAACATGGCAACTGCTCAGGTAAAGAGCAAGCTGGACACAAAGGGATGCTGTTGGCTTTGCTCCTGTTTCTCCAAGACGAGTTGGTCTCCTCTGCACACTTGGGAGATGGCTAGCTTCATTTCTGAGGAGATATGCATGCATCAGACAGAAGGGCTGGCAGATCCTTTTAGTATTATGGACCTTCAAGTAAAACAAGGGGAAGCAAAAAAGGAAGTCTACAAGGTGGAAGATCTAGTGCCCCACATCAGACCCCTGGATCGAGAGACCCTGTTTTCCAATGTGCTTCTCCATTGGCCAACTCTCATCTCTCCCCCAAACTTCTATGCTGCTCTATCTTACATGCAGTTAGATCAGTCCAGAGAGGTTGCCCTGTTAGTCTGTGGCATCAAAAATACAAGAGTCATGTGGCACTATGAAGAGTAATAGTTTATTGCAGCATTACATTTCCATAATCGGAACTCGCTTCATCAGAAGTTTTGAATGGGCATAACATAGGAAGTGTGATCCCATCAAAAGAGTGCCCAGTCCCACAGTGGGGAATGGGTGAGGAGAGAAGCAAAGTGGGATTAAGGTAAAATCAGGTCTCACCAAGTTAAGGGCAGGGTGACGAGCAGATCCATTTGGAAATGTAGAGAGATTACAGTTTTAGCTAAGTAAATTCACATCTGTAACGAGTGGGTCGTTAAGGCGTTTCTTCACCAGGCTTTTCATCCTCAAGTGGAGTCAGAAAGGAGTGTTTGGCCTATTGTGTGTGACTATGAGAAATCTCAGGTCTGCAGCATAGTTTTTAAGAGTATGTTCCTGGTTGCTTGTGAGATACTACCCCTGCCCTGGTCCCTCATATACCCAGGACAAAAAATAAAATAAAACATAGAATCCAAGTTGAGCTCCCTTCCATTGCAGAGTAATATTCCCCCCACAGCCTCTCCTGACTTTTCCACAGCAGGGTGTCATCTGCTGTGAAAAACAGGTCTTAGTATATAAGATCCCCCTCCATCCTTCTTGAGGGTAAATTCCCTTCTGAAAAACTGGCACATGTGAGAACCCCCCCCATACCCCCTCATGAGGAAGGTCTTTTCCCTCTATAACCACTCACCAGATTCATCCCAGGTAATACTCGGAGACTCCTGCAGGTGTACATAGCACTCATAATGATTTCCGTCTTTGGGATTGAGCACACTGCTGAACAAGGTGTGGAAGGTGTAGTCTGAGTCAGGGACTCCAAAACCTCCTCATCCTTCTTCCCAATGGTGGCAGATATTCTGGGGCTATTCATGTGGCAGATGAGGGTTCCCCACCTGTCATACTTCACCTCGAGTACCAGCTTCAGTGCTGGGGGGCTCTGTAAAAATGCCCTTGGGCATGTTAAGACTGCTTCTTTCCATTACAGGGCAAGTTGCGGAACTGTATTTTAATTCCTGGAATAACCCTATGAGATCATCCAACCCAGCTCAAAGTTGTGGGATAGGGGTGCTTCTCCCCACCTCCTCCATGGTCTACCAACAGAGTGTCCCTGGGAAGGGGCACCAATTGAAGCAGAGGGCAGTTGGCCTAGGATAGCCTTAAGGCCCAGTAGGTGATTTCATGCCCTACCCAAACTCCCCTTGGCCCATGAAATGTCTGCCCTGGTCTTTCTCTTGAAGATACCAAAATCTCATCCATAATGGCCTCACCTTGTTCTGGGCAGGAGCCTCTCTCTCTGCCACCCTCTGAATTCCATAAGGGGATTTCTTCAGATTTCTTTCTAGCAGAGTTGAAAGCAGGGTGCTTGGGTGTGGCAAGAGACTCTGCATGAAAAGAAAGAGAATCTGACTTGACAAAATACATGGCATGGTGGGGAGGGACAGGTAAATGCCTACAGAGAGATCCTCCACAACACCAAGGAGAAAGAAAGGAGAAGGGCCTCCAGGAAAATTCCCAGCTTGAAGTATATGTTGAGTGATCCTGAACTGGCTGAGACAGACTGGGAGACATCTTGGAGTCACAGTGCATAGCTTGATGAAAATGTTGACTCAGGAAAACTCTAAGGCTACTACCATAGATGGCTTTAAAGGGGGATTAGACATTTATGGAAAATAGGTCCATAAAGAGCGGTTAGCCATGATGACTAAATGGAACTGCTATGTTTCAGAGGCAGGAAATATCTGGAGAGCAGTGCTAGGACGCAATAACAGAGGAAGGGCTTGGTCTCTTGGCTTGCTTTGCTGGCCCTCCAGGGAAAATTGTTGGTTTGTGTGTGAAACAGCAGGTTGCCATACCAGATGGACCGCCGTCTGGCACTGGCTCTTCTTACGTGCTTAGAGTATAAATACCAGAGGTCTTTGTGGAGCTAACTGGAAGAGACAGCTCTCTGAGCAGACAGAGACAGACAGGGTAATCCTTTACAGAATCCAAACTGGGAGCAGTATTATGAAGGCAAGCTGGCCCTCCCTTGACCGAACAGTCCAAATCCCTCTTGACACGCTGAAATATCTAAATCATGTTCAAGGACAGTCCTACACAGAGCACACAATAACAGTTCAATCCAGTGGCCATAGAGGCAAGCATGAGACTGCAGAAAAAGCAGCAGTCAGGGAATCATCCTAAATTAGGCAATGTAGTGCAGTGGTTAGAATATATCAGATAGAGGACTGGGAGCCCAGGTTCGAATCTCCAATCTGCCATGGGAGTTTGCTGGGTGACCTTGGGCTAGCCGTATATTCTAGCCTAACCTGCCCCATAGGGTTGTTGTGAGGATAAAATAGGAGAGAGGAGAATGGCATAAGCCATGATGGGAGAAAGGACAGGTAGAAATGAGATAAATACATAAGTCAATAAACTTCGAAAAAAGAAACCCTGGGCCGCTGCTGATAGCTGGGAATACAACACTAGAGCCACATCCTGTACAGGAGCATTCTCAGCCTGCCAATGTGCTCCTTTGCAGCAAGAGTAATCCCCTTTCTGAGGCCTTTCTCTGCCCATCTCTTCTACTGTATATCACTATTTAGGTTTGATTTGGAATGTCCTTGACTTTATTCACACCTTCATCCAAACCAGTTATTGACCAATGGCATGTGATCCCCCCCCCCCCCAGAAGCCGAAAAAAGGAAAATATAGTCATGTGGCACATACATACAGATGATACCACACTCCATGCCTCTGTATGACATCTCTCAGCTCTTCAGTGCCAGTATTAAAATGTAGCAATGATATAACTAAATCATTCCAACAAGGCAGAGCAGAAATCTCCCTTAGTTGCAAAATCACTATAGAAGCAGAACTCACAACTCTTAGCTTTGAGGAGTGTTTCTCAATGATATCAAACTTTATGGCCTAGAAAGTCACAAGAAAGCTGAGGAGAATCAGCAAAGTTGTATTTCCTTTTCCCTCTCCCACAGTTTTAAAAGAGATTTAAAAATGCCATGATGGCCTGACCCTGATTGGGCCCACAGCACAGTGGGCTGGGGCACTCTGGTTCTGCCCTCCTGTGCCTTTTCAAGTGCTCAAACAGCCACGATGTCATGTCTGAGCCCCATCCATGCCAATTTTGATTCTGTCCTGCTGAACACAATGTATCCTGCTATAGCTCAATATCACTTTGCTAGTGTCATAACTATTCTTTTCTCAGGTTTTCACAGGTGTTTATCTGTTGGACTGTAACAGCTTCCAGTGTTTATGACCTTGTACTCATTCCCAGACAGTGCTGTGTCTTGCTTCCTAGTAACTCAATGTGATATCACAAATATGTGAAACATTCTCACACCAAGAGAGCGCCAAAGTATTGTTTAAAGTTGGGAGCGGGGAGAAAGGAGTAAACTAGAATGTTAAAAGAGAAGGTTCTCTCACATGTCATTCCTGTCAACTTCTACTCTTGCTGCTTAGATGTCTGCCTTGCTTCTAAGTAGTCCTATGGACCTGTATATGGAAAAGATCTGATTTCTGAATAAAAGCCATTTGACCAAGAACCTGTGTATTGATGCAGTGGTCCAGGGATCTATCTGCTGTATCCTGTCATCAATAGCCTGGCACACGAGTACCCCTCCACACTTTTTTGGCACTTGAAAATGTATGTGAAGAGCTCCTCAGCCAACCATGCTGTAGGCTTGATCAGAATCTAGCCCGTGTAGCATTTTAAAATTGCTTTAAAATGGCATCGTCCTCTATGGGGCTTTCATGACTAGTTTGGCCCTCGGCCACAATCTTCTGAATCACCTTGCCCAAAAATGGTTGACTTCACATCAGCCCATAATTTTTAAAGACATCCAGGCATATATACCATTTGCTTAGAAGAACTCCAATGACTACCGCAGTCAGCATATTGGACCAAATTTCTTTCAACGACGTTTGCAATCAAGCTGACAAATTAGCTACCTTTCCACAGCTGGATTTTAGAAGTCAGGATAGGCAAAGAACGAGAATCAGTAGCATAAACTTGTCCAATGGTCGGGCTGAATCAAATGTAATTTATCCAAATTCATCCAAGCTTTTGTAACCAGTGGCATCTTGGTGATACAGTTCAGGGAAGTTCCTTTATGCAGGGTTCAATGCCAAGGAATAGGGGGCATGGCACAGAACCACATGATGAGGTTGTCTTGTGTAGCTTCTCCTACCAGGTTACTTAGATGAGAACTGAAGTTCTTCACACTTAGATAATTTCTGTCTCCTCTAGTGTGGATTATTTAAGATAATAATTTTACTGCACCCAGAACTCTTGCCACAATGTCATCATATATAAGGTTTCTTCCATGTGAGTATTTTGATGGGTAATAAGGCTGTTTTTCTGACTGAAGCTTTTCCCACACTCTGGGCATTTATATGGTTTTTCCCCTGTGTGAGAATTTTGATGGGTAATAAGGCTAGCTTTCTGCCTGAAGCTCTTTCCACACTCTGAGCATCTATATGGTTTCTCTCCTGTGTGGACAGTTTGATGGAAAGTAAGGTTAGACTTCTGACTGAAGCCCTTCCCACACACTAAGCATTTATATGGTTTTTCCCCTGTATGAGTATTTCGATGGGAAATAAGGCTAGCCTTCTGCCTGAAGCTCTTTCCACACTCTGAGCATCTATATGGTTTCTCTCCTGTGTGGATTCTTTTGTGCAAAGCAAGGTTTGCACTCCACCTGAAGCTCTTTCCACACACTGAGCATTTATATGGTTTTTCCCCTGTGTGAGTATTTTGATGGGTAATAAGGCTAGCTTTCTGACTGAAACTCTTTCCACACTCTGAGCATTTATATGGTTTCTCCCCTGTATGAGTATTTCGATGGGTAATAAGGCTGGCCTTCTGACTGAACGTCTTTCCACACTCTGAGCATCCATATGGTTTCTCTCCTGTGTGGATAGTTTGATGGACAGTAAGGTTCGACTTCTGACTGAAGTGTTTTCCACACTCTAAGCATTTATATGGTTTTTCCCCTGTGTGGGTATTTCGATGGGTAATAAGGCTCGCCTTCTGACTGAAACTCTTTCCACACTCTGAGCATTTATATGGTTTCTCCCCTGTATGAGTATTTCGATGGGCAATAAGGCTGGCCTTCTGACTGAACCTCTTTCCACACTCTGAGCATTCATATGGTTTCTCGCCTGTGTGGATAGTTTGATGGACAGTAAGGTTGGACTTCTGACTGAAGCATTTTCCACACTCTGAGCATTTATATGGTTTTTCCCCTGTGTGGGTATTTCGATGGGTAATAAGGCTGGCTTTCTGCCTGAAACTCTTTCCACACTCTGAGCATTGATATGGTTTTTCCCCTGTGTGGGTATTTTGATGTGTAGTAAGGCTGGCCTTCTTACTGAAACTCTTTCCACACTCTGAGCATTTATATGGTTTTTCCCCAGTGTGGATATTTTGATGGGTCGTAAGAGTGGCCTTCTGACTGAAGCTCCTTCCACACTCGGAGCATCTATATGGCTTCTCTCCTGTGTGGATTACTTGATGGACAGTAAGGTTGGACTTCTGATTGAAGCTCTTTCCACATTCTGAGCATTTATATGGTTTCTCTCCTGTGTGGGTATTTTGATGGGTAATAAGGCTGGCCTTCTGACTGAAGCTCTTTCCACACTCTGAGCATTTATATGGTTTCTCTTCTGTGTGGATAGTTCGATGGACATTAAGGTTTGACTTCTGATTGAAGCCCTTCCCACACTCTGAGCATTTATATGGTTTTTTCCCTGTGTGGATATTTCGATGGGTAGTAAGGGTGGCCTTTTGACTGAAGCTCTTTCCACACTCTGAGCAATTGTATGGTTTCTCTCCTGTGTGGATAGTTTGATGGACAGTAAGATTGGACTTCTGATTGAAGCTCTTTCCACACTCTGAGCATTTATATGGTTTTTCCCCTGTGTGGGTATTTTGATGGGTAGTAAGGCTAGCCTTCTTACTGAAGCACTTCCCACACTCTGGGCATTTATGTGTTTTCTCCCCTGTGTGGGTATTTCGATGGGTGGTAAGGCTGGATTTCTGACTGAAACTCTTTCCACACTCTGAGCATCTATATGGTTTCTCTCCTGTGTGGATAGTTTGATGTACAGTAAGATTGGACTTCTGACTGAAACTCTTTCCACACTCTGAGCATCTATATGGTTTCTCTCCTGTGTGGATAGTTTGATGGACAGTAAGGTTGGACTTCTGACTGAAGCTCTTTCCACACTCAGAGCATCTATATGGTTTCTCTCCTGTGTGGATTCTTTTGTGCAAAGCAAGGTTTGCACTCCACCTGAAGCTTTTAACACACTCTGAGCATTTATATGGTTTTTTGTCTGTGTGCTCAGTAAAGTGGTGGTTCTTTTTGAAGCTCTTTCCTATAATGTTATAAATGGATTCTTTCCTCCAATTATACTTTACTTCAGTTTCCATTCCTTGTTCTTCTACCTTTATTTTGCTCTCTCCCCCTGTTGAGGCAGAAAAAAAAGAAATCAAATGACAGAGGAATCAAGAAAGAATCACAGTTTACTTTCATTTTGAATAAGAGAATGAAAAAGACTGAGAAACAATTTCTGCCATGTTTTCAATACCCATTTTGAGTGATGTTGTGACAAGCAATGCCACATGGTGTACATGGATTAGGAGAAGTCAATGAGGGGCAACAGCAATTTTACAGCATATGAAGCCTGTTTTTTTCCCCTTAGAAAAGTAACTGTTTTACAGGCATCAAGTGAAGTATAACAAGGCTTTTCTTCTGACTGCAGCAATTCTGGCTATTCAATCCCTACAGTCTCCTGTTCAGAGGCCTTAAATACAAAGGCTAGGTAAGAGTCTTTGGAAGACCAGTAGCAGTCGCTGGAAAAGATGATACAAGAGCAGATTAATAACTTAAGGCAATCCTAAGCAGATCTACTCAAAGCCCTATTGTTAAGTGGAGTTACTGCCACAAAAGTGTTCTTAGGATTACACTCTTTATCTTTTTATAATTGGAACTGAGATCAAAGAGGCATGTGCCATGCATTTTAAACATAAATGGGAAGGCAGACGTGCTGTGAAAATTGCAGTTGCCCCTCACTGCCCTTCCATCACCCATGTCTCTTTTTGCACTCCAAACATCCCCTAGCCTTC
Source organism: Eublepharis macularius (assembly GCF_028583425.1). Taxonomy (NCBI): domain Eukaryota; kingdom Metazoa; phylum Chordata; class Lepidosauria; order Squamata; family Eublepharidae; genus Eublepharis; species Eublepharis macularius. The sequence continues at coordinate 164,797,271 of NC_072793.1, read as the reverse complement.
AGAAATCAGTAGCATGAGTAAATCCCAGCTTTTCATATGGTATCCTTGATTAAGGCATGCATTACCCCAGGTGTTTTCAAGAGGAAGTAACTTGGGTCCCTGAGAATTCCAGAGGCACAATGATCAAGACTCTTTTCTGTAGTTCTCTAAAGCCCCCCATAGCCCTGGCCATAAGTATTAACTCAAGTTACAGCAATCTTCCTTCTTCTAATTTCTGTCACAACGCAGACTTCTCTGGTCCAGGAAAAGTCAGTTACACATTATTGCACCATATATGCCTGATATTCGCGTCCAAAATACTGGTATAGTATTTAGATCTAGGTTTTATTTGGGAATACAAATATATCCAGCTCCATTATTACCTATGGGAAAACCTATCTGGGGGGGGCTGGAGAATGGCACATTTTTCTTAGAAACTCCACCAAAATTACAGGGAACTTAGTCCTTCCTGTTCACTTCAAGTTTCATGAAAATTGGACCCAGGGGTCCACTTCTATGGGCCCCTGAAAAAGCTGCCCCCACCACTCTCCGTTGTTCCCTATGGGGAAAAAATTCCAAGCCAGCATTCCAGCAAAACCTTAACCAAACACACAAAGGGACAACCACTGGCTAAAGGGCAAGGCCCAGTTCCAATGCAAGCTGAATGAAGAAAGCCCAACAGAAGCAACATCAAACCAGAGAATCTCAGAAGACCCAAACTGAAGCAAGGCACACTGTTGCAAGCCCAACAGAACTAATGTCACTCACAGAAGCCAGGCAGAACCCAGGGTACAGAACAGAACCAAGTACCAACATCAACTATCCAGCAGAACCACCAGCCTGGCACAAGCACTATCAATAGCAAGCAACCACAGTTGGAATTTAGCATAAGATACCTCTCCCAAGGAAGGCCTCAGGAACTGAGAGGGAAGGGTAATTTTGGGTAATCCAAGTTCTCTTTCTGCATCGTGCAGCCTACACTGTCACTCATTGGTCAGAGCCTAGAGAAAGAGCTGCAGAAGCTGCCCTTCTCCACTGACCCATCTGTTCCCTCCCACCCCTTCCTGTAAAGGAGAAAGTTTAGTTAACACAACAAAACAAAATAGCATGCTGCACTAAACTCATTTTGGGTCCTGCTGCGGTTTTGCTTCTGCTTCTTTTAATTTAACAATGGCATGTACATGGTGTAAATTCTCTACTTCCCCTACTATCACTCTTCCAGTTCCAGTAGCAACGGAACATTATTATTGGTGCTGCTTTTCTTCATTTTCTTCATAGAATTGTGCCAAGATCCAAGGAATGTCCTGGCTGGGCTGGTTTTTCTTTGGATTTTTTGTTTTTTTTGGGGGGGGCATGTTGGGGTATGCATTTTATGGAGTATGTCAACTGGATGGAGTATCCTGCTAGTTTTCTACCTAAGTTTTAACTTTGGGGAAAGCGCCTTTCCTCACCTGCCCAACACAGACTGAGAGAGGATGCAGGCACAAGGGCAACTTGACCATCAGGAAGACCAATACTCTAGGGGAGCAGGTGAGTGTGATAAGATTGATAATGTTAGGGAATTTCTATGACCCCTATTCTAAAAGACCTATGTATGAGCATTTATTGGAGTTGACCTGTGACACAGAAGGCAAAAGTTATTCCTATGTAAGCGGATTCCGAGACTGTGGTTAGAGAACCCTATTGCAAGGACAGTATCTCTCTTGTTTTGACTTTGTACTCATGAACTTAGCTTGAATAAGATCCCTCTCAGGAAGACACCCAAGATTCCTTTGTGGCACCATACATGGAGCATGTTTATATTACAGAGAGAAATTACTATCTTGTCAATCAGGCCTGTATTGGTGCCATGTCTCCTGAAGAATTTGATTCTGAAGAATTGTTTGTATCTAGTTTTGTATAACAATTTTATCTCTTTTCTGTAAACAATTAACTTTAAAAAGTATATAAGATTCTCTGCTATGGCTGATCTTTATGCATGTGTCGAAACATGGCACGGCACCTGGGTTTTATGTCAATAAAATTCATTATGGATCACAATTTTTGGTGTCTTGATTACTAGTGACGGCTATTGGGAAACATAATCTGAACGCAGAGTACCTTTAAGAAATTTTGCCTTAACAGATAATATCACCCATGTGGAAGAAGACAAGCTTGCTCTGCATGGTTGTCAGAGGGTGAAAGGAGCCTCTGAGCCATATGAGAGAGGTCTGGCTGGACCACCTCTTTCTTGGCCTAGTAGATCAGAGGACAGGTGGTATACAACTCGCAGGGCTCTGAAAGGTAGTTCTTGACTATCACCTCTGCTGAGTTGTGGCTCACACACTTCACATTCCCAGAGGGGCCGAGCGCCTCCCCAATGGCCACCATCTCCATGGACATTTTCCCTGCTGAGAAGGCAAGGTGTGGGAACAGCAGAACTGGTATCCCCCTCCTCCTCCTCTGCTGTAAGTTTCCCTGCCTGGCCCAAGTACACTGCACCCACTAACGAAGCTTATCTCTCTAGCTGGCGAGCTTCCCAGCCCACTGGTGATGCTGCCCTTGATGTGCCCATAGTCAACATGTACAACTCCTTCCCAGTGAGAGGTTGCAGGTGGGAATCAATGCCCTCTTGCAGCACCGCTGCATCCAGAAGGGGGGACATCTTCCTTTGAAGTGTCTGGATCAAAGGAATGACCAGTCTCAGGGCTGCTATGTCAGAAGCGACCTTCAGGTAAGGACAGCCTGCTGCTCCACCAAACACTCAAGCATGGCATGGGTGGAGTTCCAGGGAATGCTTATGAGGCTGGTAAGATGATGCTCTGGCATGCCTCCCAGGACCTTGTTCTGGCAGAGCTGGTGAATAGACTTCACGCTGCACGAGAACGGACCCACGAAGCACTGGCATCTCATGATGAGACACTGAACCTCACAAGTTTCAGTGCCCAGTCAGAGGATCCAGACGCCGTGCATCCCTCAGCATAAGGTAAAGTCATGGGCCATGCGCTAAATGTGCTTGCCCAATTTCACTGCCGCTTGCTGGACGTTTTTGCTGCCATCGGTTGTCCTGTATCCTGTGGTGATATTCCTGGCTACCCACTGCACAAATTGCCTCTCGATGGCAGCAGAGACGTAATCTGCCATGTGCACCTCATCAAGAACCTTGGGGTGGAGCGAAGCCTGGCAGTAGCAGCCCGGGTGGCCCTCCCATCTCACCGTGCCTGACACTGGTCATCCCACCTGCACCTGGAAGGTGGCTGGATTGCCACCACTGCACAGTCCATGAGAGACAGCATGCTACAACTGAGGGCAGATCCCGATGTCAGAGGTGAAGTGCACATTTCTCCCAGCAGTGCAGGACAACCGTGCCTTCACATAGTCCTTGGCAGCTCTGTAAAGGGGGAGAACCACAGTCCTGCTCAGTGTGGTGCAAGGAGGGGGCATGTACCAAGGACAGACTTCTTGGAGCAGACTGTGAAGCCAACATCCTGAGCCACAGAAAAGGGACATCCCTCTAGAGCGATCACTTTGCTGATAAGGCAAGTGACCCTTTTCTCTGCCTTCTGGTATCTCCCCCCCCCATGGCACATTAGTGCCCCCCCCACTAAACATCTCTATGAGATGGCATCCCTTCCCTATAGGAGACCTGGAAGGAAAAACGCCAGAGGTGGTCATGGGACGACCCCCTTCCTGGCTTGCTGGTGGCCATGTGGCGGCCGAGGAAATGCTGCCTGGTGCTGCTTCTTCAAGTAGTTCCTGTGTCTGGTAGTCAGGAGATGAGCCACGTCTCTCCTTTGACTGATCCAGCCCTACACAGCTGGCACTGTGCATAGCAAGGCTTCTCCATCTTCTGGAAGTGATCCCAGATGGCAGAGATGTAGGGGGATCAATGCTGCCCTGCAGCTGCGGGCCCCTCAGGATCCATTTTCTGTGAGGCTTTTGGGGCAGATAAACCATTGGTGGGGGGGCAAAAGAGACAACCAAGGGAGAAGGATTTGAGATGGCAGCACTGACTCCATCTCTTCCTTTTCTGCCACCTCCATCAACTCCTGCCTCTCCCTCAAAGCCTCCTGCTGGCCTCAGAGGAAACTCGGGAAGGTTTACCAGAGGCAAGCCTCTCCTCCAATTCCTCCAGCACCCTCTGGGCCCCTGTGGTGAGCTCGAGGACTGGAAGACTCATGTTCTCCAAGTCCACCCCAAAGGACCCCTCATGCTTCTCCTGCTTCCGCTGCTGGGTCACAACAGCTGGAAGAGGGAAGTCTCAGAAGAAGGCCCCTGCTCAGAGCCAGCTCCTACTTCTGGCACCCGTGAGGGCAGCGCTCCTGCAGCTGCCTCAGGAAAGAGGACCTTGTGAGGCCTTGTTGTCACCAGCCGAGCTGCAGCTCTCCCCTTCTCCCTCCTCTCCACCCTGCCACTCTTCTGCTTTGCCTTTCCCCCACGGCCCCACTGGACTCCGCTCCTCTCCCTCAGTCTGTCCCCATTAGCATTACTGGTTCTTGCAGAGGCAGTCTAGGTGAACTGCACTACACTCAATAACACAGCACTAACCCAATTTTTCCAAAACCCTCCCCCATTTTTTTTTGGTTTTCATATGTAGGCAAATATCTGAAGTTTTTTTTTAAAAAACAACTACTACTCTGACTACGTACTCTAAATTACTCTGGCTAGTTATTAACCTGACTACATTAGCAAGAAGCTTAATTCCTCTTCGAGAATCAAGCAACTCCCTTCTTGAAACCCAAAGATTAGCACGTGGCTATATTCACCCTGCTTTCATAAACTACCTGGCCCATGGCTTCACTGAAGCCAAGAAATCAAGAGCAAGGTGAGCAGCCTCAATTTTTTTTGCCTGTAGGGGCCTATTTATCTATGTGACTGACAAGAGCAACACTTGAACCCTATACAAGCCTGTTGGTCCCTAAGCTGAAAATTCATTTGTGTTTTTCAACAAGGCCTACACTTAACCTACATTAGAAGCCTTGTGTTAAGATTGCCTAGTAACAGCAACTATTCAGAATAACCCAACGAAGAAGCATCCCAAAAGTCCACTAGAGAAAAACAACAAACGACTGCAGGGCAGAACTACGCATGTCTCTTTCCTTTTAAAATGCAGGGGGGGCCCCCCGCCACCTGCGAACAGCAAGCAACTCTTAATCTATTAGAAATCTGAACAGCAGCATGTTTAAACCAACAACAAAAAGCTATCTCCACCCCACACAGGAACAGCAAACATTTAGAACAGGGATGTTATCAACAAATAGTGAGCAGTGACTTTAAACCAACAAGAACAGCAAGCAACTCTGAACAGCACGCAACTGTTCAGCAACAAGTGATCTCCCCCAACAAGAGCAGCAACTCTTAATATCCACAAGCAAAAGCAATCTCCCCACCCCACCCCACCCCGCATCAGTAAGCAACAGCATCACGATGTTTTCTGGGCAGACTTTTGTTATGGGGTGGTTTGCCATTGCCTTCCCCAGTCATCTACACTTTACCCCTGGGAAAATGGGTACTCACTTTACTGATCTCGGAAGGATGGCTGAGTCAACCTTGAGCTGGCTACCTGAACCCAGCTTCCATCAGGATCAAACTCAGGTTGTGAGCAGAGCTTGGGCTGCAGTACTGCAGCTTACCACTCTGTGCCACGGGGCTCTTGCTCTGTATTTAGGATAGGGCAATAAAGTTACTTGCAGGTGGAGTATCTGTCACCCCTTGTTTTCCCAGGGAGATTCATTGTTTATGGAGATAATCTGGGCCAGGATGAACTAGGAAGGTGGTGGCTGCACAGACAGCGAGGGTGGAGTTTAATCCCCTCATAAAACAAACTTTCAGACAATCTGCAAATGAACAGGCCTTCTTAAGCATGGTGCACATTGGAGTAATGCTTTAAAGGAAGCAGCAGGGGGAGATCTAGAAAGAAACTGTACTGAAATGTAGGAAAAAATGTGGCTTGGGCCCTTATAAAATAATACTGCGAGTGGAGGAAGCAGGTGGGTTCTAGTAAGTATATAAATGCCTACAAAAATGGGAGGGGCAGATGCTCAACCCCCATCATACTCAGCTGGCTGGAATGTTCCCAGTTTCCTCCCCATCTTTGATTGGTGTGATGGCGTCCAAGGGGTGTCTCCAGTAATAAGCTCTGACAGCATTTGGAGACATTGCTTCCGTCAGCCAATAAGCCAGGCTGAAGCATTCCCTAATGCACCTGCTGATGGTGGACATGGATATATGCTGACCGAGCTGCCTGTTTCTGAGATACAATTAAGACACTCGGACTGACACATGGGTTCAAGTGTTTTCACAAGTACTCTCAGTTCCTTTCGGGAAGCTGGCTTATGACAATGGTGTTCTATGTAGGGCAAAAATCGGGGAGGACTAAGAGCAGAACCACAAGTGACAAAAGGCACAGACTGGACACTTGTCTGCTTCCCTCAAGTTTTGATGGGAAATGTAGGCATCCTGGTCTCGCAGCTTCGCTCTCTGACTGCTGTCCAATGGACTTTTCAACTGTCACTTGTCCAACATTCCGCCAAGCTGCCTACATTTCCCGCCAAAACTTGAGGGAAGCTGACAAGTGTCCAACCTGTGTCAGGTGTCACTTGTGGTTCCGCTCTATGTCTCTATGGAAAGATGAGTTTTCCTTTCAGAATAAAGGCACTGTCATTTCTAATAGGCTTTATTCAAACTAGGCAGGATTGCTGCTTGCCCCCCTTATTGTTTCATCTTGCTTGGGCAGTGGGCTGGGGGGGCACCTTTGGTTCTGAGCAACATCAACCAACAATTAGATGTTCGTGTGGCCCACTGCAGGAAGGGGTTGAAGCTTGGTGCTGTTTTCCGTGCAAGCTAAGATTAATGAAGCTGGCGGGTACAAAGCTGGTGGGCTGCTGGTTGGCATCAAACTACACTCTTCCCAATAACCAAGTAGAGGTCTTTATTTGAAAATAAATAAGAGCAGTCGTTTTAAGCTCTCTCCCACTTGGAATGCCAATTAATAGAAATTTAGGAAGAAAAAAAGGAAGGCTGCATTTCCTTCCAAGGAAACCACACTGCAAAGGGTGGGGAAGAAGCAGTATGACACAGGAAGAGTATGCAAGAGCTGAAATTGCTTTTTAAAGTTTTCAAACTGAGCCACCTTGTGCAACAAGGAATGGCTGGATGTAAATATTTTAAGAAATAAAAATGGTTACCCAGAAAGGCCAAGTTCCCACTGGTCTCCACCGTGACTTCCCTGACCAGAGCCTTTTGGCCCGGATCCAGCAGAGCCCACTCCTCCTCTGAGAAGCACACAGCCACATCCTCAAAGGTTGCCAGATCCTGAAAGAAGAAGGAAATCACTGCTCTTCACAAGGGCCTAGCAGTCCAAACAAGAGCAAAAACACGTAGTAGAAAGTTTTCCTCTTGGACCCAAAACTGTCATGCTGGAGTATTCAAAGCCTTTTTAGTAGGCAGTTTTCAGAGACTTAAAAGCGGAAGATGGAGATTCCTTAAGCCCCTGGGGAGAAATGCAGGGGACAGAGGAAGGGTGTGCAATTCAGCTCCGGGAACCAGCAAAGAAGCCAGATTTATGCTGACTTGGCATAAACCAGCTTTGCTGCTTTCCCAGGATGAACCCTGGATCCGATCCAGGGGGGCCAGAATCTGCTGGGCTGGATTATGTGGCTGGAGCAGGGAGATGCAGGCAGCTGCTGCAGGTGGTCGGCAACCACAGTGAGTGAGAGGAGCAGCTGCATAGAGAGAAGCCAAGCTCTGCAACGCTGCAGTAGAGCCAGGTGAGGCTGGCAGGCCTGAGGAGGAAGCTAGTAGGCAGAGTGGACTCCCATCCTGTGCTGCGCCTCCCCACCCACCCCAGCTCCAAAAGAACCCCTTCAAGCCACCGCCACAGGCCACCTTTTAAACTCCACAGCTTGGCAAGCCTCACTCCTTCCCCTGCTTCAGTAAGAGATTCCCAATTGGATTCTCTGGTTTGAAAGTTTCTAATTTGACATTAGGATCCTCTGACAATAAGATTGCAAGGGATTAAGGTTGAACCAGAGAATCCCAAGCAAGGGGGGTGGAGGAAGGCTGGCGGCAGAGTTCAAAAGACTTGGAAATGTTTCCTCCATAGGAAACAATGTAGAATGGCTGGGAGCAGCATGTTTAGGAGCCTACAGAACTGGATCTTGGGGGGGTGGGGGGTCTAATCCTCCTGACATTTTGGGAATCTTTAGGAGACAGTAAGGAGTAGGTTCCTTGAAAATTTAATGGAGTTCACTTTTAAAATATGCCCCCCCCCCCAGCCAGTTTTCCCCATGGGGAATAATGGCCAGTTAAATCCAGGATTCTCAAACCCAGATCAGAAAATATGACCAGATTTCAGGGATCCAGGATTTTTTTACCCTCGAAACCCAGATTCAGATTACTTGGATTGTTTTTGTGTGTGTGCACACATCTAGGACAGCGGTACATGGGTTGCCATAGATCCCTCCCCTACCTGATACGGTAGCATGGAGTCCGTTTCCACTCCAATAGAAAGAGGGGAAGGCCCAGAATATCCTGCCTGCATTTTTCCAGTGCCTGTGAAGGGAAGCAAAAGAAGATAGTATTCTGCTCTCTTCCAGGGCATGTCCAATTGCTGATTTTGTTTTTCATTTAAGATCCTAACAGTACAATCCTAAGCATACTTACATCTTTCTAAGTCCATTGAAATAAATGGGCTTAAAATGGGAGTAATTCTGCTTACGACAGCACAGGAAGTTACCCACCAACTCCAGACGTCAAAGATCCTTTCCTCCTCCATGGACTCAGTAAACATCTGGAGAGACCCCTCCAGACCCCTCCATTTACCATGACTGCATTGGAATCTCCTCCCTGGGAGACTGGACTAGCTCTCTCCGCTTTCACTTCCCAGTAAAGAATTGAGGCCAGATGCCACCAGCAGCGAGGACCACAAATCCACCACCTTTACTGACAGAAAATGAGGCCCTTGTTTTGCAGAACAGATGTAGCTCACACTCTCTTCCTTGGAAGGCAATGAACCCCGACAGCTCTGTGAAAGAGATCCCCCAGTTCTAAAGCCACCTCCCTAATAGCCTGACGCTTTTTGGAGATTCAGCGCCAGCGACTGTTGTACCGTGAACAGGGCTTAGTAGGGAGGTGATAATACTTAGAGGGACTCATGGGGGAACAGACACCCCAAAGGAATCAAAACAAACCATGCCATCAATAAAATAAATGCATTTTTCTTATGCATTTTAGATTGCAGCTCCTTCTACAATCGCACACCCCTCCCCAGATGCTTCTTGGCTAAAATTCAAAGTTACGGTTTGGGCCTACAAAACTGCTGGCAAACCAGTCTAAGCTGGGCAAAAAAAGTCAAAGCTATTTATTCGAGGAGGCCAAACTGAAATAGTCCCTCTTAATCCTTACCCAGAGAATTAGCACTTCCATCACCCTCTTGAGTGATCCCGAAGAAGAGCAGTCCCTGCTTGGTGTCTGACGTAGGCCTCTCTTCCTCTTTGAATGGCACCTGAAACAGCAGGGAAAGTGTAGGTTGATGATTTAGGAAAGGAACAGGGCAGCCTGGGTAAGGAGGAGTGGGGTAGAAGGGAACAGAGGCCCAGTGTGCTGTAATGGTTTAAATGTCAGACTAGGATCTGAAAAACACCGCTTCGCATCTCTGCTCTGACAGGGAATCTTGCTGAGTGACGTTGGGCCAGTCACACCCTCTCAGCCAGACCTAACTGACAGAGTTGTTGCTTCGAGGATAAAATGGAGGAAAAGATGTGAGCCGCTTTGAGTCTTCGCTGGGGAGAAAGGTAGGATAAAAATGAAGTAAGTAAATAAATAAAATATTTCACAGTTGAGTTCCTGAAAAAATGGTGCACCTCTCACATTTTCTACCCTTTCGACCTCCCAGCATGAAACTCTCACCTGCCCTTCCTGGTCTTTGGCCTCCGCCTGGCTCAAGAGAAACCCTTCTGCCAGGGCCACCGCCTGGGAACTGGTCTCTGGCCGGCATTCCCTGACCCAGCTCTCCATCTCCGGGGGCAGGATGGCCAGGAACTGCTCCAGGATCACCAGGTCCAGGATCTCCTTCTTGCTGTGCCTTTCTGGCTTCAGCCATTGCCAGCAAAAATGGTGCAGTCGGCTGCAAACCTCTCGGGGTCCCTCGGCTTCCTGGTAGCGGAAGTACCTGAAGTGTCGGCGCTCTTCATCTGATCTGGTGGTGCACCCCTCCAGCGCTGTCTGCATGATTTCCCCCCAGAATTTCCAATTCTTCACAACCTGAATGGCACCTGAGCCTCTTAGTTCTCCAGACCTAGCAGAGTCTTCCTATCCTATCTTCCAGTCCAAGCTCAGACAAAGCTAGAAGGGGTTTTCTACACGTTTCTTTCTTAAGTCCAGGAACAGCAAAATGGTTGGAGCTTCTAAGCCCTGCAAAGCCAACAAGAAAACTAGGATATGCTCCCAGAAGGCAAACAAAACTGGATGAGTGTGGCCAGCTGTGGAGTTTCTCTCTGTAGGAAATAAGAGAAAGACAAATCAGAAACCTTCAACTGAGACCTACAGACTGAAGCCTTCCTTTGCTTGAGAGGCATGTCAACAGACCCAGCTGGATCAGATGAAAAGTCCATGTAGCACAGCCACTGTTCCCACAGAGGCTTCCCACAAGCAAGGCAAGAAGGGAAGAACCCTACTGCTGTTTCCCAGAAACTGGTCTTCACAGGGGCACTAAGCCTCGATCATGTCTGCCCTTAGTGGTCAACACTGAAAGCTCTAAACAATTCAAGCTTTTCCTCACAGGGAAGAGCCGCCAACCCACTCATCCTGTTTGTTGCCTTTTCCAAATCTCTGATATCCATTGTGGAAAGGCCAGAACTACACAGATTGTTTCCAGACTGGCCACACCATAGATTGACTCACAGGAATGAAAATTACGGTCTATTTATTTCCAAGCTCTGATAACATCCCTCAAATGCTTTCTCGTTTGACCAAAGTGTCTCCTCCATGCCCAGCCCCCAGCCCCTCCCCTATCTGTTTGAATGAAAAGCTTGGATTTTTGACCCCCAACGTTCATCACTTGACTCACATCAAACTTCCTGTAACGTCAATACAAGTTTGTAGTGTGCCTTTGACAATAAAATTAGGAGCAGGAAGGCCCCTCAAAGATTGCAACCAAATTCTGAGGTGTTCCAGCAACAGTCTTGACTTGTAGTTACAGCAACAAGCAGTTTAATGCGGTAAGTAAATAAGGAAGGTGAACACTGAAAGGGGTTGGGAAATAGGAACTAGCTTTCAAGGGTAAGTTTTTTACCCTTGTTGTGTGTGCTTACCAGTTATGAGTTTGCTAGTTCCAGGCCCTACTTTCCAAGTCTTTCCTGACATAGTCAATATTAATGTACAACCACAAAGAGGCTCCTTTGGGAGAAAATGCTAAGCAGCTAAGGTGATTACTCTCTCGTGAAATATAAATTCAAATACAATCAATGACCATAACTGGTTATATTAACAAATAATCAAAGTGCAAAGTGTAATAAAGAGTTATAAATAGATCATACAATAATTATACATCCAATTAATACAATACAGATAAACTCATCGCTTCTTAAAAGTACACAAACAATTAAATAATACAATCCATACAAGCTCATTTT